>NC_092396.1:13492569-14148819 GCF_030028105.1 Mobula birostris
GGCCGTGGATAGACATGTCAGAATGGGAATGGGATGTGGAATTAAAATGTGTGGCCACTGGGAGATCCTGCTTTCTCTGGCGGACAGAGCGTAGATGTTCAGCAAAGCGGTCTCCCAGTCTGCGTCGGGTCTCGCCAATATATAAAAGGCCACATCGGGAGCACCGGACGCAGTATATCACCCCAGTCGACTCACAGGTGAAGTGATGCCTCACCTGGAAGGACTGTTTGGGGCCCTGAATGGTGGTAAGGGAGGAAGTGTAAGGGCATGTGTAGCACTTGTTCTGCTTACACGGATAAGTGCCAGGAGGGAGATCAGTGGGGAGGGATGGGGGGGACGAATGGACAAGGGAGTTGTGTAGGGAGCGATCCCTGCGGAATGCAGAGAGAGGCGGGGAGGGAAAGATGTGCTTAGTGGTGGGATCCCGTTGGAGGTGGCGGAAGTTACGGAGAATAATATGTTGGACCCGGAGGCTGGTGGGGTGGTAGGTGAGGACCAGGGGAACCCTATTCCTAGTGGGGTGGCGGGAGGATAGAGTGAGAGCAGATGTACGTGAAATGAGGGAGATGCGTTTAAGAGCAGAGTTGATAGTGGAGGAAGGGAAGCCCCTTTCTTTAAAAAAGGAAGACATCTCCCTCGTCCTAGAATGAAAAGCCTCATCCTGAGAGCAGATGCGGCGGAGACGGAGGAATTGCGAAAAGGGGATGGCGTTTTTGAAAGAGACAGGGTGAGAAGAGGAATGGTCCCGATAGCTGTGAGAGTCAGTAGGCTTATAGTAGACATCAGTGGATAAGCTGTCTCCAGAGACAGAGACAGAAAGATCTAGAAAGGGGAGGGAGGTGTCGGAAATGGACTAGGTAAACTTGAGGGCAGGATGAAAGTTGGAGGCAAAGTTAATAAAGTCAATGAGTTCTGCATGCGTGCAGGAAGCAGCGCCAATGCAGTCGTCGAGGTAGCGAAGGAAAAGTGGGGGACAGATACCAGAATAGGCACGGAACATAGATTGTTCCACAAAGCCAACAAAAAGACAGGCATAGCTAGGACCCATACGGGTGCCCATAGGTACACCTTTAGTTTGGAGGAAGTGGGAGGAGCCAAAGGAGAAATTATTAAGAGTAAGGACTAATTCCGCTAGACGGAGCAGAGTGGTGGTAGAGGGGAACTGATTAGGTCTGGAATCCAAAAAGAAGCGTAGAGCTTTGAGACCTTCCTGATGGGGGATGGAAGTATATAAGGACTGGACATCCATGGTGAAAATAAAGCGGTGGGGGCCAGGGAACTTAAAATCATCAAAAAGTTTAAGAGCGTGAGAAGTGTCACGAACATAGGTCGGAAGGGATTGAACGAGGGGTGATAAAACAGTGTCGAGGTATGCAGAAATGAGTTCGGTGGGGCAGGAGCAAGCTGAGACAATAGGTCGGCCAGGACAGGCAGGTTTGTGGATCTTGGGTAGGAGGTAGAAACGGGAAGTGCGGGGTGTGGGAACTATAAGGTTGGTAGCAGTGGATGGGAGATCCCCTGAGCGGATAAAGTCGGTGATGGTGTGGGAGACAATGGCCTGGTGCTCCTTAGTGGGGTCACGATCGAGGGGTAAATAAGAGGAGGTATCCGCGAGTTGTCACTGTGCCTCGGCAAGGTAGAGATCAGTACGCCAGACTACAGCAGCACCCCCCTTATCGGCGGGTTTAATAATAAGGTTAGGATTAATGCAGAGGGAGTTGAGAGCAGAGCATTCCGAAGGAGTGAGGTTGGAATGGGGACAAGGTGCGGTAAAGTCGAGACGGTTGACATCCCGTCGGCAGTTAGCGATAAAGAGATCCAGAGCAGGCAGAAGACCAGAGCGGGGTGTCCATGAAGAAGAGGAGGGTTGAAGACGGGAGAAGGGGTCATCGGTGGGGGTGGAAGAGTCCTTGCCGACATTGGTGGGGGTGGAAGAGTCCTTGCCGATAAACTTGGGTTGTTTTCTCTGGAGTGCCAGAGGCCAAGAGAGATCTGATAGAAGTTTACAAGATTATGCAAGGCATTGAAAGAGTGGATAGATAGTATCTGTTTCCCAGGTGTGAAATGTCTGAATACCAGAGTGCATGCATTCCCATGCATTGAAGGTGAGAAGGGTTAGGTTCAAGGGGAACGTGAGGGGTAAGTTTTTTACTTAGAAAGTTATCAATGTCTGGAATGCGCTGCCTGGTGTGGTGGTTGAGACAAATATACTAGAGGCTTTTAAGAGATGTTTGTATAGGCACATGGATGTGAGGAAGATGGAGGGATATGGACATGGTATAGGTAGGAGGGATTAGTGTTTGGGTGTTTTTTAATTTGCTTTTTAGCTATTTTGGCACAATACTGTGAGCTGAATGACCTGATCCTGTGCTGTACTGTTCTAGATTCTATGGTTTTAGAAAATTATACTGGACCATATGCAGGGATTATGGGGTTAAGGTAGCCAGTTTTTAAGGAGTATGCTGAAAGAGGCAAGTGAGGTTGAGCGGATTCTAGAGCTTTGGGCTCTGGCAGCAGAAAGTGCAGCTGCCAATTGTAAACAATTCAAATGAGATATACGGTTAACATGAGTATAAATGGTGGGTAAAACTGTACAGTAGTTCTTTTTATTGGCATGGCTGTAGCTCAGAGAATGTGAGATCAAATCCCATTAGGACAATTGAAAATTTGAACTCAGCTTTAACTATATGGAAATAAAATCTGTTATTAGTAAAGTTAGGACCTTAAGACCATAAGATGTAGGAGCAGACCATTTTGCCCATCGAGTTTGCTCTGCTATTTCATCATTGCTGATCCATTTTCCTCTCAGCCCTAATCTCCTGCCTTCTCCCCGTATCCCTTCAAGCCCTGACCAACCAAGAATCGATCAACCTCTGCCTTAAATATACCCAATGACATGGCTTCCACACACCTGCCTGTGGCAATGAATTCCACAGATTTACCACTCTCTGTGAAACTGTCCTGTCAAAATTTATTCAGTTTAGGGAAGGAAATCTGCCAACTTCATAGACAATCTGAAGCTTATTGTAACTCAAGTAGATGGGTAAATGGGGTTGCAAAGAGAGCTTTTGGCATATTGGACTTCATAAATCAGAGTTTTGTAGACAGAAGTTGAGTTATAATGTTTAAGTTGTGTAAGAAGTTGGTGAAGCCAAATTTGGAGTATTGTTTACAGTTCTGGTCACCTTGCTACAGGAACAATATCAATAAGATTGAAAGAGTACAAAGAAAATTTACACAGACTTCAGAACTTGAGTTATAGGTAAAAGTTGTACAAATTAGTACTTTATTCCCTAGAGGGAAGGAGAATGAGGGGAAATTTGCTGGAGATGTACAAAATGATGAGGGGTATAGATATGGTAAATGCAAGCAGGCTTTTTCCACTGAAGTTAGAAGAAATAGAGGTCATAGGTTAAGGGTGAAAGGTGAAATGCTTAAGGGGAACCTGAGTGGGAACATCTTCACTCAGAGGGTGGTGAAAGTGTGGAAGGTGATGCCAGAATAAGTGGTGGATATGGGTTTGAATGCAACATTTTAAGAGAAGTTTGGATAAATACGTGGATGGGAGGGGTGTGGAGAGCTATGGTCCAGATGTGGGTCAATGAGACTGGGCGGAATAGCAGTGTGGCATGGATTAGATGGGCTGAAGGGTCTGGTTTTGTGCTGCAGTGCTCGATGACTCTATGGCTGAGTTCCACGCTTGCTGACTCTTACCGCCTGTAGTGCCTGAACAAGGCACACAGTTGCCACCTTTTATGGACAACTGGAATCTGTTGATCTAGCACCTGGGTAGGAAGGTGTTCAGGCAGGCAGGGCCACTCAGTGAGGTGTCAGGTGAACACAGTGGGTGTCCCAGTGAACACCTTGCAAGCAATTTACTATTCGGGCTTACATCTAACGGGTGGAAAGTTTTCATTCAACACCCATGGAACTGCACAGTATTCTCAGTGAGGAGGTGAGAAAATTGGAACAAATGACTTGGAGAGCGTAAATAGTCTGTCTAATTCCTGATGGTCGCTATCTGTCAACCAGTTCAGCATTAGCTGTATATAGCTAGCATGTCGAGGATCTGCTTTATAGGCATGAAGTAACCAGCTTACTGATCAAAGCTGGAACAGGAAAGGGAGATTAACAAATATATATGCACAGTAGCATAGCAGTTTAGCGTGACGCTTTGACAGAACCAAAGATACAGGCTCAGTTCTGCCGCTATCTGCAAGGAGTTTATGTCGTCTCTCCCCGTGCCCACGTGGGTTTCCATTTCCTGCAGGTGTTCTGGTTTTATGTTCTTTAGAAATACAGCACAGAACAGGCCCTTCCGGCCCAACGACCCACCCACTTAGCCCCAGCCTAATCACAGGGCAATTTACAATGACCAATTAACCACGATGTCTTTGGACAGTGTGGGGAAACCAGAGCTCCTGGAGGAAGCCCACTGGGAGGAGTGGGGATAGAATGCGTTTCCTCCCATAGTCCGTTGACGTAAGGGTTGGAAGATTAATTTGTCACCTGGGTGTAATTGGGCAGTGCGGCCTTCCTGAGGCAGAAGGGCCTGTTGTACTGTATCTCTCAGCAGGTAGATAGATAGATAGAAAAATAGACAGATGGGTAGAAAGATAGATAGATAAATAGATAGAAAATAGATGGATAAATTGAAAAACAGATAGAAAAATAGATAGATAGAGAGATCGATATAGATCGATAGATAGATTGAAAAAAGGTCAGTAAGTTAATGACACTGCCCTTGGCATAAGACAAGTTCAGAAACAGAATACAAAGCAATCCAGAAGTTAATGTTTGCAATCACATTGTGTCAATTGAAAAGGAAATAGTGACATAACAAGTTACTCTGGGAAACATTGACAGGAAAATGCAATCAACGTTTATTTTGGCAGGAAGCAGGTTCATGCGCACGATCCTTAGCAAGATTCCGAATGACGAACAATTGAGGAAAGGGCAGAGCTGTGAACTCACACTGGTTGCAGCTCAGTCCAATCCAGCCTGCGGGGCATGAGCAAGATCCTGTCACATGGTCACAGCGAGCGCCGTTCCGACAGTCGCAGACCTGACGGCACTCCAGGCCGTGGAATCCATCCGGACAAGCTGGAGAGTAAACATGAGCAAAGTACAGTCTATACCAATGCCTACAGACAATGTTATGGATGGTTGCATTTCTTACATTAGTGGCTAGAAGATCCATTTTGCTGAATTGGAAAGAGATTAATCCTCCCACCACATTTCATTGGTTCTCTCAAACTATGTTGTGTTTAAACTTAGAAAAAATTAGAAGTGTTATTTATGATCCCGCTATTAAATTCAAAAAGACTTGGAGGCCATTTATTCAACACTTCCATATGATGTAATTTGACCTTTTCCAAACCTATTCTATTTCTTTTTAATATACATTGAGAGGAGTGGAGTCAACGACACTAATGGTTCTCTTTTTATGTTACATAACAGCCCATGTCTTTTTTATTTAGTTCAGTTGGTTAACATTGTTTAGGTTAGTTTTTTTCTTTTGGTGTATATTTTTATATACATTTTCTTTTTTCATGATTTTTTTTATGTATATTATATTTGTATCCTGTACGATTGGGAGGTTTAATATTCATGTGTCAACTGGGTTTATAATTAAATATGTTAATTATAACAATATAATCCCAATAATTTTGTCTCAATATTATGTTATGTTTACCATTATGAAACCAATAACAAGATTGAAAAAGAAAGACAATGTTATGGGGATCTTCACCTCGCTGAAACACGGCAATTTATTCCTTAAGATCTGCAATCACGGAAGGTAAGACGAGATGCAATTCTTTTTGTGTCACTAATTCTATCTCTCACCAGTTGACTCATTTTCCGAGTGTAATCACTGGACCTACCTCGCTCACAGTATGTTCCGAGCCAACCTGCTGTACAGTTACATGCTCCGCTCACATGATCGCACGCGGCCCCATTTTCACAGTGACACCGATATCGGCAGCCAGACCCGTAGGTACCTTCAGGACACTCTGAAAAGGGAGAAAAATGCCTGAGGCACCATGATTAAGTTATTGTTGGGTGAGACATTACAGGTAGGATATTACTGGACCCTGTGACAAGGGAACTGAGACCTTGTGATCAGCTATTATTAGACTCAAGCCTTAGAAACATAGAAACATAGAAAACCTACAGCACAATACTGGCCCTTCAGCCCACAAAACTGTGCCAAACATGTCCTTACCTTAGAAATTACCTAGGGTTACCATAGCCCTCTATTTTTCCAAGCTCCATGTACCTGTCCAGGAGTCTCTTAAAAGACCCTATCGTATCCACCTCCACCACCGTCGCCGGCAGCCCATTCCATGCACTCACCACTCTCTGCTTAAAGAAACTTACCCCTGACATCTCCTCTGTACCTACTTCCAAGCACTTTAAAACTGTGCCCTCTCGTGTTAGCCATTTCAACCCTGAGAAAAAGCTTCTGACTATCCACACAATCAATGACTCTTATCATCTTATACACCTCTATCAGGTCACGTCTCATTCTCTGTCGCTCCAAGGAAAAAAGGCCAGGTTCACTCAACCTATTCTCATAAGGCATGCTCCCCAATCCAGGCAACATCCTTATAAATCTCCTCTGCACCCTTTCTATAGTTTCCATATCCTTCCTGTAGTGAGGCAACTAGAACTGAGCACAATACTCCAAGTGGGGTCTGACCAGCGTCCTATATAGCTGCCACATTACCTCTCAATCCCACGATTGATGAAGGCCAATGCACCGTATGCCTTCTTAACCACGGAGTCAACCTACACAGCAGCTTTGAGTGTCCTATTGACTCAAACCCCAAGATCCCTCTGATCCTCCACACTGCCAAGAGTCTTACCATTAATACTAAATTCTGTCATCATATTTGACCTACCAAAATGAACCACCTTACACTTATCTAGGTTGAACTCCACCTGCAACTTCTCAGCCCAGTTTTACATCCTATCAATGTCCCTCTGTAACCTCTGACAGCCCTCTACACTATCCACAACACCCCCAACCTTTGTGTCATCAGCAAATTTATTAACCCATCCCTCCACTTCCTCATCCAGGTCACTTATAAAAATCACGAAGAGTAGGGGTCCCAGAACAGATCCCTGAGGCGCACCACTGGTCGCCGACCTCCATGCAGAATATGACCCGTTTACAACCAGTCTTTGCCTTCTGTGAGCAAGCTAATTCTGGATCCACAAAGCAATGTCCCCTTGGATCCCATGCCTCCTTGCTTTCTCAATAAGCCTTGCGTGGGGTACCTTATCAAATGCCTTGCTGAAATCCATATACACTACATCTACTGATCCACCTCCATCGATGTGTTTAGTCACATCCTCAGAAAATTCGATCAGTCTCATGAGGCATGACCTGCCTTTGACAAAGCCATGCTGACTATTCCTAATCATATTATGCCTCTCCAAATGTTCATAAATCCTGCATCTCAGGATCTTTTCCGTCAACTTACCAACCACTGAAGTGAGACTCACTGGTGTATAATGTCCTGAGCTGTCTCTACTCCCTTTCTTGAATAAGGGAACAACTTCCACAACCCTCCAATCCTCTTGAACCTCTCCCATCCCCACTGATGATGCAAAGATCATTGCCAGAGGTTCATCAATTTCCTCCCTCGCTTCCCTTGCGAGGGGATTATCTATCATTGGGACTAAGGCGGGTTACAACTGAGGTGAAACACTGATACTAGGCCATTATTGAATTCTAACTGTAACTGTAGGTTGAGATATTCTAACCAAATTAATCACTGGGTTTATGGCCCTGTGACTGAGTTACCAGCGGGCTTTGATACCCTGAGTGGGTGATTGCCGTGCCTGAGATGTTTTGACTGGGCTATCATTGAGCTGAGACACTGTTACTGGGATATCACTGAGAAACAGTAGTAACTGGGTCATCCGTGGGCTGAGAGACAAGGTGACTAGGTTATCACCGGGTCCTAGGCAATGACAGGTTAAGACTGGTCCAAGAAACTAACCAGGTTTAAGTCTGTGACACTGCAACTGAGTGAGGTCTGGTAGGAGACTGAATATTCCCGTATAAAGGCTGTCTTTAGGAAGCAGTGTTGTGTTAACAAGTTTAAAAGATTTTCTCAGACTGAATTATGAGACACTTAAATCTCCACACTCCTGCTGTCTATTATTAGCATAACTTATATTAAAGTATATTCATCAGACAACCTGTTTCTGATATTTGGAAATTACTTTAGATATCATAACCCAATTGGAATAATTAATTGATTTATTATTGTCAATATGAATCAAGGTATACTGTTAACAGATCGATTCATTACACAGTATATTGAGGTAGAACAAAGTAAAACTAACAGAGTGCAAAGAAAGTGCCCTTTGAGCCACGCCACCCAGCAACCCCCAATTTAACCCTAGCCTAATCACAGGACAATTTACAATGACCAATTAACCTATCAGCTGGTACGGCTTTGGACTGTGGGAGGAAACCGGAACACCCGGAGGAAACCCACGCGGTCACGGGGGAGAACATACAAACTCCTTACAGGCAGTGGCGGGAATTGAAGCTGGGTTGGTGGTATTGTAAAGTGTTGTGATACTGTGCTGCCCCGATTTGACAATATGGTACAAGGTCACAGCTAGATAGACCATAATGGAATTGCAGTAGAAGGCAAGTGAAGGATTCCAATTCGTGTGATCAGAGTTTGGGTTGACATTGGCATTGCGTCTTCACTCTTAAAGCCTTGCCTCATTTACATAGGACTTCTTTCTGAGTGGGAAACTCAGAGACTTCCTAGTCAGGAAAAGAGCACTACAGATGCTAATATTTTGATCTACTGTGGCAGTAACCTGAATACAATTGCTTTGGCTCTTCACCTCACATTGATGGTGTCTCAGTGCATGCATCTAATGCGCTGTTTAATGATGGAAAGGTCCTCTCTCCACCACAGCCCCACAACCCCCACACTCCAATTCAAAATATGCCAGGAATCCCTTGGATCCAACTTGGGTTCTGCTGTTCAATTTAGAGCACACCACTTCTGAATCAAAGTCATTTGTCTGCCTAATTGTCAGCTCAGAGGAGTCCACAACGACATCTCAGTTTCCTACTATACTCCCAAGGTAACATTTATGTCTAAAAATGAAAACAATTATGCTATGTATGGAATCTTGCTCCATTGGAAACCTGACAAGAATACCCCACTCTTTGCACACATAAGGTCCCAATATACGGATACTTATTATTATTTGTACTGTTCATCTTTGGAATCCAGTTTCACCGACACTTGGCAATACATCTCAGCATTTTAAACGCTACAGGAGAAGGTCACGAAAGTGCCACTGTTGCAAAGGTATTTATTACTCTTCTCCTTTCATCACTTGATTTGCTCTCTGTTGAACTTGGCAGAAAACAATGCCCTCTTAAGTGCCATAGAGCTCGGCCAAGCAAACTCGCTGGGACAAATTGCATGCTAAATCTTGCCCAGATGTGAATTATTTCTATATCCTAATGGTTGCTTTGATGAGAAAAGCAGTTCAGCATCAGAAATGGGCTGAGATTAATTAAATCAGAGTACAGCCACACAGAAATGGCAGCGATCCCAAGTCCAATGTAGTTATGCGGAACACATTCAGTCTTAAGATACAAGACATAAGACATAGGAGCAGAATTATGCCATTTGGCCCATCGGGTCTGCTCCACCATTCCATCATGGCTGATTTATCAGTCCCATTTTCCTGTCTTCTCCCCATAACCTTTGACATATTGACTAATCAAGTACCTATCAACCTCCACTTTAAATACACCTAATAACATGGCCTAGGTAGCCGCCTACACCAATGAATTCCACTGACTCATCACTCTCTGGTAAAGAAATTCCTCCTTATCTCTGTTCTAAAGGAACATTCTTCTACTCTGAGGCTGCACCCTCTGGTCCTCAACCTCCTCCCTGTAGGAAATATCCTCTCCACATCCACCCTAACTAGACTTCTCAATATTTTGCAGGTTTCAATGAGACCCCCTCCCCCTCTTCCTTCTAAACTCCAGCGAGTACAGGGTCAGAGCCATCAAATACTCCTCATGCGTTAACCCTTTCATTCTCAGGATCATTCCTGTAAACCTCTTCTGGAACCTCTCCAACGCCAGTCCATCCCTTCTTAGATAAGGGGCCCAAATACTGCTCGCAGTACTCCAAGCACAGTCTGTCCAATGCCTTATAAAGCCGCATCAGTAGCTTCTAAAAAACAGATAACTGAGGAGGTTATTTTTTTTCAGTGGGGGGAGTGATTTTATTTTATAATTCTTTAAGATTAACATAAAAAGATTCTTTTACTAGAACATCATCTGCATACTAATAAGCCATTCAGGAAAAAATTCTCTATTTGGAGAATGGTAAGAATTTTTCCACTGCTGTTTGTGAGACCCTGTTGTGTTAATATAAGCTCCCCATGTTATGGCAGTACAACTCATTGGACCTACGGTTAGAGATACAAATCACTTCATCTTACAAGCACAGCTTGGCCAGTGAATATCATAGAAACATAGAAAATAGGTGCAGGAGTAGGCCATTCAGCCCTTCGAGCCTGCACCGCCATTTATTATGATCATGGCTGATCATCCAACTCAGAACCCTGCCCCAGCCTTCCCTCCATACCCCCTGATCCCTGTAGCCACAAGGGCCATATCTAACACCCTCTTAAATATAGCCAATGAACTGGCCTCAACTGTTTCCTGTGGCAGAGAATTCCACAGATTCACCACTCTCTGTGTGAAGAAGTTTTTCCTAATCTCGGTCCTAAAAGGCTTCCCCTTTATCCTCAAACTGTGACCCCTCGTTCTGGACTTCCCCAAAATTGGGAACAATCTTCCTGCATCTAGCCTGTCCAATCCCTTTAGGATTTTATATGTTTCAATCAGATCCCCCCTCAATCTTCTAAATTCCATCGAGTACAAGCCCAGTTCATCCAGTCTTTCTTCATATGAAAGTCCTGCCATCCCAGGAATCAATCTGGTGAACCTTCTTTGTACTCCCTCTATGGCAAGGATGTCTTTCCTCAGATTAGGGGACCAAAACCGCACACAATACTCCAGGTGTGGTCTCACCAAGGCCTTGTACAACTGCAGTAGTACCTTCCTGCTCCTGTACTCGAATCCTCTCGCTATAAATGCCAGCATACCATTCGCCTTTTTCACCACCTGCTGTACCTGCATGTCCACTTTCAATGACTGGTGTATAATGATACCCAGGTCTCGTTGCACCTCCCCTTTTCCTAATCGGCCACCATTCAGATAATAATCTGTTTTCCTGTTTTTGCCACCGAAGTGGATAACTTCACATTTATCCACATTAAATTGCATCTGCCATGAATTTGCCCACTCACCCAACCTATCCAAGTCACTCTGCATCCTCTTAGCATCATGGATTCCAAAAGTAGCTTGTCCCGTGAAGCAGTTTGATTTTAGAGTCTAAAGCCGAGAACTGAATTTCACTTATCCTTATTGGTCTAAGAGGATGTTGCTTGGTTGGCATCCGTCTGTCTCGAAAGACAATGGGTGACTTGATAGAGGTATTTAAAATTATGAGGGGGATAGATAGAGTTGACGTGGATAGGCTTTGAGAGTGGGGGAGATGCAAACAAGAGGACATGAGTTGAAAGTTAAAGGGCAAAAGTTTAGGGGTAACATGAGGGGGAACTTCTTTACTCAGAGAGTGGTAGCTGTGTGGAACGAGCTTCCAGCAGAAGTGGTTGAGGCAGGTTCAATGTTGTCATTTAAAGTTAAATTGGACAGCTGTAAGGACAGGAAAGGAATAGATGGTTATGGGCTGAGTGCAGGTCGGTGGGACTAGGTGAGAGTAAGAGTTCGGCATGGACTCGAAGGGCCGAGATGGCCTCTTTCCATGCTGTAATTGTTATATGGTTATATATGATCATCATTACAAGCCTGGGCGGAAGGTATGGAGATCCTGAGATGCCCAGTCGTCAAGATGCCCCTCTTGGCTTCACTGGAGTGGTCCAAAGGAAAGTGAAGCCATACGTTTGGCACCAGCTTGGCTGCAGGAGCTGCCGGAAGGATGTTCAATGACATCCAGTCACCTGAGGGGCTTCCCTCGGGATTTGCTGTCTGGATTTACTCCCGCAGCCTTTGTCTCCACTGATGCTGCCCACAAGGCTGTGGGGCTATTTACCCGTAGTTGGGGATCTGGTTCACGAGCACCAGGGCGTGTCCACAGAGCGGTTCAGGCAGCTGTCAAAGATGCACGAGAGAAAGCCAGAGAGATCATGAGGGAGGAAGCAATGGAAATATGCATTCATGAGATTAGAGGAAAGATGGAGCAGGATTGTGTGTTGAATGGCCTGTTTCTCTGTTTCCAATGTATACAACCTCTGTGATTTAGTTAATTACCAAATGCATACAATAATGGTAAATGAACCCTTAAGCTTAGTGGCTGAATTAGAAAAAAAACCATCGGTGGATGTTCAGCTTAAATGTTTGCATGGAAATCATTCTGTATAGATTTTGAAGTGTTTGCATCCATTTTTGTTTTAAAACGCATCGATCAGGAAATTGGATTGGACATCTCCTGTGGCAATTCACCCTGATACAGTATTATTTCTCGGTGTGATTATCACGGAGTCAGCTCACATTAACATTGCTCAGCTATGCTCTAGAGAACAGTGTGTGATGGTTTGACAATGAAAACAAAAACATCAGAATCAGAATCAGGTTTAATATCACTGGCATATATCATGAAATGTGTTGTTTGGTGTGGTAGCAGTACAATGTAAAACATAATCGATTTTTGGTGCAACTGTAATGAAAACCAATTTCCCTCGGGATCAATAAAGTATGACTATGACTATAACAATAGAAAAAACATGAATTACTGTAAGTGTGTGTATATATATATATATATATATATATATATATAAATCATTAAATTAAATAAGTAGTGCAAAATAAAAATTAACAAGTAATGAGGTTGTGTTTATGGGTTCAATGTCCATTCAGAAATCGGATGGCAGTGGGAAAGAAGCTGTTCCTGAATCGTTGAGTGAGTGCCTTCTGGCTTCTGTACCTCCTTCCTGATGGTAGTAATGAGAACAGGGCAGGGAGATTAGCGAGGGCTACTGAGGTGACTTTAAACTAGAATGGTTAGGGGGTGGGAATCAAATTAAAGAGGCTAGGCGTGAGGAGGTTAGTTCACAACAGGGGGATGGGAACCAGTGCAGAGAGAGAGAGGGGTGTAAAGTGAGGGTAGAAGCAAAAAGTACTAAGGAGAAAAGTAAAAGTGGCAGGCCGACAAATCCAGGGCAAGCATTAAAAAGGGCCACTTTTCAACATAATTGTATAAGGGCTAAGAGAGTTGTAAAAGAGCGCCTGAAGGCTTTGTGAGTCAATGCAAGGAGCATTCGTAATAAGGTGGATGAATTGAAAGTGCAGATTGTTATTAATGATTATGATATAGTTGGGATCACAGAGACATGGCTCCAGGGTGACCAGGGATGGGAGCTCAACGTTTAGGGATATTCAATATTCAGGAGGGATAGACATGAAGGACGGGGAGGTGGGGTGGCGTTGCTGGTCAAAGAAGAGATTAACGCAATAGAAAGGAAGGACATAAGCCGGGAAGATGTGGAATCGATATGGGTAGAGCTGCGTAACACTAAGGGGCAGAAGACGCTGGTGGGAGTTGTGTACAGGCCACCTAACAGTAGTAGTGAGGTCGGAGATGGTATTAAACAGGAAATTAGAAATGTGTGCAATAAAGGAACAGCAGTTATAATGGGTGACTTCAATCTACATGTAGATTGGGTGAACCAAATTGGTAAAGGTGCTGAGGAAGAGGATTTCTTGGAATGTATGCGGGATGGTTTTTTGAACCAACATGTCGAGGAACCAACTAGAGAGCAGGCTATTCTGGACTGGGTTTTGAGCAATGAGGAAGGGTTAATTAGCAATCTTGTCATGGGAGGCCCCTTGGGTAAGAGTGAACATAATATGGTGGAATTCTTCATTAAGATGGAGAGTGACATAGTTAATTCAGAAACAAAGGTTCTGAACTTAAAGAGGGGTAACTTTGAAGGTATGAGACGTGAATTAGCTAAGATAGACTGGCAAATGACACTTAAAGGATTGACGGTGGATATGCAATGGCAAGCATTTAAAGGTTGCATGGATGAACTACAACAATTGTTCATCCCAGTTTGGCAAAAGAATAAATCAAGGAAGGTAGTGCACCCGTGGCTGACAAGAGAAATTAGGGATAGTATCAATTCCAAAGAAGAAGCATACAAATTAGCCAGAGAAAGTGGCTCACCTGAGGACTGGGAGAAACTCAGAGTTCAGCAGAGGAGGACAAAGGGCTTAATTAGGAAGGGGAAAAAAGATTATGAGAGAAAACTGGCAGGGAAAATAAAAACGGACTGTAAAAGCTTTTATAGATATGTAAAAAGGAAAAGACTGGTAAAGACAAATGTTGGTCCCCTACAGACAGAAACAGGTGAATTGATTATGGGGAGCAAGGACATGGCAGACCAATTGAATAATTACTTTGGTTCTGTCTTCACTAAGGAGGACATAAATAATCTTCCAGAAATAGTAGGGGACAGAGGGTCCAGTGAGATGGAGGAACTGAGCGAAATACATGTTAGTAGGGAAGTGGTGTTAGGTAAATTGAAGAGATTGAAGGCAGATAAATCCCCAGGGCCAGATGGTCTGCATCCTAGAGTGCTTAAGGAAGTAGCCCAAGAAATAATGGATGCATTAGTGATAATTTTTCAAAACTTGTTAGATTCTGGACTAGTTCCTGAGGATTGGAGGGTGGCTAATGTAACCCCACTTTTTAAAAAAGGAGGGAGAGAGAAACCGGGGAATTATAGACTGGTTAGCCTAACGTCGGTGGTGGGGAAACTGCTGGAGTCAGTTATCAAAGATGTGATAACAGCACATTTGGAAAGCGGTGAAATCATTGGACAAAGTTAGCATGGATTTGTGAAAGGAAAATCATGTCTGACAAATCTCAGAATTTTTTGAGCATGTAACTAGTAGAGTGGATAGGGGAGAACCAGTGGATGTGGTATATTTGGATTTTCAAAAGGCTTTTGACAAGGTCCCACACAGGAGATTAGTGTGCAAACTTAAAGCACACGGTATTGGGGGTAAGGTATTGATGTGGATGGAGAATTGGTTAGCAGACAGGAAGCAAAGAGTGGGAATAAATGGGACCTTTTCAGAATGGCAGGCGGTGACTAGTGGGGTACCGCAGGGCTCAGTGCTGGGACCCCAGTTGTTCACAATATATATTAATGACTTGGACGAGGGAATTAAATGCAGCATCTCCAAGTTTGCGGATGACACGAAGCTGGGCGGCAGTGTTAGCTGTGAGGAGGATGCTAAGAGGATGCAGAGTGACTTGGATAGGTTGGGTGAGTGGGCAAATTCATGGCAGATGCAATTTAATGTGGATAAATGTGAAGTTATCCACTTTGGTGGCAAAAATAGGAAAACAGATTATTATCTGAATGGTGGCCGATTAGGAAAAGGGGAGGTGCAACGAGACCTGGGTGTCATTATACACCAGTCATTGAAAGTGGGCATGCAGGTACAGCAGGCGGTGAAAAAGGCGAATGGTATGCTGGCATTTATAGCGAGAGGATTCGAGTACAGGAGCAGGGAGGTACTACTGCAGTTGTACAAGGCCTTGGTGAGACCACACCTGGAGTATTGTGTGCAGTTTTGGTCTACTAATCTGAGGAAAGACATCCTTGCCATAGAGGGAGTACAAAGAAGGTTCACCAGATTGATTCCTGGGATGGCAGGACTTTCATATAAAGAAAGACTGGATGAACTGGGCTTGTACTCGTTGGAATTTAGAAGATTGAGGGGGGATCTGATTGAAACGTATAAAATCCTAAAGGGATTGGACAGGCTAGATGCAGGAAGATTGTTCCCGATGTTGGGGGAGTCCAGAACGAGGGGTCACAGTTTGAGGATAAAGGGGAAGCCTTTTAGGACCGAGATTAGGAAAAACTTCTTCACACAGAGAATGGTGAATCTGTGGAATTCTCTGCCACAGGAAACAGTTGAGGCCAGTTCATTGGCTATATTTAAGAGGGAGTTAGATATGGCCCTTGTGGCTACAGGGATCAGGGGGTATGGAGGGAAGGCTGGGGCGGGGTTCTGAATTGGATGATCAGCCATGATCATAATAAATGGCGGTGCAGGCTCGAAGGCCGAATGGCCTACTCCTGCACCTATTTTCTATGTTTTTATGTTTCTATGACCTGGGTGAAAGGGGTCCTTAATGATGGATGCCACCTTTTTGAGGCTTTTCTCCTTGAAGACATCCTGGATACTACCAATGTGATTTTTTAAAGTAAGACTATCTCACTATAATGCCTCCTTATTTGGCATCATATTATCCGCTTACTGTGTGTCAAATGGCTGTTGTGACGCACCTAGTGTGGCAGTGTAGTGGATAGCACTTGTCACTCTCACTTTCAGCTCTCACCACTGGCCAGCAGGCTTGCAAAAAGGAGAGCTGAATGTGTAAGTCTCTCCCTGCCAGTGTATAGTCTCCCCAACAGCAAGCCTCCTGCAGTGCCTCCTCGCTGGCGACACATGGAAACTGAACTCCTTTCGGACTCAGGCTGAACTACAGAGGACAGGAGGGAGGCCTGGCCCATGCACACATGGCACGCAGGCCCACCAGCGTGTCGACACACCCTGGTGCTCATGAACCAGATCCCCAGCTATGGGTAAATAGCCCCACTGCCTTGTGGGCAGCCTCAGGAGAGACAAAGGCTACTGGAGTAAACCCAGACAGCAAATCCGGAGAGGAGCCCCTGAGACAGGTGGACGTCATTGAACATCCTTCCGGCAGCTCCTGCAGCCAAGCTGGTGCCAAACATATTGCCCCATAAGCTTTCCTTTGGACTACACCAGTGAGGCTGAGAGGGGGATCTTGGCGACTGGCTATCTCAGGATCCCCATACCTTCCGCCCAGACTTGTGATGATCATCATCATCACCCACTGTCCTTCGAGACAGACAGATGCCAAGCAAGCAACATCCTCTTAGACCAACAAAAGGTCAGAAGGCAGGGAAGTTTGGCCAGGTGGATTCAGAATTGGCTTGCCTGCAGAAGGCAGAGGGTGGTGGTGGAGGGAGTACATTCGGATTGGAGGGTTGCGACTAGTGGTGTCCCACAAGGATCGGTTCTGGGACCTCTACTTTTCGTGATTTTTAATAACGACCTGGATGTGGTGGTAGAAGGGTGGGTTGGCAAGTTTGCAGACGACACAAAGGTTGGTGGTGTTGTAGATAGTGTAGAGGATTGTCGAAGATTGCAGCGAGACATTGATAGGATACAGAAGTGGGCTGAGAAGTGGCAGATGGAGTTCAACCCGGAGAAGTGTGAGGTGGTACATTTTGGAAGGACAGACTCCAAGGCAGAGTACAAAGTAAATGGTAGGGTACTTGGTAGTGTGGAGGAGCAGAAGGAACTGGGGGTACATGTCCACAGATTCCTGAAAGTTGCCTCATAGGTGGATAGGCTAGTTAAGAAAGCTTATGGGGTGTTAGCTTTCATAAGTCGAGGGATAGACTTTAAGAGCCGCGAGGTAATGACGTAGCTCTATAAAACTCTGGTTAGGCCACACTTGGAGTACTGTGTCCAGTTCTGGTCACCTCACTATAGGAAGGATGTGGAAGCATTGGAAAGGGTACAGAGGAGATTTACCAGGATGCTGCTTGGTTTAGAGAGTATGCATTATGATCAGAGGTTAAGGGAGCTAGGGCTTTACTCTTTGGAGAGAAGGAGGATGACAGGAGACATGATAGAGGTATACAAGATATTAAGAGGAATAGATAGAGTGGATAGCTAGCCCCTCTTCCCCAGGGCACCACTGCTCAATACAAGGGGACATGGCTTTAAGGTAAGGGGTGGGAAGTTCAAGGGGGTTATTAGAGGAGGGTTTTTTACTCAGAGAGTGGTTGGTGCATGGAATACACTGCCTGAGTCAGTGGTGGAGGCAGATACACTAGTGAGATTTAAGAGACTACTGGACAGCTATATGGAGGAATTTAAGGTGGGAGGTTATATGGGAGGCAGGGTTTGAGGGTTGGCACAACAATGTGGGCTGAAGGGCCTGTACCGTGCTGTACTATTCTATGTTCTATAAAAATAAGTGAAAGTCAATTCTCGGCTTTAGACTCTAAAGTTAAGCTGCTTCACGGGACAAGCTACTTTTGGAATCCATGATATTCTCTGACCAAGCCGTGTTTGTAAGGTGAAAATGATTGGTATTTATATAGCACCTTCCATAACCACAGGTCCAATGAGTTGCACTGATTTAACATAGGGAGCTTAGATTAACACAACAGGGTCTCACAAACAGCTGTGGAAAAATTAACTACCTGAGGTGAAGCGTTAGTGACGTTAGAAAGGGAATAGATTTTCCCTGTTTAGTCTGCATATGGACAGCATGAATTACTTTTCCAAGTGTATAGCAATTCCCCCGAGGAGTGTGGTCTGGGAACTGAGTAGCACACCTACAGTATATCCATGTGCTCCTTCCCTTCTACCATTTGGTTCTTGAACCAACCTGCACAACCCTAATCATCAGCCCAGCCCAGTAGAGCAACACCCTCTCCACTTTGTACTACAATAGACTTTACAAGGTTCAAGACTATTTAAAGCCAATTCCAGAACAAAAATGTATAGGAGAACGAAATAATCAGGATCTGACAAAGCACAAAAAAACAAAATAAGACAGAGAATACATTAATAAAAACCATAAATTACAATAAAAATTAAATATTAAAAATGAATTAAATAAGCAGTGCAAAAGAGTAGGGGAAAATACTGAGGTTCATGGGTTCATTGTCTATTCAGAAATCTGATGGTGGAGGAGCGGAGCTGTTCTTGAAATGTTGAGTGTGTGCCTTTGGGCTTTTTGTACCTCCAGGATGGTAGCAATGGAGGAGGAGGACGGGGATCCATAATGATGGATGCTGTCTCTTTGAGGCATGAGTCCTTGAAGATGTCCTGGATGCTGGGAAGCCAAGGGCCCATCATGGAGCTGGCTGAGTCTACAACTTTCTGCAGCTTATTTCGATGCTGCGCAGTGCTCCCCCACCCCCCCCATACCAGATGATGGTGCAGGCAGCTAGAACGTTCTCCTTGGTATACCTGTAGAAACTTGCGAAAGCCTTTGGTGACATACCAAATCTTCTCAAACCCCTAATGGAATACAGCCACTGTAATTACTTCTTTGTAATTGCATCAATATATTGAGCCCAGGATAGATCCTAAGAGATGTTGACTCCCAGTAACTTGAAACCACTTACCCTTTGCACTCCTAATCCCTCGATGAGGACTGGAGTCTGTTCCCTCAACCTACCCTTCCTGAAGTCCAGAATCAATTTGTTGGTTTACTGACATTGAGTGCAAGGTTGTTACTGCAGCACCATTCAACCAACCTTCCTGTACACATCCTCGTCACCATCTGAAAGTGGGTGGAGCTGTTGATCAGCCTTACTGTTTGGGGAATGTAACTGTTTTTTTGAACCTGGTGGTCCTGGTATGGATGCTATGATGGGAATAAGCCAAACAGTCCATGAACAGGGCAGGTGGCCTTTTACCGGCACCTTTCTGTATATATTATGTTCTTTCTTGTACTGTATAATTTATGTTTTCCTTTCGAATGTTGTGTCTTTGATGCTATATACTTGTGGTGTAACTGCAAGTAGGTCATTTCATTACACCTCTGCATACATGTACTTGTGCATAGGACAATAAACTTGATTTTGACTTTGTTATAATTAGAAATGAGAAGAAGTCAATCAGATTCTTGACATTTGTTCT
This sequence comes from Mobula birostris, assembly GCF_030028105.1. Taxonomy (NCBI): domain Eukaryota; kingdom Metazoa; phylum Chordata; class Chondrichthyes; order Myliobatiformes; family Myliobatidae; genus Mobula; species Mobula birostris. The sequence continues at coordinate 13,512,443 of NC_092396.1, forward strand.
AACAAGACGATGCTCAGTTCTCGTGGAGCAAGTTGATGAAGTGACCTTCAGCCTTGTACTTTCTAAAGGTACTTACTCTGGTCACAGCGTTGGGCAGTAAAACCTGCCTCACAGATGCACTGTCCAGTGATGGCATGGCAGCTCCCATCACTGTTCCTGCAGTCACAAGCGCTCAAACAGTCTGGACCCCATTGGCCGGCATCGCAGGCTTAAAATAAACAAAAACAACAGTCATTGTCCTGGGCTATGTACCAACAAGACTCAGAATTTACTGGTTGCACTTGCCAGCACACACATAGTCAATACAGATAGATAGGATAGTTAAGAAAACTTATGGGGTGTTAGCTTTCATAAGTCAAGGGATAGAGTTTAAAAGTCGCAATGTAATGATGCAGCTCTATAAAACTCTGGTTAGGCCACACTTGGAGTACTGTGTCCAGTTCTGGCCGCCTCACTATAGGAAGGATGTGGAAGCATTGGAAAGGGTACAGAGGAGATTTACCAGGATGCTGCCTGGTTTAGAGAGTATGCATCATGATCAGAGATTAAGGGAGCTAGAGCTGTACTCTTTGGAGAGAAGGAGGATGAGAGGAGACATGATAGAGGAATACAAGATAACAAGAGGAATAGCTGGAGTGGATAGTCAGCACCTCTTCCCCAGGGCACCACTGCTCAATACAAGAGGACATGGCTTTAAGGTAAGGGGTGGGAAGTTCAAGGGGGATATTAGAGGAAGGTTTTTTACTCAGAGAGTGGTGGTGCGTGGAATGCACTGCCTGAGTCAGTGGTGGAGGCAGATACACCAGTGAAGTTTAAGAGACTACTAGACAGGTATATGGAGGAATTTAAGGTGGGGGGTTATATGGGAGGCAGGGTCTGAGAGTCAGCACAACATTGTGGGCCAAAGGGCCTGTACTGTGCTGTACTATTCCATGTTCTAATATCTTGGGATTACCACTGACTCAAGTTTTAAGCTGGGCAAACATATCAACACTTGAAAACCGGACTGGCCAGTGGATGAACAATCTATAGCCTTAAGACTCCTCAAAATGGTTCAACAATACTCAACAGTCTTCTGAGTGTTCATCAGTACCACCCATCTCAATAGGGCATCTCCAGTGCTCAAACGTGCAGAGTGCCTCCGCCTCTGAACTCAGTGCCCATCTTTTTAACCTCTGCCAGGCCACGGCCATGAGAGATGGAACTTATAGGACACTGCCCAGGAGCTCCAACCTGTGAACATTCCAGCTAAGGAAGGAAAGGAGAAATGATGGGGAAAGTCTCACCACTCAGTTTTCATCCTCATCACATACTTCGCCTTCCGTCTCCTCCTGACCACGAGTACACCATCAGCACAGAGGTGAGTAGTCCCATATAAAGCCTTAGGGACAATGAATACAATCTTACATTGTCCCAATACAGTCCCTTTCCTAGGGCACTTTATACTGCGTTGTAGCATCCAGCACGTTAGTAATGTGAGCAACACACACAAAATGCTGGAGAAACTCAGCAGGTCAGGCGGCATCTGTACAGGAAATGAATAGTCGTTGTTTTGGGCTGAGACCACCTGACTTGTTGAGTTCTTCCAGTGTTTTGTGTGTCTTATTCAAGATACCTCGTATCTGCAGAATCTCTGGTGCCATTAAAAATATGAACTGGATTGTTACAACCTACCAGTTTTGGCCATCTTAGGTTTTATGCCTTAATAATAACCAGAGTATATGGAACAGACCAAACTATAGAATAAATTTAGATTCAAATTCAGCTTTATTTACCACATGTACATCGAAACGTACAACCAACACACCCAAGGATGTGCTGGGGGCAGCCCACACATGTTGCCACAAAAAACGTGCCCACCATGTTTAGAAGAACAGCACAAGCAGCAAAAACAATAACAAAACAAAGTAACACAGCAAAACAAGCCCCTTTGCCATCCTCTCAGCCACTCACACATACAGACAGATCTCCAAGCCCAGGACAGGCCACTTCAGGGCTTCCAGTCCTTGGGCGCAGGTTCATTTGTGCCACTTCCTGTAAGGAGCTTGTACGTTCTTCCCCCTGGTTTTGTCCGGGTGCTCCGGTTTCCTCCCACATTCCGAAGACGTACAGGTTAATAGTTCAATTGCTTAGGTCACATGGGTGCAATTTGGCGGCGCAGGCTCACTGGGCCAGAGGGCCTGTTACAATTTTGTGTCTCTAAACTGAACGCGGGGTACTGAAAGTCTGCCCCAACAGGCTGTGCATGTTAGGATAACTGGAGCTTTCAGGACCGGGGGGTGGGGGATGGGATTTGCTTCAGGTTTCAGGGAACATGTTGAAATGCTGGGTGAAAGTTGCAGAAATGGTCATTTATGACATAACCAGTATTGTAGAAGGCTCAAGAAACTTAAGGCTCGGTCAGGTATTTCCAACACAAGTACCGTATCCCGACTGTCTAATACAGATGCTGCTGTGCATTAAATAATGCTTCAGATGGTTCAGGCAACAGTTCACTTTCCATGTCACAATAAAAACTATTTGCATTGGAAAAGCACCTTCTGTATAATAAGGGTATCACACAGGTGTGATCAAGCAAAGTTAGATCGATCCAAAGAAAGACAGCCAATTGTTTTGGCAGATTATTGTTTAAAAAAGATCCTAAATGACAGAGGTGCTGAGAAGTTCTGGAGCTAGCCAACTGTGAATGGCTCCTACCTCTCCTGCAGTTGTGGCCAGTCCATCCTGGAGAGCACTTACAGCGTCCCGTGACAGGGTCACACTGCCCCTTGTTCTCACATCCACATCGCATTTGACAGCCCGGGCCATATCGGCCTGCTTGGCAAACTGCAAAAGAAAACAGACTCCAGTCAGGATTCTTGAAAATATCACAAGGAAAATATTACAGTTAACACAGAGGTTAACTTTGTCTCATTTTACACTTGATTCAATTGTTCTCTAATGTCTAACTTTGTAATAATATCCCGGTTTTCCAAGATGTAGTTGGCTGGCATTGTGGATCCCCTTTGTGTTGGGCACGTGGCCAAGTGGTTAAGGCTTCATCTAGTGATCTGAAGGTTGCTAGTTCAAGCCTCAGCTGAGGCAGCATGTTTATGTCCTTAAGCAAGGCACTTAACCACACATTGCTCTAGTGTCTGTGCAAGGAGTGGCACCCCACGCAGACTTCCAATCTGCGCCTTGTAAGGCATGAAAATGCCCGATGCAGGCCTTTCATGGTCTGAGTCAATGTTCCCCTGAGGAAAGGAAGCTGGTGGTGTCAGGTAGGAGAAGAGAAAGAAGTCTAGACAGATCTAGCAGCTGAGTTCAACCAAAGAGTCGCAACATTTGAGTTTGAGGACTAGGGGTGGTGATAGGCAAGAAGGATTAATTAGCTAAGAAGAACTTGTGAAGATCATGGAGGGCTGGGAAGAGCTGATCACTGAGTAAAACAAAACATTAGTGTCTCTGGAGCTTGAGTAAAAATCCAAAGGTGGGAGATGAAGAGCAGGGAATCTGGCAGGGTACAGACGCTGAAAGGTTAACAGTGAGACAACACAGTGAATGCAGGCAAGGCAGGTGCATTCCTTCATCACACTGTAACATTAGAGCGGTGGGAAAGATGGAAAGAAAAATCTGTACAAGATCCCAGAATCTTGTCATGGGACAGACCCCCACTCACATTTGATGAATTACAGACCCCGACCCAAGTTCTCAGCATTGTGTTGATGGACAGGTGTTACACCTGCAGTGTGGAACCTGGCGGAAATGTATTGCTGGGTTATACCAACTTGCTTGGGTGAGCTGCAGTCATTAGAATAGTGAGTAATCAGTTCTGGAGAGTTGACATCAGAAGAGAGACTCCTGGGGAATTCCTGGCAATTAACTCTGCATGATCTTGAGATCATGTTGAAATGGTTGATTTCAGCCAACTGTGCCAGAGCACAGATCTTCCCAGTTCTTCAGAATCAACAAAGTTGCATAGAAACAGGAATCTGGGTAGTGGAAATCTGAATGTTTCTCCCTTAGAAAGTTACTGAGAACAAAATCAAGAGAAATTTCATACCAGGAGTTAAATTCAGGCAGATGGCAAGGAAGTAGATCTATTTTCAGGCGCCACCTCCCAACAATGGCAAACATCGATGATGGAAATCACAATTCCCTTCATCCTTTCGCCCTTTGAAAATCAGGTGTTTGGTGTCAAAGACCCAACAAGGATTTTTTAAAGGCTCCTTGAAGAAGGTCAATATCGTCACTGACGCTTGAGAATCCCTGGTCATGAGCATTGAAGGTGGAGAAGTAACATTCAGAGGGACACTGAGTCCATCACAGGGAAAGCCCTGCCCACCATTGAGCATATCTACAAGGAGCACTGGCGCAAGAAAGCAGCGTCCTTCATCAAGAGCACCCACCATCTGGGCCACGTTTTCCTTTGTTCTAATGTGAATGCCTGCAAGAAAATGAATCTCAGGGTAGTATGTGGTGATATATACGCACTTTGATATTAAATTTACTTTGAACTTTGGGAACTTTGAGTCTATATGTTAGGATCACACAAAAGCCTGGCTCAAACACTGAACCAGCACATCCAATCCCTAATCCTCCATTTTTCTGTCTTGTTTTATTTATTTAGAGTTACAGCTTGGAAAAGGCCCTCCTGGCCCAGCAACCCGCCGATTTAACCCTAGCCTAGTCACAGGTCAATTTACAATGACCAAATAACCTATGAAGTGGTACGGCTTTGGGCTGTGGGAGGATACCACAGCGCCCGAAGGAAACCCATGCGGTTCATGGGGAGGACGTAGAAAGTCCTTACAGACAACGCAGGAATTGAATCCTGAACTCCGGCACCTCGAGCTGTAACAGCATTGCTCTAACCACTACTCTACTGTGGCGCATCCCAAATTTTTCAATCAAACACCGGCCATATCAGCCACCTCAGACACAAAGGACAGGTTTGGGGTCTGTAGTTCATCAAAGCTGCAGAAAAAGTAAGTGGGGGTCCTTTCCATGACATGATTTCACAATCCAAGATTTGTATATCAGGAAGACTGTAGGGAATATTGGGAAGCAGTGGTTCATTCCCAACATGGCACCTTAACTAAAATTGGTTAGTGACTGCCTAAAAAGTTAAGAAGATATGGTTATTATTTGAGAGGCAGATCAGACTCAAAAGACTAAATCCCCTCTTTCAGACAAGAAATATAAAGGGGAATGAATTATAGAATAAGCCAGTGTGATGGAGAGCACTCGGTAAACGTATTCTTTACACATGAGCTTTTACACACATACATTAACAATGCCTTGTCATTCTGACCGGAGGAAACAGTGGCTGAAGTTGCTTAGCACTTTAGTGCACGGGTGTTTATTAGATGCATTGAGAAACAAACTTACAAAAATTAGGGAAAATAGTGAAAACTGCCAAGTTAACAAAAAGATATCTACCAGAAAAGACAGTAACAGCTCTGTAGCTTGTCCAGTGTGAACTCAATATGTTTCTCCTATTGAGAGTGATGAGTCCCATTTATCAGGCCCCAGGGCATACCATCATTAATTACCAATAAAGTTAACTTAAGACTACACATGAATTAGAATGTGATTCACCCCACAAAATACAGGGTGCACCCCACAATCATACTGCAAAATAAATAGAAGCATCCAAACAACATATAAGCACTTACACACCCCCATTACTAAAGAAATTGAATATTCCACTGTGTATAAAGGGAAGGCAGCACAAACCCAGCCAGAGCGCGCCAGCTCGGTTTAAAGCCCATTATGAGACATTGAAGTGCGCACACGCAGCACAGCGACAGTAGATTGACAAGGCAATGTTGTTGTGCGTGTGAACGCGCGTGCATAAGGAATGTGTTTACCGAGTGCTCTCCATCACAGTCAGGAACATTTTTGAGACATAGTAAACTGCAGATGCTGGAATCTGGAGCGCAAAACAATCTGGTGGAGGAACTCAGGGGGTCGAGCAGCTTTGGGGCGGGGGGAGGAATCCAAGTCGAAACACTACAGCAAGACTGAGTGTGGAAAGGGAAAGTCTCCACTCACAGCACACACCCCCACCCTGATCTCCCTCTCCACTCTCAGTCCTGATGAAGGGTTTTGACTGAAAATATCAACGACTCTTTTACCAGCACCCCCCCCCCCCCCCCCCCCCGGTTCTCCAGACCTTGCTTGACTCACTGAGCTCCTGGAACCAATTATTTGTTGCTTCAGGAACATCTTAGTAGTTCTCTTCCACAAGCCGAGTACCTACTGTTTTGACAGAGTTTCCCAATGAATCCTGGTGGGCAGGTGCACTGGCCTGTCTCCTTACTACAGGTCCCATTGTTCTGACAGGCAGGGCAGCTGTCCTGGCAGCCCAGGCCCCAGTAGCCTGGTGGGCAATCTGTGGAGAGAAATCAAAATGGCGTAAATGGTTGCAGCAGGACGGTGGAAACATCTGACCAGAGTTGATGGTCCTTAAACTGAGACGGGGCCTAACTAGAAATGCGTAGCTACATAATTTTTCAATAAGTATTTCCAACAGTAAAGAAAATGGCCGAATAACTGTTAAAAAGAAGCTTCAATTCTGCCTGTTCCGGGAGGTTTGCAACCAGCCTTTCTCTCCTTCCGTCAGAGGTCATTGGATCACATTGTGGACCATTGTTCGACGTAGGACCAGATACCCTCTGGTACGCTGCCACAGGGAGTCTGGATGAAGAGCGTTTGCTGACTATTCAAATGCACGGGACTTCACTTCAAAGGGCTCAGCATAGATAATGAATTTGGTTCTTGGGACAAGTTATTTGCAAATAATCATGTAAAACCTGCAGAGAAAATTTAGGCCTTGCTGGTATTAATTTTAGTCGGCAGTAATACCATAAAAGTAAGCAATCAACATATTAAAGTAATCATCTCCATTCAGTGGTTATCTCTTTCAATTGTTTGCAGGTGTGTCTAGAGCTCATCACTTCAACATGGACAGGAACATGGGTAGGGAATATTTAGACAGCCCTGGGAAAATGGGACTGGCTTAGATGAGCAAATGGGTCGGCAAGTACGGTATGAGTTGGGCCGAAAGGCCTGCATTAATCTATGACTCCATGGTACTGAGGTGACCAAAGAGAACATGCTAAAGGTGGCATCCATCATAAAAGACCCCCACCACCTGGGTCATGCCTTGTTTTCATTGCTACCATCAGGAAAGAGGTACAGAAGCTTGAAGGCACACACTCAACAACTAGACTACTAGACAGATATATGGAGGAATTTAAGGTGGGGGGTTATATGGGAGGCAGGGTTTAAGGGTTGGCACAACATTGTGGGCCAAAGGGCCTGTACTGCGCTGTACTATTCTATGTTCTATATTCAACGATTCAGGAACAGCTTCTTTCCCTCCGCCATCCGATTTCTGAATGGACATTGAACCCATGAACACTGCCTCACTACTTAGTTGACTATATAATATATACACACACACTATCTGTGTTGACAGGTTTTTTCTGTTATTATGTATTGCAATGTACTGTTGTTGCAAAGCCAACTATTTCAAACTTGATTCTGATTTAGATTCTGAAAAATACCATTCAAAGATCCATTCATGGCTAAAATCAACTCAGGTTTGAAATGACTAAGTGTGGGATAAGAACAGAATTACTTGCCCAAACGTAGAGCTTTTCTGATTCACTCCTGGTTACAACACACGGTCAGAGCTAATTATCCTCAAAAAAGTGTGTAAGTGTGTCATTGCCTGAAGGAGTTAGCTTGAGTGACACTACTAAATTTTGCTTTGTATTTGAGGCTATCCTGCTTTGCGTATTACTACAGAAAGCATAATTTCTGTTATTTTCATATTTCAAAATCCATTTGTTCTTTTGATTCAGCTGAGACAACATCAGTGAAGAATGATGATTCTGAACCAACCCCTGCCCTCTCACCGTTTTTGCAGCCAAGACCAGTTCTGCCGGCGGGGCAGACGCATTCTCCAGTCATCCGGTGACACGGGGCTCCCCCACAGTCACATGTCTGCAAACAGTTGGCTCCAAACTTGTTGTTGGAACATTCTGCAATCGAGATGGCAGAGGCAATCAGCCAGCTGGCATACTATCACTTAATTTCTCCCTGTTGACTGCTGTCCCTACCTCATTCAACCAAGCTTCATTACACAGTAAAAATCTGGAACTTTACAAGACCATGACATTAGAGCCTGTCATCTGGTAAGTCTGCTGTCAAACACATGATGCTGACTGGGGATCCAGACAGACCTGTTATTAATTTTAAGTATTAAAAAAATGTGAGTAAGAGTCAGGTCAAATGTTCCTTGTACCATTATAATTCTCCCACCTTCGGACTCAGTTCTGATTGTAAGAGGCAGGCAACACAGGAGATGTAGCTCAGTATGAAATCAAATCAAGTCAAGTTTATAGTCATTTAACTATATACTTGTATACTATCAAATGAGACATCATTTCCCCAGGCCAGGGTGCACAACACAGTAGTACACCTAAGATGTATATAACACACAATAACTTATGAAACTAAGAATAAAAATTACAAATTAATTTTGCAAAAACAAACAAATTAAAGTTCATAGTTTAAAAATTGTAAGGTACAGAACAAATTAACAGGTGACACTTTGAATGCAATGCATCAGGGAGTTCAGAAGCCGCAAGACCTGAGGGAAGAAGTTGTTTCCCATCCTGACCGTTCTTGTCTCCTGCCTGATGGTAAAATGTCAAAGAGGATGCTGGATGGATGGGTGGGATCCTTGATAATTCAAAGAACCCTGCACATGCAGTACTTCTGATAAATGTCCCAACAGATGGCAGGGAGACCCCTGGTATCCTCTCGGCCATTGTCACAGAACTTTGTAAGGACTTCCCTATGAGGCACTATGAGGTAATATGATTTCAATGCTCGTTGTTGTACAGCCTGAGAAGATTACTCTTTGTAAGTTTCAGGCTAGAAGGATTGAAAAGGCAGGGTGTTGGGACCGGAGACGAGTGTCAGGCCGGTTCTGCTCACTGCTCCATGACGTTTACTCTGCTCTTCGTTGAACTGAGACTGAGGCTGCAGGCCTGCCCCAGCTGCTCCGGGCCTTGTGTCTGAGGACTCACTTTCAACCTAAATGCTATTTGCTTATTTTTATTGTTTGTACAATTTGTGTGTTTTTTTCCCTCTTCCCCCACATATTGTGTGTTTGTCAGTTTTTATTAATGGTTCTTTTGGGTTTCTTGTTTTGTGGCTGCCTGAAAGGAGACAAATTTCAAGGTTGTATAATATAGGTATTCTTTGATAATAAATGTACGAGGGGTGATTGTTAAGTTGGTGGCCTAAGGTAGAAGGAGTCAATTTTAGAAAACCTAGCACATTTATTTTTCGACATAGTTCCCTACTACATGTAAACACTTAGTCCAGCGGTCGTGGAGCATACAGATCCCTTCTTTGTAGAAGTGGACTGCAGCAGGGGTGATTGATAAGTTTGTGGCCTATGGTAGAAGGAGATGAGTTATTAGCTTCAAACTTTCTGCATTATCACTCAAAGAGTTGAACTGCACCTGCATGTAACAAGAGCATCTTGGACCTCCTGGTGGTCCACAGCAGGGATGATTAATGAGTTTGCGGCCTAAAGTAGAAGGAGATAAGTTATACAGCTCTCGTTACATGCACGTGTAGTTCATCTCTTTGGGTGAAAATGCAGAAAGTTTGAAGATCTTTCTTCTCTTTCTACCTTAGGCCATGAACTTATCAATCACCCTTGCTGTGGACCACTTTCCGGAGGTCCAAGACACCGACTTCTACAAAGAAGGGATCCGTATGTTCCACAACCGCTGGACTGTGTGTGTAAATGTAGGAAAAATAAATGTGCTAGATTTTCTAAAAAGACTCTGTCTACCTTAGGCCACAAACTTATCAATCACCCCTCATACTTTGAACTTTGAACTCTGAACTCAGAGTGACCAGATGAAAAGAGTGATTGTGCGTGTGTGTGTGTGTGTGTGTGTGTGTGTGTGTGTGTGTGTGTGTGCGCGCGCGTGCGCGCGCGCGTTTTTCAGATTCTCTAACATCTGCCTAAGTTTTTAGTGTCACATGGAAGAAAAGGCCACTTGGCAACATCTTTGAAACACCCCTGAATGTCATAGTCGCGTTGACCAATTAGAATAACCATTGTCAGTCTATCAGAAAACAGGGAGCTCAGTCACTAACAAGCAGCTCCAGCAGGACCAGTTGTGAGATTTAACGCATCTGACTGAATTCTGCACTGAGAATTGAGGCACACCAAAGATCAGGAGGGGACATTGAGGAAGATCGGGATGGAGGGTGGGATTGAGGATGAGTAGGGATTGGAAAGGTGAGTAGCAAGAGAGGGGCACACCTAGAAGGAGAAGGTGAGTGGAGGTGCTTGAATTGAGAGAACAGATTGGGAAAGAGGCCTTTCTCAATGTGTGGAGGTGGTAGATGTTCATTAAATAAATGTACATGATTGAGTTACACTCAGTAGCCACTTTATTACGTACCTCCTGTACAATGTTTCCTATAAGGTGTGTGCACGCACACATCTTTTGCTCCTAGCACGCAAAAAGATTGTCACCCTCTACCTTGTGGGCATGTTAAGTATATTTCATGATCGCACACAATCACATTTCCTTTTCTAGGTTCTGATGCGGACAGCATTGACAATGTGCAGTTTGCCATAATTTGTCTGCAGATTTTAGAACTGACTTATTTATACTCTTTTCATAGAAGAAATCATTCAGTGTGCAAAAAATTGCAGAGCACAAGGTTTTTTTTGCACACTGGTCGTTACTCCTGTACCTAATAAAGTGGCCACTGGGTGTGTGTTCTGGTCTTCTGGTGTGGTAGCCCATTCGCTTCGAGATTCAGCGTGTTGTGCATTCAGAGCTGCTATTCTGCACACCACTGTTGTAACTCGTGGTTATTTGAGTTACTGTCACTGTCAGCTTGAACCAGTCTGGCTGTTCTCCTCTGATCTTTGTCATTAATAAGGCTTTTTTCATCCACAGAACTGCCTCTCACAGGATTTTTTTTTGTATCTTGCACCATTCTCTGTAAACTCTAGAGACTGTTGTGCATGAAAATCCCAGAAGGTCACCAGTTTCTGAGATACTCAAACCACCCCATCTGGCACCAACAATCATTTCATGGTCAAAATCACTTAGATCACATTTCTTCCCCATTCTGATGTTTGGTCTGAGCAACAGCTGAACACTTGACCATGTCTGCATGCTTTTATGCTCCCACATGATTGGCTGATTAGATATTTGCATTAACGAGCAGGTGTACAGGTGTATCTAATAAAGTGGCCACTGAGAGTAGACCTGCACTGTGCACATGTGTCTCTGTGACTGTGTCTATGGCTACTAGATTTCAATTGTTTCTATTGGGAAGACCAGTATTAGAAAGGGAATGAAGTTTGTCCAGTTGTCAAATACTCATCACATAATCCTGGGTGAAAATACATACACCTCCTTCTGTTCTTTCCTAATTTAGCTTTAAAAATCAAGAAAGTTAACGAAAAGTATCCATTTACCAAGACAGCATACGTTTCATGTCCAATGGGATTAAGTGTATATGGGAAAAGGGACTTGCGCGCGGGCTGACCCCAGAACAATTTTTTCTGATTTGATTTAATTTAATGCAAAATGACTCATCTCACTGAATACTTCAATGCTTCATTGTACATGTGACAAATAAAGTTAACCACAGCTCCTAAAAATACAATGTAACTTCAGTAGGGAAAATTTGTGACAAAGTGCATTTGAATGTAGATTGCAGTTGCCAATGTTGTATTTCATAAATTCGGAACAGGTTCTGGGTGGAGTTTGCTTTGCATAGACTCAGGATTGTATGGCTAGGGTTCTGGTGATTCCTTTTCAATGGGACGAATGCTCCAAGGATAGTTTGTAACTTATTTCAGAGGACCGGCCCCAGAGGATGCCCAGTCCCATATCAGCCATCTTGGAGCCCACAGTTATCGTTTTTGTTCAATGTCTGTGGGCTCTAGGACGACTGATATGGTCACAGACCGCAATATGTGAGGCACAAGGCACTGATTGAATGTGTCATTGGGTAACACAGGAGATGGCTCACTCTTCCCGACATTTTCATTGGACTATTGCACACTTCTGATGGAGAGATTTGATGTTCTCAGTACCTCTCTGGTAGTCCCCCTTTTTTTGAGAGGTCATGGACCAGGAACTCCTGCAAATCATTGGATTTGCTATTTTCTTTTTCAGGGATGGTCCTGAAGTATTTTCCCTATCTGCCTAGCAGTTCCTGATGGTGACAGAGCTCAGTGAAATAGAAAATCTTTGTTTCAAGAATTCTAATGTTGGACATGCATCTATGGATTCTATGTTGGACATTAGAATATAGACCGCCCATTGGAACCAGACACAGTATAAATCCAGAATAACAGACCCAGTATCTAAGCTTTAGGGGATGCTGATAATGGTTCAATTCATCTGTGGAGGCAAAGCAAACTAACAGCTTTCCATTCATCCTACGGATTAATTCCACACCAAAGGGATTATTGAAAGTAGCACCCCAAAGCAAATGCATGGAGTTAGATTACAGGTCAGCCTCGTTGAACAAGCTCACTGAGCTGAACAAAGGAATAATCTGAAAGTATTATGAGTGAGAACATCATGTTAAAGCAACAAGTACTAGCTTAGTGCATACTCAAGCTTTTGTTCAGCATACAAAATATGTACAGTTGAATTCCCCCTCACACTGATCAAATGACTTGTCTAAGTCCTAATAGTAGAGATTTCACATGAACGGGACCTCAGTCCAGTTTTTGAAAGCCAGTTCACTCAATACAAAACAGGCCTGAACTTGCTGGTGTTTGCTGGACTGTGCTGGCATGGATGGTAGAGAATGAGGCATTCCCAGCAGATGATTTGGAATAAAGTCCTGATGTCAATTGGACCATCCTCTACCTTGGGAGTGTTTGGTAGTGACACTAAGCGCCAAAATGGTTACCATTCTCCAGTCTATTGAGTAGTCATCTCAACGGATAGAATGACGCGGAACGGTAAAAGCTGCTGAGCAACTGGCTTCCCGCAGCTTTTAAACCAGAAAAGGAACTTCAAAGGTAAATTAGTTACATGGGCGTAGATGAATTTACAGGTGAATGTATGCTTTTAATGAACACATTTGTAGATATTATGTCAAACTGTATCTTAATAAGCTTGAGGTTCCCACTTCAAGAGGAGCCTGCTGAGAATCTCATTATAACCATCATGAGAGTGGGAAAAGAGCAAGCAGGAGCCAACTGAGGTGGCTCAGGATCTTGCCTTTGATCTACATGGCTCTTGCCAGAATTTTGGGCTTTTATCGTCCATTGTAAAAGAAAATATTAGCAGCTATTTATCAATTTTATAACCTTTATGATCTTTTATGAGCAGAGAAATTTACAGCTCAGTGCTCTTACTGTAGTCATGGTTGAGGTGGCAACAAGCACTAATATGAACGAGTGACCAGCACCCATCTGTAGCACTCTATACTTTTTCATTCAGGCAATGGATTTACTCTTCTTGCAATCATCTGTCTAAAGGAGATATTGCACTGTTTAAATTACTTAATATTAGTATCCAATGGGTAATAGAAAAGAAAAGAATAACATGAGGCTTTCAAGGAGCCAAGCAGACCCAATTTCTTCAACTAAATTTGAGGAGAAATATCTCAAATTGGCAGTAAATTAAAAAAGGATTAAAAGTTTTGTGTTGTGTGCTTTTACTCAATCCCTGGTCACCAGAACTTCCTGTCTGCTCTGGACGGATATTTGCAATACCTTCTTGCCATTAGGTATCAGAATTGTAACTTGCTTTGACACTTTGGAATGACTGGCTTCATTCTTTGCTGTATCAGCCTATGCTCAGCCCTTTCAATCTGCCATCCCCCTCGACCACAGGTGATCAAGTAGACTGCATTCTCCTCATTACTGGATGAGCGAAGCTTATCCAGTTTGAACAGTGGTGTATGCAGGTGTGAGTAATTGTGGGGGAACTGTTCTCCTGGATACCTGAGAGGGAATCTTCCTGATGTACCCTATGGATCAGGGTCACTGAGGATTTAGGGTACACCCATAATGGCCTGTTTGATTACAGGATAAAATTACAATAACAGAAATCAAATGTAAACTTCAAGAAAGTTGAAAGCAAAAGGCTTGGTCTATCTGAAGAGTTTATTACTGAAACAAAGTTTCAGTGAAAACTTTCATGAACAATTTCTCCATTTTCTCTGCGTCAGAGGAATGAAGGTCAAGCCAACATCTGAAGCAAACGGTAAATGTTGGAAAAACTCAGCAGATTAGACCTTGGCAGACCTATAACATTTACTGTTTCCATTTATACAGAAGCTGCCTGACCAGCTGAGTCTTTCCAGCATTTTCTATTTTAGTTTCACATTTCCAGCATCGGTAGATTTTAGTTTTATTTTTATGGCACAAAGGGAACTTGGTTGCACAATTAGCACCATGATGGGTTTACAGTTTATTGAGCTCATCTGAGAATCTTGTTTATTTATTTGTTGAGATACAGTGAGGAGTAGGCTCTTCCAGCCCTTCGAGCCACACCGCCCAGCAATATCCCAACTTAATCCTAGCCTAATCACGGGACAATTTACAATGACTAATTAACCTACCAAACAGTATGGTTTGGACTGTGGGAGGAAATTGGAGCACTCAGAGGAAATCCATGCGGTCACTGGGGAGAATGTACAAACTCGTTACAGGCAGTGGCAAGAATTGAACCCTGGGTCACCTGTATTGTAAAGCGTTGTGCTAACCACTACGCTACCGTGCCATCCATACCTCAAAATCCAACTCGACCCGGGTGCATGGACAAAAAAGCACAAAATTATGGTATTCATTTCTTCCAACAGGTTTCACAAATTCAAAAAAAAATCTGAGGTGCTGAAATATTGCCAAGAATATTGCTGTATAGTTTCTATTTTCCAAGACAATTTTTTATAGGCACGTCAAAGTTCCTGAACCATTAATGAATACCAGAGCTGTCAACATGGGGGAAATTTGATCTAGGAGGTTTGAGCCCTATAATAAGAAACTGTCTGATGCCAAAATGTGAACATGGTTAAAGCTGAAGTGTTGATTTCAAAGGGGAAATTTTTATTTACTTGTCATTCTTCTCTTGCACTTTCCTTTCTGTTTCAGGGTCAGGTCAATTTGAGAATCATGTCTTGATTAGCTATGAAAGCAGTGCTTTTCCAGCAAACAAAGCACGTGTAAGACAAATATTAGAAGTGCTAACATCATAGCTTGAAGAGAGAAGGCACAGGCTTTCACAGTATTGACGACCCGATCCGCTGCCTCTGATAGATTGCTCTGTGTAAAAATTGGCTGTTGTGTTTCCTACACTGAACCAAAAGCTACTCAGAACATAGCACACAGAACACCTCAGCACAGTACAGGTCCTTCGGCCCATGATGTTGTGCCAAACTTTTAACCAATTCTAAGATCAATGTAACCCTTCTCTTCTACATAGCCCTCCATTTTTCTATCATCCATGTGCCCATCTAAGAGTTTCTCTAATGCCCCTCATGATCTACTTCTCACGTCAGCCCTAGTAGCGCTTTCCACACACTCACTCTTCTGTGTAAAAAACCTATCTATGACGTCCCCTATACTTTCCTCCAATCACCTTAAAATTCCGCCGCGGGAAAAAGCCTCTGGCTATCCGCTCGATCCATGCCTCTTACCATCTTGTATACCTCTATCAAGTCACCTCTCGGAATCCTTTACTCCAAAGAGAAAAGTCCGAGCTTGCTCACCCTAGCCTCATAAGACATATTCTCTAATTTCGGCAGCATCCTGGTAAATCTCTGCTGGAGCCTCTCTAATGCTTCTGCATCCTTTCTATACCGAGACTAGAAATGAACACAATATCCTGGTCTAACCAGGGTTTCAAAGAGTTGCAATGTTACCTTGCAGTTCTTGAACTCAACAACCCCTGACTAATGAAGGCCAACACACCATACACCTTCTGAACAACCCTATCAACTTAGCTGAGGTTTGGGAAGTCCTAGGATTGTAGAACATGCAATATCAATGCAAGTCTGTTTTTTTTAAAGGAATTTCACCAGCATTGCAAAGTTTTATTTCAATTTGTACCTGGAGTAAGGAAATCAGGACAGGCAAGTGCAATCCCACTCACAGACATCAGGTCAACTGTGGCTGTGTAGCTGGTATGTCACCGAAGGCTCCAGTGCATTATAACTGGTTGCATCACCATCTGGTACGAAGGGCTACTTCACAGGATCAGAATAAGTTGCAGAGGGTTGCAAACTGAGCCAGCTCCATCATAGGCACTAGACTTCCCAGCAATTAGGACATCTTCAAAAGGCAATGCCTCAAAAAAACGGCATCCATCATAAAGGAAGTCCCTCGACCAGGACATGCCCTCCTCTGATTGCTACCATCAGGGAGGAGGTACAGAAGCCTGAGGGCACACACTCAATGATTCAGCAACAGCTTCTTCCCCACTGCCATCAGATTTCTAAATGTATATTAAACCCAGGAACACTATATTGTTGCTCTCTTTTTGCACTGCCACAAAAGAACTAATTTCACAACATATGTCAGTGATATTAAACCTGATTCTAAAACACAGAAACACAGAAAATAGGTGCAGGAGTAGGCCATTCAGCCCTTCGAGCCTGCACCACCATTCAGTATGATCATGGCTGATCATCCAACTCAGAACCCTGTACCAGCCTTCCCTCCATACCCCCCGATCCCTTTAGCCACAAGGGCCATATCTAACTCCTTCTTAAATATAGCCAATGAACTGGCCTCAACTGTTTCCTGTGGCAGAGAATTCCACAGATTCACCACTCTCTGTGTGAAGTTTTTCCTAATCTCGGTCCTAAAAGGCTTCCCCTTTATCCTCAAACTGTGACCCCTCGTTCTGGACTTCCCCAACATCAGGAACAATCTTCCTGCATCTAGCCTGTCCAATCCCTTTAGGATTTTATACGCTACAATAAGATGCCCCCTCAATCTTCTAAATTCCAATGAGTATAAGCCTAAACAACAGGAACTCTGCAGATGCTGGAAATTCAAGCAACACACATCAAAGTTGCTGGTGAACGCAGCAGGCCAGGCAGCATCTGTAGGAAGAGGTGCAGTCGACATTTCAGGCCGAGACCCTTCGTCAGGACAAGAAATCTAGTATTGATTAATACAAGGCTTCAACTCTCAAGTCTTCAACTTCAGTAAGTCGATTATTGATATTTAATGACATATTTGAGATGGTGGTTTTAATACTTCACCACTTTGCAAGTATTTCTAGCTACTTATTGTCCAGCTATCTAATGCAACTGTTGTGGCATTGCTCCTGGCTGTGTGAAGCTGTCCTGACCAATCCCCTTAAGATGAAGTATTACTTGAGGGGAACAGATCAAATAATTGCAGCTGTTTGTAAAGTCAATGGGTCAATGAGAACTGCTCGGAAATCTCAGGTTCCAGGTGATCGTCAATTTGTGACCTTGACCTGGGTTGTGTACCTCTGTAGCTGGCTGTTTCCGGGAGAACCAGCAGCTAACAGCATTGCAAAGTTCAGCGCATTCCTGACCCCCACTGACTGATGTAACTTATACAATCCTGAGATGTTGATCTAGTTAGAAAAAGTCAAAAAGCAAAGGTAAGTAGTTGTATTTTTCCTTTGCTTTAAGTACTATTAATGTTTTTAATTAATGTGTTTTTAAATAAATACAATTTTTATTTCCTTTAAGTTATTTTTAAATTTATTTCAATAAATCCACCACCCAATGCCTACTTGCCAGTAGTGGGCAGCTCGGCATCTTGGGACAACAGTGTCAGGAAAGGGTTCCTGGTCAATTCGACTCACTGAGCCATAATAGATTAGAACAGTTTGGAGGATTGTATGCAGACTGAGTCAAATGTGATCCAGCTCTTTCTTGTTCTGTAGTCAGAATGAGAAATGTACATTATTACTTACAGGAAATGAACTGAGCTTCATGTAATAATTGTTGCTTGATTGGTCCATTGTGAGTAAATTATTTTCTTTACTGGAAGTACAGAGGGGTGGGATAATGCTGCTTCCTCGAAATCTCACTAAATCGGGTTCAATCCTGACCTCCAGTGGTGCCTGCGTGGAGTTAGATGAATGTGTGGGATCCCCTAGGAGCTCTGCTTTCCCCCCCTTTCCAAATCAGTTATTGTAAATTACCCCAGTGTGGGTGGGTTGCAGGAGAATCAGGGTGGAGATGATGAATATGTGAGAGGCAATAGGTTACATACAATAAGCAGGGGACTGGGGTTGATGATATTGTTCTGGGAGCTGGAATATTCTCGACGAGCTGAATGCCTTCCTTCTATGCAGAGTTACATACAGTATGTTTGAGTTCATTAGAGAAGATACATAAATGCAAGTTGTTGCATTACATTGAGCTGTGCATTTAGGGTCGAGGTTGCATATCAACGTCCGAGAAAACAGGACCTGGAAATTTGACCAAAGTGGCATCCCAATAAATTGCATGCTCAGTCCTATACATCACATGCAGTAAAGTATTACTGTCCCATCTCCTAGATCCCTATTGACAGCCATGCCTCAACATCACTAATAACGGACCCAAGCAATAAAGTCTAAGCCTTTAAGTTTCTTAGACCTGCTTGAGGACAAACCAGACATGCAGCCACTTGCTCTACAGATGAAAAACAAGGAACTGGACAAATTGTGAGAGTGGCAACTCAAGTCAGCCCAGTCCTACGTATTGAATTGCTGTCATGAAAGTCCTTTTCTGGTTGTGACACTGCTGTAGCGAACCAGTTCCCTAACATGCTTTGCTTATATAACATCCACTTTCCGTGCACTAATCTCACATCATGTGCTCCCAATAATTGGCATCATATCAGAAATGATTCTTTATTATTTTGCTAGTTGCCTATCACACATTTAGTTACAGATCCTTTGAGATGAATCTATTCCAATATTCCACATATTGGCATCTCATCTCTGATGGTGTTATAATTTTTTGGCTTGTTCTATCTATAATTTTGCATTGTTAAAGTTGCTCCTTTTACCATTCTTGTTGCCTTTTCTAGTAGCTTCACGCAGTCCATTTCTCCAATGATTTCACCCCCGAGTTTTGCACAGGGCAGTAATGTCTCACAGCTCAGCTTAAGGTCACTCTTTCTTTCAGCACTTCTACATGGCTTCGTTGCTAAGCTCTCTTGCTCTTTAATTGATGGCAGATGTCTATCTTTGCTTGTTTAGCAAGGCTCTAAGCATTTCCAGACCGCTCAATGGCCCACAAACCAAATGTTTCTATAAAATATTTCTGTTATTTCCTGTTTCTCAGTCAGAACAAGGAGATTAGAGTACTTCGGAAAAATTTTCCAATTGAATATTTCCAATTTTGTTTATGGAAATATAATAGTAACACCAGTAAATGTGTAAATCTTAACGGCCAACAAGACAGAATCCCCATTCCATGTCACGCTGTGGTCCCCTGATCTCAAAGATGTTCTGACCTTTGGCATTCTCTAGGGTGAGAGATTTATTTCCTTTACGCATCAAGAGACAGGGGGCTAATAACCGAGGGAAGATTCCTAGCTTGCCTGTTGCATCATGGTTAAGTTTATGTAGGTTAAATTATACACTTAATTAAATACCCCTGTAGGAAGTTCAATTTATGTCCCAAAGATCAGAGTAAATATTAGATAATGAAGCTTCATTATAATCCCATCAATAGCTATTCAATTCTTTCATTCTGAGCATCTCAAACCTAAAACTAACCATTTTCAGTCTACTTTTACAACCACTAATCACTAACCGGTCATTAAAACTCAACTATTAGAACTGGGTGCTTCATCTTCAATTTACAAAAGTACGTAGAAATAAATTCAGCTTACTATTCCTGTTATATTGTCCATTAATTCCTTCTTGTTGCAACATAGAAATAGAACTGGTCAATTTCTACCCTAAAAGCATTCGAAATATCGTATGTGTCATCCATTAAACTAAGCTCTCTCTAGCAACACACATAAAATGCCGGAGGAACTCAGCAGGTCAGGCAGCATCTATGTAAATGAATGAACAGTTGATGTTTCAGGGTGAGACCCTTCTTCAGAACTGAAAAGGAAGGGGGAAGCTGCCAGAATAAAAAGGTAGGGAGAGGGGAAGAAGGATAGCCAGAAAGTAAAGCCAGGTGGGATGGAAAGATAAATGGCTAGAGATGAAGGAATCTGACGGGAGAGGAGAATGGATCATAGGGGAAAGGGAAGGAGAGAGGACCCAGGGGAAGAGATAAGCAGGTGAGAAGTAGGAGGCCAGAGTGGGGAATAGAAGAAGAGGAGAGGGGGAGAGATTTTTTGCTTTAAGTCAATGTTCATGCTATCAGGTTGGAGGCTACCCAGACGGAATATAAGGTGTTGCTCCTCCACCCTGAGCATGCGCTCTCCGTATTATTTTATCAAGTGTCTCAAAAAGGTACTATAATGAACAAAATGGATAGTAACTCTCCTTCTACAATAATGTACTCGCTACATGTGTCCTGGCATCACCAAAAACAAATTCTCAGGCCATCACTGGAGGACCTTGCTGTGTAAAAACTGGCCACATGGTTTCAATAGTTTAGCAATAGCTGCGCTTCAAAACCCTTGGGCTGCCCAGAAGTTGTTAGGAATTCAATTCCTCTTTCTGCTCAAGGGTTGCAACTTGAGCTGGTATCCATTTTTACTCCTGAATCAAACAATTCCAAGTTAAGGATTTAGTTTACTAAAGAGCATCTGGCAATAATTAATTGGTGAAGATTTCAATGAAGAATGATTGAATGGTTCATGGCTTGAAAATTCCATTCACTTAAAGGAAGCAAATACTTAAGTTGACAAAAGAACATTGTGTTCCTTTCGCTATGTACGTCCATCTGTAAGGGAATGAAGTACAGCTCCGAGCACCCAGGGTCTGGTAAAGAAAGAACCAACTTGCATCTTACAGTGTACCTTTCATAAGCTCTGGATATACCTAAAGTGCTTTTAAGTCCAAAATTTCTTCTAATTTGGACTGTCATTATTTGGACAAGCCTGCAGGGTAAATTGATATGAGATCTAACAATTGTTTTTACTGAGTAGTGAGCAACAAACACAAAACACTGGAGGAATTCAGCAGGTCAGGCAGCATCTATTGGAAGGAATAAAGAAGCAACATTTCGGGCTGAAACCCCTCCTCGGTCCTGATGAAGGGTTTCGTCCCGAAATGCCGACTCTTTATTCCTGAACCAGGTTTGGCCCCTGAGAGCCTTTAAAAATACCATGTGTTGTTATCCAAGTGTGGTTCTGGTAAACTTATATTAAACACAAAATAATCTGCAGATGCTGGGGTCAAAGCAACACTCACAACACGCTGGAGGAACTCAGCAGGTCGGGCAGCATCCGTGGAAACGATGAGTCAATGTTTCGGACCGGAACGTCGACTCATTGTTTCCATGGATGCTGCCCGACCTGCTGAGTTCCTCCAGCGTGTTGTGAGGTAAATTTATATTAACAGTAAGATCTGGAGCATTTGTACTAATGTACCAATTGGTGAGATGAGAGTTTTTCTGTCATGCCCAGTGATACTGTATTTCATAAACAAGGTTCTTGATTGCTTCTTAAAGCAATTATATTTGTACTTATAATACTGTGCACATATACGTAGCTAAGACTTTCACACAGTTTGAGTTTGTAAATCTGGAAGGAGCAAAGTTTGTTGGGAATGGTAAGGGTGGAGACCCAAACTGCTTACTCTTTTCCACAGATGCTGCCTGGCCTGCTGAGTTCCTCCAGCATTTTTGCAAGTGTTGCTTTGCTCAAATCAACATTTTCCTTCCAGACATTTTATGAAAAAGAACTATTAAAATTTTTGCTGGTCGGATTTGAACTTGCATCTGATCACATAATCACAATGATATTATATCTCCTGACAGAGGCTGGAACATGTTGTGTGACAGCATAGCATATATGTGCAGGTGGCTGAAAGGCCACTCACCCACATGTAGGCATGTCAGTGTTGGCGTGTGGCCAAGTGGTTAAGGCGTTGGGCTAGTGAGCTGGAGGTCGCGAGTTTGAGCCTCAGCCGAGGCAGCGTGTTGTGTCCTTGAGCGAGGCACTTAATCGCACATTGCTCCTGCACGTTTATAGCCCAGGTTGGTGCAGTATGGACAAGACTTAGATGCTCCCTAACTAATATCAAAACCATAAACCCCTTGTTTTTTCCTTTCAGATTTCCTCACATTTGAACAATTCCAAAATGGGTAGCACTTCCCAGTTGGAAAGTCTGAATTCATTCCTAGACCTGATATTCCAGTAAAGAGCTGGGCAAGGTCTGCACTGTCATTTGTATTAGCTTCTGGATAACACATTCATTTCATTTTTATATCTTTTTTATTAATTATTATTGAAGACCAACAAAACAAAAACACATTAAAGTAATCAAGTCAACATGTCAATATGTACAATGAGAATTAAATTATCAAATAACTGATTAACAAAGCTAAACAATATATCAATAATAATAAGAAAAAAATAAAATGTTAAAACTATTCTTTTTCGGGGAAAAAAGAAAGGAGGAAAAAAGAACCCCGATAAGACATTCAAACACGTCGCCATCTGCCCTCTCAGCTGAGGGAGAAAGATTCAATGGCATATCTCAGAGAAGGGTACATCTTCCTTCTGTTCTGGATGTTAATTTACCCCTCACCCAACATTACTTATCATCACGTAATTAATGTCAGAGCTTGCTGTGCATAAAATCTCTGTACTTCTCTGCCCTGCACGACAATAGTGACTATTGTTTAAAACTATTTTTATTTGCACTGAAGTAACTTGAGATCACTTCAAGTGATGAAAGGTGTAATATTTATAATATTATGCTTATTCCTCTCCACGGATGCTGCCCAACTTGCTGAGTTCTTCCTGCATCTTGTGTGTGTGGCTCAAGGGTTCCAGCATCTGCAGAACCTGAAGCAACGCACACAAGACGCTGGAGGAACTCAGCAGGTCAGGCAGCACCTATGGAAAAGAGTAAACAGTCGATGTTTCAGGCCGAGACCTTTCCTCAGTACTGGAGAGGAAGGGGTAAGATGTCTGAATAAAAAGTTGGGGGAGGGGAAAGAAGCTAGCTGGAAGGTGATAGGTGAAGCCAGATGGGTGGGAAAGGTCAAGGGCTGGAAATCTGCAAAAACTTTCGTGTTTATACAAACTATGTTCCACCTTTCTTAAATTTTGCCGTAAAGGATGAAGGGATTGAATGGAATTTCCCTTCTCAGCTAATGGATGACATTCACTTCCCATGAATCTGCCTTGTCTCTATTTCACTCTCCTCTCAATTGTTTCGGTGAGCAGCAACACCACTCCGACTTAGAAACTCATTTGTTCAGGACTTCTAAATATGGTGTTAGAAACACTGTTGTTTAATCGATGAATTCTTAGTGACAGTTGTGTTGGGGTGACTGTGGAGAAAGTGGTGCTTCTCTAATTAGCTTGGTGACTTTTATCATGAGCTGTTGCCCCACTGTGCCTTCAATACACTGAATTGACTGGCTGTAGATTATTCCAATCTGTACGCAATGCAGCCCTGGGGAATCTAACAATATATCATATTTACACTTAATCTAACCACAATAAGACTCACAGATCCTGTGATTATTTCACTCTTTTTAAACAGACAGGTTGCATCATGATTTAGTACAGCAATTCAAATTCACAGCTGCTGAAATTAGTGGCATCTGCCTAATACATCACAGGCACACACCTCTTCATCATTGGTAGTATTTACAAGAGTCACTGCTTCAAAAGGGCAACATTTATCATCAACGCTACCCAGCATCCTGGCGATTGGATAGGAAGTACAGAAGTCAGAAGTCCAAAGTCCCACACCGACAGGTTCAAGAACAGCTGCTTCCCTTCAACCATTTGGTTCTTGAACCAACCAGCGAAAGACTTCAGCTACAATTTAGTACCATTATGACCACTTTGCACTAAAATGGACCTTTTCAAAATGTGCTCTTTCTTGTAAGAATTGTGCATATGTTTAATTTATGTTTTTCTTGCGAATGCTGTTTATATATGCTATGTGCCTAGTGCAATTAAGCTTTTCATTGCGCACATGCTTATGTGTATTTATGCATGTGACAATAAACTTGACGGTGATTGTGCTGTTTTTCAGATGAGGTGCTAAAACGAGACTCTTTCTGCTCCTTCAGGTAAATATAAAAGACCCCAAGGTCTTTGTGATGAAGGGCAATAGATGTTGCCTGACCTGCTGAATTCCTCCAACTGGAAACAATTCGAGAATTTTCAAAATGGTTTCACAGCAAACTTCTGTGTCTCTAGTCCTATCAGTCACAGCCTCTCTAATCTTATTTTCCTCCTAAGATACATACATTTCTGCCCAGAAACATCTCCTTCTATCCTACAAAGAGTAGTGATTATGGCCCAGTCCAACACAAGGGCGAATCCCTCCCCATTGACAACACCTACATGAAGCATTGCTGCAGGAAAGCAGCATCCATCATCCGGGACCCTCACCACCCAGGACATGCTCTCGTCTCACTGTTGCTTTCAGGAAGAAGGTACGAGCGCCTCCGGACTCCCACCACCAGGATCCGGAACAGTTGTTACACCTCAACCATCAGGTTATTCAACCAAAGCAGATAACTTCACTTGCCCGATCACTGAAATGTTCTCTAATGTTCCAATTCTGTGGAATTTATTGACACAGGTGGATGTGGAGGCCAAGATGTTGAGTATATTTAAGGCAGAGGCTGATAGATTCTTGATTTGTCAGGGCATGAAGGGTTAAGGGGAGAAGGCAGGAGACTGGGGCTGAGAGGGAAATGGATTAGCCATGATGAAATGGCAAAGCAGAGTTGATGGGCCAAATAGCCTAATTCTGCTCCTATGTCTTAAGATCTTATGGTCTAACCTATGGACTCACTTTCAAGGACATTTCATCTCATGTTCTCAATATTTATTGGTTATTTATTTATTACTATATCTTTCTTTTTTTTATTTGCACAGTTTGTTGTCTTTTGCACACTGATTGAATGCTGAAGTTGGTGCAGTCTTTCATTGATTCTATTATGGTTATTATTCAATTATGGATTTATTGAGTATGCCTGCAAAAAATGAATCTCAGGGTGACATATATTTATTTTGATAATAAATTTACTTTGAACTTTGAATGTTCAGTCACCTTCTGAGAATGAAGAATTAGTTCGCCATCTCCTACTCTTAATCATCATTTCCTTCCTCTGGGAAACTTCCTTTACCCCTCAGCAGTTTTGATGACTTTGGAAGCCAATTCTCAGCCAATATCTCTGGACTTACCTATTGGTCCTTTCTAATGGTAAAAGAACTAAGGAGGTAGAATTCCTTCACAAGACAAGTTTGAAACGCATGGCCGCAACTAACAATCTGCTGGAGGACCTCAGCATCTGTATGGGGGGATAGGAACTGCTGACACCTTGGGACAAAGCCTTGCATCAGGACTCTGAAATACACTCTCTGAAGGGGCACCTAAAACATCTCACAAAGAGAATTGGATGAGTACCTAAGAAGGAAAATATGCAGGGACATGGGGAAAAAGCTGAAGGGGGTGACACTAATTCCATAACATGGAGACCCGGTGTAACCTACCTTTGCCATATTTTTCTTTTCAAAACGTGGTATTATGACAATCGTCCCTCAACTCTAGGTAGCCGTCATGAGAGGTGAAAATGGGGAAGACCGTCTAACAGGGCTCTGGTGAGGCTGCAAAAGTCGGTCCTCTGTACAGTGAATACAATGGATTTCAGAAACATTGATGAACTCCAAACAGACCATCAACTTTGGACAATGGAGATTGGAGGTCATCAATGGAGATTGGAGATCATCACTGGGAGCTAAGGGCCCCAGAAGAAGAAGGTTATGATAATCAGTTTCTATTCCAAACAGAATTTAAAGTTGAAACATACCTTGGCTACAGTTTTTTCCATGATACCCCTCAGGACACAGCATCTTGCATTCGCCAGTCACATGGTCACAGGAAACACCTACTGAGCAGTTACACTTACTGTTGCATCCAGTTCCATAAAAGCTGGGATCACAAGCTTTAGACAAGAGGAGAGAAAATAAAATTGGAATAAAGATCTAATCCATTCAATGTAGCTGCTAGATTTCAAGCTTTAAGCCATTCCTGGATAACTTTCAATAGATTATCTGGGCTGGCATCCAAGCTTGTTCCCTACAACAATTCAAATAAGAGAGGTTTAACTGTATTGCATGATGGCTAGTGCCATTTTCAGGCTTTAGTACAAAATGCTGCTTTGTTGAAATATTCTGGCTCCATCCACCACCCTTTCCAGTCCTGATAAAGGAGCTTGGCCAGAAACACCGTTTATTCCCCTCCATAAGTGCTGCCTGATTTGCTGAGTTCCTTCAGCTCTAATTTTCCGACAAGTGCAGAATCTCTAGTGTTGACAATATTCTCTCATTCGCCAGGGCCTTGATTACTCTACACGTTCATAACTGGACTGCTCAGCAGTTGGACACTCACCATTTTGACAGGAAATTCCATGGTAGCCAGGCTTACAGGTGCAGCTTCCGTCCTTGCGGTTACATTCCAGCGTGCTGTGCGGCTCACACTGACACTGGTTGGAGCAGCCAGGCCCGTGGGTCCATTTTGGGCAAGCTGTAGGAGCAGGGAAAGGAAAAACAAAGCACAAAATTAAAATGGATATTCCAGTCTTCAGGAAAGCCTTGCATTAAAACATCGCAAGCTTCTTCATTCTCAGCAGGTTTGAATTCAAATCACAAATCAAGAGGGAAAAGTGATACAGCTCAAAGGATAATTTGAGATCAACAAATACAGCCCTGAAAAATAGTCACAGAAATTGTCAGACTATGGCTAAAAAGAAAACACGTTTTCTGACATCCTTATTAGGTGCGGCCTTCTATCCTTGCCCAGATAGGCCAATAATTGTCTCTTGCCCGTACCATGTGGCTGACTCCTAATGAACTTCAGATTGACTAGAAAAGGTCAATACATTTTACCCACGAATGTTGTTATATGGTGGGTTCATGTCTCCCCTACAGGAAACTGAGGGCACTATCTACCTTGACATTCGCAGTGCCACAATAATGAAATCAATGAAATATTCAATTGGATAACTGGATCAATAATACACTGCTGGGCATGGCGACTTGCATTGTTTAATATTTGCTGCCACTTTTACCACATCACAATCATCCCAATAGTATTTCATTGGCTGTAAGACAGTTTGTAGTGTTCTGAGTTGATGAAGAGTGTAAGTCTTTCTCTCAGTTCTTCCCATGCAATGTGGTAACTTTGTACACAGAAATTAGTCATCCACTGTATTACAAGGAAAAACTTGATCAATATTACTACTTCTTTAGTCTCTATTTGTGGTCTCTTGTGGGTTATGGGATGCTTTGAAACATTGCCAAAGCAGCTGGGAAGCATTTTACACCTGACTAAAGCAACCGTCAGCAAAACATAGGAAGAAACATTTTCTTTGATTCAAGGCCAGCCAACATCCAGTCATCTTCAACCCGTTTTAGGAGGATGAAAACTCTCCAGGTCCCAAAGAATTGAGACACAACCAAATTTAATCTTGAGCCCTTCTGCCATTACAAACATTTCCCTTACTCTTTTTCACATTATATTAAGTTTTAAGGTGTAAGATGCGAAGGTTTACGGTCTTGTCATCTGCAACACCTGGCTATGACAGACCATTAGCACTAATACCTCAAAAAGGGTACAAGTTTCCTAATTATTATGAGGCATCTTTTAATATAAAGAACAAGATTTGTAATTATGGTCATTGAGAAACCCATAGCTGAAGATTAACACTGTTCCCATTCCGGTGCAAAATACACCAAATGATTACCGATAGTGGTGATTGGGTTAGGGACGACATGGTAATTTACGTTGCTGTCTGCTTGTTTGCGCACGCAAGTGTATACATGTTAGTGATGATGTGTTTGAGCAGATGGGAACATGGCTATATATTTCGGTTTGTGCATACGCTAGAACGTGGGTAAAGATGGGCTGGCCATGAGCTTGGGATCAGGCAGCCTCATGACACTCTTGCAGCCCGCAATTCCTAATGAACAAGCAGCAGGAACAAAAATTCTCTGACTTACGCAGATGGCAGAAGCGGCCGTAAAGCCCAGGATCACAGAGGCAGGCGCCATAGATTCGGTGACAGCGTCCATTGTTGGCACAGTTGCACTTCTTGTTACATGCTTTTCCATAAAATCCCTTGGGACAACCTAAAAGAAGAGCTGTTTAGTCCCAGCTTCAACTTATTTTAACTCAAAACAAAGTCTGGGAAGGTCAGCCCTCTCCAAATCGACCACACAGAGAAAGTGACGGAATCCACAGGGGGTAGTGCAGGCCCTTCTGGGGCAGGGGAGTGGCAGTAAGAAAGCATTCAATTATAATTGACAACCTTGAGTGCACTGTTGGGGGGTAGATTTCCCCGACAAAACTCAGCAGACAGTTGAGCATGCCCAGTGATTTTCCATTCTCAGACCTGGACCTCCAGGCATACCTACCACTTGCACAGCATTGTCTGTCTCCCTCCTCTCCAGACTGAGCTTCCAGAGCAGTAAGAGTAAGTGTGGGAAGGACAAGCCTTGGCACTGGTGGGTCAAAGTACACGACTGAGTATCTTGTATTACAGAAGCCATAATTTCCGTAAATTAAGTTGGGCAGTACTAGTCACCTTTTATCTGTATTCGTTCCCTTTCAAAGTCCACAGTTTTAGTTAAATATTCCCAGCATTAAAAGTAATCCTACTTTCAATTAAGTATGTTCATATCTTATTGCCTGTGGAAGCATTGTTGACAGCCAGGCTTGGAGTAGAAGCCAACTTGGCCTCAGCATGTGACACAGCGATCTCACTATCCGTGGGGTAAGCACATCCCTCTGTTCCCAGCTGTGATCAGGGA
Source organism: Mobula birostris (assembly GCF_030028105.1). Taxonomy (NCBI): domain Eukaryota; kingdom Metazoa; phylum Chordata; class Chondrichthyes; order Myliobatiformes; family Myliobatidae; genus Mobula; species Mobula birostris. The sequence goes on from NC_092396.1 coordinate 13,541,412, forward strand.
GCACAAATTGATTTATGAAGAATAAGTGACGGCATGCAGTAATAATAGTCACATTCCTGAATTTGAGAAGTTGGAGACAAAGGAGTTTCTGCAGATGTTGGTAGCTTGAGCAACACACACAAAATGCTGGAGCAACTCAGCAAGTCAGGCAGCATCGATGGAAGGGAATAAACGGTCGAAGTTTCCGACCGAATCCTGATGAAGTGTCTTGGCTCGAAACGGGAGCTGTTCATTTCCCTCCAGTGACGCTCCCTAACCTGCTGTGTTCCTCCAGTATTTTGTGTGTGTTGGTCTGAGAAATTGTTCCTTCTTTGGAGAGAAGCTCTTAACGTTGGCTTCATTAACCAAGGCTAACACAGTAGGGAACCCGCCAGCTGGCCTCCTCCGGGAATTTGCAAATGGAAATGGTAACATAAAAACATACACACAGAGACTTATACATTAAGACAAACATACACTGAAACACCTAAACTCACACACACAAGGGTACTGGTACACATGGATACACTAGCAAGGTAGTTAAGTTGCTAGACAAACCTAGAATAATGCAAAGACAGGTATTCAGATCCCAATATAAGAATGGTGTAGTGTTCATTACTGAGGGAGAGTGCAGAGCACACCAGGATGCCAGGATGCAGGATACCCAACTGAATTTTATTGGTAACCCTGCATGAACACTATGTGACCTCCTCCCATGTGGGAGCGTCTAACTGAGCGACATAGGAGGAACACTATTAACTACCACAACATCTCCCCTTCTTGAATAAAAAGGCAAAAACAGGTATGTACTTCTTGTCTGTAGAACTTACAGGCACTGAAATTGAGTGATACAGTTCACTTCACCCACAGCACATAACTTAAACTCCTTACATGAACATAAAAAAGAATTGCCAACATTATTGCTGTCTTTCTCGTTGTTTTTAATGGTCTTTGTTATTCCTGGTGTCACTCCTATGCCACTCAGTGAGCAACTCCCATATGGGAGGAGCTCATATACTTACTGTACAAGCAGGATTATCGTTAAAGTTCATTTGAGTACCCTGCATGCTGACATCCCCGTGTGTACTGCACTATCCCTCAAAAATGAAACACAATATGGTGTCAGGAGAGGGACAGGAATAACACTATTAACTGCCACTACAATTGGAAGCTTAAATTCAATGAATTAAATGAATTCTGGCATTAGAAGAAGCTTGCAACAAGTCGTGATAACTACTGCATTATAGCCCAGGTGGTTCACTAGTTGGGACAGAAAAGACTACGGATAGTGGTGGATACTGCCCAGACTATTGCAACCAAATCCCCCCTCCCCCCCACCCCCCACACACCACCAGTGAGTACACTTACATGGAGCACTGCCACAAGAAAGCAACATCCATCGTCAAGAATCCTTGCCATCACTTATTGCTATCATAATTGGGCAGGAGGTACAGAAGGTCACACACCACCAGGTTCAGGAATAGTTATTACCTTACAACCATCAGGCTCCTGAACCAGCATGGATAACCTCAATCACCAAAACTCTGAACTGATCCTACAACCTACAGACTCACTTTCACACTCTTTATAACTTATGTTCACGGTATTTTTTTATTTCCACAGTTTGTCTTCTTTTGCACATTGATTATTTGCTAGTACTTGTTTATGTATAGTTTTTCATAGATTCTGTTGAATTTATTTATTTTTCCTGTAAATGCTTGCAAGAAAATAAGTCCCAATGTATTATTTGGTGACACATACATTCATTGATAATAAATTTCCTTTGAACCTTGAGTACTGATTTAGGAAAGGAATGATGGTAGTCCTTGCCGAGTCTCAGAGCAATGTGATTGACCCTTAAAACAATGATCACCTTGAGGGAATGAATTAAAAACACATGCGAGTGCACACTGACATATGTTGTTATGTGTGTGCTCAAGAACTTATACCCAGAGAGTAGACACTTTGTGGTAGGTGGCTTTGTGAAGGAACCTCCATAAATATACACACCTTGAGTGCGTAGCCCAACACCATGGATCCTTTCAAGATCCCCCAACAGGTAGAAGTGGCTATGTTATTACTGCCCAGCTATTGAGAATGATGAGGGGATAATGTATTCACAATGACTTACCATCCTCGCACATCTCACCACTGACCCCTGGAGGGCAGCGGCACTTCCCTGCCAGCGGATCACATGTGGCACCGTTCTTACACTTGCACAGGAAGCTGCAGTTTTTCCCAAATGTTCCCTCTGGACAAGCTGCAAAGCAAAAGGGAAGGCAGAGTGACCAAAGTAGGTGGCTACTCGGCAAGCACAATACGCACAGCTGGACAGAACAAAAGGCTGGAAGTAACACTGTTATTATCCTCAAGAAACAGGGTCTACTGGCACGGCTGACAATTTATCACCCAGCACTGATAACAGAAAGTGTAACAAAAATATGCATAATATACTTTTTGCATTGTAGCTTCAGATTGACACTGTCTCTGAAGGCTATGTGTTGAAGCTCTAGGACTTAATAGAACAGTCTACAATGGGAGAATCAGCTCACTACCAGGAAACGTGCTGCTTTAACATTAAAGAAACAATGGAAATTTTCCTATTTGGGCCTCAGAGTATCACAGTGAGTTTTGACACACTTTTGAATACATCTCAAGTGTCATCAATGGCAGAAACAAAAAAAAACACGATGGAAGTACTCAATGGGGCAGGTGATATCCAATGGGAGGGCAAAGGGTCAATGTTTCAGGACAAAGCTCCTTCATCAGAACTGGAATGGTGAGGAAACGTGATTGTCTAAGTTGTAGACAATGGAAGAGATGGCTGTGATAGGGTGAAGTCTATAGCTACCAGGGTAACCATTACTTTATACAGAAATGCGCAAAAAGTTTTAAACATATATATATATAGCCATGGTGCCTCAGACTTTCGCACAGTGCTGTATTTGTGAACATTGGAAGGATTGCAGGTCCGTAAATCAGGTGGGAGCAAATGAAGTTGGGAATGGCAAAGGTGGGGGACTGCAGGAAGGGTGTGGGATAGGTGGCAGAGGAGTGGCTGGTGGGGGGGGGGGGAGGTGAGTGCAAACACACCCAGCCCTGAGACACCAGACAAGGTCATTTGATTCGAATGTTCGAACTTCAAAGTAAATTTATTAGTAGAGTACATATATGTCCCAATATTCAACCCTAAGATTCATTTTCCTATGGGCATACTCAGCAAATCTGCTAAATAGTAACTCTACGAGATCAATGAAAGATCAACCAGAGTGCAAAAGACAACAAACTATGCAAATACAAATATAAATAAATAGCAATAAATAACAAGAACATGAGATAATGAGGTAAAGGGTCCTTAAAGTGAGATCATTGGTTGTGGGAACATTTCGATGATGGGACAAGTGCGTGGTAATCCCCTTTCATTCAAGAGTATGATGGTTGAAGGGTAGCAACTATTCTTGAACCTGATGGTGCAAGTCCAGAGGCTGGTGTACCTTCTACCCGATGGCAGCAGCAAGAGGAGAGCATGGCCTGGGTGAGGGGGATCTCTGATGATGGGTGCTACTTTCCTGTGACAGTGTAGATTTGCTCAATGGTTGGGAGGGCTTAACTCATGATGTACTGGGCCTTTTGTACAGTGCTGTATATGAATTGTTAGATATGAAAAGCAATTACATCTATTGATTGATTTTATGTTTTAAGGGAATGAAGGTAGGATAGAAAAGTGGAGCTACAATAAAAGATTAGTTATGATCTTATAGAATGATGGGGTGAATGGCCACTTTGCCTACTTCTCTTCATATACAATCCTGGTAGTGTGATGCAACAATGGTGCTATCGTCAATTATAGGAGTTAGTCTCTATTTGTTTGTCTAAAGTTTCCTTAGCATACTGCCATGTTGCACAGATTATCTGGTTGTGGAACCCTGTTGTGCCAATATGGCCTCCATATGTCCTACATTAGAACAATGACAACAGCTCAAGGTGTTTTATTAGCTCCATAGTAATGTTATAAAAGCACATTTTTTTCCTCTTTGGAAGCATGCCTGTTCATGTGATGTTGTAACCACACAACCACAGATCATGTGACAGTTGGTGCTCTGACACCAAGTGGAGGAAAATCACTCTCCATATGCTATTTGTATCTATGTTGCGACATCTTGTGTAATTCTAATATGTTATGGCAGTAACCATGTAAAGATTGGGTTCTCTCTAATTGATAGGCTTTGTTCATTTTTATTTCCATATGCAAGAAGTTCCAAGAACTAGAACATTCAGTGGGCAGAGCACAATTCCACCACAATCACTGGAATTGCGTTGATAACTAACAGATTCCCCTTCGCAGTCAACAGTAATACAACAGAGCATTGATAGACCATAGGCAGTAGGACTTTATAGGTTCAAAACTGACATTAATACTTTCTGGACAAGGTTTCTGATGATCTGCGTCATATCATCACCCTTTCATTGTGTGGAGCTCACTGTAATCTGTACCTTTTCATCCAGCTCATATTCATGGGAATTGGGGTTTGCCATTCAGGACATGCCCTCTTCTAATTATGACCACCAGGAGGAGGTACAGGAACCTGACAACACAGACTCAATGTTTTAGGAACTGCTTCCCTCCCTCCACCATCATATTTCTGAATTGCCCATGAACACTACCTCACTATTATGCTCTTGTTGCACGATTATTTTTATTTATTTGACTTTTCTTATTGTAACCTATGGTAATTTACTTTTGTGTATTCAACTGTACGGCTGCTGCAAAACAAAACATTTCATCACATATGTTGGAGAAAATAAACCTGATTCTGATTTATGGGGGATTAGGGGCACACTTGATATTTTAGAGGAAAGTTTGAAATATTTCTGTCATGTGTGCAGCAAAAGGCAGTAACTAACACTACTTGACACACTGTGGTGATACCCACAGGACTTGATGTTATTTTTTGTTATCATTGAGTCTTTTTCAAGATCTACTGTGGGTCCAGCCATAATCCCAGCATCTACTCGACAGGAGAGGAGAGGAGTTTTGTTCTCTGGCATTGAGCCAGAGGATAGATAAGAATATGGGGCAGCACGTATGTAGTGGTTAGCACAATGCTTTACAGAGCAGGTGACCTAGGGTCAATTCCCGCAACTGCCTGTAAGGAGTTTGTATGTTCTCCCAGTGACCGCGTGGGCTTCCTCCTACAGTCCAAAGACATATCGGTTGACGTATTAATTGGTCTCAGTAACTTGTCTCATGATTAGGCTAAGGTTAAATTGGGGGATTGGTGGCCAGCTCAAAGGGCCTAAAGGGTGTATTCCATGTAAGATATATATATATAGATAGATAGATAGATACAGCTAGGGTGGCTAAGACTTTTGCACAGTACTATTGTAATTTTATGTATTGCACTGTACTGCTGTAAAAAAAAAACAAATTTCATGACATGTGCAAGTGCTGATAAACTTGATTCTGATATGGGTCTCCATTGTGGAACTAAGAGCGGGAAGGGGGCAAGGAGAGGGGAGGGGAGGGAGCGGGAAGCACCAGAGAAACATTCTGTAATGCTGCAGAAGAGGTGGAGAAGAATCAATAAACCAGTTGTTTGGAATCTGGTGTCTCAGGGTTGGTTGTGACTTCAGCCATGCCAACCACCCCCCCCCCCCCCCCACTCTGGCACTCCTTCTATGCTACCTGTCCCACACCCCTCCCACAGCGCTACACCTTTGCCATCCCCTACATCCCTTGCTTCCCCCGATTTACAACCTGCAATCCTTCTAACGTTGCAAACGTCTGAGGCACTCTAGCTATACATATGTGCCTAAGACTTTGCACAGTACTGTATCTCCACAAACAACAGTACAGCACTATTTCCTGTCTCCATGAATGGTCCCTACAACCCATAATAATAGCTAATATGTTGTTTTTTCAATTAATTAGCATTTATTGTGCAGCAATCAGTTCTGGAATGCGCCTGTCGTGAGTTTGTGGTGAAGTAAATTCTCCCAGACATCCAACATCGCCAGAGCAAAGTAATGACTTGCTGAGACCCTTGTAAACAGCATTCCTCCCCTTGACTTTAGACCAACTGTGTTTCAATTTAACTTTTCAAAGCAGCACGCTCTTTTATTTAATTAAATGTTTTAGCTTCGTTTTCTTTTAAATTACCTTCACTATACTGAATTTAGAGCTACCAGACATGGACGATTCAAAGTCAAATTTTAGAGCTAGCTGGTGCACTGTGCAATCTCGGGACGGTAAATCACCTCAGGCTCCATGAAGTTAGGAAGGTTTGTAACAAACCATTTGCTCCAGTGCAAGCAAATGATTGTCAATGTCCACCACTATGGACCCCATCACAGAAACCAGGGAAAAGTTGACAAAAGTGTACAACATAACACCGGTTTGTAAAAACTTGCAAAAATGCAATTCCCTTCTCTCAATTCCTTCACCTCCGCCACATCTTCTCTCAGGATGAGGCTTTTCATTCTAGAACGAAGGAAATTTCCTCCTTTTTCAAAGAAAGAGGCTTCCCTTCCTCCACCATCAATGCTGCCCTCAACCACATCTCTTCCATTTCACACACGTCTGCTCTTACCATCCTCCCACCATGCTACCAGGGATAGGGTTCCTTTTGTCCTCACCTACCACCTCACCAGCCTCCGTGTCCAGCAGTACCATCCATGGCCCCAAACAGTCCTTCCAGGTGAGGTGACACTTCACCTGTGCGTCTGTTTGGGTCATATACTGTGTTCAGTGCTCCTGGTGTGGCCTCTTGTATATCGGTGAGACCTGACGTAGATTGGGAGACTGCCTCACCGAGCATCTACGGTCCACCCACCAGAACAAACAGGATCTCCCAATGGCCACCCACTTTAATTCAACTTCCCATTCCCATTCCGATATGTCCATCCATGGCCTCCTCCACTATCAGGATAAGGCCACACTTCGGTTAGTATAGTAGTCATAGTCATACTTTATTGATCCCAGGGGAAATTGGTTTTTGTTACAGTTGCACCATAAATAATAAATAGTAATAGAACCATAAATAGTTAAATAGTATTATGTAAATCATGCCAATAAATTATGAAATAAGTCCAGGACCAGCCTATCGGCTCAGGGTGTCTGACCCTCCAAGGGTGGAGTTGTAAAGTTTGATGGCCACCTTATATTCCATTTGGGTATCCTCCAACCTGACGGCATGAACATCAATTTCTCAAACTTCCAGTAATGCCTCCAACCCCTCCCTTCACCATTTCCCATCCCCTTGTCCCTCTCTCATGTTATCTCCTTGCCCACCCGTCACTTCCCTCTGGTGCCCCTCCCCCCACCTATTCTTTCTTCCACGGCTTTCTGTCTCTTTCACCAATCAACTTCCCAGCTCTTTGCTTCATCCCTCCCCCTCCAAGTTTCATATATCACCTGGTGGTTCTCTCTCCCCTTCCCCCACCTTTTAAATCTACTCCCCAGCACTTTTCCCTCCAGTCCTACCAAAGGGTTTCGGGCCGAAATGTCGACTACTTTTTTCCAAAGATGCTGCCTGGCCTGCGGTATTCCTCCAGCACTTTGTGTGTGTTGTTCGGATTTCCAACATCTGCAGATTTTCTCTTGTTTGGAACACAGTACCAGGTATTGTGTTCGTTTCTGGCTTCAGAACTCAGTTTGACGGTTGGAAAACAACTGAATTTGTCAGGGTCCAGCATTCTTTGGATTTCTCATTCCTCAGTATTATTTATTCATTTGTTTGTTGGTTTGTTATTTTTTTTTGTATTTTCATATTGGTTGCTTATCAGTCTTTGTGTGCGGTTTTCCATTGTTTCAACTGTATTTCTTTGTTCTACTGTGAACGCCTGCAAGAAAATAAGGCGCCACAGTGTCATAGCTGTAACATGACGCTATTACACCTCGGAATGTTCCAGAGTTTGGAGTTCATTTCCGGCGCCATCTGTAAGGAGTTTGTACGTTCTCCCCGTGAGTGCTTGGGTTTCCTCTGGGTGTTCTGGTTTCCTCCCACAGTCCAAAGGCGTACCGGATAGTAGGTTAATTGGTCATTGTAAATTATCCTGTGATTAGGCTTGGGTTAAATTAGGGGGGCTGTTGGGGGTGCGCTCATTGGGCTAGAAGGACCCGTTCCACACTCCTCTAAATAAATAAAATGAATCTCGGGGTAGCATGTGGGCACACATAGGTACTTTGATAATAAATTTACTTTGAACCAAACACAGGCTAGACTGCTTTTGGTGTGGAAAATGGTTTCCAGAAAACAGAAGAACAGAGAGAGGAGGATTTGTGGGTCCATTCAATCTAAGATTCAATCTTGAGACTAGAACTAGCAGACGTGCCTCAAGATTTGGGGGACTAGATTTAGGACGGAGGTGAGGAGGAACTGCTTTTCCCAAAGAGTGGTGAATCTGTGGAATTTTCTGCCCAATGAAGCAGTGGAGGCTACCTCAGTAAATACATTTAAGACAAGGTTGGATAGATTTTTGCATAGTAGGGGAATTAAGGGTTATGGGGAAAAGGCAGGCAGGTGGAAATGAGTCCAAGGCCAGATCAGCCATGATCTCATTGAATGGTGGGGCAGGCTCGATGGGCCACATGGCCTACTCCTGCTCTTATTCCTTATGTTCTTAAGCTAAGTGCTGGCAAGCAGCAAGGTGGCAATAGCCAAGAAAATTTCTTGAAATGCTATGTTACCCATGATTATTTGTGCCCAAGCTCAAAAACTACCATAAAAGGTAAAAACAAAGCAAGTGGAGTGAATAATCAGTATGAAATCCTAGAGAAGCTTTCAGAATCTGCATTCAGCTGACTGTCACCTTAGCTGTGATGTACACCAGGGTCCTCTCTGACTTGTCTCCCACTTTAGCTCTCCCACTTTAGGCAAAATCCCAACTGGAGATTGTGTCTCTGAACGGGATACGAAAACAACAGAAGGAATCTATCTTTAGAAGGCACGTTGTTTATGGCGTGGTCTCGCCTAGGATTGTGCTACTGATTCTGGACCTCAGTTGCTCCTTTGAATGGATCAGAAATCCAGCTCCAGGGTTCCTACACAGGCTTCAAACCCAACGTCATCCAGCACAAGAGAGTCTGAGAACTACTTACTCTGGTTACACACAATCCCAGTCCATCCCTCTGGGCAAATGCATCCATCCTGAGCTTCGTTGCAAGTGCCTCCATTCCTACAGTCCTCGCAGGTCAAGCTGCAGTCATTTCCAAAGGTACCATCCCAGCACACTGCAAACAAAATCCGAATAGTTATACAATCAACTCTAGTAAAAATACACATCTATCCACCATCGCAACCTTCCAATCCCAATCCCTTCAGGACTTCACCAGAAATCATCTCAGAATCTCCACAGTTTCACTGCCCAACTATCTCTCCACTCCTCCACAGGCAGCTCTCTACCTATCAAAACCCATCAGTGTATCATTGTAAAACTAATCACAAGTATCTAACAACCCCAGCAAAATCGATTCATTAATATCTCTCTAATCCAGGGGTTCCCAAAAACTGGGGTCCATGGACCCTTTATTCAATGGTATTGGTCCACGGAATAATAAAGACAGGGAACCCCTGCTATATCCTATTTTAATCTCTTCCTCACATCCTTCCAGTTGCCAATTCAGCAAGCCACAGACAGAAAATAGTGTATAGCAATTCAGTCTACGTAACACAGGCTTCATTTAGTGAGCCATTGAATTATGCAGTTTACACTGTATAGTTGGGGTAGATGGTTAAATTAGCCGACCCACCACAACCATAGCGACCCCCTCGAGAGAAGTGGAAACTCATGTACAGGGTCACAAAGAATTCATCTCTCTTACGATGCCCTTACCAAAGCTCTGTGACAGGGTGAATTCTCCGCGTGCTTCTCCTTCCCCAGCGACATCCTCATCATCAAACAATTGGGTCAGTTCCTCTCCATGGTAGAAAGTTACCTCAGGAAAGTACCTTTCATAACTCGGCCGGCCATTCAAAGCCTCCACATGGTCATCCAAGACTGGAACAGAAAGAAGAAAAACACGCTGCTGGTACTCCCCAAATTACTAATTTTCATTCTAATGGCATTAGTACATGATACCTATTCACAACTCTGTTTATCACTGCAGCAAATAATGCTCCACATAGAAATACACCTCATCAAAATACCCACAGTGCGTTTCGTAAGATATTTCTCTTAATGGAACATTTTTGTCAATTGGGCAATAGTTCTATACAACAGAGAGGTGTGCTTTAGAGACACTTTGTCAATGATACAGTTCGCGTGAAATAAGAACTTTTATTTGGCTTGAAAGTCATTTTGTTTGAATCCTGATCACTTCAACTTAATGCCAAAAAAAACTGCAACTTTGGAGGCATCTAATAGAACTTTGTGCCTCTTTAGTACAATGTTCTGGCAGTGTGTGGCTACCTTTAGTACCCCTACCATCACCTACCTTGGCTGGATTTAACCCACTACCCCAGGTCAAGGATAACCATGCTGTCAAGAAAAAGTTTACTAATCCAAAGATGGAGAATGCAGGTGAGAAGAAAGTCAAGAGAAGAATTTTGAAAAGGGCTGAAGTGCTTCTAAAATTCTATAAAATGGCCTCCTGAAGGCTTTCTCCAACACTGAATTGCTTGGTAGCTAAATATCAGTGGCAATTGGAGGAAGAGAAGGTCACCAGTCAGCCCTTTCCCTTTTGCCCTGAACGTTTATGGCCCAGTTGCTGATGTGCAATATTGGCTGTTTTAGTTAAAATGCTTTTCAGCTTGCAATGCTGCAAAGATTGCAATCAACGGGATTGCTTCTTCCTTCAAGGCCTTCGTGGTTCTCTGAGTTTGTGCTGTTTTAAAAGATGGCCCTTTCACTGTGTTGGATCAGTGTCACCATGGAAAAGGACTCCACCATTTCCAAACGCATTGTGATCATGAGAAGCCATATTTGCAGAGATAACATGAGGGAAAAAAAATCACCATGAGCCTGGAGTGTAGTCTTCTCATCTCCTGGAGTGCAGGGTCAGAGGCAATCCAGCTAGGTGGTGATGTTGCACTGGACCACACAAATTTGTTCTCTTGCTTTTCTAACTTAATCCTGCCTGAAGCCGAGCGGAAGAAAATCCCACATCCCAATCTCTTACCCAACACAGGGTCATCTTCAAAGCAGCACAAACTCAGAGAACCACAAAGGCCTGGAAGGAAGCAGCAATCCCGTTGATTGCAATCTTAGCAAAATGCCAGGGTGAAAAGCATTTTAATTAAAATAGCACATAATACACACCAACAACTGGGCCACAAACTTTCATCAAAGAGTGATATGAAAAAAAGCTTAAGCATCTCTATCAAGCTCAAGTTTTACACAAACGCACGCAACTCATGTCTGTCTTCAAATCAGAGGAACTGAATAGATCGAGATTCGTACACACTGTTTCCACATTACACTGCAAGCAATTAACCTACTCAGCTGATTTTTAAAGTGTTTTCTCTCTGAATTAAAATGTTTTTTAAGCTCTGCTTCTGTCCCAGAAGAGGTCTGGATATTCTCCAGTATCAACCCTCGACAAATAAACACTACACAGGGCACATGACCAGAGTTATTTTTGGTTAGTTTGGTGTGTTGGAAGTTCCTTTAAGTACAAGTAGAGACAGACCCAACAGAATGCTAAACACATCTTCAGGTTATTTGCCATACAATCCCCTGGAAATGTATTGCTGCTTTTCAACTGCTGTTAAACATTCATTCTCTCTCCATTGTCCTTAAAAGCATGCCTTGAATATTTGAATCATAATGGACTTCAGCTTCCTAAACTCTTGGAGTCGTACAAACGCCTAATTGTAACAAACTGCTGTAAGGATTGTCATGAGAAGCAGCTGTGCCTAGTATCATTTCCACGCGTACTGCTTATTCGGCAGCTTTGTCTTGGCAAGGATTTTGCCTTAAGATGGGCCACTTCAGTCAAGCAGAAGGAAAAAAAACCTTGATTTCATTAATACTTGTCAGGGTCTGAAATGACAGGAGAGGGAGTACAGCGTGGAACAGGCGAAACTGTGCTGGCGACAGCACTGTGGTCTCCAGTGCAGGGCGCTGGCCAAAAACAACTCATGTTGAGAGAGAGGAGGGGGAATAAAACATACCCATCACAGCAGAGGTACAGTGCTACAAAACTGATGAGTCCAGCAAGGTTAATAGAATCTTGGGTAATGTGAAAGAACAGCATCCCGCAGGGATTACATGTGGAAATAATAGGTTGACTCTTGTTGAATAACATTATGCTGAGGAAGAGGTTGCTTAACTAGTAGATGAGAATGCAGTGTGATCTCCTATCACCAGTACAGCCTCTGACTGGGGCACGGTGCAGATAGGCATTAGCTAGATTTGGAGGCAGCTGAAAGAAAAGAAATAATTTGAAAGGAGAAAGCACTTTTCGTATCCACAGAGCCCTCCAAAGCACCAAATCGATCACTTCTTGAATTGTCATGTCTGCAGACAATTTCCAATAAGGTCTCACAAACAATCCCAGGTGAAGGGCAATTTCTGGTCAACGCATCGGGAAAGTCCCTGCCGTTCTTTTAAGTCATCGCAAGGTCGATCATCTGCACTCAAAAGAAGGAAGGCAAGGCCACCGTGTAATGTGCCATCGAAGTGCTGTTTCTCAGACAGTGCAGCATTGAGAGAACTAGCAGAGATGACATGCTCAGGTCTCTGGAGAAGGGTCTTAATTAATAACCTTCTGATTCAGGGCAAGGCTGCTAACAGCAAGGCAAGGCAATCTGTATTTCGCGTGATGATTTAAAAGTACAGCAGGAATTTTTCCAGTGTGTTGACCAGTAATTCCCCCTCATCTGGGATTGTGAGATCATACTGGAAATTGCCTGCAGACACGACAATTCAAGAAATTGAGTTTGCAAATGAAGGCCAGTCCACACTTTCCTATCGCAAGCCTTACTGTTCCAAATAAAATTGAATAAAATAACCATTGATGTGGTTTAAATTTCTTGCTCTCTCCCCTTCCCCCAACACACACACACATAAAGCCAAATGGGAGTTCTTGCATCCCCCTACTACAATATTCTGGATTGTGGCAGGCCAGGCAGCATCTCTAGGAAGAGGCACAGTCGACGTTTCAGGCAGAGACCCTTCGTCAGGACTAACTGAAGGAAGAGCTAGTGAGAGATTTGAAAGTGTGAGGGGGAGGAGGAGATCCAAAATGATAGGAGAAGACAGGAGGGGGAGGGATGGAGCCAAGAGCTGGACAGGTGATTGGCAAAAGGGATATGAGAGGATCATGGGACAGGAGGCCCAGGGAGAAGGAAAAGGGGAGGGGGGGAAACCCAGAGGATGGGCAAGGGGTATAGTCAGAGGGACAGAGGAAGAAAAAGGAGAGAGAGAGAGAAAGAATGTGTGTATATAAATAAATAACGGATGGGGTACGAGGGGGAGGTGGGGCATTAGCGGAAGTTAGAGAAGTCAATGTTCATGCCATCAGATTGGAGTCTCAATGTTCATGCCATCAGGTTAGAGAACGTCTGCAGAGGTCTGAGGCATTCTCCAATCTGCGACCATAACTGCATCAGAAACTCATCCTCAATCGTATTTTCCCCAGGTTTGCACTCATCTCCCTGCAGAGGTTATAGTGGCTGTTTTTTGAGATGCCCTCTTGTCGGCCAAACCTTCATCTGTGCATCAGTCGGGTACACGCATGTTAGGCTCCCCTTCCTTCAGTACTGCAAGCTCCCTCTGTTGTAATGATATTGTACTCTCCCCATTTCCCACACCTGACCCTACTGGATGTCCTTGCTATGTGTCTTTTCAGGATCTCTTGGTCTCGTGAGATCCCAGAAAGAAAATCAGGATTGAGAACTCCTCGTTTCCCTGCTTGCAGGATTGCTGGCCAAGCCTGGAGGTTAGGTCGCAAACGCTTCATCGCCAGTTGAGGTGACATCGTCAATGCACAAATGAGTGCTGTTTCTGCCAAGTACTCACATTTATATTGTTCTGACGTCGTTCTGATTAGTTGGCTGAATGCTGGCCGCTGGTCTCTGCTGGGTCCCGGCCAACCAGATGGGTGAGCTCAATTGTGCACTGATGAAGTTAATTCAGCCGGTGATGAAACGTTTGCAAACTAACCTCCAGGCTCCGCAGGCAACCCTACAAACAAGCAGCCAACCTGATCTACGAATCTTCTCTTTCATTTCTGTGTTCCCTATATTTTGGCTTTCTGCTCACCGCTAGCGCAGTTGGCCTACCTTTAGTGGCTGTGCCTTCAGTTGCCAAGATCCTAAGTTCTGCAATTCAAATCCCAAACTTCTTGGCCTTTGCACCTCTCTTCACATGCCCTTTGCTAAACTTAATATCATGATAATACGACCTGCATCGAGTTCTGTCTGAAAGTAATCCCTTGAAGCACCTTTAGATACTTTTTTACTATTATTTTTATAGAAAGTTTAGCAACATCATTGTTTTTCCATTTTTATGGCCATACCAGGCTTAGACAGATGACATCTTTGTGCTGCATATATTCCAACGTCACCATTTTTCAATTATTAAGTATGCTCCCCACCCCCCCACCCCAATACACAAGATGATCCCGTGTTGGAAATGTGAGTAGTTCTGAGAAACGTCAAACCCAATTTGTGCATTTGTTGGCATAGGGCAGAAACATACGGATGCAGGTTTTCCGATCCTCCTCCAGCTTGTACCCAAAGTTGCAGAGACAATGGAAGGATCCTTCTGTGTTCTGGCAGAAATGATCACACACGTCCTTTTCCACAGCACATTCATCAACATCTGGAAATAAAATAACAGGAAAACATCTGTGAGGACATCAGGAAAATTGCTCCGCTAACTTCAAAGGTAAAATTTCATTGATGGTTCAAAAGAAATATCTGCCAAATCTAAAGCAATGTTGAAATACATGTAACCATCACTAAACATCCTGAAATGAACCCAAATGCTCATTCAAAACTGTGGTGCATGGGAACTTCTTATTGAGTGTGAAAATCTCTGGATTTTTCTACCCCCTAGAGTTGTGGAATTTAGATCACTGAGAGTTTTAAAGAGCACCATGGAACCTAGAGCAAAGAAAAGAACAACACTGGAACCAGCCCTTCTGTCTGTGAAGTTGTGCTAAACTTATTAGGCACCCAACTAAACTATTCCCTTCGACCTCCACAATGTCTACTGTATATCTCTCCATTCTCTGTACATTCATGAGCTGATACAAGAGCCTCTTAAACACCTCTACAGTAACCGGATACATTTTTGAAAGATCAGGGAATTGAGGGCTATGGGAATTGGGGATTGGGGAGGGAAGGCTCAGAAGAAGAAATGAGACTTTTGGGGCAGATCACCCATGATCATATTGCATGGCAGTGCAGGTTTGAAAGGCTGATTGGCCCACACCTGCTCCTATTTTTAATTATTGATATACAGCACAGAGTAGGCCATTCTGGCCCTTTGAGCCATGCTGCCCGGCAATCTCTGATTTAACCCTAGCCTAATCACGGGACAATTTTGGACTGTGGGAGGAAACTGGAGCACCTGGAGAAAACCCAGGTGGTGATGAGGAGAAAGTACAAATTCCGTACAGGCAGCAGTGGGAATGGATCACGGGAAGCTGGTACTGTAATGCGTTGTGCTAACCACTACGCTACCATGCTGCGCCATATGTATCCATATTAGCGTCTAAATCTTTGCCAATGTCAGCCATGTATCAATAAAGCATTATTACCAGTACATACACCATTACAAATATCACTGTTATAAAATCATATATAACCCTCCAGGTATTCCTCATCTATGAATCTGTCCCACCAAACCCTCTCCAGTAATTCGGGTATATTTGACTTCTTCTGTGTGTTTCACAATGGAGATGTAGGTCAGAGAAGGGAGCTCAGTGGCTCAGACTTAAGCCTCGTATTTGATTGAATTTTTCCAATGGTGGGGTGTTGAAGAAGTCGTCCACGATCCATTGTAGACCAAAAGTGGAATGTGCTTAGGTAGGCATTGTCCAGTTTCTGGGCAACTGTGCTTTCACCAGTGGGAATAGAGCAGGCTCAAGATGTTAATTCAGACCTGATATGAAGCCTTCGACCTGAATTGCTAACTCTGTTTCTCTTCTGACAGATGCTATCTGATATGCTCAGAGCTTCCAGCATCTGCTATTATTTTGAAGACTTCCAGTACCTGGATAGTTTAGCTTTTCACAATGCATCAGTACACAGATCTGGAGTCTCATTGCTTACCATCACACGTACAGCCGTCCTGATTGAGCCGATACCCAGCGTGGCAGCCACACTCGTAGCCTCCAGGGGTGTTGAAACAGTCTTGTTGACAGCAGCCAGCTCCAGCTTCACACTCATCCAGATCTGTGCGAGCACAAGATAAATTCTGATCAACTCTCTGCAAACTGAAGCACCCACAATGTCGGTAATTGCTTGGAATTTAATCTATAATGGATCAGCCAAGAATAATTTTTTGTTCTGAACCGATTCACATTCATGTTTTATTAATACAGGTGGATTTTCAGCCCCAAATCCCAACCCCTCCCCACTTTAACTGTGCTTGAGTCTTCCCATCTCTATCTGCATCCATGCTTTAAGATAATTCCTCCAATGTTCATGAACTGAGGATAGAACAGTGATGTAAGTTAGGTTAAGAAGTGTTGGTTTCCTAATGGAATTTAGGAAACTAGATTTCTTTTTCTTTTAGCAAGTACTGATGCTAACTTTGCAATCTGGATTTATACAACTAAATTAAAATGATCAAACTCCTAAAGAGGCACTTGAATTACTTTCTCAAAGAGTCTCAAATAGGTACCGTATGAACAAAATGGATAGTAACTCTCCTTCTACAATAATGTACTCGCTAAATGTGTCCTGGCATCACCAAAAACAAATTCTCAAGCCATCACTGGAGGACCTTGCTGTGTAAAAACTGACCACGTGGTTTCAATAGTTTAGCAATGACTGCACTTCAAAACCCTTGGGCTGCCCAGAAGTTGTTAAACACACGGCGGAATTCAATTCCTCTTTCTGCACAAGGGTTGCAACTTGAGCTGGTATCCATTTTTAGTGTTGAATCACAAACGATTCCAAGTTAAGGATTTACTTTGCTGAAGAGCATCTGGCAATAATTAATTGGTGAAGATTTCAAGGAAGGATAATTGAATGGTTCATGTCTTAAAAATTCCATTCACTTAAAGGAAGCAAATATTTAAGTTGACAAAAGAACATTGTGTTCCTTTCGTTATATACATCCAACTGTAAGGGAATGAAGTACAGCTCCGGTTACCCAGGGCCTGGTAAAGAAAGAACCAACTTGCATTTTACAGTGTACCTTTCATGAGCTCTGGATATACCCAAGTGCTTTGAAGCCAAAACTTAATTGAAATTTAAAAGGACTGTCATTATTTGGATAAGTCTTTAGGGTAAATTGACACACGATCCAACAAATGTCTTACTGAGTAGTGAGCAACAAACACAAAATGCTGGAGGAACTCAATAGGTCAGGAAGTGTCTATGGGAAGGAATAAAGACACAAATTTATATGACAGAGTCAGTCAACTTTGGATTTCAACTGCAGGAACAGAATTATTGTATTTCAGTATTCCTCTCAATAACAATTGGTGTTGACATTGGCACAGTGTTGCTATGGGAACAGATCAAATTGCTACAGCATGTAGTGATACTGATGTGGTTTTACACCACTCTGTATTAGTAATGATATGGGTGTAGATACTTATACTGATACATGATTGATATTCATACTCATTTATGTAGGGCTTTCAATATAGTGATTGATATTTCTATCAACTTTCCTTCTGATATAGATCAGTGGAAAGAGAAGAGAATCTAGGAAAAAGTGGAATTTTGCAGCAGATACTAAATTTCACCACAAGTCAAGAATACTTCTCAATCAACCAGACTTCTCTCTTAACTCTAGCGTAGTGGTTAGCACAATGGTTTACAGTACTGGTGACCAGGGTTCAATTCCCGCCGCTGGATGTAAAGAGTATATATATTCTCCCCATGACGACATGGGTTTCTTCCAGGTTCTTCTGTTTCCTCCAGAGTCCAAAGATGTACTGATTGGTAGGTTAATTGGTTATTGTAAATTGTCCTGTGATTAGGCTAGGGTTAAATCGGGGGTGGGGGGGAGAGGGAGCTGGGTGGTGTGGATCGAAGCGCTGGAAGGACCTACTCCACACTGTGTACCTCAATAAATAAGCAAATTGATTGGCCAAAGCTAGCATAAAGATCAGTTTGCATTACGCAGTATTCTGGGTAACTTGTTCTTGAATCAATCAGAAAAAATGTGTGTAGATATATCAGGTTGCGGCTTTGCAGACTGAACCACTGCACGAACATGTAAACTCATCACATCTTCAACATTCCTTTTGGTACAGCCAGTTTAGTTACAGTGAACACAATGTAAATAAGGTCATTAATCACCGAACAAAGAAAGCATTAAAAAATGAGCTTCTCAAATGAATTGTATTCATTGAAGAAGTTGACATTTTTGTTTTGAGCGATGTTACTCACTGTGCGGTATGGATTATACATTTGGCTTCCAATGCAATGGATCTTAGCTAGATCCTCTGGGTGACAGCTAGATCTTTGTCAATGTCAGACAGCTATTGACCATCTGAAATTTTTAAACCCAATGCTTCCAAGAATGGGGAAAGGGGAGAGTGCAGTTTCGATTAAGACCATTACGTCCATATTAAGGGATTCGATCTATTGAAGGAATCAGGAGGTATGAGGTTGGTGCCAAAAAATGGTGCTGAGCTGACGGATCAACCATAATCTTTCTGACTAGCAGGGTACACACAAGGGGCCGGAATGACCTCCCTGCAGCTACTTCCTATGTTTTTATGAGAGTGATTAAGATAATTACACAATTTCCTAGTGGCTCTGTTAGAGGACCAATAATCCTCTGGTCTGGACTAAAAATCAAGAAATCATGAGCTCAAGAGCTATCAAGAGAGTTTTCGGCATTTTAATTCAGTTTTAAGAAAACATTATTAAACTAAAATATTTAAAGCAGCAGGTGGTTGAATTGCTATAAAAACTAAGACATGAGACTCCATTGATCTTAACCAGCCTGACTGAAAAGCGGAGGCAGCATGGTTAACTTATAGCTTTCTCCAGGGGAGCCCAGCGAGCCAAGTTAGCCTCAGGACCCATCATCTTTAGCATAATCAGGGAATGGACAGTAAATGACAGAATTATAAGGGAAGCTAAATCTCGACAGGGAATACTTTTATAAAGGGTTAATAATTTCGTCTGATGCCCAATGACTCCCAGTCAATGTGTTCCATTCAAAGTGATTCCCCCTATCTGATTCCCAATGATCTCGACCAATATATTATATATTCAAAATGATCCCCTCGTCATGGATAGTTAAACACAGATTGAGCCTTTCAGTTCCATATGGCAGGATTTGCACTAGGCTGGTCTCTTTGTAAGCTGTCAGGAGGTAATTTTCCCAGACAGTTTATTGTAACTAATAATATCACTTTCGATAGCCAGTACAGCATGCCCTGTATTGTCTGCGGAAAGTTCAACAAAGGTAAATGGGAAGCCAAGAACAGATGGATGGAGCAGAAGGCAGGAAAGCTGAAATGACGCATGAACTCTTTTCAGGCTTCCAGCCGGGTCCAGGTGTCGACTTTAACAGAAGTTTCAATGACAAACTCCGTCACCTTCATCAGGGATGAGATGAGGAATCCTGGATGAAGATTGTGGAGTTTGTCGTCGAAACATCAATTAAAATCGACACCTGGATCCGGCAGGAAACCCGAGAAGAGTTTATGCATCACATTTGCCAGGAAAGCACTAGATCATTCTTCAGGCTGAAACGAGTTTTAAATGGGAAGAGCAGAATTGTTATCTGAAGTTGTTGCAACAATCAGCTGGAGAACTCAGCACCTGCAGGGGGAAAGGAACTATTTGAATGAAACCCGACATCAGGATGGTCAACAACACCTGTCCCTCCACAGATGCTGCTTGATCTGCTGAGACCCACCACCCCACATACCCAATAGATTGCTTGTTAGTCCAAATTCCAGTATCTGCAGTATTTAGTGCCTCTGAAATTGTTGGGCTGATTGTCAACCTTTAATGTGCCGGCCATCTTGTACTCAATATCAAGATTGACAATTTTAGAGAATTTTGTTTTGCTTTTTACTCTAGACCCATCTCTTATTTCTTTACTTTATCCAATACCTCCTGTGTTACCTTTCACAGACATTATTTCTGTAATTAAATCCACTAATCAAACTTTTCTTTTGTTCTCTCCTCGGCCATTCCTGTGCATCTTAAAACACATTTTAACACTATTTTTCCAGATCCTTGAAAATATCATGTTCAAACACCAACTTTTTATCTTTATTTCCAGAGATGCTGCCCGCCCGCTGAATATCTCCAGCAGTTTCTTTTTATTTCTCAGTTGCCATAGTGGGACAGGAGGATAAGATGACTTGTCTGTCAGATTTTTGAATTGAAATGGTTTCGTCTTCTTCCCCTCCTCCCATCTTTTTATTCTGGCATCTTCCCCCTTCCTTCTCAGTCCTGAATTTATACTCTATTCTTGGTTGGTGCAACCGTAACAAAACCCAATTTCCCTTGGGATCAATAAAGTATGACTATGACTATGACTGAAGAAGGGTCTTGGCCTGAAGCACCAACCATTTATTCATTTCCATAGGTGAGGCCTGACCTCCAGCATTTTGTGTGTATTGCTTCAGATTCCTTTCTATGTTCTTGAAGGGGGTCAACTATTGACCTCATTCATGCCTCTTCAAGATCAGTCATATACACTTCAGTTACGGTAGACACTTGATGCAAAGCATATATCATCCAAAAGTACATCTTAGCCCAAATTTGTAAGATTCCTTCCACCACCCTTACTCCAATGTAACACCGTAAAGATGCACTGGTGTCACTGAGCATGCTATTTAATGTCAAAGTGGCTCTCAAAATGGTGGGGAGGATTGGCGCAGTGCTTGCGAGGAAGAGAGCTGGACCGTACAAAACGCAAGAGGTTCTGGAGATACTGGAAGTCCGCAGCAACACACACAAATGCTGGAGGATTTCAGCAAGCCAGGCAGCATCTATGGAGGGGAGTAAACAGTCGACATTTCGGGCTGACTGACCTGCTGAGGTCCTGCAACATTTTGTGTTGCTTCACTTAAGACACCGATGGCAAGAACGAAACATTCTAAGCTGCGTTCCAGAAGTAGAACGTACTTGAAATAATACAGTAAAGAAAGCATGAAGCTATCTCAGGTCTAACGTTTGCCATTGTTTGTAATGCACTGTCAGATGTTTAATATCTTATATTTCATTAACTTATGTAAACTGTGGAATGCTGACGCAGATAGAAAAGTTCGATCTTCAACAACAGAGCAACAACAATTCATTCAATCCTACCTACACATGTCTTCTGATCAGCATCCAGATGAAATCCTTGATCGCAGCTGCACTGAGGGCCAGCAGCTGTGTGTTGGCAGTGATGGGAACATCCTCCATTGTTTGACTCACAACCATTGATGATCTCCATCTCAATCCCTGAAAACAAAGTGTTCCAATATTTTCATTACCGCCTCAGTATATCAATTCCAGTGGCTCCCACAGAATCATTAAGGAGAACATTCTTGGAGCAGTGGTTAAGTTCCTGCACCATTCAAATGGGCCGCTGGACGCGAGTTCAAACCCCACAACAACAGCTGAAAATTTCAATTCATGCAATTAAGTACAGTACTATGCAAAAGTCTTAAACACAGATATATATAGCTAGAGCACCTAAGAGATTTGTCCAGTACTGTATTTGTCAATGTGGAGTGGAGAGTGAGTTCGTAAAGCTGATGGAAGTAAAGGACGTTGGGAATGGCGAGGGTGGAGCAATGTGAGAGGAGGGTGGGACAGGTGGCAGAGAAGGAATGCCAGGGTCGGGAGGGTGGTGTGGGTACAGACACACCCAGTCCTGAGACACCAGGCAAGGTCATTTGATTCCAAACCATTTGTTTATTCATCATTACAGAATGTCTCTCTGGTGCTTCCTGCTCCCTCCCCTCTCCCTTCCCACTTTCCCAACCATGATTCCCCTCTCTCTGCCTCCCCTTCCCACTCTCAGTCCACAATAGAGACCCATATCAGAATCAAGTTTATCATCACTCATATAAGTCATGAACTTTGTTTTTTTCTGCAGCAACAGTACAATGCAATCCAAAAAAATTTTACAGTACTGTTCAAAATTCCCTTGCTATACATATGTGCCCAAGACTCTTGGACAGTATTGTAGTTGAGACTCCAGACCCATCACTGTGGCTGCCTTTGGGATTCAAAGACAGATAGCAGGTGGACAATAAATACCAGTAATGCTAATGAAACACCCTGATTTCCTCGGCCGCGTAGGTCAAGGGAAGACAAACCTCCATCCTCGCCAAACCCATGAGATTGACGCACGCTCAATCCCACCCCAAACCCGTTTCTGTGCATGCTGCGTCATTTGCTACCCCGTTACAAATTAGTGCCATGAGATAACAGACAGTACATTGCATACGATTAAAGGAATTATACTTATGAATCTTAACTTAACTAAAGGGTTAGTAAAGAATAACAAAAAGAAAAGGGCCCATTCTAATTAAACAGTCCAATGTGCATAAGTTGGAACTCATCTTGAACTCCTCTGGCACTCGCGCGCTGGGCCCTTGGTCAACACAAAAGCACACACCACCTTCCGAACGTCGCTCGCAATCCATCCCGAACAAACGGGTCTCCCACCGGATCGTATGTTACGACCGGTTCTCCCCAGCGTCTTCTCTCTTCAGCTCCTCTCGAACAAAAGCCCCAAGCCCAACCTCAGTGTCCCTCACCAGAGAAACCTCCCCTTAATTTGACCATTCTAATCTCCTCATCTCTTATCTTCAACAATAACCCACACAAGCTTGAAAACAGAACAGACTGCTCTTACAGAACTGCTGAAGTGAAATACATACAGTATAACAATCAATAAAAGTACGAACCTGGCATTACACTAATGTTCCCCTCCCATTAACAAATCAATTGAACAAAACCACAGTTGCCTGATTAAGACTCTATAAATCAGTGGTCCCCAACCACCAGGCCGAGAGGAAACGATACGAATCAGCTGCACCTTTCCTCATTCCCTGTCACGCACTGTTGAACTTGAACATAGGGTTTCCAACTGTCCCGTATTTGCCAGGACATCCCGTATATCGGGCTAAATTGGTTTGTCCCATACGGGATCGCCCTTGTCCCGTATTTCCCCCACTAAGGTAGATCATTCCTATGAAACCTTTCGTGCCGAAATGGCGTGAAGCGAAGAAGCAATTACCATTAATTTATATGGGAAAAATTTTTGAGCATTCCTAGAACCAAAAAATAACCTACCAAATCATACCAAATAACACTAACATACAGTAAAAGCAGGAATGATTTGTTAAATACACAGCCTATATAAAGAAGAAATAATGTATGTACAGTATAGTCAGGAAGATTAAGCCAAAACTGATTTGTGGGAAAAAAAATCGGCACGTCACGCATGCACACACAGGTGCCCGTGCAAGGCTTCATGGTCATGGTAGTCCTTCCTGGGGTAAACGCAAGTGTCCCCGGATTTGACTGCTACTTGTGTCCCCTATTTGGGAGTAAGAAAGTTGGCAACCCTAGCTGTAAAAGACATGTTGAGGTGAGTTTCACCCTACTTAAACAACCCCCCACCCCGGTCGGCTGGTCCGCAAGAATATTGTCAATATTAAACCAGTCCGCAGTGCAAAAAAGGTTGGGGACCCCTGCTATAAATGTAGTTCATTTGGAGCCTCTTATTCTTTGCAGTGTGGAGCAACAGATGGATCATGGGGATTGTGCAGTTTTAGACAAGGGACATGTCTTGGGATGGTTATATGTGCCATTATGAAGGCACAGTTCAGCATAGACTTGCATTATTAGTTCTCAGAAATGGAGGAGACAATGAGTAAGAATGGCCTAAATTGGAGTTTAGACAACAGAGAAATAATCTCATTCAGATACATATGAACCTCAGAGGCCTTACCAATGTCGAGACCGCAAGGCTGTTTCTCCAGACTAGGAAATGTAAAGTTAAGTCTTAGTCATAGGATAAGGAGTCAGTCATTTAGTATTGAGAAGAGAACTTTCTTTCCTCATAGGTTTGTAATCATTGAGATTTTTTATTATAGAGGGGTGCAAATTCTTAATCAGACAATATATTCAAGCCTCAGTTTAAATAAATGACATGAAAGAATCACAGAAACTTTCTACCCAAGGAGGTGGAGGGACGCGGAGGTTTGGTCATTGAGTAGACATCGATATTGATCATTGATGGCAGTATAAGTTTCTGTGCAATAATGGATTCACAGGATATAGGGACATGTAGGAAAAGGGTGCTGAGGGTAGAAGATCAGCGACAATGTTACTGGGCAGGTGCATGCAGTATAAGGCCAAATTTTGGTTCTTTCTCATGTCTTTGTGTTAACAAGAACTGATTTTCTCATCACTATGTCTGCTATTTGCTTACGAAAAGAAAGTTTGCACTTTCTCACATTAATACAGTGGCCAGATAGAACTGTGCCAAACTCTATATACAGGTAGCTTTATGACTTGCACTGTACTGTTGCCTCCAAAAAACACCCAAATTTCATGAGAGATGTGAGTGATGATAAACCTAATTCTGATATGGGTCTCTGTTGTGGACTGAGAATGGTAAGGGGGTAAGGGGAGCAGAATCAAGGTTGGAAAAATGGGGAGGGAGAGGGGAGGGAGAGGGGAGGGAGTGGGGAGGGAGAGGGGAGGGAGTGGGGAGGCACCAGAGAGACATTCTGTAGTGATCAATTAACCAGTTGTTTGGAATCAAATCCCCTTGCCTGGTGTCTCAGGACTGGGTGTGTCTGCACCCACGCCATCCTCGCATCTGGCTCTCTCTCTCTTCCACCTATCGCACATCCCGCCCACAGCGCTCCACCTTCACCATTCCCAACATTCTGTGCTCCTGCCAGATTTACAAACTCGCTCTCCACTCCATATTGCCAAATACTGTGCTGTACAAAAGTCTTAGACACTTTAGCTATATATAGGTGCCCAAAACGTTAGCACAGTACTGCATTCAAAATCATTTCTTTGGATTTAGAAAGCTCTAGGACTTCCTTATGTACTGAAAGCATCACCAGTACTCTTAAAATACTGTGTCTCTACTGAAAGTCCTACAAAACTCCGGAAAAGTTCAACTCTTACAGCACATTGCAGGCTGAGGATATAAAACCATGGAGCCATTGAGCAAACAGTTGCTGGAGACCAGAGCAGATGACCCAGAGGCCTTTACACTTTATATTTTAGACTTCATCGAGGCTGTTTTAATACAAATTAATTAACACTTAATTTGCACAAAGATCCCTCAACAGCAAATGAAATAAGTAACTGGAATGATTGCTAATTAAAGCAGTATGGTTAAAGGTGTAGCCAAGGCAACTTTTGTAAAGCTTCCCTGCTCCATCAAACACCCTGAAGTGAAGAACAGTACTACACAGATAAGGAATAAAGCTCTTGCTACAGTGTCCCATCAAATACTTTACATGGGACAGATAAGGAATATACTCATTGGAATTTAGAAGATTGAGGGGGGATCTTATTGAAACATATAAAATCCTAAAGGGATTGGACAGGCTAGATGCAGGAAGATTGTTCCTGATGTTGGGGAAGTCCAGAACGAGGGGTCACAGTTTGAGGATAAAGGGGAAGCCTTATAGGACCGAGATGAGGAAAAACTTCTTCACACAGAGAGTGGTGAACTGTGGAATTCTCTGCCACAGGAAACAGTTGAGGCCAGTTCATTGGCTATATTTAAGAGGGAGTTAGATATGGCCCTTGTGGCTAAAGGGATCAGGGGGTATGGGGGGAAGGCTGGTACAGGGTTCTGAGTTGGATGAGCAGCCATGATCATACTGAATGGCGGTGCAGGCTCGAAGGGCCGAATGGCCTACTCCTGCACCTATTTTCTATGTTTGTGTTTCTTCTACATTTTCCATTAAATCGTCTCCTGCGCGCGTACAACACAAGATTGAAGATGAGCTTTATTTATCACATGAACATTGAAACATACAGAAAAATACTTCATCTGCACCAACCACAAACACAGTCCAAAGAAGTGCTGGGGGCTGCACGAATTGCCACGTTTCCATTGCCAACATAGAATGCCCACAACTTAGTTAGTAACCTAAACCCAGACGTCTGGAATGTGGGGGGTAACTGGAGCACCTGGAGGAAGCCCACATGGTCATAGGTAGAACATACAAGCTTCCTACAGACAGTGGCCGGAACTGAATTCTGATCGCTAGTCACTGAAGCTGTAATAGCATTACGCTAACCTCTACACTGGCATGTCACCCTTACCAGGCTGGAGACAGGGTGAAGTTCTTTCAACACAGTCCCATCTAACCTAGAATAAAAACAGAAAATGTTGGGAGCACTCAGGTTTAGGCAGCATCCGTGGATCGGGAAACAGTTGGCATTTCAGTCAAGGACCTGAATTATTAATTGTTTCTCTTTCCCCAAATACTTTCAGACCTGCTAAATGTTTCCAGCATTCTCACTTCTTCTTTCAGATTTCCAGGGCATATTCCAGCAGTTTCTTTAATTTCCTTTTACTGTCTAGGTCAAGCACAGCATGGGTTAGATTGAGATTAAAATTTCCTCTACACCATCGCTTACATGGGCCTATAAGAGCCAACAAATAAAATATTTGTCCAGGCAGGATCCAATCCCGTAACCCCTATAAAACGGCATACAATGGACCACCTAGTTCTCAAAAAGCTAATGTTAACCAATGAGTCCTCATAGTTTCTTCCATAGCCTGCTAAAGCCTTCAAAATGTTGAAATATCATTTATGATCCATTTAGACAACTCCTGATCTTTCCTGCACTGGCAGAGAAGTGTTATTGTTAACATTATGTTAATTCACTCTTCCTGCAAAAGTCTTAGGCACCCTAGCTATATATATATATATATACTGTACCTAGGGTGCCTAAGACTTTTGCACAGTACTGCATTTGTCAGCGGAGTGGAGAGCAAGTCTGTAAATCCAATGGGAGCAATGGATGTTACCTATGGCAGGGTTGGAGCTCCACGCGACAGGTGGCAGAGAAAGAATGCCAGGAGCAAGGGGTGACATGGGTGCAGACTACCCAGCCCAGGCAAGGTCATTTGATTCCAAAAAACTGGTTTATTGACAATTACAGAATGTCTCTCTAGTGCTTCCCGCTCCCTCTCCTCTCCTTTTTTCCCCAACCATGATTCCCCTCTCCCTGCCCCCTTCCCACTCTCAGTCCACGATAGAGACCCATTTCAGAATCAGGGTTATATCACTCACATATGGTATGAAATTTGCTCATTTGCAGCAGCAACAGTACAGTGCAACACATAAAATTACTACAGTACTGTGCAAAAGTCTTAGGCACCCAAGTTATACATATGTGCTTAAGACTTTTGCACGACACTACATACTGTCATTCTGTACAGTGTGACAGGATCATTACCTGATAGTAGCTACGGTCTTGAGGCGAATTTTACTCAGGAGCCTACAGGTAAGTTTAAGACCATGCTGACAGGCTCAGCAAAATAGACTTGGATTCTAACTTTCCACCGGTGAGAAGGTTTGAACGGGTTAACTTACGGTAGCACTGTTTCCCATCGGAGCCCAGCTCGTAGCCTGCATTGCAAACACAGGAGAAAGATCCACGAGTGTTGACGCATCCATGTGAGCACTCAGCGATTCCAAACACACACTCATCAATATCTAAATGAGAGATGAAGTGAAAGAGGGATCAAGAATCAACTTTATTCACCATATACGTTTACATGTACAACACTGTGCAGAAGTCTGAGGCACATAAATGTAGCTAGGGTTCCTAAGACTTTTGCACAGTACTGTATTAGGAATTTGCTGTGGTGTGTTGGTTAGGGTGTGGCATGCAACAAAAACAACATTCAACAATTGTAAAGAATAAACAATTATATAAAAACAAAGAATTACTGTATCTATAAATTAAAAAGAAACAATAGAGGCTAAAGGACAGATTTGGAAACAAATGTGTAAAAACAACAAGAGTTGTTTATTACCAGTGAAGTTTTAGAAGAATGAGGGGGGGGATCTCTGGTGAACATGTTCCCACTGTGTCTTTCCATGGTTTAGACCCAACAATAATACCTGAGGTGATGGTGTTGCTGTGGAACAGTTTTCCTTCATCTCTGTATGGAAGCAGCTATGGACGTGGGAGATGCAACAGATAATTTGCTATCAACCAGAACCAGGGCCACTTGCAACATTCGTGATGTTTCAAATCATTTACTGTGTGCGAGGGGCTTGTTGGGGCAAGGCGAGTGGCTTGATGGCAGTGTGTGTGAGGGTTTGGTGGAGAGTTCCATCATCCACTGTTGCCTGTGGCACAAGTTGCCATGGAAACGTAATGGTGCACATTACGAGAAAGAGATATTTTTCAGGTCACTTACCTTCACATCCTTTGACGTCACTCGCCAATCCGTATCCAGGGTAGCAATCACACCTGGCGACTCCATGGTGGTTGTGGCACACGTGCATACAGCCACCATTCCTGTCAGCACATGGGTTCTTCACTGGAGAGATAAGAGAGTGTGTGAGAGTGAATTCCTTGCACCCCAGAATGGAAAAAGCCTTTGGCAGCTTCATTAGGATGTTACACCTATCACCCAACTTGCCTTCGTGGCCAATCTCCACAAGTGATACTTGCCGGAGTTTGAAGAACAAAGTGGAGGCTGTATTCACTCAAAGTGAGAAAACTGAACCCATTGTCACTTTAAGTGAATAGTAGTTACCTCCCATGGGGAGAACCTTTTTCCTTTCGCACATGGCTTTGCCAAGGGAGATCAAACCCTAACTAGACAGCAGGTTCTAGTAATAACTTTTAAAAAATATTTTAGATATACAGCACAATAACAGGCTTTTCTGGCCCAATGAACCCGTGCCACCCAATTGCACCCATGTGGCCAATATGTCTTTGGACTGTGGGAAGAAACCAGAACATCCGGAGGAAACCCATGTGGCCATGGGGAGAGCTCCTTATAGTCAGCAGCGGGAATTGAACCCGAGTCTCTGGCATGGTGCCACTCTGCCACTATGCTGCCCCAATTTTTCCTCAATTCCCCACAACTGTTTTCCATTAAGTGCATCTAACAAGGTGAGCAGTGGTTGGGTTGAGTTGAGGACCTTGGGGGTTGGGGCAGACAGTGGGTGGGGTGGGCATGGATCTGCTCTCAGCCCCGGAATGGAACATTCCATTGGCATGCACAGCCTCTCTATAAACTGTTCTAGATTGTGTTTGGTGGGGGAGAATCACGTCTGGTTAAGTAGAAGGCTGGCTGAAAAGAGTTACAACCCCTTCCTGCGAGATCATTTAATAACGGCCCAGCATCACCTATTCCTTCCTCCAGGAATGTCCTGATCAAATAGAGACTGAGATAGGGTCACGTGCCGGCAAGGGCCCCAAGAGAACTACTGTGACTGGATATCAAACAATTTTTCTTCTTATTTACAGCATGTGATTGTGCAATGTTGTAGCTCCCAATCACTCATTGAAAATGGATGACACCTGAAATGCCAAACTCCTTCCTGACAAAACATTCCCTCAGTAGTAGAATGTGGCTTGTAGAACTCAACAATATGAAAGGGCATAATTTCAAGGTGATTGAAGGAAAGTATAGGGGGGGATGTCAGAGTTAGGCTTTTTTTTACAGAGAGTGTTCCCCTAGCCCCCATGCAGGATGAAAATGTCTACAGTGGGCAGCCTGTCCTGGTCCTCTAACTGACTGAGAGCAATGGTCCCACCAGCACAAACCCCACTCGCCCCCTTCATGCACTATCCAATCATTCAGTAACAACACTCCCTGGCAGTTGAAAGAGTGTTGATTCTACTGTGCTAAGTCCCTCCGAGAGATGACTTAAAACATCATGCCTACTCTGTAACATGCTGGGAATTGAGGACACTTGTAGACTTTCAGCTTGGCATCGTATGCATAAATCTGACAAGGCACTCCTTTGAACCTCACAAAAAAATCAGGGAGATCTGCAAATCCATATTAAAACAAAATAGAGAAATTTCTGGCATTTGCTATTAGTCTTGGAGTTTTTAAAATTTCCAGACAGGTAACATAACTTGGAAAAATGCAGCGGGGCCTCCTAACGAGATTTGTTATGGGTATATGTACAAGTGGGTGATGTAGTGGAGATACATCTCTACCAAAAGCGGTGCAAGACCCTCCTTCCCTCCGCTAGGTTACCCTTGGGCAAGATGTAGCACCAGCTTAGCCTCTCCTCGATCAGGGTCACGTGAAGTCATGGGAGCAGTTGGTGGATGGTTGTATGAGCAGCTGGTGCACATCACAAATCCTGTTTATATGACCAGCGATACCAGGCAGTCAATCTCTGAAGAGTATTGATAATGGCTGGGTTCGCCTGCCTCGTAAAGACACTGCCCAGAAGAAGTCTACTTCTATAGAAAACTTTGCCAAGAACAATCATGGTCAAAGACCATCATCGCCCACACCATACAATGTGGCACATAATGATGATGATGACAAAATGTGCAAAGGGGGATGTAACAGGTAGCCCTCTCCCTCCCACCACAACCGATTCCCTTAGCCCAGGTACTCACACTCGCAGTGCTTCCCATCGTCCTTGAGCTGGTAGTTGTGTCGGCATTTACACTGGTAATGGGCTATCGACAACTGAACACAGTCATGTTCACAGCCTCCATTTCCAATTAAGCATGTATTGATGCCTAGAAGATTAAAAACCACCATCAGATACAACTCTGTAAATGTATGCAGTCCATCAAGTTGATCTCACACTTTTACTTGATCTTGGACTTGGTACTTTGGTGAAAAATATCCTCATATTTCTTCTTGTTTGTCTCACTCCTCTTTCCCTTAGAATTTGTTTCCCTTTTCTTTCCCATTTTTTTTACTCCTTTGCCTTTTGCTCCTTCCTTTCAATTAAACAATTGATTGTAGTGCAATAGGTATACAGTGCCTATAAAAAGTATTCACCCCGCCTAAAAGTTTTCATGTTTTATTGTTTTACAACATTGAATCACAGTGGATTTAATCTGATCTTTTTTGACACTGATAAACAGAAAAAGACTCCTCTGTCTCAAAGTGAAAACAGATCTCTACAAAGTGATCAAAATTAATTATAAATATAAAACTCAAAATAAATGATTGCATAAGTATTCACCTCCTCCCCCTTTAATAAGACACACCAAATCATCACTGGTGCAGCCAGTTGGTTTTAGAAGTCACATAATTAGTTAAATGGAGATCACCTGTGCGCAGTCAAGGTGTTTCAATTGATTGTAGAAACATATACCTGTATCTGGAAGGTCCAACTTGAGCTTACCGAGAGCTGGAAATTAGAGAGTCGGGTTGTGACTGGAAAATGGCAGCGAGAAAGAACATCAAGGAAAGAGCCAAGCTGTTGAAGGAAGTTTCTGGTGGGAGTGGAAGTGAACTAGAGATGGAGGTTGGTGGGAAAGAGGAACGGAATGGAAAGAGGAAGAAAAGAAAGCGGAGATACGGGATATCAAACTCTGAGGAGTCAGCAGATGATCAAAACAGGACAGCAAAACAATTATAAAACTAAGTGAAGACGGGGTGTCTTTTGGTGACCGGAACCCGATTCGTTTGATGAAGATGCTCAACAAAATTATAGGCGAGATTAAAGGAGCAAAGATTTTACGAAATGGATCACTATTAGTGATTTGTCGGGATAGTGCTCAGCAAGGCCAAGTGATGAGAATATGTAAAATAGACGGCAAAGAAGTACAATGCTCAATACCCAACAATAGAAAGTGGACTAGAGGAGTTATTTCGGGGATACCAACAAAAGTTGCTATGGATGAGATTAAACAGAACATAAAGGGAGCAAAAATTATCGAGGCCAAACATTTGAAAGTTACAAGAAACGGGAAAAAGTGTGATAGTTTATCGGTAATGATTAACTTTGATGAAGAGAGATTGCCGACTAACGTTTACTTAGGGTATATGTGTTATGCGGTTAGAATATATATACCACTGCCTTTAAGATGCTATAAATGTCAGAAATTCGGGAACATTGCGGCGGTCTGCAGAGGAAAACAAAGATGTGGGAGATGTGCTGGAGAACATGAATATGGGAAATGTGAAGAGGGAGCTAGGCTGAAATGCTGCAATTGCGGCGAGGAACACAGCGCAGCTTATTGAGGGTGCATTTATAGCAAGAAAGTGGCTGAGATACAATATGTAAAAGTAACTCAAGGAATCAGTTATGCAGAGGCAGTGAAAGAATTTGATGAAGAAAATGAAGTCAAGCAAACAAATACAGGGAATAATAAACTGGTGAATTGTGAGAGCTGTAATATGAAAAATAAGGATACACTATTAATGAGTAAAAGGGATTTCCTGCTTTTTATGGTGGATGCAATTAATTGTTCAGCACAAACAAGCAAAAGAACTAAGAAAATTAAAATTATCATCAAGTCTACAGAAAAGTATCTTGGTATTAAAGGGATTAGTTGGGAAGAAGTCAAAGAAACGCTGAATGGAGGATCCAACAGTTCACAGGCAGGGGAGATGGAATCTTAATGTCAGTTTATTTGTCGCAAATGGTCAAGAATTTAAGAAATGTTTCAGAACTTGAGGAAAATCCTCAGATTTTATGGTTGAAGCCCAGGGTAAACGTGCAGAGCTCCAACAACAAATAGAAGTACCCGACAAGAACAACGGTGAGTTGGAAAGAGATTGGAAAACGGAGGAAATTATTACAAGGGTACAAAAGGAAAAGGAATTTGTTGCAAAGTGAATTATCTACATTCACATTATAAAATGAGAACATGGAAGCAAATGAAGAAGAACTCCGAGGTCTCAGTAAACAACTGCAGGCTACGATCCAAGAAAAGGAAAACCTGAAAAAACAGATAGACTTGGGAAAACAACCATTTTAAAAGTATAACGTGCGATAATTACTATTCTTTAACAAGATGATTTTAGTTTTACAAGTGATGTAGATAAAATCAATGTAATTGAGGTAATGCAACTACATGAAAACATGTGACAAAATTAGGGAAGATTAGCAGTTTGCGGCATTATCTAATGAGCGCATTAAGCATTCACGAGGAATTGCAACTATAGAGTGATGCTAATAGAGAATTGCAGGCTGAACTAGATTGTCTAAAGTAGAGAACTCCAGGACATATTTGGTTGGAACACAAGAAGTCTAGCAGGTGGTGGTAATGCACTGAAAACTGGTCGCCAACCGCCATAAAACAAAAAAGAAAAAGAAGAAGAAGAAGAAGGTCCAACTGCTGGTGAGTCAGTATCCTGACAAAAACTACTGCATGAAGACAAAAGAGCACTCCAAGCAACTCTATGTAAAGGTTATTGAAAAGCACAAGACAAGAGATGGATGCAAGAAAATTTCCAAGTCAAGGTATATCCTTTGCAGTACAGTTAAGTCAATCATCAAGCAATGGAAAGAAATAGAGCTGATAGGGAGACAGATTCTGGAAAGGTGTAATAATAACAGGGTTGTGGTGGTGAGAGATTTTAATTTCCAAAATATTGATTGGCATCTCGCTAGAGCAAGGGGTTTAGATGGGGTGGAGTTTGTTAGGTGTATTCAGGAAGGTTTCCTGACAAAATATGTAGATAAGCCTACAAGAGGAGAGGCTGTACTTGATCTGGTATTTGGAAATGAACCTGGTTAGGTGTCAGGTCTCTCAGTGGGACAGCATTTTGGAGATAGTGATCACAATTCTATCTCCTTTACCATAGCATTGGATAGGGATAGGATCAGACTTATGTCCTGGAGCTTTTGGAAAGCAACAAGTTTGATAAGTCACCTGGACTGGATGAGATGTACCCCAAGCTACTGTGGAGGGCGAGGGAGGAGATTGCTGAGTCCCTGGCAATGACCTTTGCATCATCAATGGGGACAGGGAAGGTTCCAGAGGATCAGGAGGTTGCAGATGTTGTTCCCTTATTCAAGAAAGGGAGTAGAGATAGCCCAGGAAATTATAGACCAGTAAGGCTTTTCATTGGTTTGGTAAGTTGATGCCGAAGGAATGTGGGAGACTCCGAAGTCAGCTGGAAGAAGGTTCCATCGTCTGATGAAACCAAAATTGAGCTTTTTGGCCATCAGACTAAACAATATGTTTGGTATAAGACAAACATCACACATCATCAAAAACACAGCATCCCTACTGTGAAGCATGGTGGTGGCTGCATCATGCTATGGGGAGGCTTCACTGCAGCAGGCCCCGGAAGGCTTGTGAAGGTAGAGGGTAAAATGAATGCAGAAAAATATAGGGAAATCCTGGAGGCAAACCTGATGCAGTCTCCAAGAGAAATGCAATTTGGGAGAAAATTTGTTTTCCAGCAAGACAATGACCCCAAGCATAAAACCAAAGCTACAGGAATAGCATAAAACAACACAGTTAATGTCCTGGAGTGGCCAAGTCAGAGTCCAGACCTCAATCCAATTGAGAATTTGTGGCTGGACCTGAAAAGGGCTGTTCACTATCCCTGTGCAATCTGACAGAGCTTGAGCAGTTTTGTAAAGCAGAATGGGGAAAAATTGCAGTGTCCGTATGTGCAAAGCTGATAGAGACATATCCACACACATAGAGATCTGTTTACTGACACAAAAGAGATTTTTTCTGTTGATCAGTGTCAAAAAAGCTGGATTAAAATCCACTGTGATTCAGTTTTATAAAACAATAAAGCATGAAAATTTCTTGGGGAAGAGAGGGGTGAATAGTTTTTATAGGCACTGTAAGAGCTGAGTGTATTTAGGGTTGGTGTTGTTTAGAAACCAGCCCCCTCTCCTGACACACTGTAATTATCCACTCAATAACAATTTCTTCCCATTCTTCTTGTAAAATCATCATTTTTTCAGAATTAGAGTACCATCAGCCTCATATTCTACATCTCACTGATTCCAGAGATTTTCACCTCATCTTTAAATCGTCCACGTCAACTTGCTCATCCCAATGGTCTGTCCTTCCTTAAATCCCTGACTGATCCCACCCACCCTTTGCTTTTTCTCAGAAGCTGCAACATCACCATCGTGTGCCGAGATAATGGTCTCATGACCGTGATTATTCTTGGCAAATTTTTCTACAGAAGTGGTTTGACATTGCTTTCTTCTAGGCGGTGTCTTTACAAGATGGGTGACCCCAGCCATTATCAATACTCTTCAGAGATGATCTGCCTGGAGTCAGTGATCACATACCCAACACTTGTGATACGCTCCGGCTGCTCATACGACCATCCACCACCTGCTCCCATCGCCTCATGTGACACTGATCAGGGAGCCAAGCAGGTGCCACACTTTGCCCAAGGGTAACCTGCAGGCTATCAGAGGGAAGGGTAGCCTTACATTTCCTTTTGTGGAGACATATCTGCAGCCCACTACCCATCAGAAGCTGTAGCAGTTTTCAAAACTAAAAAAGTTAAGAGAAAGTAACGACCAAACAGATTGTTTCATCCTGGTGGTACTCTCTATCCACTTCCTCTCTGCCTCAATTCTACACCTTTTTGTCACATGGATATTAGAAATTGGAATCGGTGTAATGAAGGGAACTCCTAACAGTTTCCCACTGTTGACTGCATTGGAGATTCGCCCATTCACCCTAGCAGCAGTGGGGCAAGTCCACTGACCCAGTGTCAGCTTAAGCTCCACTTCTGACTGGCTCCAGCCCGACAAGCAGTTGCGAAACCCATTTTCAAGATGGATCAAATCTAACTGTGGCTCGGCTGTGAAAACAGAACTGGAGAAAGTTTCTAGATCAGTGTGATCTCTCAGTGTTTTGACAATTTGATAACGTTATGGTAAATATGCTTCCACAAGTGGGAGAATCCAAAGTCAGGGACAAGTCATTAATCTAAAGAACCAAAAAGAAATAGTTCGACTCAAAGGGTGACAGTGCAGCATTCCCTCTGCATTGGAGTGTCAGAAAATTTGTACTGGTATTGGTTTCTTCAAGTTCAAGTTTATTGTCATCTGACAGCCTATAAACTATGTTCTTCCAGACCACAATGCACCCACAAAACATGTATCACACACAACACATTAAAAAAAAATCATCACAAATAAGTTAATGTAATTCAAAATTCCTGTGAAGTGCGCAGCACACAGATTACCAGTTAAACAGTAAACAACTCGCTCTCCTAGTGACAGGACCTCGGCAATGGCTGGTTATTCATTAGTCTGACAGCCTGAGTGAAGAAGCTGTTATCCAGTCTGGCATGCCTTATCTTGATGCTCCTCCACCTCCTTCCTATGGTACTGGGTCAAAGAGATTGTAGGAACCCTCAACAATGATTTGGGCCCTTTGTGTACAACACTCCTGGTAAATGTCACAAATAGTGGAGAGGGAGACACGTATCAAGACATCTTCCCACAGTCAATGGACTCACTTTCAAGGACTCTTCATCTCTTGTTCTTGCTAATTATTTTTATTTATTTATTATTATTATTTCTTTCTTTATGTATTTGCACAGTTTGTTATCTTTTGCACTCTGGTTGAATGCCCAAGTTGGTGCGGTCTTTCATTGATTCTGTTATGGTTATTATTCTTTCATGGATTTGTTGAGTATGCCCACAAGAAAATGAATCTCACGGCTGTATATAGTGACATATATGTCCTTTGATAATAAATGTATCAAACTTTGAACAGTGAAAAGCTTGTCTGCATACAGATCAAAATCATTACATAGTGCACTGAGGTAGAACAAGATAAAGCAATTACTAAAAACAGTGCGCAAATCTCCGGACTAGAATTTTGATCCACCACCTTTAGGCAGGAATGTGAGAAGACTAACAATTGAACCACAAAAAAAGTACACAAACAAGGAAGAACAAGAAGTCAATGCAGATAAAATTATATAAAGCAGAATTGTCAGCTGTCTCTGTAGAGCACAGCCACCAGCATGGATAAATTGGACCGAACGTTTTTAACCGTTCACAGCACCAATGTAATATTCAATGCTTAAATTACATTTGGATAATGGTTGGCATAGTTCCAGCTATATAAGGGGTTTGCATTTTCCCATATATATAGGCAGTGCATGTTAGTGGAAAGCTGTGAATGAGGAGGTAATATTCTGTGTTAGTTCATTGTGGTTATGAACTCCTTTCCAGAAGTGCAATCACAAATCTGTGTTGACACCCTAGTATTGCACTGAGGGAGTGCATACAGTTGGAGGAGCTACTTTTTAAAACCATAAGACATAGGAGCAGGATTAAGCCATTCGGCCCATTGAACCAATTCTGTCATTTCATCATGGCTGACTTATTATCCCCCATTCGCTTGCCTTCATCCCATAACCTTTGACACCATTACTAATCAAGAACCTTCAACCTGTTCTTTAAATATATCCAATGACTTGGTCTCCACCGCCATTTCTGGCAATGAATACCACAGAATTACCACCCCCCAGCTCAAGAAATTCCTCTGCATTTCTGTTTAAAGGGACGTCCTCCTATTCTGAGGCTGTGTCTTCTGGTCCTAGATTCCCCCATTCCAGGAAACATCATCTCTACTTGTTACATACACCTGTTCGGGTGCATTCGCCAGTTACCTTATAAGGGAACCGTAGCCTTCAGCCAGGAGCAGATGTCATCAGGTGGTTCCCAACCTTCACAGAGTGTTTCGACCCTTAACCACGACACTCTCCAGTTGGTGGGCCGGCAGTGGTGGCCAAGTCACTGCCCATCTGCTCCTGGCTTCCAGCTCCCCTCCTCTCGCCTACTCCAAATCCAACAAGAGGCTCGTTCTGCCTCTTCCCCCATCCTACGAGCTGCTTGTTTTTTGCTCCTTTTGTCCAGGCCCAGATCTGACAACAACCGCCATGCTGATTTGGCTATGTCCACTCTGTCTAGGCTTTTCAATATTTGATAGGTTTCAATGAGATTCTCCCCTCATTTTCTAAACTCCGGTGAGTACAAGCCCGGGGCAATCAAGCGCTTCTCATATGTTAACCCCTTCATTCCCGGGATCATTCTAGACCCTCTCGAATATCAGTGCATCCTTTCTTAGATAAGGGGCCCAAAACTGCTCAGAATACTCCAACTGTTGTCTGACCAATGCCTTATAAAGTTTCAGCATTACACCCTTGCTTTTACTATTCTAGTCTTCTCAAAACGAATGCTAACATTGCATTTGCCTTCAATACGCCAATCGGGAGTATATTGGAAGATTCTACACTTAGCTGATAAACGCTGCACCAACTATTATCAAGAAGACCAACACCATACAAGACAAAGCACACTGTCAATCATTCTAAATATTTATTCCTTTCAAGCTAGTGTACAGTAGCCATCTACAAACCACACTGCAACTACTTGCCCAGGCTGCTCCAGAGCAAACCACCAAGAAAGAAACATGAAGCACACCACCACTGCAGGCTCCCAATGAAGTCGGGCTCTTTCCAAACTTGGAAACACTTTTAGTGGTTATCCTTGTCACCAGCTTCTGAAAATCCCCACCCAATAGCACTGTGGGGTCATCTTCATCACAGCGCTGAAAGTAGTTCACTATCACCTTCTTAAGAACAAATGGGGATGGCCAAAAAATGCTCACCTTCCTAGTAATTCCTAGACCCCGAAAATGAATATAAATATTACAAAGACCATGAAAAATAAATATACGTAATAAAAAAACTTGAATTAGCCACCATGTTTCCTACATTCCAGCTAAGTCCTGTCAGTGTTGTAATGTAATTGGTTGCAAACAGCTTAGGGATGTGCTGAGATTATAACAGGCCCTGGACATCCAGATTCTTTCTTCTTGCTTACAAAACATGCTGATGCACAGAGCCCTATCCCAAAATAGGCCCGCAGGAATTCAAGAACGTTATCCAGGAGGATGATGGGTATGCCACAATAAAACAAGTTACCAGCTACTTTTGCTGGACCTAGGAAATTGGTGACAGTCCATAGGTATAGACTTCATAATGTCACTATTGTAGATTGGCTTTGAAGACAAATAAAGGCCTTTATAAGATGGGAGCTACTACAATAGCTTTAAAACCTTTTGTTGGCCAATAGACAAGGCTTCTCTTTGTGTTCTGTCCCATCACCATCAGATTCGCCTCCATAGATGCTGCCTGACTTGTTGAGTTCCTCCAGCATTTTATCTGTGAGTGTGTTGCTCGCTATAGGCAAGCCAGTAGCATTACTATCTCAACAGAGTACAGCTGCAATGGGAGTAAGTGGACTGTGGATGGGATTCAAAGCAGAAACTGTAATCAATTAAGCAATTATTGACCGGCTCAGCTGCTGCAGTTTTGATTGGATGCTAACCAGGTCTCTTTCAAATCTTGCCAAGCATCTGTCACTTGTGTTATAAATTTGTGTCGTTTACAAACAAAGCTGCCTCCTGTTAACTAAAGACAGATGGAAATCATTTTCCTTCAGAATCTGCTCCACAGAATATTGTGGAGGTGTAGGAATCATAATCCATCAGCCTCATAATGCTGTGTGGTCTTGTAGAGATGCTGGATGCTCAGTTTCACCCATTGGTCACTGGGGCAGGAGTGGAGAAAGAATACAGTGAACTTACTGATCTTACACTCCAAGTGAGGGCCCAGATCATGGTTCGGAAAACAACACAATCTCCCCTACCTGTGATTGCTTCTTGTGGGGCTCACTTCTGGGAGCATAACATCAGCGAGTTCACCATTATTTCCCTGCTCTAGTGTAGAAAACAATTCACTCGGAACACTCCAAGATAAAGGCTGCTTTTGGTAATGTTACTGAATGTATGTTATACCAAAGCCACTGTTGTGGTTGCTCGAACATTGCCATTAACCTACTGATCTTGAACATGTTAACACTTCCGTTCAAACGTCAGGGAAAATTTGTGACCTGCTCATTCAGACTTTTTTCATCAGCAACAATAACTTCTACAAAAGTGAAGTATTACAGAGGAAGAGAAGGCACGTGGAAAGGCGCTGTTCTACTCAGAAGATGTCTGCAGCCCCGCTCATTCATTCATTCCCCATTCATTCTGCTGGTTAAGAAGGCTTGTTCCTATTTATGGGGTATCCATATTGGGCTTTTGTAACCTGGGAGTTGTACTACACAAGGTGGTTGGATGGTGCTATCAAAAATCAGAATAAGTATGATAGGCTGAATGGCCACCTTCTGTGGTATTTGATTCTAACGATATTTCTCTTGACCTCAGCCTTTACCCCCTCTCCACTTTCATATCTCAATTGAATACCTATCCCAGTCGGTGTCAAAGAGATTAGCTCTATTTGTCACATGTACATCGAAACGTACCGTGCAATGTACAATGCACGTTGCACATACCGTGCAATGCCTTCTTTTGCAACAAATCATATCAGTGAGGATTGTGCAGGGCAGCCCACAAGTATCACCATGCAGCAGGAATTGAATCCCAATCGGTGATCACTGGCACTGAAAAGTGTCGTGCTAACTGCCATGTTACCATGCCTAATCTTGAACAGTAATTCCAGGGGAAATATTCCTGAGTACCAACTGGGTACTCGAAAATGAGCCGCTATTCTTTGTTGAGTACGAGGCAAAGTTTATAGTCTATCTGGAATTCAGAAACACATTGGCGAGCCTTTCTCCAATCTTCACAAAAACTATGTCTTCCACTGCTCCACAAAAACTGACAAGGATATGGCAATGGAGACCTTGTCATTTACCTTCAACCTATGTTCCCATTCCTATTCATGCTTTTTCCATTTGAAGGCATAACTCCAGTTATACCCCAGGAGAAGCCCATTTGTCCTACTATGTCTGTACCAGTTACTTGGCAGAGCTCTCTAATTAAAGCAACTCCACTGCTCTTTCCTCACAGGCCGGTGTTCCACACGGGCAGGAGGCACGAGGGCCAGTAACTTCCTAGGTACGCGAGTTGGCAAGACCGGAGTTTAAGGCCTCGTGTTTGGGGCCCTCATTCATTATTGAGTCTTCGGGTCAATACCGAAGATCAAAGCCTGAGGTTCAGCTAGAAGTTTGGAAACCGAGGCCCGACGGCAGCACCCATTCACTGTGAGCCACCAAGGAAGTCGAAGCCCAATGACTGTAAATCTGCAAGCTCACTGGAGGATGGAGGCCGGAAGCTGGAGACGGCCTGCCCTGGGGTTGAAGGATTGTGATGTGCGTGCATGGTTGGGCGGGTGGGAAGGAAGAATGGAGTTTGTTTTGATGCTCTTGTTGTGATGCTTGCCATGTTCTGTGTTGCTCTGCTGAACATTGTGGGTATGCCATGTTGGCACTGGAATGTGTGATGACACTTGCAGGCTGCCTTCCAATACATCCTTAGGTTGTGTTAGATGTTACTGAAAATGACGCATTTCATTGTACGCACAGTAGCCATTTTATTAGGAACCTCCTGTCCGAATAAAGTGGTCACTGAGTATATGTTCAAGGCCCTCTGCTGCTGTGGCCCATCCTCTTCAAGGTTCGACATGTTGTGCATTCAACG
Organism: Mobula birostris; assembly: GCF_030028105.1. Classification (NCBI taxonomy): domain Eukaryota; kingdom Metazoa; phylum Chordata; class Chondrichthyes; order Myliobatiformes; family Myliobatidae; genus Mobula; species Mobula birostris. Next base: position 13,582,937 of record NC_092396.1, read on the forward strand.
ATGCACACCCCTGTTGTAACGCATGGTTAGTTGAATTACTGTCGCCTTCTTGTCAGCTTGAACCAGTTTGGCCATTCTCCTCTAAACTCTCTTTCATTGGGTTTTCGTCCACATTTATCGCACCATTCTCTGTAAACTCTAGAATCTGCTATGCTTGAAAATCCCAGGAGCTCAGCGGTTTCTGAGATACTGAAACCACCCTATCAGCACCAACAATTATTCCATGGTCAAAGTCACATAGATTAAATTTCTTTCCCATTCTGATCCTTGGCTTCAACAACAACTCAACCTCATGACAACACACATAAAAGTTGCTGGTGAACGCAGCAGGCCAGGCAGCATCTCTAGGAAGAGGTGCAGTCGACGTTTCAGGTCGAGACCCTTCGTCAGGACTAACTGAGTTGCTGCCACATGATTGGCTGATAAGAAATTTGCATGAACGAGCAGGTGTACAGGTATATCTAATAAAGTAGTCACGCAGTGTATGTTTTAATCTATACGATGAATAAAATTAATGAATTGGAATCTGTAAACAGTTCCATTCTCACTCAAGAAATAATCTATTATAACCTGAAAAATCTCTTCCCAAATCACCTTACCTCATCAGCACATTCCACAGCTTTAAAATCCAATTGAAACATACCAGACTTCTATGTATTTAGAGTTGAATATCCCCTGAGGAACCCCACCTCTTGCTCAATGCCTCCCAGCAAAACACATTCTTCTATTTGAGGGCTGACAAAAAAGACATTGCTAAAGGAGATTTTCCGGGATGCTGGATCAAGGAATAATCGGTGTGCATCTCATGTTTCCAGAATCACAGGCAGCTTTCTGGCCTCTCCTCGAAATATAAAGTCATGGTACTGTTGTCTTTTCAACAAATCTGGATTCACTCATCTCATGAAAGCCAGGTTCGCCCTGCCTCTTCATGAGAGGCAATGGGATTCTTTCGAACTGAAGAACAATAACATTCTACCCGCCAGGCAGGTGGTAAGTAGCAATCCAAAGCCACAAAGAATCACTTCTACATAGCAAGGCACCAGAATACACTTCCTCAGCAGTTCAGGAGAGCATGCTGAGAGAATGATTAGTAAAGCACATGGGATCCTAGAACACATAAATGCTTCAAAGACAGGAACACTGTGTCAGACCTGTACAAATTGCTCATTAGGCAACAAATAGAGAATTGCATCCAATTCTAATTACCACACTTTATAAAGTTTATAAAATTCCTAGAGGGGGTGCAGGAGTAGTTTCGATGATATAAGATTTCGCCCACAAATTAGATTGAAGAAGACGGAGTTAGTTCCTTGAAACAAATAAATTTGAGAGGAAATTTCATCTAAGGTCATGACTGATTTATATAGATTAATGAGAGGGAAGCTATTCCCAACAAGAGAATTAGATTTAAAATTTTGGTCGACCAGAGAGTTTGATGAAAACCTCAAAGAAGAGTCAAGAATTCACTGTATTTAACTGCGGCAGAAACAGAACCAATCAGTGATTTCAAAAGGAAATTGCAAATTCTCTTAATGATATTTAATATTAATTTGCAAGATGGTGGAAAAGAAAGGAGGAATGAGACTGACAGGACTGCTTTACTAGAGGATGGTATAGAATACATGGGCCAAATAGCCTCCTTCTGTCTAATTGTTATTCTATTAAGTGAGTCTGTGCTCATCAATTCTTGTATTTAATGTGTGGTTTAGACCATAAGATATAGGATCAGAATTAGGCCATTTGGCCCACTGAGTCTGCTCCATCATTTCATCATTTCCCTCTCAGCCCCAGTCACCAGCTTCTCCCTGTATTCCTTCATGCCCTGACTAATCAAGAATCTATCAACCTCTGCTTTAAATATACCCAGTGACTTGGCCTCCACAGCCGCCTGTGGCAACGAATTCCACAGATTCACCACTCTCTAGCTAAAGGTTTCAGTAAATGTAACTGTCCAAAGGACCAAAATAAGCTGTATATGTCCTCAGAATGCAGTAAATGGAGGGCGATGAATCAGGAATGCTGCATTATCTGTGTCCATTGTCATTAAATAAAAGGGCAACAGACCTGATACAAACCAATTGATCCACAGGAGAGGTTAGCGCACTCAGTCAAAGGTCAGTGTACACGGAGAACCAAGCTCCTGGCTGACTTCTTAACCAGGAGTGCTGAGTAACCCATGCTCTGAATCCACTACATGAATTCAATGAGAAAAACAAGCTGATCTTCCCTTCAATAACGGGAACCCTAACATTTCAAAGGGAGATTACAATTTTCTCATCAGAGAGCAGCAGCCGCAGCTTATATTTCAGCACCATCATTAGAATTCTTCCACAATGATGGAGTACTGTGTGCAATTCTGAGAAATAATGTATTGGTTTTGGAAGGAGTACAGCTCAGATTTGGCAGAATGTTACCAGGGTTCCAAGGTACATGAGGGGATGTTACATCAGATTGAATTGTATTTCCTGGATTGTGGGAGGCTGAAGAATGATCTGATTGAGTTTTCATTTTCAAATTTATTTTCAAAGGAACTCATATGTTAGAAAAGGATCCACCAAGACATGGGATAAAGAGATTATAACCTTACTTTAAGAACAAAGCCACACAGGAGCAAAGTTAGGAAATACTTCCTCATGTAAAGAGGGAAGAAGATAAGAAATCACCCTATCAAAATGCAGTCGGTACCAGCTCAATTAATATTCGGAATTCAGAAGTTACAGATTTTTTGCTAACTATGAGTGTAAAACAGTGGAGCACAATGTTCTTTCCAAGATGGAACCACATTGACAATCTGATTCACTTCTGATGGCCGCCTGTAGAAGCGCGGAAACCCTGATCTCCCTGAGAGGGCTGATTGCTTCATTCTGACCACATGCTGCCCAGTGGCTGAGCATCAGCTTCCTGTAGTTTTCCAGCAGTAAAGCTGAGAAACCTAGGCACTGAGCCTGCACTGAGAGAGGCGGATTAGCTCTGCTGAGTTACCATTTTCAAACTGGGTTCATTTAAATACATTTAATTATTAACACATCTATTGATATTTAATTGTCTAAGACACATTTTTGTGTTTTATTCTTGAAATTTTAGAACTTTTTAAATATTTTATAATACGATGAAATTCTGGTACTTTTTTTTGGAAATTTGTCCATGTTTATGAAGATCAGAAACCATCCAAGTCTGTTCACAGTTTTGACTGCCTCTCAGGCTGGAGGCATGTTCAGTGGAGGTCCTTAATCAGAAACTAGCTTCAGAGACCTGGTAAGTGTGGGTTGGGGGAGCAGCTTTCTGATGTGCACCAGGCCAAACCCTTCCACCAACCAGATATTGTTTGCCACTGGTGTAAGTGGAAATGGAAACCAAGCAGCCGAATGAAGTTCACATACAACCTGACCTGACCTTGCTAAATGGAAAATCAGGTCCGAGGATAATGGCCCTCTATTGTTTGTGGTTCTTCGGGGTGAATGACTCACACTTGCTCTTTGTGTTCTTTGCAGTACATACATACATAAACTTATTTGCAATACATAAACTTACTGCAGTACTGTGCAAAAGTCTTAAGCACTCTGGCTATATACGTATGTGTCTAAGACTTTTGCACAGTACTGTATGACCATCCAAGTTTTTATTCTCAAGGAAGCCTACCATATAGGTAGACATAGAAGGTCAGACAATTTATATATGAACGTGCTACATAATGTAGAAAGAGAATAACATTTTCCTTCCCAGCTGAAATGCCAGCCTCTTGTTGCTAACAGTTGACATTGAGATTCATCATTGAATTTGAACAGTTTCATTTCAGCTGTCAGTCAATTGAGAGTATTCTTAACTTTGGATCAGAAGTTTGGGCGTTGATGGCCTGGTCCAGAAACCAGAGCACAGATTTTCAGGCTGGCTACTCGATGCAATACTGAAGAAGGCTGAAATATTGTTGGAGCCCCTTTGCGGAGGAAATAGTAAGATGTGGACCTGTGTAATGTCACAATGGGTAACACTACTCTGAGGAAAAGCTGAGGAGATTCCTGGCATTGTGGCCAGCATTTATCCTTCAATCAACATCAACAGAACAGTATACATCAGGTGTTCCCAAACGTTTTTATGACATGGATCCTTACCATTAAATGAGGAGTCCATGGACCCAAGGGTGGGTACTCCTGGTCTACGTGATCATTGTTACAGGAGATTCCGCAGATTCTGTAATTCCAAACCAACACACATAAAATGCTGGAGGAAGTCAGCAAGTTGGGCAGCATCTATGGTGAGCAATAAACAGTCGACATTTCGGGCTGCGACTCCTCAACAGGACCCTTAATTGTTCCATTTTTGTGTGAGGGAGATGGAAAATTACCGTTTCTCTATTTTATAACAGACTGCACTTCCAAAAAAACACTTCAGTGATCATGAAGTGCCTTGAGACATCCTGAGGCCATGAAAAGTATTATGTAAATTTAAATCTTGGTTTCCTTCAGCGATGATTAGTTAAGTATGGCTACTTTAGAACCAAAATAAAACTTATAAAAGTAACAAGGAAACCAGTCCAACTTCTATTGAGTTTAAAATAATGAAAAATAGGACGTGTTTGGCAAAGTACTCAAACAATTCAAACCTCAGTAAAATAGAGCAGATTTCTCCCCAGGAAATAATGAGATTCACTACTGGAAATTGGATGTGACTGGCTGTGTAAGAATAAACTTCTTTCTTTCATGTTACTGTGGCCCTAGGCTCCAGTTGTATCCCACCATGTCTTGTAAGGTGCCACCTTGGCAGTCAGATGAAATTCCAAGACCTTGACAGAGCACAAGCATCTGGAGGTCCTGGAAAGCACCCAATGTTCCATGAGCTAAGGCGGCGTGGGAGGAGATGCCTGCCATCTCAAGCTTTGTCAGTGGACTGTAGACATCACAATTACTCATCCCACATGACTTACTGACCACAGGATTATAAAGCTCAGATGGACGTCATTATTGTCTCACTAAAATAAATAATAGGCTTGGAATATGATTCTTTGATAAAACAGCATTAACAATAAGTATGACCTTTACCAATCTATCTCAGTGCATACAGTCCCAACCTGTCAACAGGTTACTAGTTCAATTATAAACACAAGCGTTTCTTCAGAAGCTGGAAACCTAGAGAAACACACATACAATGCTGAAAGAACACAGAAGGTCTATGGAGAGGAATAAACAGTAGATATTTTGGGCCAGATCTTTCTCAAGTATTGGTATCCTTTTATTATTGTTTCATGTCAAAGTACGGTGAAATGCAGTGAAATTCTGCTCTATAGATGCTAAAAGACTTGTTGAGTTCCACCAGCACTTTGCATGTATTGAACAAGATTTCCAGAATCTCTTGTGTCATTAGTAATGCAACCAATATCCTACATTAGCCACCTTAGGTTTATGCTTTAACAGATAACCAGAATTCAGTCCAGGCCAGTGATGCTTTGGAACAGGTGATTCAGGTCTGATCGGCAGTTCTAAGATGTATGGGTTCAGATGTGATCAGTGGGTGATAGAGTCTGATAACGTTAGACTGGTGTATCCAGGTCTGTTCACTGAGGTTTTATGCCGACAAATAGGACGTTTGCCTGGAATCTTTACACATGACATATTACTCTAATTATAATCAGATGGCCACAAGACCACCGGTTCCAGTTGCGGTAGTAGAGGCATATTGTCAATATTTTTGATTATGGTGATTAGAGAATTAAATTAGAGCCTCATGTTATGGACCATAGTGAATTAGACCAGAGTTTCCATTTGTGGTCAGTGGGTATCTGGCCTGGTACTTTCACTGTATTGATTTGTGACTCTCCAACTTCAAATCACTATTCATTTTGCATTGTGTGGTTTATTTTTTCTGCAATGTACTGTGTTCTCATTAAGTGACTTCATGCCTGTGGAAATGTAATCTATATCTGAACCCATTCCAATGGTTTTCCTGCATTATTTGGTCCAATTTCAGCACACCCACAGGAATTTATTTGTCCTGAAAATAATGTCCTAGTTACTGCCAGTCTGAAAGTCAATCAGGAACTTGTGGTCTTGGAGATGTTGAACTTAACTGAATAGTTTTCCAAGAGGACTGACATTTATTTTACCTTTACCTTATAATATGTCGGGTGTTGTGAAGGGAGAGTAAAGCAATGCTCTGAAAAGCTGTAGCCAAGGCAAACAGGATCAACCGTATCCAAGGTTATTTCATTTGGGATTCTGAATGGCAGAAAGAACCGGAAGGTTTCGGTTGTGTAGGTAGGTCCAGTCCTGATCAGTCCTATCCAGTCACAATAATTGAAGCTGGTCTGCAGTCTCAGTGACCAAAATCCAAAATGTGGCTCTGATAACCTTTATCACCATAAGAACCTATAACTCAGTTCCTCCAAGAGGACCACAACCCTGTCATAGGATTTGGAGGCTGGTGTGCTTCAATGACCCGAAGAGCTATGTTGGCTGGAGTCAGAGCCTTGTGCTTTGGCTCTTGGTAGGGATACCCTTGTCAAACAGGTCAAAGTGTAGAGGCCAGACCAAGAGTGGTTCACCGTCCTCCAAATTCAAGGGTTCAGCTCAGGGCTAACAACCCTGACTGGTTAAAAAAAAGTTAGAGAAACAGCAATGAAGAACTCTTCTATATCTGTGTGTGACTGTATGGACAGAGAGAGATGGAGGACCTTCATTGCTGCCCTAAATGCCAGTGGTGTAATGGACAGTATGTACATTATATCAATTGCAAAGTACACTAAATTATGTTTCAATGTAGAGAGCCTCAGACAGGCCCAGTCTGAAATACTGTGTTCAGTTTGAGCCATCCCACCTTAGTAGGGTAGATTAGTATTTGTAGCAAAGGTTAGGCAGAGGGAGGGGTGTGTGGGTGAACAGCGTTACTTGTTACAAAGCTGAAGTTAACAGGGTTAATTACAAATTGGTTTAAGTCAGTTCTAATTCCTTTGGACTTAAAGAATGACCTCTGAAGATATTGAAAATCTTCAAGTCTGGGCCGGCTGGTGGCACAATGACATCAGCGCCGGGCTCTGGAACAGAGGTTTCCGGATTCAAAACCATTCGGGGCCGCTCCCAAGTACGCTTTCCAACCGTGGCGGGTTGAGTGTCGAGATCGCAACTCGACCTCGTAAAATAAAGGGAAAGATACTGCAAAAATGTCCATGTGAGGCGTGGTGCACCACACAGTCTCTCTCTCTCATTCTGTGCCTTGTAAAGGCATGAAAAAGACATTGTCCCGCCAACATCGCACACGCACGCACGCACACGTCAAAAAAAAAGAAAATCTTCAAGTCCACAAGTAGATACAAGAAGCCATTTGCTCTGTAGAGGAGATGGTTTGATGTGCTTTAGAAATCAATAACAACTGAACACAAATCTCCATTGAGGCTGTCATCATCATTTTGTGCTGCGTTGTATTACATGGGCAAACATGGTCTACAACCATAATTGTTCTTGGCAAATTTTTCTACGGAAGTGGTTCGCCATTGTCTTCTCCTGGGCAGTGTCTTTACAAGATGGCTGACCCCAGCCATTATCGATACTCTTCAGAGATTGTCTGCCTGGCATCAGTGATAATGCACCAGCTGTTCATACGACCATCCACCACCTGTTCCCATGGCTTCACGCGACCCTGATCGAGGGGCTAAGTGGGTGCTACACCTCGCCCAAGGGTGACCTGTAGGCTAGTGGAGGGAAGGAGCACCTTATACCTCATTTGGTAAGGACTTATCTCCACCCCACCACTCAAGAGTGAAGCTGTACAGGAATGATTTTCAGCTGTATTGTTCCCCAGAGACGGTAGTAAATCAGGAATTCTCTCTCCCAAATTTTGTGAGTACTGGGAATTGACTGACCTTTATCAGGTGGAGGCATAAAGGATATAAAGCACTCAGATAAACTGAGTAGTAGAAAATTTCCCATATCTACCTTTTAAAGTCACCTTCTGTGACTTCAGAAACAAAAGGATTTATAAGATTGCCTGGTACACCTTGACATATGGATGAGAACTGTTCCACATTACTGGACAAAGGCGGGGTCTTGGAACGATACTTCTGAAGTTTATTGTCTACAATTCTTCAGACAGCATGTGTGTGTGTTTATGCTTGTCTAATACCTTTCACAGTAAATTATCTGTTACCATTCTGCAAATGATGTGATTCCAATTTAAATTCAACTTATAATGTGCCATGAAAGGAGGTTTAACAACTACCACAATAAATAGAACAGTAATAAAAAAGATTAAGGGAGAGGTTGAACAGCCTAGGACATTTTTCCTTGGAGCATAGGAGACTGAGAGGTGATCTTAGCCAAAGCTTTGCAGTACAGGTGAACTAAGTTCAATTCCCGCCGCCACCTGTACAGTATTTGTACATTCTCCCCTTGAATGCGAAGGTTTCCTCCAGGTGATTCAATTTCCTCCCACAGTCCATAGCAGTTGGTAGGTTAATTGGTCAGTGTAAATTGTCCTGTGATTAGACTAGGGTTAAATTGGGGATAAATGAGTGATGTCGTGGCTTGAGGGGTTGGAAGGGCCTATTCCACACTGTATCTCAATAAATAAATAAAAATAATCACCATTAGGGGCAAGGATGGGGTCAACACAGTCATTCTCCCAGGGAATCCAGAATTGGAGGGCATTGGTTGAAGGAGAGAGGGAAAAGATTTAATAGGAAATTAAGGGGCATTTTGTTACACAAAGGGTAGTATACTATACAGTATATGTACAATAAGCTGTCAGGGGAACGGTGGAGAAAAGTTCAATAATGATAGTTGGACAGGAACATGGCAAAGAAAGGTTTAGAAAGGTATGGGTCAAATGCTGGAAAATGGAACTAAGTAATTGTTAAATGTTAGTAAAAATGTTCAAATCCTGGCAACCTCGGCCAGCTAGGGCCACACTTCTCTCGAAATCTGGACCATGTCTGAATTGAGTGGCAGTGTCTGGATGTGAGACACAGTTCAGGGAGAAGGTGCTCTGAGATCCCAGATTGATAAAAACCAGGCAATGAACACTGTGATAATTCCAAGGAGAAGGATGTTCATAATCCATTCCAACAAGGTCTGAGGTGCATGAGCAAGCCCACACAGAGGAAGACTCTTGGAGTGTGCCAAAGTACTTGATATCCTGTGAAATACGCCTGTTGTATTTCAGGAACGCCACAGCAAGATTTGCACACAGCAAGTGATAATGACCAGATATTTCAGACTTTGTGTTATTATTTGAAGGATAAATATTAGCCAGGGCACTAGAAAGTTCATCTTCCAGCAATAACCATTCAAATTCAGATTGGTTTATTTATCACAAGTACAATGAAACATACAGTGAAATAATCAATTGTGTTAACAAGCATAACCTAAGCCCACAAGTGTCACCACACATTCCAGCGGCTATGCAGAATCCCCACCACGCTCGGCAGGGCAACACAAAACACAACGACAGCAAGGGAAGCTCCTTTTCTCCCTCCCACCCATACGCAGACAGACAGACCTCTAACCACAGAACAGGCTTCTGGGCCTCCACTTTCCAGGCTTCAGCCATCAGGCTTCGATGGCCCATTGGATCATGTATGCCCACTTGAGAAGTCTAAAGTCTTATCTGAAGGACACCTCCGGCAATACAGCAGTCTCTAGTTAGGCACTGGATTGTCCGCCTGTACTAGTTACTCAGATCTCGACAAGTAAATTTACAGAATTTTCACAATGAGGGACAAAACGTTTCTTTGCTTCTTAGTTTCAGAAGAATTCAATGTAGGCACTAGAGAGAAACGGCCAAAGGGTCTGAATTACCTCAGGGAGCAGTTACATTTGGGTGGCATGGTAACATAGCAGTTTAGTGCATCACCTTACAGTGTGAGTTTTCACCAACTGGGGCTCAATTCCTGCTACTGCCTGTAAGGAATTTAAACGTTCTCCCTATGACTACATGGGTTTCCTCTGGGTGTTCCAGTTTCCTCCCACATTCCAAAGACATACGGGTTACGGTTAGTAAGTTGTGGGCGTGATATGCAGGCACTGGAAGCATGGCAACACTTGTGGGCTGCACAGACCTCACTGATTTGACACAAGTCGGTGCATTTCACTGTATGTTTTGATGTACGTGTGACAAAAAAACTAATCTTTTTAAAAACAGCAACATAAGCAAGACAGCAAAACAGTGGATGCCTGAGGAAATTCCCCTCTCCATCCCTCCCACTCAGTGCTTCAACCCTTCACAACCCAGTCCCAACCTATCTTCACCACGCAGGCCGCAACAGCCTCTCAGAACCAACGGTTGTCACTAGAAGCCACTGTGTCTGAAAGAACAGGCACAGTTGCAGGACATTCCAATCCAGTACAGTTAGAGCTTATGGAAGCCTGGCCAGAAATCATTTGTAAAATATGCAAGTACATCACTGCAGCGAGTCTGAAGTTGATCTTTTTAAACAACAGCTCAATTTCAATCAACGGAACAAAGGGCCAGGATATTTATTATAGAATTGAAAACTATTTTCGGAAATTGATTTTGGCAACTGTAAGACATAAGTAGAGCCTATAGAAATAAAAAATGAAAGATGGAAATCAGGCCAAAGAGAAAAAGAAGTGGCACCTTAACTACAATAATGATTGTAACAGGAGAAGGTGGCAAGGGATGGCCTGTGATGTAGTAGGAATGCTTGGATTCTTACAACATCGTAGGATTAGATCAGTATGGCATCCAATATCATTAGTGTGGGAAAACATTGCTGGCAAAAATCCAGTATCATGGTCAGACAGGTCTCCAAGGGGACCACAGCCTTATCATGGTTTGGAGGCTTGCGTGCCACAATGACCCAGACAATTATGCTGGCTGGGGTCAGGGCTTTACGGCTTTATGCTTTGGCTCTTGATAGGGTCACCCATGCCAAACAGGTCAAAGGGTCGAGGCCAGACTAAGAGTGGCCCACCAGTCCTCCAGGTTTGGGGGGGTTGAGCTCAGGGCTAACAACCCTGATTAGTAAAACAAAACTGTTACAGAAATACCAAAAAAGAATTCTTCTACATCTGAGTGGGCATGGACAGAGAGGGAGGACCTTGTTGCTGCCCTAAACACCCGTGGCAGAGAAGAACATACTACGTGGTGATGAATCAGGGGTTGTCACAAATGAAGACAGAGCATGAAGACAGTCGCAGAGTTGTTCGGCTGTTCACCTGAGGAATATCAGCCCAACTTCAATCCTCGGCCGTGGCTACCCCTTCTTCCATTTTGCTCTCATCACTCACCCTTCACAGAACTGGGAGAGTGTGCGAATCCAAAACCAACAGCTGTTTACAGAACAATGTCTCACAGACACGCAAGGAAAGAGGCAGCGCCCAAAGGTTCCTGGACGAGACTCAGAGAGCGTTCTGGCATTTTCTTTGCCCACAGCCCACTATGAGAGTAGATCAGATACTGACCCTTTTGAATACTATGTGTGACTTCATTTCTGGCTTCCTGCAGCCTAACATCTGTCTGCAAGCTCAAAAAAAAGTCCAAGTCACAGACATACGTTGACAGCATGAGTTACATAACACTTGAGATTTCCCTGGGGTGCTTCAGTCTCCCTCCATATCCAAAGTTCAAAGTGAAATTTATTATTATAGGTCACCATATACAGCCCTGAAATTCTATTTTACTGTGGACATACTCAGCAAATCTATAGAATAGTAACTGTAAACAGGATCAATGGAAAGAATAGAAGACAACAAATTGTGCAAATGCAAATATAAATAAATAGCAATAAAAAATGAGTATAACATAACAAGAAAAAGAGTTCTTAAAGTGAGATCATTGGTTGTGGGAACACCTCAATAGATGAGTGTAATTATCCTCTTTTGTTTAAGAGCCTGATGGTTGAGGGGTAGTAACTGTTCATGAACGTGGTGGTGCGAGTCCTGAGGCTCTTGTACTTTCTGACACAGCAGCAGTGAGAAAAGAGCATGGCCTGGGTGGTGAGGATCTTTGATGATGGATGCTCAAGGAGAGTGTGGTAACCTGCCATATCCCAAGAAAGTCAGAAGTTGTAGGTTAATTGGCCACTGTAAATAATTACAGTGGGACAGCATGTAGCATAGCAGCTAGTGTTTTGCCCACTCACCGCTGTGGGCAAAAGGTGCAGTAGCCTTGGGTAGCCTGCTGCAAGATTCAATGGCCTTGGCCTCACATTCAACTGTAGTTTAATATCCTCTGCGCTGAAACGCTTAAATATTTGCGAGATTTGATCGAGGAGCTTCAGCATGAAACTAGATCTGTGGTTAAGGCCTGCAGCCACCGACACAATGCTGAACTGAGTGACTCACGGTCATCGGCTCCTGGACTGGCTTCACTCGCCTCAGGGACTTGTGGCTGTGGACTCACATTTGGGGAAGCTGCAGCTTGACGTTTAAAAGTCTGTGTGTTATTTGTTTGCTTTTTGTTATCTGCGTGATTTGTTCTTTTTCCACACATTAGATGGTCTTGTTGTGTGGGAGTTTTCTTTAAAGAGGTTCTGCACTGTTTCTTTGTTTTGTGGCTGCCTGCACGAAGATGAATTGCAAGGTTGTACAGTGTCAAAATGGCTGTTGTTATGTGTCTAGTGTGGTAGTGTAGTGGATAGTGCTTGTCACTCTCGCTTTCAGCTTCCTCCGCTGGCTAGCAGTCTTACGAACAGGAGAGCTGAATGTGTAAGTCTCTCCCTGCCGGTACATAGCAAGCCTCATGTAGTGCCTCCTTGCTGGTGATACACGGAAACCGAACTCCTTTCAGATTCAGGCTGAACTACAGAGGACAGGGAGGAGGTCTGTCCTCTGCACACATAGCACACAGGCCCACCGGTGTGTGGACACACCCTGGTGCTCATGAACTAGATCCCCAGCTATGGGTAAATAGCCCCACTGCCTTGTGGGCAGCTTCAGGAGAGACAATGCCTTCAGGCAAGAATGCAGACCAGCAGATCCAGAGTGGAGCCCCTAAGGCAGCTAGACGTCATCGAACATCCTTCCAGCAGCTCCTGCAACCAAGCCAGTGCCAAGCTACACTGGTGAGGCTGAGAGGTGGATCATGGTGACTAGGCATCTCAGGATGTCCATACATTCCATCCAGGCTTGTGATGATGATCATCTTCACCCAATGTCCTTTGAGACGGAATGGGTGCCAACCACCACCACTTTGATAATAAATATACTTAGAACTTTTGAATCCCTAGTTTTGCTGGTAGATAGAATCTATGTTCACTTAGTGGTACTGTCTGCAGAATAGGACTAAAGCAGGATAATAGTGTGGGATAATGGGTGGTTGTTGGACTTAATTGGTCAAGGAGGTTGTATAATTCTGACTCTGAAAGGGCACAGAGGAGCTGAGTTTCCTTATCAGTAAACTTCTGAGCGCATAGTGAATTGTGATGGAAGATCCAAGTCTGATCCATGGCTTGTTCTAAAAGTAGCTTATTTTATGCACAGCACCTATTAAGAAATGGTACACCATAGGTCTAATGAGGGCTTGAGTTCAGGTTAGCAATGAGATGACGGGCGTGCTGTTTGCTGGGTCAGTGAGTATGTGTAAGGCAGGGTTGGGTGGTGGCTGAAACAAGGAGACAATGATATAAGGGCCTCTAAGAGCTCAGAGGGTCAGAATGACTCCAGAACCAGAGGCCACAGTTTAAGAATAAGGGGTAGGCCATTTAGAACGGAGTTGAGGAAAAACTTTTTCACCCAGAGAGTGGTGGATATGTGGAATCCTCTGCCCCAGAAGGCAGTGGAGGCCAAGTCTCTGGGTGTTTTCAAGGAAGAGATGGATAGAGCTCTTAAACATAGCGAAATCAAAGGATATGGGGATAAGGCAGGAACTGGATACTGATTGTGGATGATCAGCCATGATCACAGTGAATGGCGGCACTGGCTCGAAGGGCCAAATGGCCTACTCCTGCACCAATTATCTATTGGCTGGAGGGGGAAGAGCAGAAGGCCTGAGCTGAATAGAGGGTGAGCTCGGGAAAAGAAAGTAAATGCAGAACTGACCCTGGTGGACTCCCAGTCTAACAATACACTGTGAAGATTGAGTTATCCGGGGGTGGGGGAAAAAAACAAGGGCCACTGCCAACATAGCATGCACAATTTCTAGGTGCACCCAAAGTTCTCCAAAATTTAGACAATGCTTCTGACGGGAAGTTGCCCAAGGAATAGGTACGTGATTTTAATACAGAAGAAACATCAAGCTCACGAGCAGGATGCACGATAGCTCAAGCTGAAAAGTGTGAAATAAATTTAGTCTCAATGTACGTATTAATGTCACCCTATACAACCCTGAGTCATTTTCTTGTGGGCATTCACAATAGAACAAAGAAATACAACAGAATCAATGATAAGCTACACACAAAGTCTGACAACTACAAATACAAAAAAAGGCAAATAATAATAAATAAACAGTAAATAAATAATACTGAGAACATAAGTTGTAGAACCCTTGAAAGTGAGTCCATAGGTTGTGGAATCAGTTCAGTGATGAGGCGAGTGAAGTTATCCACACTGGTTCAGGAGCCTGATGACTGAAGGGTAATAACTGTTCCTGATCCTGGTGGTGTGGAACCTAAGGCTCCTGAACCTCCTTCCCGATGGCAGCAGTGAGAAGAGATCATGACCTGGATGCTGGTTTGGGGGGGGGGGGGTGGGGGGGAGCGGTCCTTGGCGATGGATGCAGCTTTGGGAAATGCCAGTTGAATATCTAGAGTGTTATAAACCCACCAGAAAATTGTTGTTCTTACATTTTTCTCTGTGGCAGTCCATCCACTGGAATATACAGTGCTATGCAATGTATATCAATGAGCCTCCATGATTGTAAACCTCCAATATGGTGCAAAAGTGATAGGTACATATATATTGCTAGGATGTCTAAGACTATTGCACAGTACTATGTTTGCCAATGAGAGCAAGTTTGTAAATCTGGTGGGAGCAAAGGATGTTGGGAATGGCGAGGTTGCAGCACCACAGGAAGGGTGAGGGACAGGTGGCAGAGAAGGAGTGCCAGGTGTGAGGGTTGGCACAGGTGCATAAGCACCAGGTCCTGAGATATCAGACAAGGGGATTTGATTCCAAACAATTGATCATTACAGAATATCTCTGTGGTGCTTCCTGCTCCCTCCCCTCACCCTTCTCATTTTCCCAGCCATGATTCTCTTCTGCCTGCCACCCTTCCCACTCTTAATCCTCAACGGAAACTCCTACCAGAATCAGGTTTATCATCAAATACATATGTCATGAGTTTTTATACATACACCTAAGACTTCTACAGAGTACTGTATTTTAGCCAATCTTCCTTCTCTTGTCTCTCCCACATCCCAAGTAACCTGTCAGTACCAATTCCAGTCCACTGGGTGCGCGTCTCCTGTGCACCGTGAATCTCTAGATCCCCGAGGCTCCGTGTACACGGCTGGGAATGTGCAGCCGGTGGTCTGGTGCCCACCTGTCACACTGAAGGCATCTTTACATCAGCCAAACATTTCAAGAATGTTTATCTCCTGAAGGTCTTCAATTACAGGGATCAGCAAATTTCATGCTTCATCTCTCAGCAGTCCAAATATTTATTAAGACCAGAAGCAGAGCAGGGAAGGGGGAATATGAGCACTCTAGTCCAACAATTCTTCCTGCATTTCTCATAGGAACCGAGGGAAGCTCAGCACAGAATCCCCTGGCAACTTTCTTTGCTCATTGATCTTCCCCTCACTCATTCAGGCCTCCATCATCCCAGTAACCCAGTAGCTTCACTCCAGGGTTTCAGACACACACATCATCACACCGGAGTCACGCACACAAAGCATTGGAACACACACCATCTTCATGAATATACACCAGTTTAACACCAGAACTGACAAATACATTTCCTTTGATTTGCACACCAATGTCATATACAAATACTGGCTTCACACTGGGATTGATACACGCGCGCGCGCACACACACACACACACACACACACACACACACACACACACACACACACAAACACACACACACCTGCCTCATAGTGGCTTTGATACATACGTATGTCAGGATCACACCGGAACACACAGTGTCTTAACACCGGGATAAACACACATAGACAATGCCTGATGGTTGTCTAAGAGCTCAAAGTTCGAAGTTCAAAATAAATTTATTATCAAAATACGTATATGTCACCATATACAATCCTGAGACTATTTTCTTGCAGGCATACTCAATAAATCTATGGAATAATAATCATGACAGAATCAATGAAAGACTGCTTCAACTTGGGTGTTCAGTCAGTGTGCAAAAGGCAACAAGCTGCAAATACAAAAAGAAAGAAATAATATAAATAAATAAATAAGCAATAAGGATTGAGAATATGAGATGAAGAGTCCTTGAAAGTGAGCCAATTAGCTGTGGGAACATTTCAATGATGGGACAAGTGAGGTTGAGTGAAATTATCCTCTTTGGTTCAAGAGCCTGATGGCTGAGGGGTAGCATCTGTTCTTGTGTGAGTCCTGTGACTCTTTCACTTTCTTCCTGATGGCAGCAGCAAGAAGTGTGCATGTCCTGGGTGGTGGGGGTCCCTGCTGATGAATGCCACTTTCCTGCAACAGTATTTCATGTAGATGTGCTCAGTGGTGGGGGAGGGTTTTACCCAAGATGGACTGGGCCATATCCACTACTTTTTGTAGGACTTTCCATATGAGGATTGATGTTTCCACACGAGGCTGAGGTGCAGCCAGTCAATATACGCTCCATCACACATTTATGGAAGTTTTGCAAAGTTTTAGATGTCATGTTGAATCTCCATAAACTCCAAAGGAAGCACAGGCACTGCAGTGCTTTCTTCACAATTATATTTACGTGCTGATGACTGCTAGAGCAGAATGCTTCATTTGCTAACATGTTGGGTGAAGACCCAATTCCTGACCTTCTCACAGGAGAAAGTTGCTAAAGTGCTGTTTGGAGGTTCAATATTGGCTGGAGCATTAGGAAGAACTAGGCCACTCTTCCTCAAAAAGTTGTCATGGACCGCTTTACATCCACCTGACAGGGCAGACGACATAAATTTCCAGTCCAAGGCATTCTCTCAGTGCTGGACCAGAGAATCCTTTGGATTTGCTGTTCGAATGCCTGGAATATGGTTGAACTAACAATCTTCCAATTCTGAGAACAAAATCATCTCCCACTGGGCCAACATCTTGGATAAAGATGTTGGGCAGTTTATAGATCTACATGTTCTGAAAGTCCTGTACTTCCAGTTACAATTTACGGTTCTTCATTTAATTTTTAGTATCAACATGAGTGGAAATTCACAAAGTTGGCAGGTATGTTACGGGGTTAATCCATCCCAATGAACTTGGTTCCCATATCTCAACTTTCTGCAAAGAAATCTAGCAGTTACGTTCAGGAAAAGGCAACGGTTGTGATGTTTTCTGCTGCAGAGTTCCAGGCAACTTAGTGTCTGATTTTGGGTTCCAATGTGCTTGAGGTAGAACAGACCCAATTTGCTCCTGTAGCTGCTCTAAATTTCTGCAAAGGAACTGGTATGAAGATTTTAAGTCCTGTTTAATTCAGTCATTATTAATACCAGGATTAAAAACCAAACTTACTGGAGGGAGTCAGTAGGTCAATCAGCATCTGTGCAAGTAAAGGGCTGGTCAACATTTTGAGTTGAGATCCTGCACTCGGATACAAGATCTCATCCTGAAATGTTGCCCACCCTTTTGCCTCTACAGACGTCACTTGACCTGCTGATTTCCTCCGGCAGTATGGTTTTTCATTCCAGATTCCAGGATTTGCAGTCTCTTGCATTTCCCTAATAACAGGATCATCTGAAACAGGTCAGAAGCATGATTAGGATCCAAAGTTAGCTTTGGCCCACATTCAGTGCTCACTGGGCTTATTCCAGTGTATAGTTACTATATTAAAACATTGTGCATTTATTCAGTCTCAGTTGAATCTTCCAGACATTTCCTCCTCAATCACAACAAGTTCTATTGCTGACATAATTGCACTCAATACCAGAGGCAAGAGGTCAATACTGTGCCTGCCAACCCACCAGGAACAAGCCCTCAATGTGACAGACAAGAGTGCTTGGGGTCAGGAAAAGTTTTCCTCTGAGTGGGTGCAATTGTTTTCAGCACAGCTCCTCTCAGAGTCAACAGTGATAAATGGGGGAGCTTTAACAACCTTTTCAATCACCCTTGGCAAGACGACGTGAGGATTGTGTTTACTCTGCAATAATTCAAAGTGTACATTCAAAATCAATGTCACTATTCAGCAACTAAACTGCAAAACCAGCATAATTTAAAGATGACCAGTAATTTCAAACATTTTCAAACAAGCACACACAGAAAGAGTTACACAGAACCTTAGAGCACGGGCCTCATCCTTTCAGGCTAATCGATCCTTGCTGGTCCTTTTGCTTCATAGGAAACAGCTCCCAATTCGCCGCCTCACACCCTCCCAATATATCTCTTCCTGAAGTATCGTCACAAGCCCATGTTTGTAGATGGCAGGGATCATGGGTCAGGAGGTTAGGACGATACGTGACTACCTAACTCTGACTTGGACTAACAGTGAGACACCAGGTAATCATCAAAATTAGCACTGCTCACTGAAAATAAGGTGAGCCTAACAAGTGGAATAAAGCAAGGGGTGTAGTTTCAAGTCCACATACAATACTGTGCAAAAGTCTTAGGCGCATACATATAACTAGGATGCCTCAGTGATGGTAAACCTGATTCTGATAGGAGACATTATTATGGGCTGAAAGTGGGAAAAAGGCAGGGAGAGGGGAATCGGGTCTGGGAAAAGGGGAAGGGAGAGGGGAGGGAGTGGGTAGCACCAGTGAGACACTTTGTAATGATCAATAAATCAGATTGTTTGGGATCAAATGATGTTGCCTGGCGTCTCAGGACTGGGTGTGTCTGCACGCGCACCATGCCTGGCACTCCTTCTCTGCCACCTGTCCCTCGACGCTCCACCCTCACTATTCCCAACGTTCTTTGCTCCCTCCACTTTTACAAACTTGCTCTCCACTTCACATCGTCAAATACAGTACTGTGCAAAAGTCTTATTCACCCTGGCTCTATATATATGTGCCTAAGACTTTTGCAGAGTACTGCAGGTATAAAGAATGAAAGGTTTACAGCTTGACAACAGGGATAAGACTAAACTTTGTGAACAGAGAAAGAGGGATTTCTGGAAGACCTAAAGATGGACAAGAGGCAGAGGACCACAGCACAAGGGGACTGAGGGGGCTTTAGGAAAGGGGCCATGAAAACCATCATTTGGAAGGAATAGTGCAATCTCAGCTAACAGCCAGTCAGTGGTCACATCAAAGCGAACTTCCACACAAAGCACAGAAAATGGACATTAAGGAGTGGCGTGATAAAATCAGGAACTGGGGTAAATAGCGTGTTAGAAAGTATTATGAAGCAGAACAGTAGGAGGAAACATTGTGAGACTAATAGAATGGACTTTGGTGATAAAGCACTTAGGTCAGGGGATAAGACACAGTCCATGTCAGAATGGAGGGAGATCGGTGTAATAGAGAGTGTGGGTTCTGGTAGACGTTTAAAGGTAAGGATAGGGATTCAGGAATTGTTACTAAATGTCAGCTGGGCTGGCAAATAACAGGTGATGGAATATTTGATGGGTGAGTGTCCAGACAGGGTGATAATTCATGAGGATATTAACAAGGAAAACCAGACAAAATAGCGCCAAGGATAGCACAACATCACACCAGCAGTAGAGAGAAGGGATACTCATGATAGCATCCCTCACAAGCTAGTCCTCCTTCCCCTCCAACCAGTTTCTTATTCTGGCTTCTTTCCCCTTCTCTTCCAGTCCTGATGAAGGCTCTCGGCCCTGCAGCTTCGACTGCATATTCCTCCCGTAGATGTTGCCTGACCTGGCTGGGTTATGTGGGCGTTGCTCATGAAGGTGTGCGGGTTCCCAGCATGCAGAGCAGAGATAGCAGCTGCAGATCCCCATGGAAACAGGAATAGTCTGCATGGCCTTCGGCAGTACCCCAGAGACTCTCCAGTCAGAGTGCATTACTCACCAATACAGGTGCGGCCATCGATGTGGAGTCGGAAGCCTGGTTTACACTCACAGTAATGCGACCCCTGGGTATTCACGCATTTGTGCTGACAACCTCCATTGTGGACTTGACACTCGTCCACATCTGCAGAGATCAGAGAGAGAGAAGAAAATTAATTGTGAGTCACTATGACGAGAACTGGTCATTGCATACAGGATAGAATGCCTTGAACGTTGGACAGGGCAAGGCTGATAAGTTCTTGTGGCCTTGCCAGATCCATTCAGGTGCTCATGAATGGGTCTGTACTAGTCGTCAATATTAATGGTCTATGCCAGGTTAATTATCCTCACATCCAATTAATATCTGTGACACACTGTCATCAGTGTTAGATGTACTTGTGATAACCCATACCGGTGTCAGATCTACAATCCTGTGCAACAGCCTCAGGCACATATATGTAGCTAACACGCACAAAATGCCGGAGGAACTCAGCAGGCCAGGCAGCATCTGTGGAAAAACACTACAGTTGACGTTTCGGGCTGAGACCCTTCAGCATTTTGTGTGTACTGCTTGGATTTCCAGCATCTACAGATTTTCTCTTGTATATATAGCTAAGGTGCCTAACACTTTTGCACAGTACTGTAGTAATTTAATGTATTGCTCCGTAATGCTTCCGCCAAAAGAAAAAACAAATTTTATAACGTATGTGAGTGATGATGAACCTGATTTTGATCTGGGTCTCTATTGTGGACTGAGAGTGGGAAGGGGGCAGGGAGAGGAGAAGCACGTTTGGGAAAAGAAGAAGGGAGAGGGGTTGGAGCGGGAAGCACCAGAGAGGCATACTGTAATGATCAGTAAACCAATTGTGCAAAATCAAATCCCCTTGCCTGGTGTCTCAGGGCTGAGTGTTCTCATGCCAGCCCCCTCCCACCCCTGGCATTCCTTTTCTGCCACCTGTCCCACGCCACTCCCACGGCACTCCACATTCTCCATTCCCTACATCCTTTGCTCCCGCCAGATTTACAAACTTCTTGTCTGATCCATGGTGACATACACAGTACTGTGCAAACGTCTTAGGCACCCTAGCTATATATATCTGCCTAAAACCTCTGCACGGTGCTGTATATTGGTTCCAAGACACATCCGACTGTGAGACATACAAGGTTGACCTCTCTGTTCTTTCTCCAGAGCTGCTCAGTACTTATTTTCCGGGTAAACTAGCCAGGCTGAAGAGATTTAGTTTGTTCCAGTGCAGCAAATCCCATAATGATAAAGCAACAACTGGCTGGACTTGCAGCTCTCAAAACCAGTGAGCAAAAGCCAGCACATGCTCTTAGTTCCATAAAAGCCAAGATCTGAGGAGTCCAAATATATACGATGTACCATGAAACTCTCTGCCCAAGCACTGACGGCATCAACCAACATGTGGCAGAGCCGCTGCACTCTGCTGACATATTCGTGTGAAGTGAGACCAAGAGGATTAAAAACACAGTTCCATTGGACCTGTGTTAAGTGGCTGGTAAACATTAACGCAAGAGATTCTGCAGATGCTGGAAATCCAGAGTAACACACACAGACACACACACACACACACACACACACACACACACACACACACACAAAATGCTGGAGGAACTCAGCAGGTCAGGCAGCATGTATGGAGAGGAACAGAGTCAACGTTGTTGGCCGAGACCCTATATCAGTCCTGATCAACCTATGGGCTGACTTTCAAAGACTCTACAACTCATGTTAGTTATTTTTTGTATTCGTAGTTTGTCTTCTTTTGCACATTGACTGTTTCTCGGTCTTAGTTTGTAAGGAGGTTTACTGAACTGGTTCTAGTATTGGGAGATTGAACCATTTCTATTTCACTGATCCAGTTTTAGGACTCAAAACCTCCTGTTCATTAAGTCATGACATTCAGTGCCAGTACTGCTGAGATTAGATACAGAACAAACCTCCCTCTCCATTGTCCTATCCAACACAGCCAGGGTAGGTTATTGCACAAGATGGATGAAGGGTAAAGCTCCCTTTGCACTATCCTGTTCGGGAACGTACAAGAGATTAGTAATTGGATTATGTTTTTGTTTTTTATTGAAATTGACTTAAGTAGTTTACAATGCCAAATTACACAGTAGTTTGCAAAAGTCTTAGGTGTGTGTGTATATATATAATGTCTCTCTGGTGTTTCCTGCTCCCTCCCCTCTCCCTTCCCCTTTTCCCAATCATGATTCCCCCTCTCCCTGTCCCCTTCCCACTCTCAGTCCTCAATAGAGACCCATATCAGAATCAGGTTTATCATCACTCACATATGTCATGAAATTTGTTTTTATACAGCAGTAGTACAGTGCAATACATAAAATTACTACAGTCCCATGTAAAAGTCTTAGGCACCCAAGCTATACATACGTCCCTAAGACTTTTGCACAGTACTGTAGGTTTTCCTTCCAGGTTCTCAGTCTACTCTATGTGACCAGAAGCATCCAATAGTCTGATCTCCACCTCCATGACTTTAGCTGATATATTACTGTCCTGTGGAAACGCATCCCTTGCTGTGTTTGTGGGGCCTGCTTCACTGTTCCATCCATCGCTGGGTTCCCACTGCAGATAGATTGGCCAGCTAACATAGAAGCCCACCTACGTGCCCTTCGCCATCTATAATTATGATGATAACCACATCCCCAATGATCTCCCCCCTCAATACAGCCACACTGTCAACTCTAACCTCCTTCCCGAAGAACTCCATCCAGACCTCTCTGACAAGCCCCCAGAATAGATGTCAATATATGTCTGCTTCCCCCAGTCACACTGGGTGACTAACCCCTGACCTGACCATTCAGTATTGATTCCCCTCCTCACCCAACCTAACCCACATTCACAACACATCTCAGACTACCATCCCAGCTCTTCTCCACACCATCTGCCCACTGGATCCTAGCTGTTCTCCCCTTGACACCCTTCCATGGGTCCTGATCTGGAACAGATTAGAACCCCTATAGGAAACATCCTCTCCACATCCCAACGATCTAGGCCTTTGATCACATTGGGTCTCTTGAATGATATATGATGCCTTGGGTCTTGTGGGCTAAACTTGAGAATTAAAAGTTCAGAGTGCAACTTTGTCTTCTGCTCAGCACCTGTTTTTGCCTCTTTCTCACTTAGGTGCTGGAGAGAGGCTTGGACGGAGGTACTGAGAACAAAATGCACCCTCTCCCAATACCCAGTGTCTGGGTTTTGAGGTGCCTTTGGCAGGATATTGTCTTTAAATAACATAGGAATGTAACTAAAAACTTCTTTTTCAACAAACCCATCCAGATCTTCTCTTGCCACAGAAATTGGCTACTATATATATAATAAGACCATAAGAGATAGGAGCAGAATTAGGCTATTCAGCCCATCACATCTGCTGCACCATTCCAACATGGCTGATTTATTCTCCCTCTCAACTCCATTCTCCTGCCTCCCTCTGAAAACATTGACACCCTTACTAATCTAAGACCTATCAACCTTCACTTTAAGTATTGTAGGAGCCAGGTATCTGTTTTCTATCTGGTTTGTATTCTGTGTTGTGTGTTTATTTTGTGTATTATGGTAACTTTGGAACAATCATTTCATTGAAGCTTAGGGTACGTAATACAAGGGTAACAACTCCATAGTGATCGTAGGCTCGCGGCAATTGTTTTGTTCTGGTTTATGTTTAGCTTTGCCACACTCTCTAGCTAAAGAAATTCCTCACCATTTCTGTTCTAAAGAGTCATAGAACATAGAAACATAGAAAACCTACAGCACAATACAGGCCCTTCAGCTCACAATGTTGTGCTGAACATGTCCTTACTTTAGAAATTACCTAGGGTTACCCATAGCCCTCTATTTTTCAAAGCTCCATGTACCTATCCAGGAGTCTCTTAAAAGACCCTATCATATTCGCCTCCACCACCATCGCTGACAGCTCATTCCATGCACTCACCACTCTCTGCGTAAAAAACTTACCCCTGACATCTCCTCTGTCCCTACTCCCAAGCACCTTAAAACTGTGCCCTCTCGAGTAAGCCATTTCAGCCCTGGGAAAAAGCCTCTAACTATCCACACGATCAATGCCTCTCATCATCTTATACACCTCTATCAGGTCACCTCTCATCCTCCATCGCTCCAAAGAGAAAAGGCCAAGTTCACTCAACCTATTCTCATAAGGCATGCTCCCCAATCCAGCAACATCCTTGTAAATCCCCTCTGCACCCTTTCTATGGTTTCCACATCCTTCTTGTAGTGAGGCGACCAGAACTGAGCACAGTACTCCAAGTGGGGTCTGACCAGGGTCCTATATTGCTGCAACATTACACCTCAGCTCCTAAACTCAATCCCACGGTTGAGGAAGGCCAATGCACCGTATGCCTTCTTAACCAAAGAGTCAACCTGCGTGGTAGCTTTGAGTGTCCTATGGACTCGGACCCCAAGACCCCTCTGATCCTCCACACTGCCAAGAGTCTTACCATTAATACTATATTCTGCCATCATATTTGACCTACCAAAATGAACCACTTCACACTTGAACTCCATCTGCCACTTCTTAGCCCAGTTTTGCATCCTATCGATGTCCCACTGTAATCTTTGACAACCCTCCACACTATCTACAACACCCCCAACCTTTGTGTCATCAGCAAATTTACAAATCCATCCCTCCACTTCCTCATCCAGGCCATTTATAAAAATCACAAAGAGAAGGGGTCCCAGAACAGCTTCCTGAGGCACACCACTGGTCACCAACCTCCATGCAGAATATGACACGTCTACAACCACTCTTTGCCTTCTGTGGGAAGCCAATTCTGAATCCACAAAGCAATATCCCCTTGGATCCCATGCCTCCTTACTTTCTTGCATGGGGTACCTTGTCAAATGCTTTGCTAAAATCCATATACACTACATCTACTGTTCTACCTTCATCAATGTGTTTAGTCACATCCTCAAAAAATTCAGTCGGGCTTGTAAGGAATGACCTGCTGTTGAAAAAGCCATGCTGACTATTCCTAATCATATTATGCCTCTTCAAATTTCATAATAGAAACATAGAAACATAGAAAATAGGTGCAGGAGTAGGTCATTCGGCCCTTCAAGCCTGCACCGCCATTCAGTATGATCATGGCTGATCATCCAACTCAGAACCCTGTACCAGCCTTCCCTCCATACCCCCTGATCCCTTTAGCCGCAAGGGCCATATCTAACTCCCTCTTAAATATAGCTGATGAACTGGCCTCAACTGTTTCCTGTGGCAGAGAATTCCACAGATTCACCACTCTCTGTGTGAAGAACTTTTTACTAATCTCGGTCCTAAAAGGCTTCCCCTTTATCCTCAAACTGTGACCCCTCGTTCTGGACTTCCCCAACATCGGGAACAATCTTCCTGCATCTAGCCTGTCCAATCCCTTTAGGATTTTATACGTTTCAATAAGATTCCCCCTCAATCCTCTAAATTCCAACGAGTATAAGCCTAGTCGATCCAGTCTTTCATCATATGAAAGTCCTGCTGTCCCAGGAATCAATCTGGTGAACCTTCTTTGTACTCCCTCTATGGCAAGATTGTCTTTCCTCAGATTAGGGGACCAAAACTGCACACAATACTCCAGGTGTGGTCTCACCAAGGCCTTGTACAACTGCAGTAGTACCTCCCTGCTCCTGTACTTGAATCCTCTTGCTATAAATGCTAGCATACCATTCACCTTTTTCACCGCCTGCTGTACCTGCATGCCCACTTTCAATGACTGGTGGATAATGACACCCAGGTCTCGTTGCACCTCCCTTTTTCCTAATCGGCCACCATTCAGATAATAATCTATTTTCCTGTTTTTGCCACCAAAGTGGATAACCTCACATTTATCCACATTAAATTGCATCTGCCATGAATTTGCCCACTTACCTAACCTATCCAAGTCACCCTGCATCCTCTTAGCATCTTCCTCACAGCTAACACTGCCACCCAGCTTCATGTCATCCGCAAACTTGGAGATGCTGCATTTAATTCCCTCATCTAAGTCATTAATATATATTGTAAACAACTGGGGTCCCAGCACTGAGCCTTGCGGTACCCCACTAGTAATTCCTGCCTCTCAGGATCTTTCCATCAACTTACCAACTACATAAGTAATACTCACTGGTCTATAACTTCCTGAGCTATCTTTACTCTCTTTCTTGAATAAGGGAACAACATCCACAACCCTCCAATCCTCTGGAACCTCTCCTGGCCCCACTGATGATTCAAAGATCATCACCAGAGGGTCAGCAATCTCCACCTTCGCCACCCACAGTAGCCTGGGGTACATCTCATCTGGTTCCAGCGACTTATCTAACTTGATGCTTTCCAAAAGCTCCAGAACATCCTCTTTCTTAATATCTATATGCTCAAGCTTTTTAGTCCGCTCTAAGTCATCCCTGCAATCACTAAGATCCTTTTCCATAGTGAATACTGGAACAAAGTATTCATTAAGTACCTCTGCTATCTCCTCTGGTTCCGTATACACTTTTCCACCGCCACACTTGATTGGTCCTATTCTCTCACATCTTATCATCTTGCTCTTCACATTCTGGTAGAATGCCTTGGGTTTTTCCTTAATCCTTTCCACCAAGGCCTTCTCATGACCCCTTCTGGCTCTCCTAATTTCATTCTTAAGCTCCTTCCTGCTAGCCTTATAATCTTCTAGATCTCTATCATTAACTAGTTTTTTTAACCTTTCATAAGCTTTTCTATTCTTCTTGACTAGATTTACAACAGCCTTTGTACACCACGGTTCTTGTACCCTACCGTTCTTTCTCTGTCTCATCGGAATGTACCTATGCAGAACACACAAATATTCCCTGAACATTTGCCATATTTATGCTGTACATTTCCCTGAGAGCATCTGTTCCCAATTTTTGCTTCCAAGTTCCTGCTTGATAGCCTCATATTTCTCCTTACTCCAATTAAACACTTTCCTAACTTGTCTGTTCCTATCCCTCTCCAACGCTGTGGTAAAGGAGTTAGAATTGTGTTCACTATCTCCAAAATGTTCTCCCACTGGGAGATCTGACACCTGACCAGGTTCATTTCCCAATACCAGATCAAGTACAGCCTCTCCTCTTGTAGGCTTATCTACATATTGTGTCAGGAAACCTTCCTGAACACACCTAGCAAACTCCACCCCATCTAAACCCCTTGCTCTAGTGAGATGCCAATCAATATCTGGGAAATTAAAATCTCCCACCACGACAACCCTGTTATTATTACACCTTTCCAGAATCTGTCTCCCTATCTGCTTCTCGATGTTCCTGTTACTATTGGGTGGTCTATAAAAAAAACCCAGAAGAGTTATTGACCCCTTCCTATTCCTAACTTTCACCCACAGAGACTCAGTAGGCAATCCCTCCATGACTTCCTCCTTTTCTGCAGTCGTGACACTATCTCTGATCAGCAGTGCCACGTCCCCACCTCTCTGGCCTCCCTCCTTGTCCTTTCTGAAACATCTAAAGCCTGCCCCTGAACCATCCAAGTCTCTGTAATGGCCACAACATCACAGCTCCAAGAACTGATCCACACTCTAAGATCATCCACTTTGTTCATAATACTCCTTGCATTAAAATAGACACATCTCAAACCATTGGTCTGAGCACATCCCTTCTCTATCACCTGCTATCTTCCCTCTCGCACTGTCTACAGGTTTTCTCTGTTTGTGAGCCAACCGCCCCTTCCTCCGTCTCTTCAGTTCGGTTCCCACCCCACCAGCAATTCTAGTTTAAGCTCTCCCAAACCAGGATATTGGTCCCCCTCGGATTCAAATGCAACCCGTCCTTTTTGTACAGGTCACACCTGCCCCAAAAGAGGTCCCAATGATCCAGAAATCTGAATCCCTGCCCCCTGCTCCAATCCCTCAGCCACACATTTATCCTCCACCTCATTCTATTCCTATACTCACTGTCACGTGGCACAGGCAGTAATCCCAAGATTACTACCATTGAGGTCCTGCTTCTCATCCTTGTATACTGAGGCTGTGCCCTCTTGTCCTAGACACTCCCACTATCGGAAACATCCTCTCCACATCCACTCTCTCTAGGGCTTTCAATATTCAATAGGATTCAATGAGATCCCCCTTCATTCTACTAAACTCCAGCGAGTACAGGCCCAGAGACATCAAACACTCCCCATACGTTAACCCTTTCATTCACGTGATCACTGTCGTGAACCTCCTCTGGACCCTCCCCAAAGCCAGCACATCCTTTCTTAGATAAGGGGCCCAAAACTGCTCACGACACCCCAAGTGCGGTCCAACAAATGTCTTACAAAGCCTCAGTGCATTTACATACCTCTGTTGCCACAAATCAAGTTATTTTTAAGACATAAAGCGAAACAGAAAGGTGCTGGAGGAACTCAATGGGTCAAGTAGCATCTAAGGAGGGAAACAGGCGGTTGACTTTCCAGTTGCTACCCTTCATCTGGATCAAAGCTTCAATACACAATTTAAGCCTAACCCTTTGACTGCCTTATTTGGTATTGTTGGAGGAAAAGATATTATTTTGGAGACTCCCGATTTGCACATCTTGGCCTTTACTTCTCCTATAGCTTGGAGGGCGATCTTGTTGAAATGGAAGGATGTCGTTCCGCCTACTCACGCTCAATGGTTACATGATGTTATGTCATGCTTCAATTCAGAGAAGATCCGTTGTCCAATTTCTGAATCTAGCCAAGACTTTCAAACACTGTAGGGACCATTTCTGAACTACTGTATTTTCAAAACCTTTGACTTGCTGTTAAAGTACAAATGGTGACTAATAACATATTTCACCTCATGATAAGGATTTTTTTTCTTTTTTCCTTTCTTTATCAAACAGCTTTGATCTTGGAAGTGGGTTTAGATTTTTTTCTGTAAAATAAAATTATTACATTTCAATATTACGATTTAATTTAATTTACATGAATATAGGGTAATGTGATAGCAAGTGTGATTCTAATATATTTGGTATTATTTTATCTTTTTTTGATTTTTAATATATATCTTCTTGTACCCTGTATTCTTATATGTAGAAACTAATAAAAATATTGAAAGAGAAAGCTCCAATACACTGATTCTCCTTACACCTCAAAGAACCTAGAGGAAGGACTGTGCCTTTAATTCTTCTCTTTTTGAGCACATACTTGGAAATGAACACTTTGGAGCATTTTATGCTAATTTATAAGGTGATACTCTGGCCAGGGCCTCTGGGATGTGTGGCACATCCCAGAAGGAATATTAAACAGGGACTGTGCAAGGCTTGGTGATAAGCAGACATGGAGATGAATAGAGAATTAAGGCACATAAGCTTAAAATTAGAGCTGAACTGGTCGAACTCCAGAACCAGGATAAGCACTAGAGTTTGTGAATTCTGGCCATAAATGAAACTTGAAACTTTTATTGCGGAAAGAAAAATAGAAGATGATTCAAAAGTAAATAGAAGTAGTGATGTCGCTGACTGAATAGAGAGGAGGCAGGCTCAAGGACCTTGACTGAAGGCTTCTTCCCATTCTTCCCAGTGAAAACAGTTTCTCTGTTTCTCCTGTATCAAATTCTTTTAATATTTTCGTGAGATCACTTCTTCATATTCTCTGCTCAAGGTGCTACAAGCCAAGTCTGTATAACCTTGTAACTTCCCCATAATTTGATTCTTTTAATCACAGTTTCATTCCAAGCAAGGAAATATGCAGGATTTAGTTCCTTATATGCTATCCACGAACCCAAGTTTGGAGGGGTGCAGAGAGGGGAAACGAAGATGTGCTTGGTTAACCTTGGGTGGCAACAGGGTCCAGTTCCTCAACAGTATTCCTGGCCCCATCCCCGTGTCCTACTCCGCTTGCCCTCTAATGAAATTGAGATACACACTTCTGGACTTGGGAGAGACATTGGGTCGCAGTGGTTCCTCTGGAATGTTAACCACAGCAAGACCAGAAGAAAGAAAGAAGTGAAGCTGTTGGGACCAAGGTCAGGTTTTTAAAAACAGGCCCTTCGAGCAGCATTGCCCAGCTACCCTCGATTATCCCCCTAGCCTAATCATCGGACAATTTACAACGACTAATGAACTACCAGCTGGTACGTCTTTGGATTGTGGGAGCAAACTCCTGTGATCACGGGGAGAACGTACAATCTCCTTACAGGCAGCAGTGGGAATGGAACCCCATCACCTGTACTATAAAGACTTATACTAACCACTACGCTACCCCCCACCCCCACTGTGCCACACTGATGATCTTTTTTACTCAGTTCTGAAATCTGGACATAACTAACAAGGCTAGCATTTATTACCCCTCCCCAAGTGCTGCCTTCCAGTACTGCAGGAATCCCTTGACAGCACTCCCACAGTGCTAGTAGGTAGCATTTGCAAGGAAGGAGTGCTCATCGACTGCAGGGAACACTATACCAAATGAGTAGTCTTCGTAAATTTCGCAGCCCAGGTAATTCCCAAATGTACCTCAATGGGTAACTCTCTTGTCTTTGAGCACATCATATTGGTGAATAATCAGCAGAGCTCAGGTCTGAGCATGAGACAACCATGAAACTTTAGATTTCAAACATTAAACCATCGATCTGGAGCGCTCTGCCTGAAGGGCTGCTAAGCTAGATTCACCTGTAACTTTCGAAAGGTAAATGGATAAATTCTCAAGGAAAAGTGGGATTCATTGGATAGCTCTTACAAAGAGCTTGTAAAGGCACAAAGTGCTGAGTGGCCTTCGCAGCTGTGGGCCTGTCATTCTGTGACATTTGAAACACTGGACAATTGGTGGAATTAACAATGAAGGAATTATACACTAATACAATCTGGTCTATTTGTTATAAAGATGTAGGAGAAGGTGAATAGGGTATGATTGAGAGGGTTCTTGAATGAGTACTCAAAATGTATCCAATCAGGACTCACAGCCTTAATTTCAAGACATTAGTTAACAATACTGAGCATTTCATTCTGGCCCTCCTGCATTAGAAAAGGGTAACGTTTACCAGTTCAGACAGCATCTACGGGGGGGAATAAAGATCGATGTTTCAAAGTTCAAAGACAAAGTTTTTTGCACTTCCTTCTTGCAAATGCTTCCTAATAGCACTGTGAGAGTACTTTCAAAAGATTCCTGCGGTGCTAGCATGTTCTCAAGGGCACCTGGGGATGAGCAAACTAATAAAGAGGCCACTGAGTGTATGGTTGTGGTCTTCTGCTGCTGTAGCCCATCTGCTTAAGGGCTTGACGTGTGAGTTCAGAGAAGCTTGTCTGTACACCACTGCTCTAACATGTAGTTATTTGAGTTACTGTTGTTGGCCATTCTTCCCTGACTTTTCTCATTAACAAGGCGTTTTCACCAACAGAAATGCCGTTCACTGGATTTTTTTGTTTGCTTGATTTTCACACTATTCTCTGTAAACTCTAGAGACTGCTGTGCATGAAAATCACAGGAGATAAGCAGTTTCAGAGATACTCAAACCAACAATCATTCCACAGTCAAAGTCACAATTCTCCTCCATTCTGATGTTTGGTCTGAACAACAACTGAACCTCTTGACCATGTCTGCATGCTTTTATGCATTGAGTTGCTGCCACGTGATTGGCTGATTGGATATTTGCATTAACAAGCAAGTGCATAGGTGTGCCTAATAAAGTAGCCAGGGTTTAGAACAAACGACATAATGTAAACACAAGATTCTGCTGATGCTGGAAACCGTGAGCAACACACACTGCAAATGCTGGACGAACATAGCAAGTCAAGAGGCATAATAACGTAATATACTGAATTAATCTGGAGTAAACCTGACCATCTGAAGGATGGTGTGCAATGGTTTTACTAATTCTGATCTCACACCAGCTGTCTCCTCAGCAGACCCTGAGGGCACCGTGAAATCCAGGTCTGCCATTTGTTGGCCTGGTTCACACAGGCTCAGGATTACTCAGTTCAGCTCCGTGCTGGGTCTACAGCCAGTTTCTCTACTGCACCTGAATGACTAGGTTTCTCTTACTTATCACTTTTATGCTGTAGAGCTGGGAG
This sequence comes from Mobula birostris, assembly GCF_030028105.1. NCBI lineage: Eukaryota > Metazoa > Chordata > Chondrichthyes > Myliobatiformes > Myliobatidae > Mobula > Mobula birostris. Next base: position 13,614,954 of record NC_092396.1, read on the forward strand.
CTGCTGTAAAAGTACATCAACAACACTCTCTTGTGATATTTTTTTCCAAACAATAACGTAGATGGATGTGAAGTTTTGCAACAGTCAGCATGTTGAACTAAAATGTGGCTGTCTTGTCACTTCAAAATATATTATCAGAGCCTTATAATTATAAACAAATAATTTTAAACTTGTTTGAAGACTGAGGATATTACATTTTGGTTTCTCTATCCAATCGCTTAGCAAATGAGAGTCAAACCAGACTGATATTGTACTTGATAAAGACACAACATGCCTTTCTAATTTAATGCATATCGGGTTTTAGTCTGCATAGCCACTGGTCAGTGGTATTAGAAGTAAGGTTTAAAATGTTGTCTCAGCATTAGGTGTGTGCCTGTGACAATGTATCTTAACCCCAGGCAATGTTAACATACTTGATTACGAAGTTTTCTTGGCCACTATGTCTAGATGATATTTTCTATCTCTTATTCCTCCTCATGGTACTGTACTCCAATTGCTCATGAGATGTTTGCTAACTTATCTTATGACTAGTAGAGCTGAACTTCAACTAAATATTAGAATCAGCGTTCTTGAACTTGGAGTGAGGGCATGTGGAATGCAAGTGTACCAGACAGCTCAGGTGGAAGGCAAATGGGACAAGTGGGGATAAGGGAGTGTGGCTTTTGAACTCGAGTTTACAGGAAGTGGAACTTGGAAAACCTTTGAAGAGAAGAGTTTGGGTCTGGAGGTGACACGGAATTAAAATGTCGGGAATGGCATACAATGGTATAAATCTTCTCTGGAAAATGGAAGGGGTGCCTGTTCTGCCAAGACTGGAACTATGTGCACACCAACTCTGACAGTGGAGGGACAGGTGAGGGATACACATGTTAGGATGTTGCTACATTACTAACATTGTGGTGCAGCCCTGTGCTCCTTTTTCCTGGGAGTTTTCCCACTGGAATCACAAGATTGGCAACATCACCAGTGAAGTTTCAACATCTGACTATACAAGTCATCTAATATAATCTCCTTGATGGCTAATGGGCCCAGGGGATTATACAACTATAGCAACCCTACATTATCAAAAATGGGAACACTCTCACCAAATAGATTGCAGTAGTTCAAGAAGAAAGGCCAGCACTACATCATGTACAAGTGTCAAATTTCCTCGTAATATCGTAATACAAAAATGAAAATGATCATTTGTTTTCAATGGAGATTTAGGTTAGATTATACACAATGGCTCAAAGAACTAGGTGTTGGTAAGTTAATTACTCGACAAAGGCAACAGGTTACAGAAAGAAGAGAGAATGTTTAAGTGTTCCAGACCATTCTGCAGGTCGTAGTTAAGTTTTTAAATTTGCTCGTTACTGCTTTGTAAGCAGAGATGTCCCAGCTCAGTCACACATTCAGCAAATGAGATCAATTACAGGCTAATTAAGTTTGTTTGAGGAGTAAAATTGGTCAAGACACCACAAGCACTCTTCTGAATCAGACTGCAGAATATTTAATGCCTACATTAACAGGCATATCAGCCTGAGGTTTAACGTTTTATCCAAATGGTGGAGCAATCCCTTAACAACAGACTGGCCAGGTCAATCTAAATTATGTCCTCAGTACCCACAACTTTCTATGAAATGAGAGAGGGTGCTTCCCATTGGGTCAAGCGGACACCTTATTCGGAATATATTCACTTCTGCCGGCTGTGTTTCCATATGCTTGTAAAACATCTAATTAGTTCTGGGCCATGGTAATCAGTTAAGTGCACACTAATGAAAGCCCGCTGGCTGCTGTCGCACAACAGGTATGTAATCAGCTGTGGCGCCTTCAAATTTGTGTCCAACTATGCCTTAGGAATAAGAACGATCCAGTCTGAGGAGACTTGAAGACAACAAAGCTTCAAGTCAGAGACATCTCTTCTGCTTCCCTGGGACTGGAAAAGCCCCCAAGTTAACACGCTATTTAGATAAATATCCAACAACACATAATTTAGATGGAACCAATATTTCTGGTATTTCCCTTGATGACTGTGCATTCCCATCCCACAGGGAGATTGGCACAGAACCCTAAATAGGCAGTAACACAGAAAAGATAGTTGAGAGCTCAGGCATTGGGCCTAAACAATAAAATCCTAAAATGCATTGCTCATATCATCTGAGTAACACCGTGAATTTCTTCCAATGGTGGTGCTCCTTCCTGGGGTTTCATTCCAACACCTCAGCTGGTTTCCAATTCTTCATCAGTGAAAGATGTTGAGGTAGTAGGAGGCAACAAAATGTCCGCCCAAGAACGACTTTCAGGGAAAGTCACTCCCAATAAGGATCTATGAAAAGGAACACCTCAGTCTGGTTCTTCAGAAGAGACCATATTTCAGTAACGCTCTTTCAGAGATTCACTCCCCAGGAAGAACCTTGAGGAAGTACAGGCGTTCATGGGAGGACAAGTCCGAACGTGGCATGCAGAAAAGGCCACACCATAGTTTGGACTTCAGGAGAGTCCACACCAATGTTCTCACCAAGGCGTGTGCATCTTTTGTAGAAGCTGAACTTTAACTAGGTATTAGAATCAGTGTTCTTGCAAATGTACCAGATAGCTCAGGTGGAAGGTGAATGGGACCAGTGGGGGTAAGGGAGTGTGGCTTTTGAACTCAAGTTTACAGAAAGTGGAATTTGGGAAGCCATTGAAGAGAAGAGTTTGGGCTGGAGGTGACACAAAATTAAAATGTCGGGAATGGTGGCAACGGAGGACAATCGTATCAATCTCTAGCACACAAAGGAATTTAAACTGCGCACAAGTTGTCACCCACTACCTCATTAGCATGTTAAGTGTATTTCTTTTGATCAATATTTATCAAATTAAAACACGGTCTTTCACCATATGAAAGTCGAGAAGGCAGAATGAAACCACCAAATATGTGCTCTGAAAAAAAAGCTTCTGATTGCAAACAGTGGTGCGAGTATTTATTTGCGGGTTTGAAGTCATTCAGCCTGCCGGTTGCACAGCTGGAACTTGTGCAATAAATAGTCGACTAATTGCATATTTGTGTGACATCAGCAGTGACTCATTGACGTGCATCACTTTATTTCTTTCATCCAATGAACGACAAACTGGACTTGGTAGCTTATTATCCTCAGAATAGCTTCAGATTTACTTCCACTTAAAAATTCAGCGCGCACATACTGTCAATGGACAAAAAATTGCACAGCTCAAGATTTTTGTGCACACCGGCCATTACAAATCAGAGGGAACATTGGTCCACACCACAGTGTGGCCTTCAGGAAAGCCCACATGTAACTTAGTCTAGCTAAACTAGGACAAGATGTGGCCCTACTGTGGGGCGTTGTTTATACACAGCACGGTAACAAGCCAATATATACCTATGTGACTAATTAATCAACCTACCCATATGTCTTTGGCATGTGGGAGGAAACCGGAGTAGCTAGGGGATACCCATGCAGTCACTGGGAGAACATGCAAGATCCTTACAGACAGTGGTGGAATTTAACCTGGGTTGCTGGCACACTACTGGCATTAAGCTACCGTGGCACCCAGGACTTTCTATAGTCGCACGTTCTAACTCAACAGGAGCTCACAATCTGACAGTTTATGTCAAACACACAAATTACCAGATGCAACAATTAATCACTGAGCGTTGAAACTGTTAGCAGATGAGCTCGTGAACAGTTGAGTCAGGTTCCAATATTGGGTGTTGCCCAGCTGCAGTATGTTATTGTCACTCAGAGTCGAAGAATAGGGAACGAAAAACAGTTTCTGTTCTCCATTAAGGGACAGGCGACTGGATTCTCGTCCAGCACATCAGTACCAGTGCCAAGAGAACAGCAGGCACGCAAGACTATGCACTGTGCCATAATACAGAGAGAGGCTACGCTTCCAGCACATACTGGAGAGGACACAGGAAAAGGGTTCAGCAAACAGCCCAGAGAGAATGGAAATGTGTAGGGGTCAGAATTCAGCAGAGAGCCGGGGTCAGGGATTAGCATTGTGACAGTGGACAGGTGCAAAGGTCAGAAACTAGCACTGGCTGTGGAGAGGAGCAAAGGTCAGAGTTCAGCACAGAGGCAGTGGACAGGAGTCAGGGCTAGAGACCCAGTTCAGGTTTTCAGTCTGAGCTGTTCTCATCTCAATGAATGGAAATCAGCTGTTTACAGTTCTCTTTCTTTGATTTTCCAAGGCATCTGGACTTGTTAGTCCAGGTCCTGATACCCAAGGTTTCCAACAGAAATGTCTTCATTTATCTCCAAGTACCTCACTTGTACCTGAAAACACATATTCATGATTCTTTGAAAGTAGCATCACAGGTAGATGAAGTTGTAAACGGAGATTTTGGCTCATAAATCGAAATATTGAGTACAAGTGTTGGATGTTGTGTTGAAGTTGATTAAGTAGTTGAAGAGATCAATTTTAGAATATTGTGTACGATTTTGGTCACATACCGGTGGGAAAGATATCAATAAGGTTGAATGACTGCAGAGAAAATTTACGAAGACGTTGCCAAGAATTGAAGAATTGAGTTAGAGGGAAAGGTTGAATAGGTTAGGACTTTATACGCTGGAGTGTAGCAGAATGAGAGGAGATTTGATAGAGGTATACAAAAATATGTGGGGTATAGATAGGGTAAGTACAAGCAGGCCTTTTCCACTGAGGTTGGGTGATTCTAGAACCAGAGGTCATAGGTTAAGGGTGAAAGGTGAACTATTTAATTTGAACCTGAGGGGTAACTTCTTCACTCAGAGCGTGGTGTGAGTGCGGAACAAGCTGTGAACAGGAGTGGTGGATGCAGATTCGATTGAAACATTTAAGAGCAATTTGGATTAGTACATGGATGGGAGGGGTATGGAGGCCTATTGTCCAGGTACAGGTCAATGGGACTAGGCAGAATAACAATTTGGAACAGACTAGATGGGTTGAAGGGCCTGTTTCTGTGCTATAGCGCTCGATGACTCCATGACCCTGATACTCTATGACCCCCCCCCCCCCATCACGGTAGCGAGCACAACATGTGGAACAAACCATCTCCTTGGGATCAGGGGGATTAGGAATAGAGAGCAAGTGCTGGCTTCAGCCAGCATGGAATGTCTTCCAGCTTCTAAGGGAAAAGGAGGTGGTGGGTTCTGTCGCTTGGACCCCTGAGCAGACTATCAAAAGTTAATTGGCAGAATGGCTAATCACCATATAGCGAAGCACCAAAATCTTGGTTAGGTCATAATGAGAAATGCCCTTTTGTCAAGCAGAATCAGAGGCGCAATTCGTTGCACACTGTCCTCAGAAAGGCTGTGACGCAACACCCACCTCCTTCTGGAGTGCGAGTTTGTCAAATAAGCCCAGAAGGGGACACCATGGTCTTTATCTGGGTTTATTCTGAACTCTGCACTCTTCTAGCCGTTTGCAGGGATACGTGATGAGACAAACATCATTTGCTGCTGGAAGATCACTAACTCAGTGAAAGATGGACTTTCACATGCCTGGAAGTCACTGGTTTTCACTGCAAAGGAGCTGTCTACAACGAAGTGTTACAGACAAACATACTTCAAGGCGAGAGAAATACATTATGGACTGCACATTACCTAAGTGTTGCCCCTACAAAGGAGCATGAGCAGAGTCCATGACACTAAAAAATAGATTCTCTTAAACTTATCGCCGACATCTAGATTCTCTCAGACCTATTGCTCATGGGTGATGTGTAAGAAAATTTGATTCTCTGGTGACATAACATACATCTTGTAGGCAAATTAAACAACATTTTTTTTACTCTGAATGGTGACATGTGAAGGGATTTATTATTTCTTTCCAAGTTCATGAATGAAATATATTTCAGGAGTGAAAGATACAGGACTTGCAATGAACAAATTATAGCAGTCTGGAACCACATATGTTGAAAGACTCATCAGTAAGGTAAAATGAATTCAAGTGGAAGAAAACACAATGAAGTAAATCATGAGAATCTTTGGAAGCAGAGAAAAACCACAAGATTCATGGTATTAATAAATGTCCTTCCCTTTCTCCCATGGTCCACTCTTCTCTCCTATCAGATTCCTTCCTCTCCAGCCCTTTATCTTTCCCACCCACCTGTCTTCACCTATCACCTTCTAACCATCCTCCTTCCCCTCCCCCCACCTTTCTATACTGGCATCTTCCCAGTTCCTTTCCAGTCCTGATGAAGGGTCTCGGCCTGAAATGTCGATTGTTTATTCAATTCCATAGATGCTGCCTGGCCTGCTGAGTTCCTCCAGCATTTTGTGTGTGTTGTTTGGACTTCCAGCATCTGCAGACTTTCTCAGGTTTATTAATAACAGTTGCTGATTGGTCTCCAAACCAGGTCAATTTGCCCCTTAAGTGCCCTCTTTGTACAAAACCATGATGAAAAGGCAAAGGGTCCCTTGTTTCAATACTGGTTGTTTTGACAATTCTTTCAATCAGATTCAAGTTCTCTACAGGATCTGTTTTGACACTGGATGAAGCACTTGAAAAGCTTGCTCTAAGGGTGGGTTCAAATTTTGATTGTCAAAGAGTAAAGAGCTGGTGGGATTATTTGCTGACATTTTTACCTACAGAACTTCAACCTGAGATTCCAACCTGCTTCAAGAAGACCACGATCAGCCCGGTACCTAAGAAAAACGAGGTAACGTGTTTTAATGACCATCGATCCCTGGCTCTGACATCCACCATCATGAAGTGCTTCGAGAGACCGGTCAGGGCACACATCAACTTCAGCTTCCCAGACAAACCTGGCCCTACTGCTGAAACAGGTCAATGATGGATGCTATCTCCCTGGCCCTGCTCTCATCTCTGGAGCATCCGGACTATCAAGACAGCTATGTTCCTAACCAACAGTAAGACAGCAACACCTCCACCACCATTATCAACAGTACTGGTGCCCCACCAAGCTGCATCATCAGTCCTCTACTCTACTTCATCACTACGGGTGACTCCTGCATTCGGAGCTGGGATGAAATTCTTGGACCGACTACGGGGATCAGCATTCCCTTCATTTGTTCCCCAGCACAAATTCCTGAGCTGTGGACGGTCCAGCATCCATTGTGTTTCCACCATCCACCCCCACCCCATCTGTTTGCCGCTCCCTCTCAGCAACCCCCTCCCTCCAGTCCCCATCTTACAACCCAGACATCTCTCCCATCCCCATCTATGATCACCCTCCATTGCCTTCATTTCTCCTCACTCCTTTTTCTCTCCCCACCACTCTCCCCTCCTCTCCACTCTCCCAATTCCCTCCACCCCAGTTATTCCCCTCCTACCCCTCCCTTCTCCACAATGTCCCCTCCCCCCTCCCCATTACAACCTTTACATTTTCCCTATGTGTGACAGGGCAGCCCAGGAGGTTGGGGTGGGTCTCATGTCACCTCATTGTAGGAAGGACGTGGAAGCTTTAGAGAGGGTACAGAATAGATTTACCAGGACGATGTCTGGATTAGAGAGCATGTCTTGTGAGGAGAGGTTGAGTGAGCGAGGACTTTCCTCTTTGGAGTGAAGGAGGTTGAGAATTGACTTGATGGAGGTGTACAAGATGGTGAGAGGCATAGATCAAGTAGGCAGCCAGACTTTTTCCCAGAGGAAGTGGCTAATACCAGGGCATGTAATTTTAAAATGACTGGAGGTACGTATGGGGTGGATGTCAGAGATTAAATTCTTTACACAGCTACTGGTGGGTGTTTGGAACACCCTGCAAGGGGTGGTGGTACAGACAGGGCATTCAACAAACTCGTAGGTACATGGATGACAGAACCATGGAGGGTTATGTACAACGGAAGGGTTAGATTGATCTTAGAGTTGGTCTGCATAACATTGTGGGCCGAAGGGCCTGTGCTGTACTGTTCTCTGTTCTGTGTGTTCTGCGTACTCCCTATATATTGCAGTCATAACTACATGGCCAGATTCTGCTCTAATTCCATTTACAAGTTTGCACATGACACCACTGTAGCAGACTGAATCACAAACAATGATGAGTCAGAGGACAAGAAGGAGATAGAGAACCTAGTGGTATGGTGTCAGAGCAACAACCTTCCCTCAATGTCTACAAAAAGATAGAGCACGCTGTTAACTTCAGGAAAGCATTGGGACATGCAGATTAACAGTGCTGAGGTTGAAAGGGTTGAAAGTTCAAGTTCCTGGGAACGAACATAACCAATAGCTAGCTTGGTCCAACTAGGTAAGGTGACAGTAACTCAAATAAACACACGCAATGACAGTGGTGTGCAAAAGACCATCTCTGAACACATAACATTGTCAAACCTTGAAGTGGATGTGCTACAGCAGCAGAAGACCATGAACATACACTCAGTCGCCACTTTATTAAGTACACCACTACTACTACTACTACTACTACGTTGACTCAGACCTAGGGGGCCGGTGTCGGGCACGATGACGGACTCTCCACTGCTCCCTCTCCCTCATCAGTGTGTTCAGTTCATCTACATTAGCCGTGCCGCTGTCTTCTAGGAGCGTTGACCATTGTCTTGGGAGGGCGTCCAGGGTTCATCCTCCCGTGCTTGGGCTCCCATATGATGACTAGGCTGGCAGATAGCTTGGGGTGGCGTAGACAGTGCCCCGCTAGTTGCAGTCTTCACGCCTCGATTTTAGTGGTGAGCATCGGTAGGATGTTATAGAGCTCGACGTTCATCATGTGCTGTTGCCAACTCACATCAAGAGCCATCCGGAGCATTCGTGTATAGCAACCATCTAGAGACTTTCGCATAGTCTTGGTGAGTGTCCACGTCTCGCATCCATACGTGAGAATGGACTCTATGACTGCTACGAAAATCCTCTTTTTAAGCACTCTGGTCAGGTTCAACTTCCAGATTTCCTTCATGTCGTTCATAGCCCTCTACGCCAGCGCCTTCCGTATCTTTATGTCCTTCTCCGAACTCATCACTCTTGACCCAAGGTACTTGTAGTCAAAGACTTTCTTAATGGTATCATTCTCTATGGTCTTGAGAGTACCTTCGTCGCAGTTAAACACCATGTACTCTGTCTCTTTAGCATTTAGGTGAAGTCCAAATTTATTGCATTCTATTAAGTACAGGAGGTACCTAAGCACCTTAGTGCAGGAGGTGGGTAATAAAGTGTCCACTGAGAGTAGGTATATGGACTGAGGGATAGGTGCTTTCCAGGGCAATAACCAGGAACATGGATTAAAAGCCACAAAATAGAACATACTAGCCATGATCTATTTGGATATCAGCACAGACTTAAGGAGTCTCTCATGTTCCTGTAAGTGGAAAGTAGTCACCTGATCGGGGTACCGGTGGGGAACCAGCAACCACGGGACCGACCGCAGCTCTCCCTCAGGGGTGGTGGAGAAAGTAAATGTAACAGCTCTGCGTTGCCATCTGTATGCACAACATGTTCACAGTCACAGTTTCTTAAGAAACTGCTCTGCTCAGTGGTAATATTGCACAGGAAAACAGAACGAAGATCAGCTACATCGGCATTTAACACAGAAAGAGAGGGAGAGAGAAATCTGGTCCTGATTTACTCCTTAATTGTTTTATGGTCTTAGGGCAAATTGGCTCCTGGGGTAATTAAATTCCACCGACCATACCCAGAGCAGAGTAAGCACGTGAGCTGCATAGTAACCACCTGCTCACTGATCCCTACTCCCCATTCCCACTAAACATCTCCAATATGAAGAATAATGAATAGAGATTTCAGTACTTTGTAAAGCAGGTTTACCAAGGAAATTCATTATTTTGTATGAGCTGCTCTGATTTCAGAGCAGGGGATCGTGCACTGTGAACCCGTAGGTAAAAGCACACCTTGGGGAATAGTTCCCTAAGTGGGGGCATTAGTGGATTCCAACAGTGCTTATCGTTCTTCCACTGCAATTATCCTAGCCATTGGTCAGAGGTCAGTACAGAGACAGTGGATAGGATCAGGGGCTGGAGATTAAAGCAGGGACAATGTTCAGAAATAGGGTCAGAGATCCTTGCAGAACAATGAACAGGGGGCAAGGCTCAGAGATTATTGGTATTGGCTTATCATTGCCACATGGACCAAGATACAGTGAAAAGTTTGTCTTACATAATGTTTATACAGATCGAATCGTTACACAGTGCAGTTCAAATGTCACAGAATGTATACAGCTACAGTATACAACCTGAAACATGCATGAAACAAGAAACCCTAAAGGATGAATAACAGCAACATCAAAACCCCAAAGCCCCCTCCTTCCCCCTCCCACATACAAGCAGCAGCATTGAGCTAGAATAAGGTAAAACAATTTTAGGCGCGCAACGGTAGCGTAGCAGTTAGTGCAACGCTAATACAACTTGGAGCGTTGGAGCCCAGGGTTCAATTCCGATGCCATCTGAAAGGGGTTTGCACGTCCTCTCTGTGTGGGTTTCCTCCAGGTGCTCCCGTTTCCTCCCAGAGACCAAAGATGTGTCGGTCAGTAGACTGATTGGTCATTGTAATTGTCCTGTGACTAGGCTAGGGTTAAATAGTTGGGTTGCGGGGAGGTGTGGCTCATTGGGCCAGAAGGCCCTGAAGCACACTGTATCTCCAAATAAACAAAAAATAAAATTACAACGCAGAATAGAGTGTAAAAACTCCCCAGAGAGTGCACCAGGTAAATGATAAAGTGCAAGATCATAATGAGGTAAATTGTGAGGAAAAGAGTCTATCTTATTGTACAAGAGGTCTGTCCAAGAGTCTGATAACAAAGGAATAGAGGCTGTACTTGGCGCTGGTGACACGTGCTTCTGCCCCATGGGAAAGGGGAGAAAAAGAATGTCCGGATTGGGTAGGGTCTTTGCTTACACTGGCTTCTTTACTGAGGTAAACAGACTCTGTGGAATCTGTCTGTACTGAGAAATACAGAAAGAGTTTATAGAAGGGAGGCTGTGTTCCTGCGAGCACTGTGAGGCTGGTTGGCCTCAATGGCCATTGTTGATCTTCTTGGGCTAACTTCCTGTTGCAATCAGAAGAATATCAGCCACTGGTCTTTTCAACTCTGAAACTTACTGCTCTGTGTCTATTGTGCTCTCATTTCAGCTCCGACGGAGGTCTTCAAGCTGAAACATTAACTTTGTTTCCCTCTCCACTGCTGCTCCTTGGTCTGTTGAGTGTCTTTCAAGCATTTTCTGCTTTTGTCATCACACTGCACACTGAAGAGCATCAATTTTCACAGCTCTGCAGCACCAGCATTCTGAACCAATTCTAGACCAAGGTTTTTTTTCCCCATAACAAATGTGTGTGATTTTAAATCGTAAAGGTGTGGTGGAGAGATTCAATAGCTACTTTCAAATAGAAATTCATAGTGGCATAGTGGTCAGCGTAACACTATCACAGTTCAAAGTGCCAGAGTTCAAAGTTCAATTCCAACATCGTCTGTAAGGAGTTTGTGTGTCCTCCCCGTGAATGGATGGGTTTCCTCCAGGTGCTCCCATTTCCTCCCACGTTCCAAAGACATAACGGCTCATACAGGGGATCTCAACCTTCTTTATGCCAGGACCCATACCATTAAGCAAGGGGTCCATGGGGCCCCTGGGGTAGTAGGTTAATTGGTCATTGTAAATTGTCCTGTGATGAGACTAGAGTTAAATAGGTGGGATGCTGGGCAACGTGGCTCATTGGGCCAGAAGAGCCTGCTCCGGGCTTAGCTCGAAATAAGACACCAGGTTCAACAACGGTTACTACACCACAACCCTATGGGCTCTTGAACAAAAGGGGAAAACTACACTGACTTGCCTAAACATTGAGATGTTCCCACAGACAACGATCTCACTTTAAGGACTCTTTATCTTGTGATCTCGTTATTACTTTTTACTTATATTTGTCTTCGCACAGTTTGTTGTCTTTTACACTCTACTTGATCTTTCATTGATCTTGGTATAGTCAGTATTCTATTCTATAGATATGCCTGTAGAAAATGAATCTCAGGGTTGTATAAGACTGTAAGACCATAAGATACAGGAGCAGAATTAGGCCATTTGGCCCATCAAGTCTGCTCCGCCATTTCATCATGGCTGATCTAATTTTCCTCTCAGCCCCAATCTCCTGCCTTCTCTGCATATCCCTGCATGCTCTGACTAATCAAGAATCTATCAACTTCTGTCTTAAATATACATAAAGACTTGTCCTCCACAACTGCCTGTGGCAAAGAATTCCACAGATTTGCTACTCTCTGGCTCAAGAAATTCCTCCTCATCTCCGTTCTAAAAGAACGCCCCTCTATTCTGAGGCTGTGTCCTCTGGTCTTAGACTCTCCCACCAAAGGAAACATCCTCTCCACATCTACTCTATCAAGGCCTTTCACCATTCAATAGGTCTCAATGGGGTCACCTTTTATTCTTCTGAATTCCAGTGAATACAGGCCCAGAGCCATCAAACGCACTTCATATGACAAGCCATTCAATTCTGGATCATTTTCATGAATCTCCTTTGAACCCTCTCCAATTTCAGCACACCCTTTCGAGAAGAAAGGGGCCCAAACCTGCTCACAATGCTCCTTGTGAGGCTGCATCATTGCTTTATAAAATTTCAACATTACATCTTTGCTTTCATATTCTAGCCCTCTTGCAATCTGCAAATAAACCTTTAGGGAATCCTGCACAAGGACTACCAAGGCTCTTTACACCTCAGTTTTTTTTTTGTATTTTCTCTCCATTTAAAAAATAGTCGACCCTATCATTTCTTCTACCAAAGTGCATGACCATACACTTCACGACATTGTATTCCACCTGCCATTTCTTTGCCAATTCTCCTAATCTAAGTCCTTCTGTAGCCCTGCTACTGCCTTAAAACTACCTGACCTCCATCTACCTTCATATTGTCTGCAAACTTTGCAATAAAGCTATCAATTCCATCATCCAAATCATTGACATATAGCATAAAAAGAACTGGTCCCAACACAGACCCCTGTGGAACACCACTAGTTACTAGTAGCCAGTCAGAATAGGCTCCCTTTATTCCCACTCTTTTGCCTCTTGTCAATCAGCCACAACTTTATCCATGCTAGAATCTTCCCTGTAATATCATGTAGCTTGTTCAGCAGCCTCATGTGTAGCACCTTGTCAAAGGCCGTCTGAAAATCCAAGTACACAACATCAATTGATTCTCCTTTGTCTATCTTGCTTGTTATTTCTTCAAAGAATTCCAATAGATTTGTCAGGCAAGATTTTCCCTGAGGAAACCATGCTGACTACAGCCTATTTTATCATGTGCCTACAAGTACCCTGAGACTTTATGTTTAACAATTGGTTCCAACATCTCAACCACTGAGGTCAGACTAACTGCCTCTCTCCTTCTTTGACGAGTGGAGTGACATTTGCAATTTTCCAGTCTTCTGGAATCATTCCAGAATCTAGTGATTCTCGAAAAATCATTACCAATGCCTCCACAATCTCTTCAGCTATCTCTTTCAGAACTCTGGATGTATACCATCTGATCCAGGTGACTTACCTACATTCAGACCTTCCAGTTTCCCAAGAACCTTCTCTCTAGTAATAGTAAATTCACACACCATGTCCCCGGACACCTGGAACTTCCACCATACTGCTAATGTCTTCCACAGTGAAGGCTGATGCAAAATACTTATTCAGTTCGTCTGTTATTTCATTGCTCCCATTACTACCTGTCCAGCATTGTTTTCCAGCAGTCCAATGTCCACTCTTGCCTCTCTATTACACTTTATGTTTCTGAAGGAACTTCTGGTATTCTTGTTATTATTATTAGCTAGCTTACTTTCATATTGCATCTTTACCTTCTTAATGACATTTTAAGTTGCCTTCTAATGGTATGTGGTGACATATGTATTCTAATAGTAAAATTTACTTTTGAACTTTTAAAAGTAAATAAATAAAACACATTACTGTGTGGCTAGGCATAGCTCAAATACCATCTATAAATTTGCTGATGATACAACTATTGTTGGTAGAATCTCAGGTGGTGACGAGAGGGCATACAGGAGTGAGATATGCCAACTAGTGGAGTGGTGCCACAGCAACAACCTGGCACTCCATGTCAGTATGGCAAAAGAACTGATTGTGGACTTCAGGAAGGGTAAGACAAAGGAACACATACCAATCCTCATAGAGAAGTGGAGAGAGTGAGCAGCTTCAAGTTCCTGGATGTTAAGATCGCTGAGGATCTCACCTGGTTCCAACATATCGATGTAGTTATAAAGAAGGCAAGACAGTGGCTATACTTTATTAGGAGTTTGAAGAGATTTGGCATGTCAACAATACACTCAAAAACTTCCATAGTTGTACCGTGGAGGACATTCTGACAGGCTGCATCACTGTCTGGTATGGAGGGGCTACTGCACAGGACCGAAAGAAGCTGCAGAAAGTTGTAAATCTAGTCAGCTCTAACTTAGGTACTAGCCTACAAAGTACCCAGGACATCTTCAGGGAGCGGTGTCTCAGAAAGGCAGCATCGATTATTAAGGATCTCCAGCACTCAGGGCATAGCCTTTTCTCACTGTTACCATCAGGTAGGAGATACAGAAGCCTGAAGGCACACACTCAGCGATTCAGAAACAGCTTCTTCCCCTCTGCTATCCGATTCCTAAATGGATGTTGAATCTTTGAATACTACCTCACTTTTTTAAATATACAGTATTTCTGTTTTTTGCACATTTTTTAATCTATTCAATATATGTAATTGATTTACTTGTTTACTTATTATTTTTTTCTCTCTGCTAGATTACGTATTGCATTGAACTGCTGCTGCTAAGTTAACAAATTTCACGTCACATGCCAGTGATAATAAACCTGATTCTGATTCTAATCCTGATTCTAATTCTGATAAACAAACAAACAAATAAAGAAGTAAAAGGTGATGATTAATGTAGTAAAGTGGGAAAAGAGCAGGAGAATTTAACTAATTGGATTGATGTTGGAAATAGCTGTTGAAGATTAACTAATGCTATGCTAGTCTAATCCTATTGATCTGTTACAATATTTATCCCTCAACTAAAATTGCTCAGAGCATCTACTTTATATCTCATTGCATATATGATCTTGTTTAAGACACTTGGGTATCCCAAAGCACTTCGCAGTGAATTGAGCACTTTTGAAGTGGAGTAGGAAACATGGTAATCCACAACAAAATCTGTAAGCAGTCATGGGATAAATAATTAGATGTAGCTGTATCATCTGTGTCCACTGATATTCATTGAAGGATAAATATTGGCTGGGAAACTGAACAGTCCATCCTGCTCTTCAGTGTCATGGGATTTTTTGTGATTATCTAAACAGAACCTCGGTTTGGTGCTTCATTCAAAATTACTGCATCTCCAGAACTTCAACAGAAATACTACACCAAACCTTGTGCTCATGTATCTGTGGTGTGACTTGAAGCAGCCACCATGCATAAGTGTTGCCCACTAAACCATGGCCGACCACCACTGTCAGCTACGATCAGCTAATTCCATAGAGACTTGGAGATTGATCAGTCAAACGCCACAGGTCTAGGAAGAAGGCACACATGGAACGGGGCTGACCTGGAAAGGTTGGAATGACGCATTGCTGTCGGTGTCCAGGGACTGACCAATCCTTTGACCGCAGTAATCAGAACTAATTACTCCTACTGCCAGTCAGAATTCATCCAATCACTGCTCATCAGACTTACGTCCAAGGCAATGCTTCAAAGTTATTGATTTCCATTCAGAAGGAATAGCTTTCTCTGAATTGGCCTGAAGGAAGCATGCAAGAGCTGAACAATGTGGAGTTAAGGTCAGAGGTTAATGTCAGTCAAGGGGATGGCAATAAATGAAAGGAAATTACTATCGACCTGGTCTATTAGGTGAGCCTACTGGGGAAAGGATCTTGTTTTCCAAGGGAAGAAACATGAAGAACTAATTACAAGAAAAATTCAATAGCTTTTATTGAAGACGCATCACTATCAGGCAAAGGTTTGGGTGGTCAATGCTCACCGCAGTTTATAAGGAGTTTGTGCATTCTCCCTGTGACCACATGGGTTTCTTCCAGATGCTACAGTTTCCTCCCACATTCTAAAGACGTACAGGTTAGTGAGTTGTTGGCGCCGGAAGCGTGTCAACACTTGCGGGCGGCCCCTACCACATCCTCAGACAGTGTTGGCCATTGACATAAATGACACATTTCACTGCATGTCTCGATGTACATGTGACAAACAAAGCTAATCTTTCTTTTCTTTAAAAGAGTCTTTTGGTTAGGTTTTTACTTGAAGCTACATTACTCACAAGGTTATTTTTAGCTGCACCTATGTGTATCACGATGATAGTTAAAATCTTCAGGGGGCAAAGAATATGTGCCCAAACCAGAGATGAGAATTCAGCCCTCACCTTGGCCTTGGGCTGCTCCATGTGAGGCCATCCAAGCCGGGCTGTGAGCAAGGGAGACGATCATTCTCAGCCTACAGCAGACTCGTCAAAACTTAATAGATTAACGAGGGGTTAAATGGCTGAACTCTCAGCACCAGTTGAAGATAGGCCTAACCCCGAAAACAAAACCCTTCACCTTCCCGCCCCCCCCAACACACACACACACACACACACTCAGCCAGCACACTAGCCACAACCAAAGAAACATATAACAGTGATGACTAATATAAGCTCGAGGAACAGCACCTCACCTTTCCCCTGGTTTTGCAGGACACCTTCTTCTCTCTCTACAGATGCCCTGGATATTTCCGTTCCTTTTCATTTATTTTCTCTTCTGTCTCTAACCGCCTGTTTTGGTAGTAATAGTTACCTTGACAACTTTTGATTCACACCCTATCACAGACATTCCCCCTGTTCTTTCAAACCCTCCCCTATCTTCAATTGAAAAAAAACACCATTTCTCATTGTTCCAGTTTTGATAAACATCAACTCTGTTTCTCTCTCCACAGATGCTGCCTGACCTGCTCAGCACTTCCAGCATGTTATATTTTCTGGGACTATGTCAATATGAAGTTGCTGGCACTGATTCATACAGAGTTTGGGCTGGAGGTTAATAAAAGTAAATGTTACTGCTTACTAAAGGTCTGGTTCCCATCCCCCCCCTCCCCCCCCCCACCGGATGGCAGCCTCCTGGGAAGGGTAAACAGGATGCAGTAAAGATTTATCAGAAAAGTAGTGGAGCAAGAAACGGGTTAAATTATGAGGAAAGGCAGCACAGACTAGGCATGTTTTCCCAGTGGATTAAGGGATAATCCAATTGTGTTGCTGAAAATGATTAATTGAAATGACAGGGGTGAAAAAAATAACGTCTTGCCAGCGGGGAATGGAGGTTTAAAATGACATTCAGGTGTGATGTTACAAGCAAATCAGAACTTCTCAACCCCCAAAAGATGTTGAGCTGGGATTAATTAAAAGTGAAGGAAGTCACATTGGGGACATGGGGCTAACGCAGTACAAAGCAGACAGTGAGGACCAGTACTGTGCAAAAGTCTTAGGTATATACAGATAGCTGGGGTGTCTAAGACTTTTGCACAGTAGGTATGTTCAGATGGAGTGGACAGCAAATTTGTAAATCAGGTGGGAGCAAAGGATGTTGAGAATGGCGAGGGTGTAACACTGCAGGAAGGTTGTAGGACAGGTGGCAGAGAAGGTTTGCCAGGGCGGGGAGTGGCACGGGTGCAGACACACCCAGCCATGAGACACCAGGCAAGGGCATTTGGTTCCAAACAATTGGTTTATTGATCATTACAGAATGTCTCTCTGGTGCTTTCTGCATTCTCCCTTCACCTTTTCCCAACCAGGATTCCCCTCTCCCTCCCGCCTTGCCACTCTCAGTCCACAATAGAGACCCATATCAGAATCAGGTTTATCATCCCTCACATGTGTCATGAAATTTGTTTTTTTTTTGCAGTAGCAGTACAGTGCAATGCATAAAATTACAACAGTACTGTGCTAAAATGTTAGGCACCATATATATATAGACTTTTGCACAGTACTGTATAAGGGAAGATAACTAGATAACTAAAAGCTTAGTCAGAATTAAATTTCACGGGCTTTCTTAAAGGAAGACAGAGAAGTAGAGAAACTAGAAATTCCAGAACATTGACCCCATCAGTCACAAAGCAATTACATCCGGGTACGCACAGGAGGCCAGAACTGGGAAAATGACAGAAAAACTGGAACAGATTTGAGTAGGTTGAATTCCCTCCATTTACATTGATAAACTGTAAAAATAATACAGAAAAAAAAGTCAAAGAAGAGTGCAGTGGAAATTAGCAATGAACTGTTCTCTTCCCTTAGGTATCACAACCATGGGCCCAGCTGCAGGGTCTATACACTCCCACAGGTGGGCTGCACAGCAGATTCGGCAATTGCACTCGTGAATACGCACATGTCAGCTAATAACTATTTCATTTTGGTGGTATTTAACTCCCTTCTTTTAGTTGTAGCACTTGTCGAGACCTGAGCAAAGCACAGCTATGCTGCCTGCTTGCATTCAGCCTTTCCTGAGAAAGTGAACTGTCAAGTCAACTGATGCTGGAGACTAGCGGTATTCCCTTCAGCCGCGGTGTTGGCATCTAGTGTTCCTGTTTGGCCTAGCATTTATTGTTTTCTTTTCCCTTAAAATCCTGTTCGCATTAAAGCCTGTGAACTATCGACCCGCATCAGTGTCTCCCTCTCTCTCTCTCTGCACTTGGACCATATCCAATCACGCTAACATTAGGTGAATGTAACAACAACCATTCTGCTGGAAGAACACAGCGGGTCAAGTGGCCTCCATGGGAAGAGAGGAATTGTTGGCACTTTGAGTCATGACCCAAACTATTAACAATTCCTTTCCTCCCACAGGTGCTGCTTGGCTCATTGAGTTCTTCCAGCAGTCTGGTTGTTGCTCCAGATTCCAGCATCTAAGGTTTCAAGTGCCTCCTTAAATGAAAAATGTAGACTGGACGGTGTGACATATTAGGATGTGTGCTTTGATTTGATCAACAAATTCAAAAGGTTCAAATGGTACAATTTAATATCAGAGAATGTATACAGTATACAACCCGACATTCTTACTCTTCACAGAGACATCGATGAACAAGGAACTCCAAAGAATGAATAATAGCAATATCAGAACCCCAAAACCCTCACACACACAAGCCACAGCAGAAGTACTGACCCTCCCCTGCCCTCACTTGCATCAACAGAGCACCCCCCACCCCCATCATGCAAGCAATAGCCCAAGCCCCCAAAGAGACCTTGATCTAGAGTCCATCAAAAACTACAGTCGAAGACCCAGTATCTCATACAGGCTCTCTCTCACCAAAATTTACAGAAAGATTCTGACGCAAGGGATGAAAATCCTGCTCAGGAATATTATAGAATCATAGAGAAGTACAGCACAGAAACAGGCACTTTGGCCCATCTGGTCCATGCCAAAACCATTTAAAAATGCGGCTGTGTGTATAAATTACTGCTTTATAGTTCCAGTATACGTGCATGTGAGCACACACATGACTGAATGCTCAGTATCTTTGAGTCATAGTGTTATGCTGTACAGAATGAGGTTCTTTAACTCCCCTCATCCACCCCAACCTCAGGTAAATCTATTTGCCTACATTGGGCTAATATTCCTTTAAACCTTTCTTACCTACGAACCTGTCCAAATATCTTTTATTACTGTAATTCTACCTGTCTCCGTCACCTCTTCTAAAAGCTCATTCCATACACCCACCACTCTCTCCATACCAAACACCTGCTCCCCCAGTCCCCTTTAAATCTTTCGTTTCTCACCTTAGACCTATGTCCCCTAGATTTGGACTCACTTATCCACCCTACTTAGGCTGCTCATGATTTAATAACCCTCGATAAGTCTCAGCCTCCTTCACTCCAGGGAAAACAGACCCAGCCCATCCAGTCCCTTCTGATAACCTAAGCCCTCCAGACATGACAACATCCTTATGAATGTTTTCTGCACCTTCTCTAGCTTAATCACATCCTTCCTATAGTACCAACACACATCAAAGTTGCTGGTGAATGCAGCAGGCCAGGCAGCATCTCTAGGAAGAGGTACAGTCGACGTTTCAGGCCGAGACCCTTCATCAGGACTAACTGAAGGAAGAGTTAGTAAGAGATTTGAAAGTGGGAGGAGAGGGGGAGATCTTGGACTGTACAGGTCCAAGTCTGTACAGACTGTACCTCTTCCTAGAGATGCTGCCTGGCCTGCTGCGTTCACCAGCAACTTTGATGTGTGTTGCTTGAATTTCCAGCATCTGCAGAATTCCTGTTGTTTGCCTTCCTATAGTACGGTGACCAGAACAGCACACAATATTCTCGGAGGAGTCTCATCAACATCGTAAGCAGTCGTAAAATGATGTCCCAATTTTTGTACTTGGTGCTCTATCCAATGAAGGAATGTTGTGCTAAATGCCTTCTTTGCTACTTTTCTACCTGTGTCACATTTTCAAGGAACTATGTACTTGTATCCCTTGGTCTCTCTGTTTTAGAACGCTACGCTGCGCTCTGTCATTCACTGTAGACGTCCTGCCTTGGTCCTGGATCCCACGTCATGTCAACTTCAAGATTAGCCTACCACGTGGGACTTTGTCAAAAGCCTTGGTCAAGTCTACGTTGACCACATCTACCACCCTGGCCTCATCAATCCTTTTAGTAACCTCCTCAATAACCTTAATCAAATTCATAAGGTACGGTTTCTCACACACAACCACTCACTCACTGACTATCCCTAGCTTACCTATCACTGACCGACTCTTGAAACAAATTCAACAGAATGGGATGGTAAGAAATGGCACCGTGTACCAGCCCTACAGAAAGTTGTAAAATGAGTTAGGTCCAGCACGGGTACTAGCCTCATTAGTATCCAAGACACGCAGAAAGGCGGCATCCATTATTAAGGACCCCCATCACCCAGGGCATGACCTCGTCTCATCATTACCATCAGGAAGGAGGTATAGAAGCCTAAAGGCATACACTCAATGATTCAGGAACAGCTTCTTCCTCTCTGCCATTCAATTTCTAAATGGACATTGAACCCATGAACACTACCTCACTTATTTTTATTATTTCTGTTTTTGCATTACTATTTTAACTATTTATTATACATATATACTTACTGTAATTCACTTATCTATTTTTTTCTACATTTATCATGCATTGCATTGTACTGCTACCACAATGCTAACAAATTTCATGACATACGCCAGTGATATTAAACTTGAATCTGATTCACTGGTCACATCCCAACCAAATCCAATGCCACAGGAAACACTTCCACCTGTTAAAAGTTGCAATTTAA
This sequence comes from Mobula birostris, assembly GCF_030028105.1. Taxonomy (NCBI): domain Eukaryota; kingdom Metazoa; phylum Chordata; class Chondrichthyes; order Myliobatiformes; family Myliobatidae; genus Mobula; species Mobula birostris. Next base: position 13,636,139 of record NC_092396.1, read on the forward strand.
CTAGCACTCAGGGTTCCCAAAACAGAATTCCCATCAAGATAAGGGATTTGCTGCAGCAGATCCCAGTCTTATGTTTACAATTTTAAATGAAATGACCTGCAATTGAGGTTGATCAGCCTGATTAAACGAATAAATCATTCACTGCCAGAACAGATGTTTTGACTGCGACAGGTAGTAATCCATTGTAACTGTGACTGGTGCAAGCTCCTAATGGTAATAGCCCCAGATGAAGTTAGAGGAAGTAAAGAGAATTAGAGAATCAAAACAGAACAATGATTCTTTTCAGATCCTGAAATCCACCACACAGATTTCAGAGCATGGGATTAGGTCCCCTAAAATAGTCTTTTACAAATACGGATAATTAGGAAAGACCTTCAGATGGGGTGGGAAATTAAACACAAAGGCACTACTGAAGTGATTTGCTCGGAATGAGATAAGCACCTGGAAGTTTCATTAGTGAACATTGCACACACTGTGTAAACTAGAAGCAGGAAATTACAAGAAGGACGGAAAGATTAAGTAAGTGAGCAAAAATGAGGCCGATCAAGTCCACTGTAGGAAGGTAAGATTATCTGCTGTGGATCCAAAAAAGATAAGTCAGAATTCTCTCTGCAGGGCAAGAGACTAGGAACTATGTCTGGTTGCACATCATTAGAAAGTGGTGCAGAAGCATGGGAATTCATCTAAAAAGGCTAAATGAATGTTAACCTGTATCCTAAGTGGCCTGGAACACAAAGGGGATGCTTCAAGTGCCTTAATCAGATCGTTTTGAGAGCATGGCTGAGAGTTTTGTCACAATATTTCCGGAAGGAGACCTGGCTTTGGTTGAAGGATAGCACATGATAAATTAGAATGATACAGGGGTCAAAAGGGTAAATTTTGATTTAGATATTCAAAGAGTAGGTATGGTAGTGTAACACTTTACAGCGCTAGCAACCTGGGTTCAATTCCACCGCTGACTCTAAGTTGTTCGGACGTTAATCGTGCGGGTTTCTTTCAGGTATTCCTGCTTCCTCCTACGTTCCGAAGGTATACATGTTAGTAGGTTAATTGGTCACATGGGTGTAATTGGGTGGCCAGGCCCACTGGGCCAGAAGGTCCAGCTGTATCTCTCAATTAAATAAATGGTAAAGACAGGATTGTAGAAATTTGTCCATAGTTCCTCCATCTGAAATGAAGATGTCCAAGTTGGGCTGACGGAAAAATTAATTCTTCTTCTAGAAGTGTCCAGCGTAAGAGGACAATTTTAGTATTAGAACTTTAAGTATAGATGAACTTATTTCCTAAGCTCATTGTGCCTGCTGTGCCATTTGATAATATCATAACTTATCTTGCACCTCATCATTCCCACACTATTTCCCTTTGATCCTATTGATACCTAAAACTTGGCTCCACCGCCATGTTCTGTAAGAATTCCGAACATTTCAATGAGATCATCTCTCCGACCTCTAAGGGTCCAGGCTGCACAACACACTGACCGTTCCTGGAATCAATCTGTCAAGCTTTCACTCCATTCTGTCTGTTGCAAATTCAGGCATCCATAGGCATGAAGAACAAGCATACACAATATTCCAGTTGCAATCCAAACAGGGGCCTCTCAAAGTCCAACCCTACGACCCCATCGTAAGAGGTAGAAATGGGTAAGGCGAGCCAAGCAGGACTCTGGTGAAACTGTACACGTCAATCCCCTCTACAGTGGATGCAAAGGATTGCAGAAGTATTGATGAACTCCAACCAGACCGCTGACTTCAGAGGAGATGGAGATGGAGGTCATCGATGGCCTATGCTCCACTGGGTGCTAAGGGCCCAACACCAACAACAACAATCCAAGCAGAGATTTATACAATGCATCTTTATGCTTATAGTCAAATTCCTTTGCAGTAAAAACCAACATTTCATTTGCCTTTCTGATTGCTTGCTGCACCCTAATACCAACTTTGATAGATTCCCCCCCTCCTTCAAATACTTCAATAAGAGCATTAAAGACAAATCAATGGGTTTCACAAGGTAGAAATGAAAGGGGTAAGGAAAAGAAGGATAAACCGATTTTAAGGATAGATCAATCAAAACCTAACTGAAGAAGCTCAAGGGGTGGAGAGCTGACTCTAGTTCTAATGATTAATTTGCTTTGCAAAAATTAAACTGGTTTAGGCAATCAGGACTTACCTTGATTGTTATTTGTCCTGGAGTCTATCTGGATTATTAGGGATGCTGCCAACACAGCACAGGAGAAGCCCACCAGGCCCATTAAGTAGGTGCTGGCTCTCTATAATTCAGTTAGTCTAATGCTTCCCTGTGGTCCTATATACTTTTCTCTCAAGAAGCTATTCAATTCCTTTCTGAAAGCAATGAAAGATTTGAATTCCACCACCCTTTCAGGCAGTGGATTCCAGATTAGGACATGTTCCTTTCAGAGGGAATTGAATACGAGGGGTGATTGATAAGTTCGTGGCCTAAGGTAGAAGGAGTCAATTTTAGAAAACCTAGCACATTTATTTTTCAACATAGTCCCCTCCTGCATTTACACACTTAGTCCAGCAGTCCTGGAGCATACAGATCTTGGAACTTCAGAAAGTGTCCACAGCAGGGGTGATTGATAAGTTTGTGGCCTAAGGTAGATGGAGATGAGCTATACTTCTGTCTTTACATGCACATGCAGTTAAACTCTTTGAGTGATTATGCAGAAAGTTTGAGGTTAATAACATCAGTTAATAGCTCATCAGGGGTGATTGATACGTTTGTGGCCTAAGGTAGAAGGAGATGAGTTAGTAACTTCAAACTTTCTGCATTATCACTCAAAGAGTTGAGCTGTATAACTCATCTCCTTCTACCTTAGGCCATGAACTTATCAATCACCCATCTGTGGACACTTTCTGGAGGTCCAAGATCCATATGCTCCACGACTGCTGGACTAAGTGTGTAAATGTAGGAGGGGACGATGTTGAAAAATAAATGTGCTAGGTTTTCTAAAATTGACTCCTTCTACCTTAAGCCATGAACACATCAATCACCACTCGTAGGTCCTTGAGGAAGAAATAAAAAATCATCAAAAACATTTTCGTCCTTGTCCCCACACTTACTAAAGAGAAAGTCAATATGGTACATGGCTACTGCTGTCATCTGTGAGATTTTATATCATAAACAAAATGTCTGATGGAATACACGCTCTTCCAAAACAAAGCAAAGGAACAATTCCTGCTCCTTTTACTAATTCTTTAAATCTGCTCCTCTTATTCACTTTGTCTACATCCTGGGTAGGTCTATCAGAATGTTCACAAAATGCAATATTCCAAAAGAGGACAGTGTTCATTACACTTATTTTCATACCCATCCAAAGTTTATCACCTGAGTGGTTATTAAAAAACACTGATGAATGTATTCTCGATCACGAAGAGTTGACACTATTTGGATGCATGTGGTACTTGTGCCCAGCAGTGTGTACGTTGATAACTGAACCAGCAGGGGGTACATTTTAACCATTACAGAGTTATAGGATAGCATTGAACAATTCCCAGATCACATAGACCCAGATATGTACAGCATTCAGACCATTAAAATCTACAGCTGAACAGAAAATCCTGGCTATTAAGTTTTACCAAATCTTTCATATGGTACTAAAGCTGCACTGTGGGTCATCCTATGTGATGTTACCAGCAGTGCACGGTGCAAAGTTGGTCTACAATAGTTGAAATACTCACTGTAGAGAATTCTATTTGTTGCATGACTATTGATAAGATTTGAGAGAGTAGTGTGAATGAAAATCCTGCCAGAAATCAAAGGAACAAATTTCCTGAGACTCGATGAATCACAGAAATCTGTGCTAAATTGCACCTCTTTGCTTAAATTATCAACTAAACACCACATGGTTTTTAACTGAGTGACAATATTAATTACTATTCCCTTGCCTGTTTAAGATTCAAGTACACAAGAGTAAAGGAATACAAAATAATTGTTACTCTGATCCAATGCAGCATATAAAAAGACACACTAAGATAAAGAACACAAAAACAAAAACAATATAAATAGGCTATGTACATAGATTGATTATATGCACATAAAGTGATGCTGGGTACAGGAGTGTCTATATATAAGATAACTGACAGGAACTGATAAAGTAGTGGTGTATGATGAGGTGGGTTAGTAGGTGCAGGTGACGATCAGCCGTACTTCTTGGGGAAAGTAACTGTCTGGTGGTCCTGGCATGGAAGTCATGCAGACTCCTCCCTGATGGGAACGAACAAGTAGTTCATGAGCTGGGTGGGTGGAATCCTTCATGATATTGCTGGACTTTTACTGCCACCTATATAGATGTATAGATGTCCCTGATGGCAGGTTGGCTGGTGCTGGAGATCCAATGGGTAGTTTTGACAACCAATTGTAAAGCCTTCCTGTCCGCTGCAGTGCAGTTTCTGCACCATGCAGTGATGCAGCATGTTAGGAAGCTCTCTACTACACATCTGTAGAATGGAGAGGTGTAGGTGAGCTTTCTTGACTTTGTTGGATATGTTCTGGGGCCATGAGAGCTTGTGTGAGATGTGTACTCCCAGGAGTTCAGGATCAGAGTGGGGGAATGTCGACTCAGACCATGAGAGGCCTGCGTCGGGTCAGAATTAGGTTTATTATCATTGGCATATGTTGTGAAACTTGTTGTTCTGAGGCAGCAGTACAAAATAATTTGTTAAAAAACTATAAATTCCAGTAAGAAATATAAATAAAAGATCAGTAAGTAGTGGAAAAAGAGAGCAAACAAAATTACTGCCGTAATATTAATGGGTCTGTTGTCAAGTCTGATGGCAGAAGGGAAGAAGCTGTTCCTGAAACATTGAGCTCAGGTTTTTATTGTCATCTGACTGAACAAATATACAACCAAATGAAACAAGGTTCCTACGGACCATGGTGCACTCATAAAATATACATCACAGACAGTACATAAACCAAACTATTATACTATAAATAAGTTAATCAAATATAAATCAAAACACATGTAGTCAAGCGCAGCCGTCCTGATAATACGGCTCTCGTTGACCTTAGAGTCACCCTGTCCCCGATCTGAAGGCAGTGTCCCAATCCCTCAGCAGTGCACGAACCTCAGCAGTCAGCCATGGTTTCTGGTTTGCCCGGCAGTGTGGTGTATGATTATAGTAACATCCTCAATGCACCTTCCTTGCAGTCAGTCACTGCTTCCACCTATTCATCGACGTTGAACTGATGATCGTAGGTAGCTGCCTCCCTGAAGACACTCCGGTCTGTGCATTCGAATCAGTCAGGCAGCGCTGAGGTGGAATCTTCTGGCCAGGTCCTGACCTCCCTGTGAACTGGCTTGACTTGTTTAATCAGTGGTCCTCATGTAGGGATTAGCAAAATGGATATGTGGTCTGACTACCTAAAATGAGGGCGGAGACAGCATTGTGGGCTCCATGAATGCTGGTTACGAAGTTGACGTGCTGGTAGGTTTCTGGCCGGGCTGTCTTTATGTTGGCATGATAGAAGTCATCAGCAACAACAAAGACACCATTGGGCTGAGTGGATTCCCTAGCACTAGCACAGGAGAGGATGGAAACAGCAATAATCGCAATGGCGGTAGACTCCCTCTGTAAGTAGAAGGGCCTGCACTTCCCCATTAAAATCTCTGTTAATGGTGAGCGGTGGGCCGCTACGACCAAGGCATTCACACGCCAGTCCTCATTGAAGCAGACACACAGACCTCCTCCAGAGGTCTTGCCAAAGGTCACAGAATTTCTATCAACCTGAAAGGAGAGAAGGCCTTCTAGTTGGATGGCCTAAGTGTGTCTTCAGGCCCTTGTGCCTCCTCTTTGAAGGCAGCAAAGTGAAGAGGTCATGTATTAGGTGAAAGGGGTCCTCAGTGATGAATGTCACCTTCCTGAAGGATTGCCTTTGGATGGTGTCTTTGACACTGGGGAAGCCAGTACCCATAATGGAGCTGACTGAGTTTATAACTTTCTGCAGCATTTCTCTGATCCTGTGCAGTGACCCCCTCATACCAGAAAGTGATGCAACCAGTTAGAATATACTCCACGGTACTCCTGCAGAAATTTGCAAGAATTTTTGGTGTCATACCAAGTGTCCTCAAGTTCCTAATGAAATATAGCCACTGCCATACCTTCTTTGTAATTGCATTAATATGCTCTTCAAAGATGTTGACCCCCCCAGAAACTTCAAACTGCTCACCCTGTCCACTTCTGATCCTTCAATCACTACTGGTGTATGTTTCCCCAAGTTCCTCTTCCTGAAGTCCACAATCAATTCTTTTATCTTACTGACATTAGGTGCAAGATTGTTGTTGTGACACCACTCAACAGTTTATCTATCTGGCTCCTGCATGCCTATTCATCACCATCTGAAATTCCGCCAACAATAGTTGTGTTATCAGCAAATTTATAGATGGCGTTTGAACTGTGCCTAGCCGCACATTCGTGGGTGTAGAGAGAGGAGAGCAGTGGGCCAAGCACACGTCCTTGAGGTTTGCCAGTGTTGACTGTCAACAAGGAGGAGATGTTTTTCCGATCTGCACTGGCTGTGGTCTCCCGGTGAGGAAGTCAACTTTCCAGTTGCAGAGGGAGATACAGAGATCCAGGTTTTGGAGCTTGTTGATTAGAACTGAGGGAATCATTGTGTTGAATTCAGAGCTGTAGTCAATAAACAGCAGGGTGAGGTAGGTAGCAACTTTGATGTGTGTTGCTTGAATTTCCAGCATCTGCAGAATTCCTGTTGTTTGGGTGAGGTAGGTATTGCTGTTGTCCAGATGACCCAAGACAGAGTGGAGAGCCGGTGAGATTGCATCTGCTACAGGCCTCTTGCAGCAATAGGCCAACTGCAGCGGGTCCAGTCCTTGCTTAGGTAGGAGTTGATTCTGGTCATGAGCACTTCATTACAGCAGATGTGAGTGTGACTGGGAGTTAGTTGCTGAGGCTGCTCATCCTGCTCTTTTTGGGCACTGGTACGACTGTTGTTCGTTTGAAGCAGTGGGAAGCTCCGACATCAGCAGTGAGAGTCTGAAGATGTCCTTGAAAACTCCCGCCAGTTGGTTGGCACAGGTTTTCAATGTCCTACCAGGAACATCATCAGTGCCTGATGCCTTGCAAGGGTTCACCCTCTTGAAAGATGTTCTGAATTCGGCTTCCAAGTCAGAGATCATGGGGTCACCAGACGTTGCAAGGATATCCACAGGAGTAGTTTTATTCTCCCTTTCAAAGCATGCATAAAAGGCATTGAGCTCATCTGGGAGTGAAACATCACAGTCATTCATGATATTAGGTTTCACTTTAGACCATAAAGCCATAAGATATAGGAGCAGAATTAGGCCATTTGGCCCATCAAGTCTGCTCCACCATTTCATCATGGCTGATCCAATTTTCCTCTCAGCCCCAATCCCCAGCCTTTTCCCCATATCTTTTCATGCCCTGAACAATCAAGAATCTATCAATCTCTGCCTTAAATATGCATAAAGACTTGGCCTTCACGGCTGCCTGTGGCAAAGAATTCCACAGATTCACCAATCCCTGAAGGAATTCCTCCTCATCTTCATTCTAAAAGGACGCCCCTCGATTCTGAGGTTGCTTCCTCTGATTTTAGACTCTCCCACCGTAGGAAACATTCCCTCCACATCCACTCCATCAAGGACTTTCAGCATTTGATAGGTTTCAATGAAGTCAACCTTCATTCTTCTGAATTCCAGTGAATACAGGCCAAGAGCCATCAGATGCTCTTCATAGGACAAGCCATTCATTTCTGGAATCATTTTTGTGAACCTCCACTGAACCCTCTCCAGTTTCAGCACATCCTTTCCAAGACAAGGGATCCAAAACTGCTCATAATACTCCAAGTGAGGCTGCACCAGTGCTTTATAAAGTCTCAATATGACACCCTTGCTTTTATATCCTAGTCCTCTTGAAATAAATGCTAACATTTCACCATCACAGACTCAAACTGAAAATTAACCTTTAGGGAATCCTGCAAAAGGACTTCCAAGTCCCCTTACACCTCAATTTTAGGAAGTAATGGCTTGCAAACCCTGCCAGAGCTGACGTACATTCGATTCTGTTTCTAACTTCAATCGGAATTATATTTTCAACCTTAAAATAGCCACAGATCTACCCTGCAGCAGACTACAAATCCCCTGGTTCATCCATGGCTTTTGCTGTGGGTATGTCCAGTATGTTCTGGAAGGCACACACTCATCCACATGTCTTAGTGAAGTTGGTCACAACTGTGACATATTCACTCAGAGTTGAAGACAATTTCCTCAATATTGACCAGTCCACTGATACAAAGCACTCCTGTGAATGCTCCTCCACCTCAGCTGACCATAGCTTCTTGGTCCTCACCTCTGATGCTGCAGTCTTTGGTCTCTGCCTGTACATCAGGAGTAGAAGCCAGGTGGTCAGACTTACCAAAGTGCAGGCATAGTAAGCATTCATGATGGTGATATAAGTGTGGTCAAGTGTGTTGGCTCCTCTGGTTCCACATGTATTATGTTGGTGGTAATCATTCAGAGACGTCTTTGAGCAAGCCTGGTTGAAATCCATCACAATGGTAGGGAAGGCATCGGTGTGAGCTGTTTCATGATTGCTGATTACGGTGCTCAGCTCCGCCTGAGCCTGTCTGATGTCGGCTTGAGGTGGAATCTGCAATGCTCGCAGGATGATGGCGTGAAACTCCCTCAGCAGATAAAATGGACGACACTTAACCGCTAGGTGTTCGACATCGGGTGAGCAGGACTGAGACAGAACTGCCACACCTGTGCACCACGATGAGTTCATCATAAAGCACACGCCACCTCCTCCACCTTTAAAGACCTAAGCTGTGCTGTCCTTGCAGAGAATGCTGAAGCCATTTGACTGCAGCGCTGCATCCAAAAAAAACTTGTGTGAGCCTTGTTTCCATAAAAGCAAAGTACATAGCAGTGCCTGATGTCTCTCTGGTACTGCAATCTTGCTCTGAGGTCTTCAGCTTCCAACAGTTCCCACTGCTGTGCCACCAATGTAGAGGGTGTAAGTAATATTAAGGCATTTTAATGCCACTGCTTTCACACTAGAACCATAAAAAACCTTTGTGCAATTATGCATTCTTAATTCTGTTGACAATTTCTGACAAAAACCTGCTGTTGTGTTGCTCTCTGCTTTATATCCCTTCGGTCCACCTCTCCCTGACAGAAGAGCAATTGAAAGCGGGAGGCCTTACTAATATAATATTCAGTCCTGGATCAGGGTGCAGCACACAAAGGTGTCACTCCTACCCTGGCATTACCACCAGCCCAAAAGTTTCCTGAGGTCCCCAGACTGAAGATTACTCTCCTGGACCAGAGTGCAGCACACAGAGGTGTCACTTCTACCACCAGCCCAAAAGTTTCCTGAAGTCCCCAGACTGAAGGTTGCTCTCCTGGACTGGGTAAATGAACAAACTCACAGGAAACAAAAATTACTGGCGTAATTTTTTTAAAGTCTGCACTTCTTCTCATTTGATTTGAGAATGTTTTGCTGACTAAAAGAATTTTTTTTAAACTGGGGAAAATGACCACTTAGACAAAACATTATAAATTTGAAGACGTTGAAAAACTAAAACAAAAGCAGAAAGTAGAACATAGAACGTAGAAATCTACAGCACATTACAGGCCCTTTGGCCCACATGTAACCTACTCTAGAAACTGCCTAGAATTTCCCTACTGCATAGCCCTTTATTTTTTTAAGCTCCATGTACCTATCTAAAAGGATCTTAAAAGACCCTATTGTATCCACCTCCACCACCATCGCTGGCAGTGCATTCATGCACCCACCACTCTCTGTGTGAAAAACTTACCCCTGACATCCCCTCGGTAGCTATTTCCAAGCACCTTAAAACTATGCCCCCTCGTGTTAGCCATTTCAGCCCTGGGAAAAAGCCTCTGGCTATCCACACAATCAATGCCCCTCATCATCTTATACACCTCTGTCAGGTCACCTCTCATCCTCCGTTGTTCCAAGGAGAAAAGGTCAAGTACACACAACCAATTCTCATAGGGTATGCCCTCCAATCCAGGCAACATCCTTGTAAATCTCCTCCGCACTCTTTCTATAGTGAGGTGGCCAGAACTGAAAATGCTGGTCAGTATACATCTGTGTGTGGATAAAAAACAGAGCTAATGTTTCCAGTTGAAGCCCCTCTACCTGAACTGGATAAGAGATTCTTTTGCCTCCTTTCCAGTTTGGGCAATCTGAAGCATTAACCCTGGTTCTCTTCCCACTGATGTGCCCTGACCTGCTGAGCATTTCCAACATTTTCTACTGTTAACTTGGATTTCGAGCATCTGCAATTCTCTTTTTGATTTTCACTTTGGTGTCATTAGCCGACTGTTGCAATCCAGCTGGCCCTAACATGCCCACTCAGCAGTGAATCTGGCAACATATCAACCGAATGCTAGCACTACAAGGATATAAAGTGGATGGCTATTTAACGGTGCATGCAGTGCCTACAGCCGGCCTCACTACTCCACGGAGGTTGCAGGTCTGTCCTCACAGAGCAGTGCCACACGGTAAAGGCCTGTTGGCCCATGATGTTGTGCTCACCTATTAACCTGTTCCAAGATCAATATAACACTTCCCTTCAATATGGCCCTCCAACTTTACTTTCGTCCGCGTGTCCTTCCTTTGAGCAGTTCAAAGGCAGATTGGCTGACCATGTTGGAGGGCACCTCATTTAGGTCCACAAGCATGACCATGAGCTTCTTGCTGCCGGTCACTTCGACTGTCCATCCTGCTCCCAATCCGATCTCTTTTCCTTGGCCTCCTGCTCAATGAAGCCGCAGGTGTCATAGAGACTGAAATTCCACAGAAGTTCAGTGAGAACTGCAAGAGCAGCTCCTTATTTTCCCATCAGGCACAGCGCAGCCTTCTGGGTTCAATGCTGCTTTCAATCATTTCAAATCAGCAGCAGTTCCAACATTTTCAGGTTGTGTTGCAGACTTCTAGAATCCGCGGCATTTTCTTTGGCACTTTCACTTGACAATTCTGCACATCTAATTTACATGTCTTCCAGACTAATCGAATATTATTACCATCCAGCCATATCTGGGATTTAAAAACTGCTCCCATCTATCTGTACACACTTCTCTTCCCTTCTATCACTACTCCTTCTCTGTATCTAAGGCTGCTTTGTCTCTAACATTTGGCATTTCTGTTGAAGGATCTTTAATGTCAAATATTACTTCTCTGCCTCTCTCTGTGAAGAAGAAGAAGAAGAATAGCCCTTAACTCGGCAGTGGAGTTATCGGGGCACTGTCTTTTTGACAGTGTTTCCGTAGCAAGCTATTCTTGTTTTCACAAGGCCCAGTTGCTAGCTTGATGCTCAACCCGACTTGGATTCGAACTCGGGAACCTTCGCTCCGGAGTCAGGCGCTGATATTATTGCGCCACCAAGCGGGACCTCTCTCTGTGGGTGCTGGCTAATTTGCTGAGTATTTCCAATGGTTTCTGCTTTTTTTACTGCTGTGTGGTAGGAATTTCATGTATACATAGCAAGATCCCACAAGCCTTCAGCCCACTCCCCTACAGCTTAATTTGAGTAATTCTAATGAATTTCTCTTTCAACTTCATTCACAGTGTTGATGCTATCATTCGAGTCGAGTATGATGTTCTCCGAAGGGGTTGTATCCGGGATGTTCGGGTGGATTCCCATGATGGAGGATGCCCATACGTGACCTTGTTTAACATGGGAAGGCTGATGCACAGGCAGCCACCACGTAGTCCTTGACAAATCAGAGTCAGGGTCTAGCAGCATCGAACGCAAGATGACTGGGGACCCTTCACGGCTGCCGCACTCCTTCACCTTCACTGCCACTGTGATATGTCATTATTTTCTGCATTTCTGTTGAGGTTCTGGATGGATTACCCTTTGTCTGGAACCTCTCCCTTGACCTTACGGTCAAGGGCGACCCTACAAGGAGCTAAGCTCCAAACAGCATTGCTCTTGGGATCTCAGAACCTCACAAAGCCTCTCCAACACAACAAGGTGACGATCCTTGGAGAAGAGTTTCAAAGTACTAGAGCTATCTCAGCTTTAATAACATTTTTTAAATGTTGGAGGAACTAGCAAGGCAGACAGAATCTATCAAGGGAATGTATAGCCCTCCACAGATGCTGCCTGACTTGTTGAGTTCCTCCAGCATTTTGTGTGTGTTGCTCAAAATTTCCAGTGTTTGCAGAATCTCTTGTGTTTAATAATAATTATTCTAACAATGTGTTCACAATTTGTTGGCCCCATTTACTGTCCATCTGTTTATAAATGAAGGCTACACCTACGGATTGAATTTCTCAAATTTCTTTGCCACATAGGAGTCATCTTGACACATGGAGTCTGCCAGCTCAAGGAGCAATCCCATTTCCTGCTAATTTTCCCTGTGACATTCCTGTCAGCTCCCCCTAGATTCTACGATTCATGTATTCATCAGGGGAAATGAAGCAGTCAATTAACCCACTAGCCCACATCTTTGGAAACGAGAACAATCAGGAGAAACCTCCCAGACCATCACAGGAAGAACATGCAAATTCCACACAAACAAAGCAGGAAATTGAGAAAGAATGCAGGTCAAGGAGGAAGAAATGGGGGCAAATGGTGGAGATATTGTGGGGCACTGCGGAGGCAGGAGAGGGATAATGGAGCAAGACATCCAGATGAGGAGCCTCTTCCACACAGTATAGGCTGGTCAACCCCTGTGATATGGTGACCCCAAGTGACACCACTGGACAACAGATCCAGACGTCTGTATTCTCAATGTATCAGAATCAAATGCTGTTTGCAAGGAGAGTTTTAACATTCTAAATGGGAGGAGATTCATAGAAGTGGACAATGTTAAATCACATATGGTTCACTACTTTCTCAAAGCCATTCCTTGTTTCATTGAGCTCATAGGTTGCAACCTTCTCATCCAATTTCTGACACTAAATAATTAAAATAGATGACATGAACCCGGTGACTTCATCACATGCATGAAATACAATGGTAAGTGACCAAAGGGAAAATTGCAACAGTAAATCTCTGATCTAATTGCCTGACAGGTGAGATTCCAAGAGGAAACAGGAAAAAGCAGTTCAAAATCGTGTATTTTATTTTTCGATATAGCACCGTGACATGTTCTTCTAGACCAACAAGCCCACGCTGCCCAACTAAACTCATGGGTCCACAAACCTAGTACGTCTTTGGACTGTGGGAGGAAATCTGAGCACCAGGAGGACACCCACATGGTCAAAAACAACTCTTCATGTCCAATTTACACAGGAATAACAGATGCACATGGTATTTGCCTCACTCAGTTTTAGATCTGCCTTTGTAGTGTGCAGCCAGTGTTATATGCCAGCCAGAGGAGGGAGAAATAGTAGCTTCCTAAAGGACAATAGTCAACTATTGGGTTTTTAGGATAATCCAGATATTTTATCCAACACCGGCTCACAATCAGCAGAGTTGACAAGTTTAGTTTCCCAACCTAACAATGTGGCTTCTGAACTCTCCACTTGTTAGTATTGTCCACCTCCCTCACACTCTCTGATATCCCTGTACTGAATCGTTCCCGTTCTGCTGCTACATCACCACCGGGCACCTCACTGTAGCGTGCATTAAGTGGCCATTTTCTTAGGTACTCCTGTACACCTGCTCATTAATGCAAATGTCCAGTCGTTCAATCACGTGGCGGCAACTCAATTCATAAAAGCATGCAGACATGGGCAAGAGGTTCAGTTGTTGTTCAGAACAAACATCAGAATGGGGAAGAAATGTGACCTAATTTGACTATGAAATGATTGTTGGTGCCACATGGGGAGGTTCGAGTATCTCAGAAACTGCCGATCTCCAGGAATTATCACGTACAACGGTCTCTAGACTTTACCGAGAATGGTGCAAGAAACAAGAAACATCCAGTCAGAGGCAGTTCTGTTGGCAAAAATACCTTCTTAATGAGAGAGGGCAGAAGAGTTTGGACAGACTGGTTCAAGCTGATGGGAAGACAACAGTAACTTAACTAACCACACATTAGTTAAGTGGTGTGCAGAGGAGCATCTCTGAATGCACAGCGCATCAGACCTTGAAGTGGATGAGCAACAGCAGTGAAGACCACACTGGGTTCCATTCCTGTACCTGATAAATTGGCCACTGAGTGTCTATTCTTAAGGTGTGCGGATATTCAAATGTGTGAGGTAGCATAAGTCAGACTCTGATGTGACACGGAAGGAAAAGGAGTACAGAGGACAGCTTCAGCACACAAATGAAGAGCAGAACAACCAGTCCCTTCCCTTGCTCTGTGGGCATGGAGGCCAACTCCATTTCCCTGCACTTAAACTCTGCTAAACAAACAGAGACCAGCAGTTGAACCCTTGACTCTCCTGGCCTGGGTCACAACATCCAAGGCACGTATTTTCACCCAGAGCCATCGACACACATAGAAATGGAGAGAGCCATTAACTGTAAATATTACAACCTTTTCACGTGATTAATGTGGGGGATTGTACAGACGCTGGAAATCTTGAGCAACATACACAAAATGCTGGAGGAACTCAGCAGGTCAGGCAGCATCTATAGATGGGAATAAACAGTTGACGTTTCGGGCCGAGACCCTTCATCAGGACTGGAAGGGAAGGGGGCAGAAGCCAGAATATGAAGGTGGGGGGAGAGGGGAAGGAGTACAACCTGGCAGGTGATAGCTCAGCCCAGCTGAGGGGGAAGATGGATGGAGGAGTGAGGGATGAAGTAAAGAGTTGGGAGGTGATAAGTGGAGGAGGTAAAGGGCTGAAGAGGAAGGAGCCTAATAGTGGACTATGGAGGAGGGAAGCCAGAGGGAAGAGATAGGCAGGTGAGAAGAAGAGAAGGGATGAGAGGGTAGCCAGAATAGGAAATGGAAAAAAAAGGAAGAAGGGGGAAGTGAGGAATAATTACTGGAAGTTGGAGAAACTGATGTTCATGCTACCAGGCTGGAGGCCAGCCAAATGGAATATGAGTTCTCCAACCTAAGTTCAGCCTCATCGCGTCAGCAGAGGTCGCCATGGACAGACATGCCAGAATTGGAATGGGAAGTCGAATTGAAATGGAGATCCTGCCTTTTGTGGTGGACAGAGCGAAGGTGTTCGACAAAAGGTGCCCCAATCTGTGTCAGGTCCTTCCGACGTAGAGGAAGAACCACTCTTCCTCTCTGTTCGCGTGATTATTTTTTTAAAAACATTTGGCCAGATGGGAGCAGTTATATTGCAGGTACTGATTTCTTCCAGTAATTGCCTTTTCCTGCAGGGGCAATGCTTGGAAATTTCACTAATGACAGCATTCATTTGTCTGCCTCTGCATCCCCCCCCTTAATGTAATACAGAGACTCAAAAGGACAGATAAGGGAAGGTCACCTCTTCTTCAAGCTTGCCCCCACACTCTACAGTAGAGAATCTCTGTGATCAAGCACATCCCATTCTCCCTTGCAGAATGCAGTTTCCCAGAGACAAAGAAAGGGAAAGTGGGGGGGGGGGGGAGAAAATACATGGAAAAATAAAACTTCCCTGTTGATCTCCTGAAACACCAAAATAGAATTCCTCAGAACATAACCGTTGCTTGTGTCTGGTATGGAGGCATCAGTGTACGGGTTCAGAAAAAGCCGCAAAGGGTCGCAGACTCAGCCAGCGCCATCGTGGGCACCAGCCTCCTCTCCACCGAGGACATCTTCAAAACACATTGCCGAAAACGAGGGTGGCATGCACCTTGAAGGGGCACTCACCATCCAGGGCATGCCCTCTTCTCATTAACACCATTAGGGCCTGAAGTCAAACACTCAGCGTTTCAGGAACAGCTCCTTCCCCTCCGCTGGCAGATTTCTGAACAGTCCGTGAACACTGCCTTACTCTTTTTCTCCCCTTTGCACCACTTATTGTAAACATAGTAACTTTTACGAGTCGCAAAACAACAAATTTCACGGCACACATCAGTGATAAAAAACCTGATCCTGATTCTGTTGCTACTTAGCCTTCAGGTCAAGAGTGTACAGGTTTACATTCTGCTTTGTGTGCAGGGTCAAGTCTGCCACACCAATGTAATACTAAAGAAACATTGTACTGAAAGGGGCTCTGCCTTTCAGTGAAAAATATACTCAGGGTGTCCTCTCTGATGCTTTAAGATTTACCTCTCAAAGAGCATCAGTGGTAAAAAAAAACATCCAGTAGTTCTTTCATTAGCGGTGGTGGGATCTTGCTGTGCACCGCCGTCGCATTACTGCGGCACCAAAGAGTACTTTGTTGCCCTTTGGATGCTGTGAAGCGGCGAGACGCACTACCCACACAGGAGGGAAAAGTGGAACCCCCACATTTACTTACCCACAACCTGCTCCACACGGCGCTGGCTATACAGCGTGTAGCACATATAGCAGTTCTTCCTGTGGTAGCGGTAGCCCCCAACAGAGCCTGACCCATTCACCGTGGCCAAGGTACAGAGCAGTAAGGACAGCCTCAGCCGCGAGCCCCAGCCAAACTTCATGTCCATCTTTGAGAGACTGGGAGCTGAAACAAGTGGTGACCTTCTTTCCTCACGGCCGCTCCTTCCCCACTTCTTTCCGAGCCCGGGGGATTGCAGTGAGAGCCACCGATTGGGAGCCACGTAGGGAGCAATGGGCAAGTTGCAGAAAAACTTCTCTCTTTCCCTGCTACTGTCCTGAAGTGGGTCGTTGGAAGAACCTCCCTCAGTTTTAACAGTGTCTCAGCTCAGAGCCAGCCTCCCCAGGTAAGGATCCGCCCACTCTGTCAGCAGTCCAATACTGAGCAAAAAAACAAAAAAACTACTTGGGGAAAAAAAACAAATCACATTCTTTAGAAATTAAAATGATAGAGAAACATTCCAGTCCGATGCCTCTCAAGCCACAGGCCTTTTGGTTGAAACTGCCTTAAAGCTGAGCCAGAATCTTAGCCAGGGCTGTTAATGGAACGAAACCATCCAAAAGAGTACAGCTCAGTAAATCTGCAACTCAGAGAGGGTTTCCACTCAAGCCTGGTCCAATTATTTCTATTTTATTATTTATAAATTCTTTATTTCTGCTGCTCTGCAGCGTTGGCGCACTCCACAATAACCCTCTGCAATGGTTGTCACTGCTTTTCGTGTTAAAAGGACTCCAGCAACAATTTTTTTTACATTCAAAACTATTAAATAGAAAACAGATGCTCGGTTATATATTTTTCCCCTGATTACCAAAACCACGAATCATTTAAACTAGAGACAAATACTCTGGATAGCAAGGGAGAAAGAGAAACAAAGAGAGAAAAAAACAGAAAGTGAGATAGGAAGAGAAAGAGGAAAAAGAACAGAGAAGCACAGAAACACAAAACGCGAGATAGAGAAAGTACATAAAATAAGCAAAATAAACACACAGAGACAAAAGGGATGGAATGAGGAATATATATGTACTGTACTTGCATTATAATATTTATAAAAGAGATGGACAAGTTAAAAGATAAACAAGCTACAAGTGGATGCATGAAGTTTACTGTTGCTCTTCACACTATTGTGTTTATCAAATGTCCTCAGATTTCCTTTAGAGGCTTGGGCAAGGAGCCAAAAAGCACTCGCTCTCATCAGTGAGGTTTATGCCAGCACACTGTGTTCACTGAGGTTCTCAGGACATTGGCTGACAGGCTCTAGAGGTTAGATCTGAAGACCACTCTCTCACAACTGCATTTAT
Organism: Mobula birostris; assembly: GCF_030028105.1. NCBI lineage: Eukaryota > Metazoa > Chordata > Chondrichthyes > Myliobatiformes > Myliobatidae > Mobula > Mobula birostris. The sequence continues at coordinate 13,653,822 of NC_092396.1, forward strand.
TTTCTTCTGTTTACGTTGCTATTTCCATGAATCTGTTAAAGTATTTACTGAAGCAGATGCTGTGGGTTAAAGATGTAACAAAGGGAGAAAATAATACGTTTTAAGGAATAAATGCCTAGCCTTGCAGAGTCAGGTCTAAATTCTCTGGTGCTAACTAATCTGCAATGGGGAGCAGGTAGGAGACCCAGACCTTCGAATGCACACTTAGAAAAGAGAAATATACCCCACTTAAGGCTGATTTATATTTGTGCGTCAACTCTGCGTCATAACCTACGCAAGTGGCCTACGCCCGTTGTAAGCATTTATACTTATGCGTTGGTGTGTCTGCGTCGCACTGCAATTCGGGCACATTGCACATGCACACACACCTGCCCGTGCAAGGCTTCATGGTCATGGTAGCCTTTCTCAGGGTAAACAAGTTTAAAGCGAGCATCTTTTTTCGTAAAAGCGAAATGTGTCCTCCATAATTTCAGAGGTCTGTAAAGCTTTATGGAAAGCACTGCAGCTAGAGTTCCTTCCCTGCCCTTCAGACAGCCAATGGGAAGCTATTGCAGTGTAGGAGGAATCATTATGCTCTCAGGCAGACCAATCACAGTTGTTGCGTTCTGCGTTGCCGCGACGCGTAGTTACATTTTGGGAGAGGTGCGCATCAGGCTACGGCGTAGGGATCCGCGTAGGCTCTGCATAGGGTTCGCAGCAACGCCGTACCTGTGGTGTGGAGTTGACGCAGAAGTATAAATCAGCCTTTACCCATCCTCCATCTGCTTTTCCACATCTCTCAGGTCACAGGCAGTTGCAAGGTCTGAGCCACACCCAGAGCAGAGTATTAGGGTCACAGCCCATCTCCAACTCGGTCTCACTAGTTCACTATGTGCACACTCCACATGGTGGTCATGACAAATCTGAACAAATCCCCTCCTAAAGCACCTGTGAAGCCAACAAAGACTCTACCCTCTCCCCTGCTGTTCCTGCATTTTAACACTGACCACAGCGCACCCAAATCCCCAATGGATCCAGACGTGAAAGTTCAAGTTCAATCCTCCTGCTCAAGTCATTTCCAGCACTTTCCAGTTTGGGGTGTACACTTCTATAGCACAAGTACCTACACTTCAAAGGTCCTGTATCGTCTGCAAATGCACTGAGACAACTAAAACCAATATGTTTGCAATCACTGTGTCTGTACAGCATAGAAAGAGCTCATCCAGCGTAGAAATTCCATGCCAGTCAGACCATCCCCATCTCTTATGGAAGCATGGATGCTCTTCCTTCCTCTATATCTCCGGATTCATTGTTAGCCTGAACACCCAGAATTGTTCAAATTAACCTCATGTGGTACGTTATATTCACCTCTGAGCGCTGACATGGGCTCAGCACAGTGTTGCTTCTGAGGAAACGTAGCTCTGACAATGCAGTGCACTCTGTTCTCCCTTGGGACCGTGAGCCTGGATCGCGCAATAATAGCTGGAGATTAACTCAGGGCGGAGATCTTTTTAAATTTTAATTTTTAATTTTATTAAGATACAGTTCGGAATAGGGCCTTCCGGCCCTTCAAGCCACACTGCCCAGCAAACCCCAATTTAATCCTAGCCTAATCACAGGACAGTTTTTACAATGACCAATGAACCTATCAACCGGTACATCTTTGGACTGTGGGAGGAAACCAGAGCACCCGGAGGAAACCCATGCGGTCACGGGGAGAACATACAAAATCCTTACAGGCAGTGGCGGGAATTGAACCCAGGTCACTGGTACGGTGAACTGTTTTGCTTACCACTATGCTACCGTGCTGCCCAGAATGTAACAACTGATGCTTCTTTCTTTTCTCTGTTTCTGTCTGGTCCTTTGACTCTTATCCTTTACCGTTTCCAGCAGAATCCCTGTATTTTGGGACATCTTATCTTTCTGCTTGTCTTGGTCAATTAGTTTCTTCTCCCCCCTCCCCCAGATGTATTGGAGATACAGGTCTAATTCCCAGCATTTTGCTTGGGAATGCCACTAAGGTCTTATGTGAGTTAGTCCCAACTTTCAACGGGGATTCTTGACGTAATTTGAATTAATTTGGTTTAATTTAAAAATTTTAATTATTTCTAAACGTTTTGCGTGTTTGATTTATTGATTTTTATTTTGAGGGAAAAAAACTACATTAAAAAAATTTCCTTCAACATAAACAGTTTATAAATATGCCTGAATGTCAAAGGTATTTTGAAAATGTTAAATTCAACTACAGATTTTGTCAGAAGGCTCTTTAAAACACAAACTCTGTAAGCCACACAGGAAATGGAAAGAGAAAGACGGTGATCAAGTTCGAGAGGAAAACTGTAAGAGGCCTTCCTTGCCGTATCTGTCAATAGGTTCCCGACACTCAACATACACCTGAAATCCCAGTACATAAGTCACCTTACTGGTGGCCCTGCTTGGAACCGGTGGCCACTGCCAGCAGGGATCAGTCTGCGCTGTTATTTCCCTTATGACCACTACAGTCAAAATAAAGCAATAAATGTCTGGAAATAATAACATTGTTTAAATATTTTGTAGAACAGTGAAGAAATCCAATCTGCTCTACCTCTTTTGCCCACAGGCTGTGGGGCTCCATGTGTTGAAAATTGCAGGTTTGGTGATACCTGCTTACAGTCCTGAGAAGATCAAGCAGCCCGTTAATGACTGGAAAATTTTCCTCTCCATCACTCCCTTGTTCACAATTTTCTCTCCACTTTCTGGCTTTCCTCCTCCTATGCCACCCCAGTTCTTGCTCATTCACTCTCTCCCTGCCTCTGCCTCTTATATTCATTCTCTCCATGGTTATCTTCCAATTAACTTCCACTTTTGCCTCATGTTTCCCCTTCCTTTTAGACATTTTCTGTCTCTACAAGGCTGCCTCATTGCTCTCTGTCCTCTTACAACTCTCTCTATGATTATGGTGGCTCTCTTTCTCTCTTTCAGTCTCATTCTTTTCCTTCCTAGCTCATCTCTTCCCCATTCTTCTCCCTCTCCATCCTTCTCTCGCTATCTCCTTAAGTCTCTTCACCGTTGATTTCCTCCCACTGCCTTTCCACTTGTCTTTGTCATTTGGTCTGTCCCCTAGAATTTTTCATCTTTCCTCTTTGTTTTTCCCAGAGTCAAAACATCTAACAGTAGACAGCATGCATTTAAAATCGTGGTGGAGGGGGGGGGGACATGTGTGGGGTATGGTTTTCACAGAGAGAGTGGTGGATACCTGGAATGCAAATATGATAGAGGTGTTTATAAGAGACTCTTAGCCAGGCACATGAATGTTCACAGAATAGAGCAAAGGTTCCCAACCTGGGGCACATGGACCCCATGATTAATGCTAAGGGTCTATGGAATTTAAAAGGTTGAGGATCTCTGGAATTGAGGGATATGGACATTGTGTAGATAGGACTAGTTTAGTTAGGTGTTTAATTACTAGTTTAGTTCATTCAGCACAACATCATGAGCTGAAGGGCCTGTTCCTGTGCTATACTGTTTTCTAAGTTCTAAAACAAAGAACAAAGTAAGTTTGTTATCAGCAGACATATACGCTACCATATACATCTCTGAGTTTCATTCTCTTGCAGCCATTCACAGTAGAACAAAGAAGTATAACAGAATCAGTGAAAAGTACACACACAAAGACTGGCAAGTAACCAATGCGCAAAAAAAGAACTGTGCAAAATGAATATATATTAGGGCTCACTTCAAAGAATCTACAACTCAAATAATCCTGATAACATGTGTTGTAGAGTCTTTGAAAGTGAGTCTATAGATTGTGCTTGTCTGTGGCTGCACTAGTGTGTGATGAGGAACTGCTGCATGCTTCTTCTTACAGAAACATGGCTCCAGGACAACATCCCATGCACCATCAACCTTCAGGCCACGCCACTCAAGGACTTGGGCTAATATTTATTTTTTTGTGATGGTATGTGTTATTGTAACTATATGTGCTGTGCGCTGTGTGTGACTGTATGTGCCGTGCTTTGTACCTTGGCCCAGAGGAATGATGTTTCATTTAAGCTATACATGGGTTCAGTGCTGAGGTGAGTGAAGTGATGTGCCACTAGCCAATCTTTTATGAGAAAGGAACATATTCCCCAGCACTATGCAGTATATTCATTTAGCAAGGGTTAATCTCAGTTTTACAGTGCAAGTATTCAGTCCAAACTGCCCCCCCACCCCCCAGAAACTGTATGCAGAAAACCAAGGTCAGCCTTAAAGGGAGCTTTCAGTCTTCAAGTTTTGCATAACTTTAAGGAGAGTTGTTAACATTGAAAATGTTACAGCCTTACAAGGAAATCTTAAGGCTGGCTGTTGTATCTGCCTATGTTTTGGCCCATTAAACTCCCCTCTCAGGACCCTTGTCCGCAGGGGCAGACTGCATAGCACACTCTGTCATTCAACGACTGTCAGTGCGGGTGGGCTCAGCGTTAACCAGCTCAGAAGTGCTGCAGGGAGCTCAGCACTCAGCTGTCACATGAATGCCCTTGGACAGGAGAGTTTCATTCATGCGGAAGTCTGCCTCAGACAAGGAAAGTGCATTCCGCACCTGCACGCAGCTCTAATTTCCCTCTCGTTATGTGTTAATAGGTAAATATTGGGCTATATTACACCCAGGTGTTCACAGCACTCAGACAACATAGCAAAAGATAAGCATTCCTTTAATTTGATCAATGTGAAAATATCCCCTGATACATACTTTCTATGGTTTGTAGGTGCAGTTTGATTAGATCAAGTCATCTGGATTCCATTAGAACAGGGGTTCCCAGCCTGGGATCCATGGACTGCTCAGTTAATGATAAGGCTCCACGGCATAAAAAAGGTTGGAAACCCCTGCATTAGACTGATAAACACAAGAGATTCTGCAACTGTTGGAAATCCAGAGTAACGCAATACAAAATGCTGGAGGAACTCAGCAGTCAGGCAGCATCTATGGAGAGGAATAAACAATTGATGTTTCGGGCCAAGACGTTTCATCTGGATTCACGATCCTGAATAATGCTCTTGGCCCAAACTATTTTGTGTGTGTTATTCCAGTTGAATGATTATGTCCCAGTTTTTCAAAGGGACAACTCTAAGAGAAAGGAGAAACAAACACTATATCTCTGTGGCAAATGTATCACGTCCAAATCCTAAGATCTTGTGGTCTTCATATCAGCTCACATCTGCAAACCCATCAACCAGCAACAGGAGCAAACACCAATCAGTAAATGCAAAGTCCAAAAAATTCACCAACATCAGGTAATTTATGACACACCAGGAAGCACATCACTGCACACTTTAACTACTTCAGGAACCGCATCAAACAGCAGCAAATCCATCAAACACAGAGCAGTAAGTCTGTTGATAGCAGGTCAGTTTCACACATGCACATATACATACACACCCACATGAGAAAACTATGCACGTAACAGTAAGGCTACTAAATACACACCCGTTAATGCCTCAACTACACTGGTGCTGAAGATGAATTGTCTTTGTTGAGGGTTCTGAGCTGACAAATGATACCCAATGTGAGGTCCACAAACTCTGACACAGACTGTTGCATGCTTCTTCCACTGTTTGCACTTGGCCTCCACGTCCTTGCATCGGAAAGACCGCAAGTACTCCATTCCCAGAAAGCTCCCTGATGGTTTGAGCAGTCTTTGGGCAACAGTTCCCTCAAGCCAATGAGGATGTTACTCTTCTCTCAACAATCTGAAAACAAATCTGGGAGGAGCTCTCTGTCCACAGGGAAGAAGCAGTTCTGAAGAAACCTTGCACCTTAGAGGTAAGCAGGGAGATTTCTCTGAAATTACCAGAATAAGATTTGAATCCTTTCTTGAAAATGGTCACAATTACCACATCTCCCAGATACTTTGGTACATAATCCTCTGCCCTGATGAGGAAGATGAATTCAGGAATTTACGCTAAAAGTGCTTCCTTGCCATGTTTGAGTATAGATTTTGTCTGTTCCAAAGGACTCGTTGCTTGTTAGTAGTTGTGTGGCCTTTTTGACCTCTTGTCATGATGAGTTAATATCAAGATTATAACAGATAACATCCTGTGAAATGGATTTAAGACCTGAAACTTGGTTGAGGGGACCTTCAAAGTGCTCCTCCCAATGGGAACTGACTGCCTTCAGTGCTTAATGAGTTCTCTTCCATCCCTGATTCATGGAGTATATGGGTCTTTGGGTTCTAGAAGATCTTGTCAATGCTTTAGAATTTGTGCATGTCCTGTCTCTCAACAAGTTGCTTGTATCTCTTGTGCACTTTCCACCCTACATCTATTCTTTAGATCACAAAGTGTATGCTGGCCTTTGTCCTTCAGGTGTCTGTAGTTCACTTTCTTTTCTCTGGTGTTTGCAGTCCAAGAACCTCTTGCATTTACCACTTTTTAGTTCCTGGATACCCTGATTTTGCTCATCAAACCAGTGTAGAAAATCTATTCACTGGTGCAATTTTTGGTGGACTTCAAGATAGACCAGACATTACTACACCAAAGGAGACCGATCAAATAAGCACAGATAAGACATCATACGTCAGCAGATCTATCAAACGTATCAATAAACCTGGCAAAGGTATACTTTGCAACCCTGGTAAGCCCACTATATACATGCACCAGTAAACCTATCACATCAAAACTATGAGCTAATCGCGCACGCACACACACACACACACACACACACACACACACACACACACACACACACACACACACACACACGAGTAAATCCTTCAAAAACACTTTAGAAGCTATATCATACACAATTAACTCAAAACTATAAGGCCATAAGACATATGAGTAGAATTAAGCCATTCGGCCCATTAATTCTGCTCCACCATTCAATAACGTTTGATTTATTTTTCCTCTCAATCCTATTTTCCTGTCTTCCCCCTGTAACTTTTCATGCCGTTACTGATCAAAAACCCATCAACCTCTGTTTTAAATATACCCAATGACTTGGCCTTCACAGTGGTTTGTGGCAATGAATTGCACAGATTCACCAACTGCTGGCTAAAGAACTTCCTCCTAGTAAACACAAACTCATACCAGCAAACCTATCTATGAAAAGCCAGTCCCCACAGTTCCTTTTAAATCCCTATATAACCCCCTCCATCCCCATTGCCTCCTCAGTTGGGGGTTAAAACAGCTGAGGTGCAGGCTAACACCCCATTTACTCTTTGTGCAGCTTCGCTATGTAAAGTAGGATTGTGTCTCATGAACACTGGTGAAACAAGGTATCACGTGTACCTTTCCTCTTGTGCTCATCAGCAGGAACCCTGCTGTATTCCAACCTCAGATGCTGCATCACAATATTTTACACAAAGCCTACTAACTCAATTGATTTGGTCTAGACTCATTACTCCACATGATTTGGAACAAGGAACACTTCTCAACCAGGAACACACTCTTTGGTTCACCATTTTTTTTGGTAAAGTAGCTGTCAGCCTAATGCAGAGGATAAGTGCAAATCCCCAGCCATATCTATCAACAGACCTGCAGAGAATTACCAGAGAGAGAACCTCTTTGTCCACATGCTTCCTTGAGAGAGACGCTCCTGTTACTGAAAGCCAAACAGCAGAGGTACAGGTCGGCTGAGTTAGGGCATAGGAACTTACAGGGTATTGTATGAGTTAATTAAACCAACAAATGTTTCATTGCGTGTGGAGCCAGAGGGTCCATGGTATCTACCCAACTTGCCACCACAGGATTTGAACTCTTAATTTGCACCGTGAACACTGGGCTATAATATCCACAATGCAGTCATCTCTTCCAGCTCTCTCTCTCAGATCCAATTTGAAAACAGAACAATCCACCAAAGGAGCAGGCCTTTCGGCCCATTGGTTACATGTAATCAATTCCCATCTATAATAATCCTTCTATTTCCTGCATATTCAACCTAAAAGCCTCATGAGTACCTCTGCCCTAATTGCCTCCATCACCACCCTAGACAGTGTACACCAGGCACCCATCATTCTCTGTTAAAAAAATTGCCCCACGGATATCCTTTGAACTTACATACCCTCTCACCTTAAGTGCACACTTTCTGATATTAGATAATACAGCCCTGGGAATAAGATACTGTCTATCTACCCCATCTATGCCTCCCATAATCTTATCAGACCTCCCTTCAGCCCTGCTACTCCAGAGAAAACAACCAAAGTTTGTCCAACTTTCTTTACAGAATTAGCCCTCTAAACCAGGCGGTATCCTGGTAAACCTCTTCCACACCCTCTCCAAACCCTCAACAACCTTCTTATAATGGTGTGACCAGAACTGAACGCAATACTCCTGATTTGGCCTAAATAGAGTTTTAAAAAGTTGCAACATAACCTCCTGACTATTGAACTTAGATACTTGACCAATAAAGGCAAATATGACAGATGAGTTCTTTATCCGCCCTATCTACCTGTGCAGTGGCTTTCAGGGGCTATGGTCTTGATTGTCATACAAAGCTTAACTTTCTGACTCAGGGTTAGATTGCCACTCCTCCCGTCTTTGTAATGCCTCACATTTTCACAGCCATCACACAAACATTGTTGCCCACGAACAAGCTATCTGGATGAAGGAAGGGGCTACTGAGATCGCCACCAAGGTGGGACGCTGGCTCTCTATCACCTTAGAACACTTCAAAAGACACCAGCATCCTCCAACTCCCTGTACCTCTATCCGAAGGAGAGTAAACTCTCATAGGTCGCTGTTGCTTTGTTAAATCGTGTCTGCGGCTAGCAGGAAGAGGGACTGAGTAATAGGCTTACTGTGGTAAACAGACCTTGTTAGGAAAACAGGTTTTATCAGCATCAAAGTTACAAACATACCAGGATTAAGGACTAGGTTGACTTTAACCCCAGGATCATGTCTTTGATGTGGGATGTTTTAACTTTTGAAAAGTAATTGTTGTCAAATTACAGAGGAGATGTCCAGCTGCAGCCAGTTTCCCCTTGCTATCCCCTTCAATTGTCCCTTTGCGCACACACGCAGATCAGTTGCTCATAAGCCAGACATTCCAGCTGGCAACCTTTCCCCTGCCTGGAGTGCTTGGTCAGATGTGCTGGCAGCCACTGGTCTGCGTGGGTATGGTCATTTTGCTGACAGTAGAAGTGGTGCTGAACCCATCTGCCCCAGCTGCAAGGTGAACTGTTCTCTCCTACTGCTGCTTGGGCACGAGGATTAAACCTGGAGCTTGCTGTTCTGTGCGACCAAGTCTACACTGGGTAGAGTTATGGCACTGTCCTATAACCAGGTCTCTGCTCCTGTCTGCCTTGCCTAGCTCTCTTCCAGGCAACTCTGAGGTTGAATAACAACTCACTCTCAATTGTTACTCCTTCACATGCCCTTGTGCATCTTTATTTTTTGTCTTTTAAGATCTCTTTGAAACCTACTTTTTTTCCAAACTTTGAGTCACCTTTCATTCTATCATATAATTAAAGTCATGTTTTCTTTTCTTAAAACCTTTGTGTATGCCCTCTTGAAAACTTCTATCATTTTGAGCACCTCCATTTGACCATCCCTTCAACACTGACACTCCAGCGGAGAGAGTCCAAACCTTTGTGGTTTAACCCTTTAAGCCTCAGTGTGTGGTTTTGTATCTGTAAGTAAGCACATAAAGCTGGCACAAACCACTGGAAGGAACCGTTAGGGAGTGCAGGGCACTGTGTCTTTAAGGGGACACTTAACGAAAGTGCAGACAGAAGAAGTACAGCAGTTGCAGAAATCTAGAGCAATACACACAATGTAATGGAGGATCTCAGCAGGTCAGGCAGCATCTATGTACGGGAATAAACAGTCGACATTTTGGGCTGAGACCTTTCATCAGGACTGCCAAAATGTCAACTGCTTATTCCCATCCACAGATGCCGCCTGACCTGCTGAGCTTCTCCAGCACATTGTGAGTACTTCAGTTCATGAAAACGGCCGATGTTTAGTGCAGCGGGAACTTGAGGTGGCAGACTCCAGACCAACGTGACAAAAGGAAGTTCTTTCACAGCTACAGACTCTGAGCTGGCTCTTCAAACCGGAATTTTCACAATGCAATCCTCTGTAAATTCCCCATGTGCTGGCATCTGCATGTTTACAAATGGGCTCAGAGGGAGCAGGCAAACCCACGATTGTGAACAAATCCAGCTAGTCAGGGGAAGAGTGAGGTCAGACAGTTTCCTGTGCACCCTGATATGGATTCATTTTCAGCGAGCCTCACTATAGGCAAAGTTAAGACTTACACCCAATTACCATGGGCTAACATAGAAAGTAAAATCCTGTATGAAAATAAAAATGTTGTGCAAAGTAAAAATGAGCCACAATTAAAACACCCTGGCCATCTCAAGGACCACAGCTGAGCTACCAGGCCTTGTTCGAGCGCTAAAGATCAGGCCTCATTCAGGGGCACAGCTGAAGCACCATGCCCAATTCTGGAGGTATTGAAGCCTCAATGCACGGGATCGTAAAAACCTCTAAACTCCGGCAACTTCATCATAGGCAAAAGCAAAAGCTTCCTCACCTTCAAGGATATCTTCATAGGCGATGCCTCAAGAAGGCGACATCCACCATGAAAGACCCTCATCAGGACACGCCCTCTTCTTATTGTTACCATCAGGGAGGAGGTACAGAAGCTAGAAGGCACACACTCAACGTCTTAGGGACAGCTTTTCCTCTCGCCATCAGATTTCAAAACGGACCATGAACCTATGAACCCTACCTCACTATTCTGTTCTCTTCTTGAACTACTTACTGTAACTCATAGTCAGTCTTGTGTACTCCACTGTACTACTGCCGCAAAACATCAAATTTCACAACAGTGATGAGAAATCTGATTCTGATTCAGATTCTGAATTAGCAGGCCACAGTTAATCATTTGGTCAAATCCAAAGGCCACATTTAATCACAAGGTCAGAGAAAAGGGAATAGTTGAATTGTCAGGCCCCATGTAAAGACCGCAGATGAAATCACCAAGCCCAACTGAAGGCCACAGTCAAACCACCATGCCCAATTCAGGAGCCATAATTAAACCATCATACCCAATTAGGAATCTGTTATTAAAAACTGTGGCCTGACTGATAGCTGAGTAAAACCACAAGGCCTAGCTTTGAAAGCTAGAGTTAAGCTATGAAGTCCAAATCAAAGATGCAGTTTGACTTCAGAAAAGGGGCTGGTGAACATGTTTCTGTCTACATCAACAACGCTGAGGCAGAGAGGGATGAGAGCTTCAAGTTCCTTGGTGTGAACATCACCAATTGCCTGTCCTGGTGCAACCGCATTGGCCAAAGCTCATCAATGCCTCTATTTCCTCAGGGCGCTAAAGAAATTTGATATGTCCTCATCGACTCTTACCAACTGTTATCGTTTCACCATAGAAAGCTTTCTGTCTGGATGCAAAACGGCTTGTAACAGCAACTGCTGTGCATGTAACTGCAAGAAATTGCTGAGAGTTGTGGACACACCTCAACACATCGCAGGAACCAGCCTCCCCTCTGTAGACTCTATCCATACTTCTCACCACCTCAGTAACAGAGCCAGCATAGGCAAAAACCAGACCCACCCAGAGCATTCTCTTTTCCCCTTTCCCATCAGGCAGAAGATACAAAATCTTGAGCTATGTACCAACAGGCTCAAGGACAGCTTCTGTTCCACTGTAATCAGAATCTTGAACAGGCCTCTTGTACAAAAAGTAGACTTTTGGCCTCACAATCCTCCTTGATATAACCTTGCACTTTATTGTTTACCTGCACTGCATTCTTTCTAAAGTGTAAAGCCTTTACACTTTATTCTGCATTGTTACTGCTTTACTTTATTCTAGCTCACTGTGTAAAGTTTTCATCAGTATACACAGTTTGCAAGACAAGCTTTCACTGTATCTTGGTACTTGTGACAATAATAAACCAATAGCAGTACTAGCTGTGGTTATGAGAAGTGAAGAGACGCAAGAGCAAAGGATGTTAAAATTATGAAGAATTCTAATTGGTCAAATCAGGAGAAAGTAATTTTCACTTTGTATGAGGACAAGAGTTTTCTCATAAAGAACGACTAGCTGTCATTTACCTTCCATGATGCCATAAAGTTCCAAAATGCATCAGTTTCTGTGCTCTGATACCACAATGATCTGACCTTGGAGAAAGTGGTTCACACAGAGCCAAAGAAGAAACATAAAATCTCCACCAAAACAATGACAAAGTGACTACTGCTTGTTGGGGAATGAGTAAATGTGTGACTGACGGAAAGGGAGGCAGTGAGGTGGAAGTCTGTCAGAGAGATGGCAGAGAATTGAAGATCTAAATGCTCTCCTTCATTGTGAAATTCCAACACCATGTTTGGATGTAAAATGGAGGGCATGTGTCCAGGGGATGTACAAGGCTGCAGCTTGTTGGCCTCATGTCACAACCATGGTGAGATGGAGGGGGGCACCTAAATGGAAACCAAAAAACAAAACATAAAAAATTCTCAACCTGAAGGGATTATTTATCTCTGAAAACCCATGCTGTGCTCCTAAAACTTTGGTCTCTTGATCATTCCTCCACAGTCTGTGGTTGTGACATCAGCTGCAGACAATCTAAACTCCTGTAATCCATTCCTAAAGATCTCTGTTTTCTTCCTTTCCTTCGAATGCTTCATAAATCACACCTCTTTGATCAATAACCGAAGATCTGGTGGAAGATCACTGCCCCGTTTCTCCCTCTGTGCTTGCTGGCTGACCTGTTGAGTGACTCCAGCCTTTGCTGTTTACTTTTCTAATATCTCAAGTTGCTGACCAGTGATGTAGCGGCATCCGCACCAGACTTCAAGGCGAGTGGTCCCGGGTTCGAATCCAGCTGGTTCCTTGCACACTTATCATTCATGCTGGGTTGAGTGTCAAGCTAGAAACTCGGCCTCGATAAAAAAACATACAAAATGCTAAAGAAACAACAAGGTTGATGCCCAACGCACCACAAGGCATTTAGTGGAACAACAACAATCTCATTATGTTATTTGTGTCAAACTTCGTATAAGAGCCTCGTGAAGGATTTTGGAACATATTATAATGTTAGAAGGCACTATGGAAATGCATATTGTTATCTTGTGATCTTTTTGAAACTAATCTGAAACATATAAGATTCTGAGAGATCTTGACAGAGTAGTTGTGGAGAAGACCTTTATATTTATATTTTTTTTATAACTCGCCCACCTGACTGTCAGAATAATGGAGCTAATCCCATTCTCCCATTAACGTCCCAGTAATATTTTTTTTCATTCATGTCCATTAATATTAACCCCATCTTCCTTCGCTAACTTGAGTAATTCACAGCCAACAATTACCAACAGGCACATCCTTGGGATGTAAGAGGAAATGGAAAACCCAGCAGTCACAAGGATACCATGCAAACCCTACACGGCAAACACTGGGCGGAGACCGCAGATGTGAGACTGCTGCACTAACAGCACGCAGGGTCACGGGCTATTTAAAGCAGATATGGAGGTAATCTTTTTCCCTCAGAGTTTCATGAGTCTTCAGAAAGTTTTTGCCTGTCTTTAAGACAGAGATAGACAGCTATCTTATAAGCAAAGGTTGAAAGATAAGTGCACAAAGATGGGAATGTGGAGTTAACATTACAATCAGATCAGTTGTGTTCTTTCAAATGGTGGAGCAAGCTTGAAGGGTAAATGACCAATTCCAGCCACTAATTTGTATGTTTGTCTGTAATACCTTGTTAGGTGAGGAGCCTGACAGAAAAATTAGAAGAGTTCTGTGCAGTGAACCTGATATAATGATAGAGCAGGAATGTTTATTGGTGGTTCCCAGTTTCATTTTAGTTTGAGCATGTAATTTAGAGTTATTCTCGTAACAATCTGTGTCCAATAATGTATCAGTTTGATGATCAGTTAGACCCAGACTATGTTGCTCAAAGTCTGCATACCGGATTGCAAAGACATCAATCAAATGGCTTTATGTAAAATTTCTGAAATCCCCGCATGTAAAAGTTCTGAAACAGCTATTTCTGATTTACCATTTTCAACTAATTCAATGTTAGCCCACGTCCTGACAGCATCCGCGTAAATCTTCTCTGTATTCTTTCCAACATAATGGATTTTTTTTCAATAACAGGGCAACCAAAATGCACACAGTACTACTATGCCGGGTCTTACTAACGTTCTGTACAACTGACAATCTAAAGACCAAGGTATTTTATCCTCTCAGCTCTTTTATTTCTTAATTGACCGTTTCATCTTTGTGACTTCAGGGATTTTGAAATAGTCAAAGTTAATACTGTTGCTTCATTAATATGGTAGTATCAGTATCAGAACACTAAAATCTCTTTAAAATATGTAAGATGATCTTGGGATCATCATGGGATGATAATTTATTTAATCATCACCAGAGATTTTTCACCAAAGACTTTTTTTCTCTCACAGCAGTGCTCCAGAGATTAATTGTTAATTCCTGGAGACACCAAGGTAATTCTGGACAGTGACTGACACAAGATTAAGCCCAACCTCAGCATGACATAAGAACATAAGAAATGGGAGCAGGAGTAGGTCATCTGGACCATCGAGCCTGCCCCACCATTCAATATGATCAGGGCTAAGATCTGGCCTTGGACTCATCTCCACCGACCAGCCTTTTTCCCATAGCCATTAATTCCCCTACTATGCAAAAATCTATCCAACCTTGTTTTAAGTATGTTTACTGAGGTAGCCTCCACTGGTTCATTGGAGCCTGCTGTCATGTTGAAGTCTACGTGAGGGGCTTCCACTGAGCTGCAGAACAAACTGGTGATCTGCAGCCCAGGCAGCAGCTCAGAACAAAACCAGTCACCAAGGACAAGGTGACGCGCAGACGGACTGTAGCAATCGGAGGGCCGGGCTTGAATTCACAACTGAGCTTCCACATTGCTCCAGGGCAGAGAATTCCAAAGGTTCGGTGCCCTCTGAGCAAAGAAATGTGGACTGGTTATCGAACAGAAAGCCAAGAGTTGGAGTGAAAGCGCAAACACGAGGAAATCTGCAGATGCTGGAATTTCAAGCAACCCACACAAAAATTGCTGGACACTTCACCTGTGAGTCGGCTGGGGTGATATACTGCATCCGGTGCTCCCGATAAAGCCTTCTATATATTGGCGAGACCTGAAGCAGGCTGGGAGACCATTTCGCTGAACACCTACACTCTGTCCGCCCGAGAAAGCAGGATCTCCCAGTGGCCACACATTTTAATTCCACATCCCATTCCCATTCTGATATGTCTATCCATGGCCTCCTCTACTGTCAAGATGAAGCCACACTCAGGTTGGAGGAACAACACCTTATATTCTGTCTGGGTAGCCTCCAACCTGATGGTATGAACATTGACTTCTCCAACTTCTGTTAATGCCCCACCTCCCCCTCGTACCCCATCCGGTATTTATTTATTATTATTATTATTATATATAATTCCTTTTCTCTCTCTTTTTCTCCCTCTGTCCCTCTCACTATACCCCTTGCCCATCCTCTAGGATTCCCCCCTCCCCCTTTTCCTTCTCCCGAGGTCTCCTGTCCCATGATCCTCTCATATCCCTTTTGCCAATCACATGCCCAGCTCTTGGCTCCATCCCTCCCCCTCCTGTCTCCTCCTATCATTTCGGATCTCCCCCTCCCCCTCCCACTTTCAAATCTCTTACTATCTCTTCTTTCAGTTAGTCCTGACGAAGGGTCTCAGCCCGAAACGTTGACTGTACCTCTTCCTATAGATGCTGCCTGGCCTGCTGCGTTCACCAGCAATTTTTATGTGTGTCAGTTGGAATGAAAAGATCTTTCTCAGGTTGGCAATCATAGCTAGTGTGATGCCTCAGGGGATACTCTTCTTCTGCTTTGAATGCTGATGGCCCAGAGGTTCCAGCGAGCCAGCGACGACGCTGCATCTCTTCGAGCAATTCTTGAATCTTATCGAAGTCACTGTAACACTATTATAGTGCTCGTGACCTATGTTCATTTCTGCTGCTGTCTGGAAAGAGTTTGCATGTTCTCCCCGTGACCACATGGATTTCCCCCGGGTACTCCAGTTCCTCCCAAATTCCAAAGAGGTACGAGTTAGTAGGTGTGGGCTCACTGGGGTGTTACAATGCTGTACCTCTAAATTAAAAATTATACTATTCATCTGGTAAACTCTTCCTGTGGCGGGGCTCAAAGAAGAGTGTCTGTCGCAGGGTCCAATGTTGGATATGCAAGGGCTGTAGCCTGCTGTCCACGACTGTGTAACCAGAGCTTTAACAGTAGAGGTTTGGCTCAGCAGAGGAGCTAACTTCAGAGGTTCTTTCCAGTGAACATGGAGGATTGATGGATACAATATTGGAAGCATGTATATTGCAGGTAATCCAGGTCTCAGAAGCAAAGGACAGCAGAGATCACTGCAACCTTTAAAGATAAAGGTTAACTTTGTTTGTCACATGTACATCAAAACATCAAATGAAATGCATCATTGCATCTACAGCCAACACAGTCCAAGGATGTGCTGGGGGCAGCCAGCAAGTGTCGCCAACAGAGCATGCCCACCACTTACTGACCTTAACTCATATATCCTTGGAATGTGGAAGGAAACTGGAGGGCTCAGAGAAAACCCACACAGTCATGGGGAGAGCATACAGACTCCTTAGAGACAGCAAGGGGAATTGAACCTAATGGTGCTGTAACGTGTTACACTAACCTCTATGCTACCATGCCGCCCACCGACTGGATCATGAACTTTGTGCCATATCTGAGACCTTGTTCTTCAAATACCTTTTCCCTCAGTTGCCTAAAGGCTGTGTTGGGACATTGAAGATGGTGGTAAATTGAATCATCAATGTCTGCTTTAGCCAACTGGGCTCTCGAGAATGGGGAGCGGCCCATGTTTTTCAGGGCCACACCCATGGGTTATTATTGTCAGATGACAGCATGGTACAGATTGGTTGAGGACCTTTCTTGCAGATGTCAACTATAAGATCCATCCTCTTGCCTGCTCCAGTGAAAGAATGGGCAATCACTTGAAGCTCCGAGCATTTGCAAGCGTAAGCGTTGTCAGTGTACTGTAACATGACCGCTGATGATTGGGTATCCTTTGTTCTGGAGTGAAACTAATCTACTGAACTAATGGGAAGTTATTCTGCCTACGACAAACACCAAACCTCATGAACCAGCGATAACTTCACTCAGCTCAATACAGGGCTGATTCCACAAGGTATGGAATCACTTTAAGGACTCTACAACTCATGATCTCAGTATTATTTATTTAATTATTTCTTGATTTGTTGAGATATAGTGTGGAATGGGCTCTTCCAGCTCTTCGAACCACACTGTCCAACAACCCACCTATTTAACCCGCGCGTAATCATGGGACAAATTACAATGTCCAATTAACCTATCAACCGGTACATCTTTGGATTGTGGGAGGAAACCAGAGCACCCAGAGGAAATCCACACGATCACTAGGAGAACGTACAAACTCCTGGCAGGCAATGGCGGGAGTTGAACCCATGTCTCTGGTACTGTAAAGTGTTGTGCTGACAAATATGCTCCCTCGCCGCCCCAAATTACTAAATTGGGAATGTATGCTCATCATTATCATTATTATTATTATTTTTGTATTTGCACGATTTATCTTCTTTTGCACATTTATTGCATGTCAGAATTTGTGTATGGTTTTACATTGATTCTATTATATTTCTTTGTTCTATTGTGAATGCCGGCAAGAAAGTGAATCTCAGGGTAGTATATGGTGACAAATAATATACATAGTAGACAGAACAGTACAGCACAGGAACAGGCCCGTCAGCCCACAATGTTGTGCAGAATCAATTAAATTAATTATTAAACGGCCATCTAATCTCATCTGTCTACACAGTGTCCACATCCTTCCATTTTCCTCACATTCCTTCTTCGCAACAAACTTTGATAATAAAGTTATGTTGAAGTCTGAACGTCGGTCATCTCCAGGAGTGTTTCACTGTTCAATGAGGTCCCAAATGTGTCACTATTTACAAAGTCTTACTCAATAGCAGGATAGCGGGACAGAACAGATATCTCTCATACAAGTTGGCATTGATTTAATGGGCTGAACAGACTCCTTAGCTGCCATGGGTTGGAGTGGGGATGGGGGTGATCTCCTTGGGAACATCAGCATTTACAAAGGTTCCCCAGCAGTGTTGGCATTTATACAGAGTCTTGAGGAACATCAATATTCTAAGGGGCCTCTGGGAGAGCGTCGGGCTACAAAGTGAGCCCAGGAGAGGTATCAATAAATAAAGTCATACCCATACGTGTCACTAATTAGAAATCTTTGGGACTGTTGGTACTTAAGGCAAACTCTGCGAGCCTCGTTATTCATAAGGAGCCCGTGGGACTGTTTTTAATATCTGCAGGGGTCCCTGGGAGTTTGCCAGCATTTACAGCCTGACCTTGGACATGTATCATTTATCTGGAAGCTGTGCACAGGCATGTCGCTATTTTTCGCAGGCGATGACAGACACCCCACAGGGTCAGTCATTTCTATGATTGCCAAACTCAGTCAGCTGACCACCCAAGCAGGCACAGCATATCAGCAGCACATTCTGAGCAGATGTGGAAGAGTTCAGTGAAGGATTTGTAATTTAGAAAACTAACTAGACATACAGAGCTCAGCCTTGGATAGCAAGAGGCAATGAGGAGAAGGCGAAGCTTCCCTGGATTGATCCTGCATCTGACAATCCCTGTCGAAGTAGGTAGCCCTGGATCTCCAGTCAATGGGAAGATGCAGAGAGGGGAGGAATAGGTGGTGAGGTGCAGAAACAAAACCCGCGAACACCATGTATGAACCTTTTTCATGTCATAGCTTCAGGAGACCAGTCTCCATGTACGGATCACCTTTGTTTCGACAGCTTCTGTTGTGGATTTGATGTTTTCGTAGTATTTGATTAATCCTTTATATATTTCAGTTGATTAAGCATTCTTGTTCATTTAAACTATTCATTGCAGGTTATATGTATAAATATGTGAATTGCAAACGATATCACACTATAATGTGATATGTACGCGCCTTACTTGAAGTAAACCCGAAATGAGACTCACAATTCATGTCTTCCTTTAAATTAGTTTAATGTTCTGAAGTTACAGAATGTAACTGTTTCCTTTACTTACTCCAAAGTAAATGAGTTGGATTTTTACAATATTTACTGAAAAAAAACTGCTGCAGGAGCACAGTAAGTTAGGCAGCATCGGTGGAGAGAAATAGACAGTCGACATTTTGGTTGGCCCCTTCATCTGTCCATTTCCCTCCACAGATGCTGCCCGACCTGCAGAGTTCTTCCAATAGTTTGTTTTCAATTTGCTCTCTTGTTCATCTGCAATCATTTGTATCTCATTCTTTTACTAATCGTAGCTTTTAATTTCCAAATCACTTTTCCACGCTAAATTCAAATTCTTAAAATGCCTCAGTGGAATTTGAACTCTTGTGTTCTAGATAATCATTCAATACAATCTAACCATTGTGGATATTTCCTTCATTTCGGTAAATGTCAGCTTTTTTTCCCTTCAGCTTACAGTATGTGCCAGGTTTCGTGCAGCGCTACACCATCCAAGATGCCATTATTTGGCTGCTCTCGTGATGCTGTTTCGTGCACGGTCAAGTGAACTGTATCTTCTGGTTGAGGGAAGAATTTTCCTGCGACATCTAGTAACTCAGAATCCTTTGGATGAGATCACAGAACCTCACATCCCTGAATGCTTGTCACCAGATAACCATCAGGCTCCTGAACCAGCGAAGAACAATTTTACCCTCCTCAACACTGAACTGATTCCACAACCTATGGTCTCACTTTCAAGAACTGCACAACTCATGCTCTCAGTATTATTTATTTATTTATTTGTTTGTTTGTTCTCTCTCTTTTTTTTGCATTTGCACAGTTTATCTTATTTTGCAAATTGGTTGTTTGTCAGTTTCTGTGCATAGTTTTACATTGGTTCTATTGTATTTCTTTGTTCTACAGTGAATGCCTATGAGAAAATGAATCTCAGGGTAGAATATGGTGACATACATATACACATACAAATTTCACGACGTATGCTGGTGATATTAAACCTGATTCTGATTCTGACATTCTTAGATAATAAATTTACTTTAAACTTTGAATCTCAGTCAATATCCAGGAGTGTTTCACTATTCAATGAGGTAAATGTGTCACTGTTGCAAGGTCATATTCAATAGCAGGGTAGTAGCACTGGACAAATATCTCTGATATTTACTTTGAACTTTGATCCGATGGGGTCTCCTTCCACTACACTGAACCTCACTGGCTGTGGTTCAGTAGTGGCTCTAAGATGTCAGCCATTCAGCTAGAAGTACATTCTGGATTTTGGCAGACCCGTAGTAAATCTGGCTTACATGCGATCACATTCATCTCTGATGCTGGACTTCTCAAAAGCCAAGCCTTTTGGGATTCCCCAGCACTTCTTATTTCATTATCAATATTCATGTCTTCTTGGGCTCACAACACTTCTTGATTTGTTTTAGAAGTGTGCAGTACAACAGATTAATTGATCTGTCCCCTAGAGATTGATTTAGGATTCCAGAGGATGGGCTGTCAGCAAGGAAACCAATCAAAGAATCAGAATCAGAATCAAGTTTATTATGACTGACATATGTCCTGAAAATTGTCACGTCCTGGGTGGTGGAGATCCTTAATGATGGATACCACCTTCTTGAAGGTGTCCTCAGTGCTGCGGGGATTAGTATCCATGATGACACTGGCTGAGTTTATAACCTTATGCAGCTTTTTTCCAATCCTGTGCTCTTTGGTGATATACCAAATACCCTCAAACACCTAATGAAATATAGCTGCTGCTGTGCCTTCCATACAATTCCATCAAAATGTTGGGTGCAGGTTAGATCTTAAGAAACGCTGACCCTCAGGAATTTGAATACTTTCCACTGCTGGTCCCTCAATGAGAACTAGTGTATGTCCCCTCGACTTCCCACAATTAATTCCTTAGCCTTACTGATGTTGATCACAAGGTTACTTTTATGACACAACTCAATCAGCTGATCTATCTCACTCATGTACACCTTCTCATCACCATCTGAGGTTCTGCTCAGTGAACTTATCCACACTTCAACTCGTTACAGAACTTTGTGTGGGTGGTGTCCATGTCAGTCAGTGAAAATAAGCAAACAACTAGCCTGAATCACTGTCTGCTTTCTGCAATCTGTTGTAGCAGATGCTTTGCTACTACATTGAAGAACAACAGGCTCAGTCTCTATTGGCATCCGAGCCACTGCTTGTTATTCAAGCAACTTAAAAAAACACAGGTCTTGGTTCAAAACGGGATATGGGATCTTGCTGTGCTTAGTAGTGACTACATTGCTTCATTGAGCTTCATAGTCTGTGAAGTCCTGAAGATGCCAATCCCTTCTTCTACAGTGATGGTCCTGTCAGGTTACTATCCCTGCAGCAACTTTGAAAATAACTCCAATCGACTTGAGTCTATAGAGATAGAAATGTATCCTGGACAAAGGTTTAGCAAGCACAGAATCACAGGACATGTACTAAGCATAACTTATGTGAAGCACCTGATGGCTCTGGACCTGTACTCACTGGAGTTTAGAAGAATGGGTGGGGGGTGGTAAATCGCATTGAAACTGACTGAATATTGAAAAACCTAGATTGAGTCGATGTAGAGAGCATGTTTCCAATAGTGGGAGAGTCTAGGACTGGAGCGTACAGCCTCAGAATAGAAGAATGTCCCTTCAGAGCAGAGATGAGGAACTTCTTTTGTCAGAGGGTGGTGAACCTGTGGAATTCATTGTCACAGGCAGCTGTGGAGGGAAAATCAGCGGGTACTTTTAAAGCAGAGGTTGACAGATTCTTGATTAGCAAGGATGTCAAAGGTAATGGCGTAAAGCAGGAGAATGGAGTTCAGAAAGAAAATATATCAGCCATGATCAAATAGAGAAGCAGACTCAATGGGCGAAATGGTTTGACTCCATCCCAATGTCTTAGGGTCTTATGTTTGGTGAAGGCGCCTGCTTCTTGGATTCAATGACATCCAAACAGCACTTAGGTCAAAGTACTTACAAAGTACTTTATTACGGCTTCGGCAATTCCCAAATAAAATAGTCTATGAAAAGTGGCCATTGTCATTGGCTTCATGCATTCACCAGTGAAGCAATGCACAGCAAGATCACAAAAAGGAATAAAAAATACCTGTGTGTGCTTTCAGCTTTCAGCCACCTTGAAGCACACTACAGCAAAACATAACTTTCAAAGTTCAGGCCAGGCAGCATCTCTAGGAAGAGGTACAGTCGACGTTTCGGCCTGAAACCCTTCATCAGGACGAAGGGTCCTGACGAAGGGTCTCGGCCCGAAACGTCGACCGTACCTCTTCCTAGAGATGCTGCCTGGCCTGCTGCGTTCACCAGCAACTTTGATGTATGTTGCTTGAAATTCCAGCATCTGCAGATTTCCTCATGTTTGCGGTTTCAAAGTTCAGTCACTGTTGCTGGTTTGTAAATGTCAAGATCCCACAAGCAGAAAATTAGATGAGTAACGAGATAATCTGTTTTGGGATGTTGATTGGGGAAGGAATGTTGACTGTTAATTGGAGCAACTTCCTCTTGGCATAATTTCACAGGATCCCATGCTTCTAACTAACACCAGCACACTGGGTCTTAGTTTAGTGTTTCATCGAGAAGATGACACCTCTGGCAACACAGCACTCACTCAGTATTGAAATGAATAACCACCCCAGATGCACATTCGCGTCTAGGATTGCCAACTTTCTCACTCCCAAATAAGGGACAAAAGTAGCAATAAAATACGGGACACTTGTGTTTACCCCGACAAAGACTACCATGACCATGAAGCCTTGCGCATGTGCGCATGTGTGACGTGCACATGCATGTACATGCAGATTTTTTTCTACAAATGGGTTTTGGCTTAATCTTCCTGATTCTGTCTGAATGAAACTACACTGTACATACATTACTTCTACTTTATATAGGCTGTGCATTTATCATATCATTCCTGCTTTTACTATACGTTAGTGTTATTTTAGGTTTTATGTGTTATTTGGTATGATTTGGTGGGTTATTTTTTGGGTCTGGGAATGCTCAAAAATGTTTCCCATATAAATTAATGGTAATTGCTTCTTCGCTTTACGCCATTTCGGCTTACGAACCGTTTCATAGGAACGCTCTACCTTAGCAGGGGAAATACGGGACAAGGGCAGTCCCGTATGGGACAAACCAATTTAGCCCAATATACGGGATATCCCGGCTAATACCTGATGTCCTGGCTAATACGGGACAGTTGGCAACCCTATTCACATCCCACAACAGAGTGAGCACTTTCAGTTTCAGGATCAATCAAAGCACAAACGCTCCTGCTTAATGAACTTGCTATATTATTTTTAACAGCTTCAACTCAATCAAAGCAGCAGGTCCCAGGCCTGAGAGCATATCAAAGCAGCAGGGCCTGAGAACAAGAGCAAGGAACAACCTGCTGTTTGGCTGACTTAAGTGCCAGGCAGATTGAAAAGGTCAGGGTGTCAGGGCTGGAGGAGAAGGACAGGCCGGTGTTCAGCTCTTTGCTCCGCAAGGCTTACTCATCTCTGTGCTAAACTGAGGCTGTGGCCTACAGGTAACAGGCTCCAGAATTGGTTGCAACTGACTTCATGGCTGTGTACTCACTTTCATGAACTTCAGTTCTGAATGTTACTTGCTTACTTTCATTGTTTACGAGATTTGTTTGACACTCTTCTTTTTTAATGGGTTTTGTTGGATTTATTTGTTAGGTGGCTGTCTGTAAGGAGACAAATCTCAAGGTTGTATGTAGTATAGTATACATACTTCGGTAATAAATGTACTTCGAACATTTTTATTGATTTTTATGTAAGATATTCCCTGTTTATATCTTTAATATCGAGATGGGGAGCAAGTCTAGATGTGGGCTATAACCAAGAGAACTAGCTGGTTTTTTGGTCAACTATTAGAGGCACCTAACCTTCTTTCATGTAGAATCTATAAACATCCTCCTTTTTCTTAAACCTTGGCCTCAATATCTCTCAAAGACCAAGGTTAACTAAACCTGTTATCCTTGCCCTTTACTCTGACAGGAACCTACAGCTCTACTCTCATAATTTTACTTCTGTAGGCTTCCCACTTACCAAGTAAACCTTTGCCAGAAAGCAACATGTCCAATCCACACTTGCCAGATCCTTTCTGACACCATCAAAATTTGTCTTTCTCCAACTTAGAATCTCAACCCAAGGACCAGAACTACCCTTCCCCATAATTATCTTCAAACTAATGGCATTGTGGTCACTGGATGCAAAATATTCCCCTACACAAACTTCTGTCACCTGCCCTGTCTCATTCGCTGATAGGAGATCTAATATCAGATGCTCTCTTGTTGGGACTTCTATGTACTGATTAAGGAATTTTTAATGGAACATATTTGATAAACTCTATCCAATCCAGCCTTTTTACAGTATGGGAGTCTCAGTCAACATGTGGGAAATTAAAATCACCTACTATCACAATCTTATGTTTCTTGCAACTGACTGCAATCTCTTTCCAAATTTGTTCCTCTGAATCCCACAGACTGTGGGTGTTCTATAACATTATCCCATTAATGAAGTCATCCCTTTCTTATCACAAACAAGAGAAAATCTGCAGATGCTGGAAATCCAAGCAACACACACAAAATGCTGGAGGAACTCAGCAGGCCAGGCAGCATCTAGGAAGGGTCTCAGACTGAAATGTCACCTGTACTCTTTTCCATAAATGCTGCCTGGTCAGCAGAGTCCCTCCTGCATTTTGTGTGTATCCCTTTCTTATTCTTCAATTCCACCCACATCATCTCAGTAGACGAGCTTTCCAGTCTGTCCTTGGCTGACCACTGCCGTGACATTATCCCTAACTAGTAATGCCACCACTCTTCCTTCAATCCCTCTTGCTATCCCTCCGAAAACAATGGAACCCTGGAACCAACAATCTTGCCCCTCCTGAAACCAAGTCTTACTAATGTCCACAATGTCATAATTCCATTGGGCTAAGCTATGCTCTAACAAAACAAAAGCCCTATAAACCATTGCAAATGGATTTAAATACCTATTCATTCTCAGGCAGTATGTGACGACATACGCTCAGTGGCCAGTTTATTAGGTGCACCTGACTGTTAATGCAAATATCTAATCAGCCAATCACGTGGCAGCAACTCAATGCATAAAAGCATGAAAACATTGTCAAGAGGTCCAGTCGTTCAGATCAAACATTAGAATGAGGAAGAACTGTAATCTAAATGATTTTTACCATGAAATGATTGTTGGTGCCAAACAGGATGGTTTCAGTATCCCAGAAACTCTTGATCTCCTGGGAATTTCATGCACGACGGTCTCTAGCATTTACAGAGGAAGGTGCAAAAAACAAAATAAAAATATCCAGAGTGGGAGTTCTGTCGGCGAAAACATTTTTGTTTTTGTTATTGAGAGAGGTCGTTAATGAGAGGGGAGAAGGGCCAGACTGGTTCAGGTTGGTACGAAGGAGACAGTAACTCAAATAACCATGCGTTACCACACTGGTGTGCAGAAGTGTATCTCTGAACACACAAACACTTTGAACCTTGAAGCGGATACTACTCCAGGCGCAGCTTGGAAGATGGCACCTCCAGGGTGCTGCCCTGGGCAACCAACTCCAGGCTAGCATCGCTAACTGAGGCACCGTGGGTGAAGGAACAGCAGGATTTCACTGCAGCAGATATATGGACGGAGGTCTCTGTAGTAGTACTTTGGGTGCTATGCTGTTGCTTGCTGGGTAGGGGTGCTGACGGTTTCAGCGGGTGTGGGGAGGGGGGAGGTTAATGCTTTGCTGCTGCTTGCGTGGGGGAGTGGGGAGAGGGAGCTTTGGGGTTCTAACATTTTGCTGTTGTTCATTCTTTTGGGATTCTTCTGTTTTTCATGGATGTCTGCAAAGACCAAATACTTCAGTTTGTATATACATACATTCTCTGATAATAAACAGAACCATTTGAATTATTTGAACCTAACAGAGGTACCTCATAAAGTGCTCACTGAGTGTATACATACTTTAGTAATACATTTACTTTGAACTTTGAAGATCCCTGGTATTATTTCGAAGAGCATATGTCTCAGACAATATTTATACATTTCTCAATGAACATCAACAATTTATTTGGACACTACCATATTAAATCATCCACTGTTCATTTTTGGCTGATGGGGTGGAGATCAGTCTCTACCAAAAGAGGTGTAAGGCATTTCTTCCCTCTGCTAGCCTGCAGGTCACCCTTGGGCAAGGTGTAGCACCTGCTTAGCCCCCCAATCAGGGTGAAGTCATGGAAGCAGGTAGTAGATGGTCATATGAGTAGCTGGTTCATATCACAAGTCCTGGTTAAGTAACCAGCAACGCCAGGCAGACAATCTCTGAAGAGCAGTGATAATTGCTGGGGTCACTCGTCTTGTGAAGACACTGCCCAGAAGAAGTAAACACAAAATACTCTGCAGATGCTGAGGCCAAAGCAACACTCACAACACGCTGGAGGAACTCAGCAGGTCGGGCAGCACCCGTGGAAAAGATCAATCGACGTTTCGGGCCGGAACCCTTCGTCAGGACTGTAGAGGGAAGGGGCAGAGGCCCTATAAAGAAAATGGGGGGAGGGTGGGAAGGAGAAGGCTGGTAGGTTCCAGGTGAAAAACCAGTAAGGGGAAAGATAAAGGGGTGGGGGAGGGGAAGCAGGGAGGTGATAGGCAGGAAAGGGGAAGAAGGAATAGGGGAAAATAGTCTCCAGCCCCTTGGTATGAACATAGAATTCTCCAATTTCTGGTAATTCCCTCCCCCTCCCTTCCTCTATCCCTATGTCCCTCTGCCCCCCCCCACAGCTGCCTATCACCTCCCTCATGGTTCTGCCTCCTTCTACGACCCATTGTGTTTTCCCCTATTCTTTCTTCACCTTTCCTGCCTATCACCTCCCCCACCCCTTTATCTTTCCCCTTACTGGTTTTTCACCTGGAACCTACCAGCCTTCTCCTTCCCACCCTCCCCCCACTTTCTTTATAGGGGCTCTGCCCCTTCCCTCTACAGTCCTGATGAAGGGTACTGGCCCGAAACGTCAACTGATCTTTTCCACGGATGCTGCCCGACCTGCTGAGTTCCTCCAGCGTGTTGTGAGTGTTGCTCTGCCCAGAAGAAGGCAATGGCAAACTACTTCTGCAAAAGAATTTGCCAAGAACAATAATGGTCATGGATTAGACCATGATCACCCACGTCATACGACACAGCACATGATGATAATGATGTTTGTTCATTTCCCTCTAAAGATGCTGCCTGACCTGCTGAGTTCCTCCAGCATCTTCTGGTCACTTTGCTGTCTATGATGTGATACGGATGGCAGCTGTTGGTGTGATCAAGTAAGTTACTAAGAAAAAAATGTCTACAAACTCTACCAAGGCTGCCAATAAAGTACTTTGTGTGTGTTGCACCACATTGCTATTAGTGGGATTTTGCTGTATGGAAAAACAGCAGCACAGCACCCTCTACTATATGAACACTGCTATAGAAACACACTAATCTTCAGTCTTTGTCTCTTTTCAAGCTCAAAGGCATCGCATAAAAACTTAGTGATGTGCCTAAGGTGAATGTCCTAACATGGTGTTAGCATTCTTCCAGGCTCTCGTCAGATTCCATTAACCAAAAACGTTGCTGATATCAGGAATCCACACACAGGCTGCAGCTGCTTCCAACTCATCACTTTACAATGCAAACCCTCTAATAAATCTAGGTGGTCAATTCAAGTGCCAATTTATTTAGCTTTAAGGAAATTTCACAACTTTAAATCTAATTTTTGACCATTATCACAATGTCCATATGCAATAGTACTTTTGGCAAAAAAATGTGAGTTTTTTTAGGCTGCCTGGTAACCACTTCCCATTTTCTGGTGCAGTTGTGTGGTGGTTACTGACTATTTTAGAATTATTTCAATAGATACCAAACACCTTATGAGTAGATGTTGCTACGGTCTACTTTATTTGGCTGCTGTGTGGTTCTGGAGGAACAAAAGACTTCACCTAAATGCTAAAAAGACAGAGTACATGCGTTTAACTGCGATGAAGGTACTCTCAAGACCGCAGAGAATGATACCATTAAGAAAGTCTTTGACTACAAGTACCTCGGGTCAAGAATGATGAGTTCGGAAGGCGCTGGCGTGGAGGGCTATTAACAACATGAAGGAAATCTGGAAGTCGAACCTGACCAGAGGGCTTAAAAAGAGGATTTTCATAGCAGTCATAGAGTCCATTCTCACGTACGGATGCGAGACATAGACACTCACCAAGACGATGCGGAGGTCTCTAGATGGTTGCTATACACGAATGCTCCAGATGGCTCTTGACGTGAGTTGGCAACGGCACATGACGAACGTCGAGCTCTATAACAACCTACCGATGCTCACCACTAAAATCGAGGCGAGAAGACTGCAACTAGCGGGGCACTGTCTACGCCACCCCAAGCTATCTGCCAGCCTAGTCATCATATGGGAGCCCAAGCACAGGAGGATGAACCCTGGGCGCCCTCCCAAGACTATGGTCAACACGCTCCTAGAAGACAGCAGCGTGGCTAATGTAGATGAACCGAACACACTGATGAGGGACAGGGAGAAGTGGAGAGTCTGTCATCGTGCCCGACGCTGGCCCCCTAGGCCTGAGTCGACATCGTAGTAGTAGTAGTGTGTGGTTCTGGCCTAGTCCCTTTGGTGATCCAGAGGTTGTTGCCCATTTTGATTGGTAATCTAATCGTAAACTGCCTGTCATTTGATTTGGGGAGGTCACGACCGAGTCACTGACTAGATTCCTTAGTGGTCCATTCACTATGTGATCTTCACCCATCGCAATTTTCTGGCCATATGTTCACTTGCATTGATCATTCAGCGAAACAAGTCTTATGTTAACGGTCTCAACCTGAAACATCAATTGTCCATTTACCTTCAGAAATATTCCCTAACCCACTGAGTCACTCTGGCAGTTTGATTTTTACTTCTGTTTATATAGTCTCGCGTTCATTTTCTATAGCAGTCAATAGCCTGCTATCATCTGGTAGATGTGAAATGATAATTTTCATGGGTCTCAGCGATGGTCATCCATCCAATGTTCTGCTCTCAAATGAAGGGTATGTATTCAATTCCCCGCAATCCTTGTTCCATAGGTTCTGCCAATGAAAGCTGAACAGCCCAAATAAATCCCTATCTCAACACACAAAACTCTGCAGATGCTGAGGTCAAAGCAACACTCACAACATGCTAGGGGAACTCAGCAGGTCAGGCAGCATCTGTGGAAACGATCAGTCAATGTTTTGGGCTGGAACCCTTCGTCAGGACTGAAAAGGGAAGAGGCAGAGGCCCTATAAAGAAGGTGGGGGGAGGATGGGAAGGAGAAGGCTGGTAGGTTCCAGGTGAAAAACCAGTAAGGGGAAAGATAAAGGAGTGGGGGAGGGGAAGCGGGGAGGGGAAAGGTAGGAAAGGTGAAGAAGGAATAGGGGAAAGCACAATAGGTAGTAGAAGGAGGCAGAACCATGAGGGAGGTGATAGGCAGCTGGGGGAGGGGCAGAGTGAAACAGGGATAGGGTAAGGGAGGAGGAGGGAATTACCAGAAGTTGGAGAATTCAATGTTCATACCAAGGGGCTGGAGACTACCTAGACAGTATATGAGGTGTTGCTCCTTCAACCTGAGTTTAGCCTCATCATCCCCTCCCCCAACCTTCTAATCCTGACTCCTCATCTTTTTTTTCTCCAATCCTGATGAAGGGTCTCAGCCCGAAATGCTGCCTCGTACTCTTTTCCATAGATGCTGCCTGCTGAATTCCTCCAGTATTGTGGTGTGTGTGTGTGTGTGTGTGTGTGTGTGTGTGTGTGTGTGTGTGTGTGTGTGTGTGTGTTGCTCAAAATTTCTAGCATCTGCAGAATCTCTTGTGTTTATGATTTGTTGCTCTATGTATCTTTGCTTTGAGGAAAGATTTGCCAGGCTAGGAGTGTTATCTATTGGAATTCTTAAGAGTGACATAGATATGACAGGATGGATGTGGAGAGGATATTTCTTCTTGTTGGAATCTAGAACTAGGAGCACTGTTTAAAAATAAAGGGTTATCCATGTTAAAGGCAACTGAGGCAAAATATTTTCTTACAAAGGGTCATGAGTCTTTGGAACTCTAATGGCAGAGGTAGATACTTGAAGCAAGGATGTGAAAGATCACCAAAGGTAGACAGGTTCCAATCAAATCAGTCGCAATCTTATTAAATGGTGGAACAGGCTTGAAGAGATCGAATGACCTTCTCCACTTCTCATTCCTATGATTGTCTGTCACTATACTGACGCGATGAATTTCTGAGCATGTAACTCAAACTATCTTTGAAGTCAGCCCTTCATGGTAGCCAAGTTCAAAACAGCAAATAAAAGATCTCCATCCGCTTTAAATAGTCTGGATGGAAAAATATGGTGAGGATATAAATGTCACAACTTTATGTATGAATGAATTGAACTGAAACTGTGCAGGAACCAGCACTGGACTGCCCTTGTTTTACTAATAGTTTTCTGTCCAATGATGCACTCCTGTTGCTCCAGCTATTAAATTCATTCTTTCCACTGCCCTTAAGAAACATCTTGCTCAATACCTCCTTTCCAAAATTCAACTTATAAAAACTGCAACTCAAGCTAAGCTGCCCTGAATCCCCTGTGCATTATGGCATTAATGTTCACTACAAGCTAGTTATACAAAACAACAATCACAGGGTCTTGGCTGTGACATTTATGATTGCATTTCATTCCAAATTTGGCGATTTTTATCACAGAACAAAATTATCAAAATAATTGAATATGAAGTGATTATTGATATAACTCGGCTCTGAACCATTGTGTTTTTCTAACATTCAGGTAACCTTCTAAACCCAAGGCCAAGTCTGTCTCCATGGGAAAAGAAGGTTTCTACACTGGGAAGTAGAAACCCTACCTGTGTGGATTTCTTATTGCCATAAACTGCATTCCCACTTCATCTGTCAAAAAATATCATCAAGCAACTTTCCCTGTGCTCTTTCTGGACTCTTCCCACGTTAATTTTCCAATCAGTTGGTGAATTCAGCAATACTAGCTCAAAATCATGATCGAAGAGAAAAATAGTAGGAAAAAGAGAGAAATACCAGATAAAGGGGTGAGGTGAAAAAAAATCTTGTAAAACTATCTGGACTGAAGGATCTCAACCTAAAACATCAACATTTCCCCTCACAGATGATGCCTGACAGGCTGATTTCTTCTAGCAGTGTTTTCATTCCAGATTTCAGCATCTGCAGCCTTTTATACGTTCAGCAGTTTGGTTCACTGATCTGTATTAGGGTGGCAGGTTGGAGATACTTCTCTACCAAAGGAGGTGTGAGGTGCTCCTTCTCTCTGCTAGCCTTCAGGTCACCCTTGGGCAAGGTGTAGCACCTGCTTAGCCCCCACCGAGCAGGGTCACGTGGTGGATGGGCATATGAGGCAGTTGGTGCACATCACAGGTCCTGGTTATGTGACCACTGACGCCAGGCAGACAATCTCTGAAGAGTATTGAATTGAATGGGCTTTATTACTTACATCCTTCACATATGTGAGGAGTAAAAATCTTTACTTTACATCTCCGTCTAAATGTGCAATGTGCAATTTATAGTAATTCGTACTAAAGAGTATATACGTACAACAGGACAGTCAATATAATATAGAAATACATTGTATCAGCGTGAATTAATCAGTCTGATGGCCTGGTGGAAGAAGCTGTCCCGGAGCCTGTTGGTCCTGGCTTTTATGCTGCGGTATTGTTTCCTGGATGGTAGCAGCTGGAACAGTTTAAGGCTGGGGTGACCTGGGTCCCCAATGATCCTTCGGGCCCTTTTTACACACCTGTCTCTGTAAATGTCCTGAATAGTGGGAAGTTCACACGCGCTGGGCTGTCCACACCACTCTCTGCAGAGTCCTGCGATTGAGGGAAGTACAGTTCCCAGACCGGGCAGTGATGCAGCCAGTCAGGAAGCTCTCAATTATGCCCCTGTAGAAAGTTCTTAGGATTTGGGGATCCATACCAAACTTCTTCAACCGTTTGAGGTGAAAGAGATGTTGTTGTGCATTTTTCACCACACAGCTGTTATGTACAGACCACGTGAGATCCTCAGTGATGTGTATGCTGAGGAACTTAAAAGCTGTTCACTCTCTCAACCCCAGATTCATTAATGTCAATAGCCTGTCTCCATTCATCCTGTAGTCCACAACCAGCTCCTTTGTTTCTGCGACATTGAGGGAGAGGCTGTTTTCTTGACACCACTGTGTCAGTGTGATGACTTCTTCTCTGTAGGCTGCCTTGTTATTATTTGAGATTAGGCCAATCAATGTAGCATCATCAGCAAATTTCATTAGCAGATTGGAGCTGTGGGTGGCAACACAGTAATGGGTATACAGGGATTAAAGGAGGGGTCTTAGACACAGCCCTGAGGGGCTCCTATGTTGAGGGTCAGAGGGGCAGAGGTCAGGGAGCCCACTCTTACCACCTGCCGGCATTCTGACAGGAAGTCCAGGATCCAGCTGCACAAGGCAGGGTGAAGACCGAGGTCTCTGAGCTTCTTGTCGAGCCTGGAGGGAATTATGGTGCTGAATGCTGAACTGTAGTCCAAGAACAGTATTTGCACATAAGCATCCTTCTTCACCAGATGTGTAAGTACGGTGTGTAGGGCTGTGGCTATTGAATCATCTGTTGATCGGTTGTGTTGGTAGGTGAATTGTAGGGGTCCAGTGTGGGTGGTAGCATGCTGCAGACGTAGTCCTTGACCAGCCTCTCAAAGCATTTGCTTATTATTGAGGTGAGTGCGGCAGGACGCCAGTCGTTCAGACATGTTACCTTGGTCTTTTTTGGTATAAGGACAGTGGTGGATGTCTTGAAGCAGAAGGGCAGTCTACACTAGGAGAGAGAGAGATTAAAAATGTCTGTAAACACACCTGCCAGTTGTGCCGCACACATCCTGAGCACCCATCCTGGGGTGCCGTCCGCACCCACAGCCTCGCGACTGTCCACTCGTTGGAAACACCTACGTACTTCAGCCTCAGAGATGACTAAGGTGCAGGTGCAGTATTGATAATGGCTGGGGTCACCCATCTTGTAAAGACACAGCCCAGAAGAAGGCAAAGGCAAACCACTTCTGTAGAAAAATTTGCCGAGAACAATCATGGTCAAGACCATGATTGGCCTCATCATACGACATGGCACATAATGATAATGATGGCCTGTACTGGAGTAGGCACTCCACACAAGACCCCTCCTACTATACTTTATCTTATTCTATCAGCATTTCTTTTTGTTTCTTTCTTTCTTTACTCAGTTTTTTCTTACATGCATTCACTCAATTCCCCAGTTCAACTGTCTCAGCACTTTTTGTGTAAAATATTGTGTGTGTGTGTGTAATAGCTCTTGATAAATATACCTCGTGCCAGTGAAGTTATGTCAAACAGCCAGACAGATCATAGAATCAATTCATCATTGAGCCGTGAAAGGCTTGGTTTGTGATTCCTGAGTGTCAGGTGAGTTCCCCTTGGCTGCGTTGCTCCCACCCTCCCGATTTAAAAAGCCATTCTAGACGGGATTTGTCTAGACACGTTTATGGATAGCGGCGTCTTGGAAAGCAGCCAGTGCCCTGTGGAGCTGTACCCCCCGTGTGACGCTGCGTCATCGAGAATGGGAAAAAAGGGCATCAATGCTTTTGGTCGATTTAATAGAAGCCATGCATTGAGTCAAGGTGCAAATGAGGACGCTGGGAGGAAGTAGGGTGGGGGGGAAGGGCAGGGCATGTGAAGTATGGTCAGGTTTCCCCACCTCCTGATTGGAACTAAGTGCAGAGACAGGACTCGGGAAAGGGAAATGGGTTAAATCCAGAGGAAGGAATGCAGCAAACGGCCGACAGCGGAGCGCACACTAAATCTGGCTCCAGCTCACTCTCCCAGTTTACAAGGGGCTTTGATGTGGCAGAAGTGCTTTCTGTGG
Source organism: Mobula birostris (assembly GCF_030028105.1). Taxonomy (NCBI): domain Eukaryota; kingdom Metazoa; phylum Chordata; class Chondrichthyes; order Myliobatiformes; family Myliobatidae; genus Mobula; species Mobula birostris. The sequence continues at coordinate 13,687,804 of NC_092396.1, forward strand.
GAGGCCTGTAGGCAGCATTGGCTTGTAATTAACTCTTAACATTGAGGGGAATTGTCTGCAGAATGTCACAAGTTAAATAGAGGAACTCTTCCTGAATTCAGGCTTGCCCATAACAATAGTAAGAGGTTCATTTGCAAGGACCTACTTCATGGCTTGTTCCTCCTTTCTCATTGTATCTTCTTCCTCTCTGATCAGTGTCCGTCTCTATAACCCCACTCATGTTTCATTGGGGGGGGGAGCTTTGCTGTTGCTTGCATGGTGGGTGGTGGGGGTTGATGCTTTTGCAGCAAGTGGAGGAAGGGGGAGGGGGAAGGAGGATACTTTTGCTGATGCCTGCATGTGGGAGGGAGAAGGGGGCTTTGGGGTTCTAACGTTTTCTGCCATTCATTCTTTGGAGTTTCTTTTCAGTTCTGTGGCTGTCTGTGAAGAGTAAGAATTTCTGGTTATATACTGTGTACATTCTCTGATATTAAACTGAACCATTGATCCATTGAATGTACTGCAGTCAGACCATGACATTCATAGGAATGGAGGTTCCGATGAACAAAGGTCCTCTTCCTGTTCTCCCCTGTTTAGGGATTTAAGCTGATATATCAAATTAGTAAGGACAGAACAGAATCATTACACTATAATAGCAGGCCGTTTGGCCCATCGAGTCTGTGCTGGAATGGCAAAGCAATGAGGTTCTGCTGCCTGGTCACCCAAAGGTCCAATGGCATCATTCAAAGATATGCAAGGAATTCATTCTAAGCAAGCAGTCGGGGTTGAGGATTACCGGTTTCCATTGCAGTTTTGTCGGTTCTGAGGGGACTGACGAGGCCAATGTGCAAATTGACTGGTGTCTGGAACAACATTCCTATTTCAACCAACACTATGAAAAGCAGACTAACTCACCATTTTAGGAAGTGCACTGCTAAAGAAGATAGATATTCTCACGACAATTAAGAATCACCTAGACAAACGGTTGAATCACCCTGTTATTAGAAGCCAATGGATCTAATGCAGGTAAGTGCTATTAATATAGATGAGTGCAAGGGTAGGGTGGACATGATGGGCTGAAGGGCCTGTTTTGTGCTGTACCGATCCTATGACTCTTTTACCTCATGACTGTGTATTATGTCACAGGAAAACAATAGCTGACAGGTTTGTTCATGCAGGTTTAGCCAATCAAGTTTTCAGTACTGTATTGCCTATGAACACACTTTGATGTTTGAGAAATATTGCAGGCCCAAGTCTTGCTTTTCTCTTTTGACAGCTGACCCTTCTGGGTATCCACATGAATATTACAAACTAACCCACTAACCTGCCCACCACTGAAAGTCAGCCCACCATTCAGTCATGTGGAGACAAGAGATTCTGCAGACACTGGAAATCCTGAGCAACACACACAAATGCTGGAGGAACTCAGCAGGTCGGGCAGCATCTATGGAGGGGAATGCACAGTCGATGTTTCGGGCCGAGACCCATCATCAGGACTGGAAAGGAAGGGGATAGAAGCCGGAATACGAAGGAGAAGGAAGGAGAAGAAGTATAAGGTGGCAGGTGAAAGGTGAGACCAAGTGAGAGGGAAGGTAGAGTGGGTGGGGGGGGGGTGATGGGTTGAAGTAAGAAGCTGGGAGGTGATAGGTGGAAGAGGTAAAGGGCTGAAGAGGAAGAATTCTAATAGGAGAGGACAGTGAACCATGAAAAAAAGGGAAGGAAAAGCATTATTGATTGATTGATTGATTGAGATACAGCGTGGAAGAGGCCCTTCCAGCCCTTCGAGCTACACCACCCAGCAATCCCCCAATTTAATGCTGCCTAATCATAGGACAATTTACAATGACCCATTATCCAACAAACCGGTACGCCTTTTGACTGTGGGAGGAAACCAGAGCGCCCAAAGGAAACCCTCAGAGTCATGGTGAGAACGTACAAGCTCCTTACAGGCAGCGGTGGGAATTGAACCAGGGTCGCCTGTGCGGTAGAGCGTCGTGCTAACCACCATGCTATCATGCTGCCCCAAACAGGGTCAACTCTCTGGAGTGCACTGGAAACCTCAGTCATCTGATTTAGAGGAGAGAACAGTTTCCTTGTAACGAATTTTACACCTGATGTAATCTGACAGAGCAGAGCAGAGGGAGGGGACCAGAGTAAGAGATGTATGGAAGTATTGCTGACGAAGACAGTTTGGATTACAACAATACAAAGGACAATAGATAGAGACAGACAGAGCAGGAGAGAGTGAGAACTGGAACAAAGCACTGGGAACACAGAATGGACACCACGGGGAGCAGGGAGAACACTCCTGGACTAAACTGAATCTACAGTATGTGAAAGGTACAGTTTAAAACTATATCAACACAATGTCCCATGTGGGTTATGTCATGCATTACACCATCTCAGGAATCACAAATGAGTACTAATTTGAAAAATCGTCGTTAGATCACATCTGGAATTTCCAGTTGGTGGACGATCTCTCTCCACGCCGCTTGTCCCGACACTTGTCCACAACATCCCTAGTCTTGTCCAGCTTGGTGCAATCCTTGATGTTATCCAGCCACGTTGTTCTTTGCCTTCCTCTTCCTTTCTTTCCCTCTACCTTTCCATATAGCAAGTCCGACAAGATGTTATCTCTGTGCGTAACGTGTCCACAATAAGCAACTTTTAACTTCATAGTCTTCTCCAGCAGTATCCATGGTCTATCAACAAAACCCTCTCATTTGAAACTTTCTCTACCCAGCTGACCTTCAATGTCAATAGCACCACATTTCAAAAGCATTAATTCGTTTCATGTCATCCTTCTTCAGGGTCCATGTTTCTGATCCATACCTCAGCACTGACCGTATGTAACACTCGAGGAAGCGAATTCTACTTTGGATGTCTACCTTCCGGTTGCATAGTAGATCTTTTAGCTTCACGAACTGGTTCTTAGCCATACCTATTCTCTTTCCGATCTCAACTTCGCATCTCCCGTCATCTGTCAGACAACTGCCAAGATAATCAAACTTTCGCACCTGTTCAATATCTTGTCCATTCACTTGTAACGATACCATCATGAATGAGTCTTTAGTGTTTGTTTTGTTTACCACCATCGATTTTGTTTTCTTAGGGTTGGTTTTTAGTCCGTAGTCAAGGCTTTTCTCATTCACTTTATTCAGCGTAATTTGCAGTTCACATTCGCTCAGCTAACAATGTGGTGTCGTCCGCATACCTGATGTTATCCACCTTCCGGCCTCCGATTGGAATACCTGACTCCTGATGGCCGCATTCCCGAAAAATCCATTCTAGTTGGATGACGCTAGACCGACACCCCTTCAGTTCATAAAACGTCAATGCGGTAGAAGGTGGAAAAAGACCCACATTTCATAGCCTTGCGTTTCCTGGCTCCTTGCCAGCAACCTATTTAACCTTGTTAATCAAGCCAACATCAGATCTCTGTGTCTCCCGGCTCTCATACATCAGCGCAGATTATTCCCCTGAATCCCAGAGCAACCCTTGACCTCTGCAACATAGGGTCTCCTTTTCTCAGGGCCCACTTCAAACAATTGTGTTTTGCTCTTTTTTTTAAGAAGAATTTTTCTCAGAAGAATTCAAAGGATAAAAATCCCTTTGTGTTTCCCTTCAATTTGCTCTCACCATCAGCTATATTTCAGATGAAGCACTTCACTGGAGAAAAGGTGAAGACTGTCCGGTAAGCAACTGATTTGATTTTGTATTGGTGTAGGCGTAGTATTTATCTATAACCACTTCCAAACCAAGGCCATCAAATGCTGTGACCCCAAAGTCCGTAAGAACGCTACTGAGAAAAACAAAGGGGTCTTTCCTCCTCCTCTCCCTACTGCACCAGCATTCCAACAGTGGCTGATATGCTAATATGAGAAATTAGCATCCACTCCTTCAATGCTCTGAGGATTTTAGCAATCAGAATTCCACATTTCGTCTTCTTCTTTGTGCGAAAGTCTATTAGATTTTCTTCTCAGTGGTCGGATGAATGTTGATGTCTTTACTTTTCATTCCCTGCACCGGCTGTGGCAAGGCCTTCCGTGACCCTGGCACCCTGCGCCGGCACTGGCGTCTGCTCTGCACTGGCGTCCACTCCATTATGAGGCTGTGGTGCCCCTCACTGAACTAGTAGATTGATAGGTATTGCATTTCGTTTTTCTTTCCTATTTTACTGCCTCGATGTACAGTACTGCGTAAAAATCTTAGGCACATATATATAGATAGGATGCAGTAATTTTATGAATTGCACTGTATTGCTGCTGCAAAAACAAAACAAATTTCATGATATATGTGAGTGATGATAAACCTGATTCTGATATGGGTCTCTTTTGTGGACTGAGAGTGGGAAAGGGACAGGAAGAAGGAAATCACAGTTGGGAAAAGAGGAAGGGTGAGGGGAGGGAGCAGGAAGCACCAGGGAGACGTTCTGTAATGATCAATAAACCAATTGTTTGCAATCAAATGACCTTTCCTGGTGTCTCAAGGCTGAGTGTGTCTGCACCTATGCCAGCCCCTGGCATGCCTTCCCTGCCACTTGTCCCACACCGCTCCACAGCACTCCACCCTCACTATCCTCAATATCCTTTGCTTCCTCCAGATTTACAAACTTGCTCTCCGCTCCATGTTGACAAATAAAATACTGTGCAAAAGTCTTAGGCATCCCAGCTATATATATATATGCCTAAGACTTCAGCCATGGCCAGATCCAAGTGGGGTGTGATATTCAGAGAGGACGTTTCACAACTTCCAATGGTCAGAAACATGATAGGATGCGTGAATCTTTGCCAAGATAACATACGCCATTATCTTGCCAATAAAAGAGTGCATTACAGCATCCTGGCCCGTGTGTATATGCCTTGATATGTTAATGACGAAGAGATCGTAATGTTCTGTCATTGGATAGAAGACCACAGTATCAACAACAGACCTTTGGCCACCATTTTAAAGGTGTAGAGGTTATGGCATTTCTACAACACAAGTCTCTATGGAGAAGGACACAGAACACACACATACACACACACACACACACACACACAAAGCATTCTGAATCATTAAACAAGATCTGTTGGAATAAGAAACAGAAACTGAAAATAATCATGCACTAGATGAATGACAACTTAATAACTTTTTATTTAATTCGTAATCTTTTACATCAATGCAATATATTAGAACTAGGAGCATTTTTATGTGCTTTGGTAAGGCGTACCACACACAATAGTCTATCATGGTCAGCCAATTACGTGCCATTTTCTTATTGAAATAGCTTCCAAATCTAGTCTCATTATTAAACTTCCTCTTTTATGCCAAATGCTTCTGGTCAACAGCTCTTAACTTTTTAACTTTTTAGATGCCTATGTTTATGCAGAATCACATAATTGGGCAAGATCTTTTGGCTTCTCTCTCTTTTCACACACACACACACACACACACACACACACACACGCTTCTCTGCAACACAAAATTAAGCCAATTGTCGATTTGTTCCCCTATCTCTCACCTCTTCTGAAATCATCCTTTAAGTAGCAGACTTAGGGAACAATCAGGACATTCAATAGGAACTAGGAAGATACTAGACTAATGCAGGCTAAACCTTCAGTTTCTGAAACTGGCCAGATACCAACATCATCAAGAACTCCTCGCATGCTGGTCATTCTCTCTTCTACACACCCCCCCCACGTTCCCTTCCACTATCAAGAAGAAGATACAAAACTTAGAGAGCCCGTACCGCCAAGCTAAATGACAGTTCTCTCCCACTGTCGTCATACTCTTGAATAGACCTCTAATGCACCAAAGATGAACTCAATCTCTCAATCTACTTCATGGTGGCCCTAGCATGTTAATTGTCTACCTGCCATCACTGCACTTCCCTGTATCACTATATACTGCATTCAGTTTTCCCTTTTCACACTACCTTAATATGAGGGTTCATAATGACATCTAAAACTTTGACAAACCTCTATCGCTGTGTGGTGGAGAGTTTATTGACTGGCAGCATCACAACCTGGTATGAAAACAGCAAACACGAGGAAATCTGCAGATGCTGGAATTTCAAGCAACACACATAAAAGTTGCTGGTGAATGCAGCAGGCCAGGCAGCATCTCTAGGAAGAGGTACAGTTGACGTTTCAGGCCGAGACCCTGAATACAGCAATGCCCTTGAACCAAAAATTCTACAAAAATGATGGCCCAGTCCATCACAAGTGAAGCCCTGCTCACCGTTGAGCACATCTACATGAAACACTGTCACAGCTAAGCAGCTTCCATCACCAGGCACCCCTCCCACCCAGGACAAGCTCTCTCATTGCTGCTGCCAAAGGGAAGAAGGTACAGGAGCCTCAGGACTCGCACCACCAGGTTCAGGAACAGTTATTACCCTCAGCCATCAAGCTCTTGAACCAAAGAGGATAACCTCATTCTATTCACTTGCCTAATCATTGAAAGGTTCCCACAACCTACAGACTCACTATCAAGGGCTCTTCATCTCACGTTCTCGATATTTATTGATTATTTATTTATTAATTATCATTATTTCTTTATGTTTGTATTTGCACGGTCTGTTGTCTTTTGCACACTGGTTGAACACCCAAATTGGTGCAGTCTTTCATTGATTCTATTATGGATTTATTGAGTGTGCCCAAAATAAATCTCAGGGTTGTATATGGTGACATACATGCACTTTGATAACAAACTTACTTCGAGCTTTTACCTGTCTGGATGGCATGCAAACGAGAGCTTTTCACTGTATCTCTGAGCATGTGACAGAAATAAACCAATTACTGATTCTCAGGAAAACCTGAACCCAAAACAAAGATGCCAACAAAGCAAAAAAGGAATCAGTAACTACAAGCTAAATCTAAACAACCCAATCCAGAGCAACAGGTGAGGTATGTAAGATAAACTTATTAAAATCAAAGTACGTTTATGTCACCACACACTACCCTAAGATACATTTTCTTGCACTCAATCAGAATCAGGTTTAATATCATCGGCATATGCTGCGAAATTTGTTAACTTTGCGGCTGCAGTACAATGCAATGCATATTTTTTTAAAAACTATGAATTACAGTAAGTATATATTAAATAGTTAAATTAAACAAGTAGTGCAAAAATGGAAAAAAAAGTAGTGGGGTAATGTTCATGGGTTCAATGTCCATTCAGAAATCAGATGGCAGAGCTGGGGGTGGGGGGAGAGTTATTCTTGAGTTGCAGAGTGTTTTCAGGCTCCTGATGGCAGAAATGAGAACAGAAGAAGAAAGAAGTACAATATAATCATTGAAAGACTACACATAGAAAGTGACAATCAATGTGCAAAAGAGGACAAGCTGTACAAATACAGAAAAAAAATAAACAAATGAATACTGAGAACATGAGCTTGAAAGTGAGTCCATAGTTGGTGCTCAGTGATCAGTTGAGTGTTGAAATGAGTGACATTATTCACACCGGTTCACGAGCCTGATGGTTGAAGGGTCATGTACCTCCTTGGTGGCAGCAGCAAGCGGGGAGTATGCCCTGGGTGGTGGGAATCCTTGACGATAGATGCAGCTTTCCTGTGGCAACGCTCCTTGGGAAGGTCATATAGACTAGCGCGCCTTCAGGGTGATGGATTCTCGTGGTCTGGAGGCGGGGGATTTAAGGTTGGCGCCGCCCCAGAAAACTGATGTGTCGTGGGAGAGGGACGATCGAAAGCAGCGAGCTGACTGCTGGCTGTGTGCCCAGAGACCCGAGTTCTTTGGGCACAGAGTTCAGAGGAAGTGATGCAACAGACCATTAACATCGTAAATCAGCAAGTTGTTTTGTTATGTCTTCCCTCTCGTTGTGAAATGACGACATCTCTTTTTCCCTTATTAGGGAGACAGAGAGCCTGTGGTACGTCAAATAACCGGGTGAATGTGTAGTCTTTGGGGTACTGCAAGTCTGTGTCTTTATTGATGTTTTGCTGCGCGCTTGAGTGCTCAGTGGTGGGTGCCGATCCTTTTTTGCTGGTGGGGGAGGGGGGTTTGTTGCTCTGCTGCTGCTTACACATGGGCGGGGGGAGCGGGGGGGGGGCTTTGGGGTTCTAACTTTTGACTGTCATTCATTCTTTGGGGTACTCCTCTGTTTTTGTGGATGTTCGTGAAGAAGAATGTCAGGGTGTATATTGCATACACTTCTCTGACATTAAATGTACTATTGAAATGTACCTATTGAATATATATATATATGGTAATGGAAAAGTATATACCTCATAAACATGCAACATCTACTACCTCAAGTCCTATAAATGAAGGGACAATTGATTCAGGATATAATGCAAGAAATAAAGAACAGAACAATATCTATTTTTTGAGAAAGATGTTAGTCTGGATATCACAGCAACCCAGAGCAATTAAGACCATAAAATATAGGAGCAGAATTAGGCCATTTGGCCCATCGAGTCTGCTCTGCCATTTCATCACAACTGATCCATTTCCCTCTCAGCCCTTGACTTCTCCCCATATCCCTTCATGCCCTGACTAATCAAGAATCTATCAACCTCTGCCTTAAATATACTCAATGAGTTGGCCTCCACCGCCATTACTACTAGATAATTAAATTAATTACTAATAATTAGTAAAGAACAGAAAATATACCCATCTCAAGATAAGTGTTAGGTTAAAAACCGAACACAGACATTATTTGTTATAGAATAGAAGCCACAAACTCAAATAGCAATACAGCATACTATTGTAGATTGCAATAGAAATGTTATAAAGTATTATTAACAAGCTCCATAAACTGTAACAACCTGAGTCAGACTCTCAGGAATCTGCTATTAGCATTCCCTGGATCAGATCCATGATGTACTTTGGCATGAGAAATGTCCCTTAACAGTTGTGAGTTATACAGGAGAGGCCATGCTGTACATTGCAGGCACACAGGTATTGCTTGCAAAAAACACACACGCTGACCCTCCAACCAAACAACAAAGATTAGTATCACAGGGAAAAATGTTACATGAAGCTCTACAAGAAATCAGAAGATAATTAAACATTTAAGAGCACTAATTCAGACGTTGTGTAGCTCAGGTGGTTGGTTGTTGGGTTGAGTTGTTACTTGCAAACGTTTCATCACCATGCGAGCAGACATTGTCAGTGTGCTGTTGGTTGTGGTGTGTCCATCAAATGCTTGGCCTTTATATACTTTTCAAACAGCTGATTAGGTATCATTTCAGAAACTCAATTGTGACGTGAGGACACACCACAATCAACAGCACACTGACAACGTCCCCTCATTTGATGGCAAAACATTTGCGAATAAATTGTCAAGGTCAGAGAACAACTCAATCCAAAGTAGCTGGGGTCCTGTCAGAATCTGTGATCGACAGATACAGCTCAAACTACAGGTTCTTCGCGGGCTGTGGCCACTCACTCCTGGAACTCGCCAAGCAGCTTGGCGTTTCAATATCTCTAGGTGCAGCTTGGAAGATGTGTGCCTTCAGCGTGGGAGAACTGATCCCTTGCCCATTTTGCCAACTGAAGCACCGCGGGAGATTGAAACAACGAGAGAGCTGGCAGGGAGTGTAAGCTGCTATCGAGAAAAAGCCCCTGTACTCAACCTCAGAGATCTCTCTCTCTCTCTCTCTCTCTCCCTCTCTCTCTCTCTCTCTCTCTCTCTCTCTCTCTCTCAAAAGTGAGTGAGAGTCTGTTGGCCCTCAAGTCGGAGGAAGTTGGACACGTGCCACGGCAGATTGTAACATCAAAACAGCAAGCTGTTGGTCTCCTCTCTCATTGTTGGCAGGAACAATATCTCTCTGTCCCTTGCTAGTGAGAGAGAGAGAGCGTGTCTGAGATGTCGAAGTGTTGAGATGGACAGTAGTTTTTGATGGACTCTAGATCATGGTGTCTGGGGGCTTTGTTACTGCTTGCATGGTGGGTGCCGGAGTAGGTGGGGGAGGGTGAGTGGGGATGGGTGGAAGCTTGTGCTGCTGTTTGCGTGTGGGGGAGGGGGCTTTGGGGTTCTGACATCTCTGTCATTCAGTCTTTGGGGTTCTTTTTCTGTTTTGTGGTTGTCTGCGAAGAGTAAGAATTTCAGGCTGTATATACATTCTCTGATATTAAATTGATCCATTGATCATTTAAGAGCACCCTTCTTTACTTCAAACTCTAATGTCTAGCATCATCTCTTCCCATCTTTTCTTACATATTCTCCATCATATCAATCCCCATATCCAAATCTCCAGCAGCATCTCTCACAAATTGTAATATACAGTAGCATCAATTCCATTTCATATTCTAACTTCCAGTCTTCCCTCGTGTTTGAATCCGCAGCATTATCTGTACCAAATAGTAATCCACAATACCATTCTCTGCTCATGTTCTCAGTCCCAGCACCATTTCAGCCTCATGCTCTAACCACTAACATCTTCTTTCTCCATGTCCTAAACTTTGTGCACTATTTCTCTTCATGTTCTGAACTAAATCATTCATCAGTGTCCCTCCTTTCCTCATAACAGCCTTTGTTAATGTGAAGTTAGTGATTTGACCCTCACAGTGAACCTCCGATCACACTCCTGATGACCCCAGGAATCCTAGCTTGCAGATTCTGTCCGATATCATAAAAAAATCGACAAGGATATTTGCTCACAAATTATCATCAACAAGAACTCAAAATTATATAAGAGTAAATAGTTAATAAGTCAGCTGTGAAACTGGATTGATTCTGTAATAAAATTATCTGAAACAGTGTTGAGAATTTTGCTAATTACTTATAACCATAGTAAATTGTTAATTTTCTTATGGTATGAAGCTCACAACAAAGCTAAGAGTAGGTGCCTATAATATCCGGTCTCAGACAGGTGACATGTTGCTCAGTGGCCTTGATGTCCAGTGCAGTCGGCCCCTACCTTCGCAAGTCTTCCCATCAGCCTTCAGCTTCAAGCCCGCATGGCAGTGGCAGTAGAAGCTGCCAATGGTGTTACAGCATTGACCTTCACATCCCCCATTGTCCGCCTCACACTCGTTCGTGTCTGGAAGAAAAACACGGGGAAGATGTAACATTTTGTCACCAGTGCATGGAAGTCTCAGAACGAGACCATCATGTATTAGGACTTTGCGGGAGCAACCTGACTTAATCCTAATATTTCACATTTAGATTCAGATTTATTTATCACATGTATATCGAAAACGATGGCTTCCGGTAGGATGGTGCACGCTCGGTCGCAGCAGCCTCTCAGGGCCCAATTAAAGGTGCAATTGTTTGTTCTTTACCTGGTTTTTTATGATCACAACACATTGATGGATATCAAGAAAATCAAGTATCCTACTAGCAAGTTGCTCGGTAACAATGGGGCTAGACTTGTTGCATACCTTGTTGCAGCCTGCCCTACTGCAACAGAGGCGGTACACAGAAGTCAAACAAACAGTGCAAACGATTGTCTTGGTCATTTTTCATGTGATCACAGGACCCTGCTGGACACTGGTAATGTAGAATGCTACCAGCCTGATTGACTAGTTCATTGGCAAGACCAAAAGGAGGGAGCTGACGGCCCCGGTTGTTGCGTGAGCCAGGCCCTGATGCTGTGGGGTGGCCTGTGGCAGCCGCCCAGGGGAGAAAACAGTGGAGGTGGCGTGGGAAAGAGCAGAGGTGCAGCGGATGGAGTCCTTGCTGGGATGGAGCTGGCTCCTCCTGTTGGTGTGGGCCTCCAATGTTTGCTCAGTGGAAAACAAGCTGGAATGCTGCATCTGTGGCTGCACGTTGAGAAACTGCTGCCTGCTTGCTCTTGTAGAAACATGGCTCCAGCACAGCATCTGGGTGGGTGTGGGAGGGGAGATGAAGTGAGAAGCTGGGAGTGGATAGGTGGAAGAGGTGAAGAGCTGAAGAAGGAGGATATGAGAGAACAGTGACCATGGAAGAAATGGAAAGACCAGGTGTGGGTAAGGTATGTGATACCAGACGAGCGGGAAGGTGGGTGGCTCCTGACTCCTGCCTCCTTCCTTTCCAGTCCGGATGAAGGGTGTTAGCAAGAAACATCAATTGTTTATTCCCTTCCATAGACGCTGCCTGATGCTGAGCAGATTTTGCGTGGACTGCTCAAGATTTCCAGCATCTGCAGAATCTCATATTTACTTTACAAGATATCTATGTCATCAGTAAATTAATGAACAATACGCTACAACCATAATTTACTAACCATGCCTTCATCTAAGTCATTAATATAAACAGGCACATTACTAGTTACATGCTACCAACCAGAAAAACATGTTTATTTCTTTTGGTCACCAATGTTTTACATCCTACACAATGAGCTTTTGTTGTCCATAACCATTTTTCTGGCGTCTTAAAACTCAGAATACACATTTACTGGGCTCCCTTTAACCACAACACATTATTTATTGTATGAACTCCAATTAATTAATCAAACATAATTTCTCTTTTACATAACTACGTTGACTTTGCCTGATTACCTTGATTTTTTCTACGTGCCTGCTACAAAGAAACAGGGTGGTTACTCAGACCCACCAATGGATGGAGAAATATATGTTCCATTTGCTCCCAGAAAAAAAAGCTCAGCACATTTGCAGTTTAGACTGACCAGACTTCCAAATTAATATTTTGAATACCATGTTGGAAAGAAATAACTTGAGTCTTATTTGTAGGATCAGAAAATTTTGCATTATAAATAAACACATTGAGTACTTAAAGACTCAAGAAACTTCACAGGAACAATGGTCAAACAACTTTGACAAGGAGTTGCAGAAGGAAATACCCAGAGAAGTGACTGAAACCTCAATCAAAGTGTGTTTTAAAGGGGGAGAGGGGTCGAGAGGGTTGCAGAGACAGAAACCACCCTGACAACAGTTTATCATGTTAAAGAGTGAACTATAAGGAGAAATAGCCACAACATTATGCCTATGCAAAGTGATCTGACATTTTAACAACCTTCTTTAGCACTTTTCTCTTTACTTTTAAACAACACTATTAACCAGCTCAACATGAGAGCTCTTCCTTCTACTAAACTAGTAGAAAGTGGAGTTTCAATAAGGCCACTCATTCAATATACTTTGCTGAGAGAACACAAGAGATTCGGAAGATGCTGTAAACCCAGAGTAATCTGTGCAAAATAATGGAGGAACTCAGCAGGTCAGGCAGCACCTATGGAAAGAAATAACCGGTCAATATTTCAGGATGAGATCCTTCACCAGTCCTGACCTGTTGAGTTCCTCCAGAATTTTGTATGTGTTAATTTGCTAAGGCAGTTAAGACCAAGTAGGTTGGTCAAGCAAACATTGATCAAGCATTGAATTGGCTATTAATGAAATACAATGACGGTACAGATGACTTCAGGAAGCAACCGGATATTTTTTGCAGAGACATAGGTATAACTTATTTTTAAAACAGTAGGTTAAATTTAATGATTGGATGCTGTTGGCCATGAAGGAATTAAAATACGGAAGGAAACATTAAACTTGAATGAATCAAGGATAGTGGAAGTAGACAAACCAGATGTCTTTGTTCTTGTAATGTGCTTGAAGGAATAGAGGCTGCTATTTTGTGAATCTGCTCTGTAACCTCCATTTTGCGAACTGTTTGATGAACTGACTCTTGATCTGAGATAACTTAATAAGAGCATTTGAATGTAGACACAAGAAGTTTCTGTTAATGATCTGCTGAACCTGAGACCATTCTCAGATGAACTATTTATTGTGTACAACAAAATTTATTACGTCCTGCTGAAGAGTCTCAGCCCGAAACGTCGACTGTACTCTTTTCTATTGATGTTCCCTGGCCTGATGAGCTCCTCCAGCATTTTATGTATGTTGCTTGGATTTCCAGCATCTGCGGATTTTCTCTTGTTTGTATTGTGTACAATGGCAGGTTTGCAGAAGTAATCTCGTTATCTCGGCCCAGTCTGGGTGACCTGGTTTAACTGGTTTGAACCCAACTCAAATAGAACAAAAGAAGTCACCTAAGGCACAAAGTTCTGTAGCCTTTGGCTAGATCCAGTGGTAACCTGACACAGGTTTGACGACATCGAGCCAACAAGATTGAAATGCAACATTTGAACTGATTAGGAAAGAGTATAAGAATGAGGGGCTTCAAATGCAAAGAGACAAGAACTCTGGAGACTAACGATCGCAAGGAAAACCCCCATACCAGGGCCTGGAAGAAAAAGGATCGATTGTTTAACCAATGGGAGATCCTCTATATCAGTGTTATAAATTGGAGAAGTGACATAGGTGAGTATTAGTACAGAAGGAACAGTAGAATTCATGATTTAAGTTGTTGGTCCAGGGCCAATGTAGTTATTGGGTTGTTTGCGCAAAGACAATAAAGTGCAAGCTTTGATTGATTAAGAGTTGCATAGTGAGTTTTCTAACCTGGGTCAGTTGATAATAGTCAACAAAGCACACTAGGGCAATTACCAATCAACACATCGCTGGGATTGCCGGAAAGATAAACAAGTGGAGTATTCTCAGTTATTTTCTGTGTATAAGACAAGGCTATCGCTGACAGTTGTCACTGGGCTTTATGCCTGAAGCCATCTGCTGTGGAATTTTATTCTGATATTATAAATGTGACTTTTTAATGCTTGACAAACTTTGTCATATAAAAAAGAATTAAATGTCAGACACCGCTTGAAAAGGCTCTCTAGAGAGATGCTGGAATGAGCTATATAGATTCAGTCAAATGCAAATTAGATTCCTTTCAGAAATAGTATTTTTGGATACAGCATATGAGTAACTTGAAAGGTTGCATGTGGTGAGTAGAGTTCGCTTCTTTTTTGTTTCACGGTTCCTATGACGCTATGTATTAGACAGCCCTGTGTGCATTGTGTTTTATACACAACCACGACTCCTATGGGAGGTGCAATTTGTTCTGAGCAGATGTCCAGTACAAATTCGGAAAATGACAGTGCTCGATGCGAAGTCTGGCCCCACACTCCACAACGCTAAAATAGCAAAAAAGTAACTGGGGGAAACAACCAGGATGCTACTGTTACTCATGTGGATTACTTTTAGTGTTTGATAAAGAAGATCGATTGAAGAGAAGTATAAGAGATTAGAGATAAAGCGCAAAGTGCTGAAAATAGTAGGTCAGGCGGCATCTGTGAAGAAAGAAAAGGAGTTATTGTTTCAGATTTATGAATTTTCACTTGAAGAGGAGCTGAAGCCAATCTATTTAGGAAAAAGGAAATAAGTTAGGAAGGAGGCAGGAATCACCAAGGATATGTGCAAAGCAATGCATTTCAGTTGGCATTATGTGTCTTATGGCATTCCAGGAATGTGTACAAGAGTCTCACCTCTTTAGGGACGATATGAATGGCTTGGATATAAAAACAGGGAGCCATATATATGGGTTACCTGGGATAATTTCTACTAATTGGCAGCAAAAATATTGTAACGAGCTTAAGGAAACTGGTGAACAAATGTGAGTGCACTGTTCAATGCATAGAGGGGATATGAAACTCTGTTCATGGTGTGACACAGACCAGGAGTACAAAGGGTGTGTGTCACCCACTGCTGAGATGCACAAGAGCTACAGTGGTCTTTTTAAAATGGAATGACTACCTACTGTCCACACCTGAGTAAAGACAACATTGATTAGATAGGACTGTAATGCTACTCTTGGAGGAACAGGTTGGCCAGACTCATGCCAAAAAAATGGAGCACCTGAACTGGCAAAGTGTAGGGTTGTGGCACAGAGAACCATATGTGCAGGGATGTCAAAACTCAGCAAGGGAGGGAGGAGCAATTTGAAACATCTCCGTTTACCATACACTTTCCCCAAGCAGCAAAATGTTTCCCACGTGACAAGGACCTTGATGGCACCAGGAACATAAGAAAATAGGAACTGACATAGACCTCATACCTGCCCCACCATTCAAAATGATTATGGCTGAGATGCCCCATAAGGTCATAATGCAGCCCTATAACTCATCTGTGGGACCGGAATCTAGTGACCAACACCAGACTCTTTGATGTTCCCACTTCTCCAAGAGAAAACTTAGTTACGATTAGTCTTTGGCCCAAAAATCACAGAAGAGAAGACGTTATTCCAGAAAGCAAAGAATCCCTTGAGAAAGTGGTGAATAGAGGGGAATTTCCCCGCACTGCACTTGCCATAAGACAGCTACTGTTGCAGGCTATGTGTGTGCATGCTTGGAGGAGGGGTGGGGATTTTGGCTTGCAAAGAGACAGTCTAGGGTAGATTGGATAGTGAGAGGATGAATGGACCCAGCGGAGGTTGATAGGTTCTTCATGAGTCAGGGCATGAATGGTTATGGGGAGAGGGCAGGTTGCGAGGGAAATGGATCAGCCATGATGAAATGGCGGAGCAGACTCAATGGCCAAAATGGCCTAATTCCGTTCCTATGTCTCATGCTCTTATGGAAGGGGGCGGGAGGGGAAGCCTCGCTGGTAGATTCACAAAGCAAGGCAGCACATCCGTCAGTTATTAAGACACAGCCTGCCCCGATTCCTGCTTGCCAATGCAACAATTCTATTGTAGATCACCGTGTGAGCAGCTGGAATCGTAACGTGGCCCATAATTACGTTGTGGAAAATGACGTTAGTAAGTTGATACTGGTAGGCTGAATCAATGATTGTTCGCAGGGCATCAAAATCAGTGGGTAATTCAAGGTGGCTGACTGCCAGCCTACCTGAGGCACAATGTCCTGACAGTCATGGTTCAGTGCGGAGCTCTTTTGTATCTGAGTCAGAGAGTTGTGAGTTCAAATCCCACTCCTCCTGATGCCCCAAGTATAGTATCTAAAGATTTTAGTCCTGGTGGAGGTGTTAATCTGAGATTTCTCTTCTCAGGTGGGCAGGAAACACTTTGTAATGTTTTTTTTGAAGAACCAAGAACTCTTCCTGGTGCCCTGGTCAGCATTTATGAACATTTGATGATTTGTACCAATGCTGCTTCAGGGAGGTTGCTGTTCACTCAGTACTTGCCACTTTCCTACACAGTCACTAAACATCAAAGATGCTTTATTGCTGTTAAACCTTTTAGGATATCCCAATGTTGTGAAAGGTGAAATACACTCAGTGACCACTTTATTAGGTAAAACTGCTCGTTAATGCAAATATCTAATCAGCTAATCATGTGGCAGCAACTCAATACATTAAAGCATGTGGACATGGTCAAGAGCTTCAGTTCTTATTCAGACCAAACAGCAGAATGGGGAAGAAATGTGATCTGAGTGACTTTGATTGTGGAATCATTGTTGGTGCCAGATGGGGTGGTTTGAGTATCTTAGAAACTTCTGAACTCCTGGGATTTTCACACACACAGTCTCCAGTGTTTACAGAGAATGATGCAAAAAAAAAATTGTCTAGTGACCGGCAGTTCTGTGGCTGAAAAATACCTTGTTAATCAGAGAGTTTAGAGGAGAATGGCCAGACTAGTTCAAGATGGCAGGAAGCTGACTGTAACTCATATAACCACGTGTTACAACAGCAGTGTGCAGAAGGGCATCTCTGAATGCACAAACGTAAAAACCTTGAAGTGGATGGGCTACAGCTGCAGAAGACCATGAACACACATTCAGTGGCCACTTTATTAGGTACAGGAGGCACCTAATAAAGTGGCAGCTGTGTGTAGAAATGCAATCTGTCGATTTGAATATAAACGCATAAACGCAAGAGATTCTGCAGATGCTGGAAATCCAGAGTAATGCATACAAAATGCTGGAGGAACTCAGCAAGTCAGGCAGCATCTTTAAAAAGGAATAAACAGTTGAAGTTTAGACTGAGACCTTTCATCAGGATTGGAAAGGAAGGGGGAAGAATGTTCAAAAGATGTTGAATATATTGCCTTTGTCTCTTCTGCAGGCAGTCAGGGAAGAGAATGCTCCTCATCTCCCAGAAGCACAAGCCCACAAATCAGGCAAGTTGAGTATGGAAAAGCTTGTCATCAGTGATTTCCAGAAATGGACTAACTAATCCAAGTTAAGTGAGTTCAAATCCTGTAATGCCAGTTTCAAAATTTTAAATCAATCAGTTTTTAAAAGTTATTTGGAGATAAAATGCCAATTCCAGTAAAGCGGCCGTGTGGTTGTCCAATCGTCAGAAGGAACTGAACATGTTCACCATTAACATCCCTTCGAGGAGGAATCCTGGTGTGCTGACCCATTCTGACCTATTGGTGGCTCCAGTCCCACACCAGTGTGGGTGACCAGGAAATTAAATGACTAGGTTACCAACTATCCACCCTGCAAACTGCCTTTTCCAAAAGCTCCCTTCCGGAAAGCACTCTAAGGCTACTAAAACAAAACATTCATGCTATCTTAAAAAGTTTATTCCCCCAGGCTGTTAGATTGTAAATACATGTTGGTATTTAAGTATTTATGCTCATTTTATTCCATATCCATACATACTTTAACCCTAACTTAATTTTTTATACAAAACTTTATTCTTTATAATTGTTGGATTTTTTTTGCATGTCATAATCAGAATCAGGTTTAATATCACTGACCTATGTTTGAAATATGTTGTTTTGCAATACATAATAAAAAACTATAAATTACAATAAGAAAGATACATAACATTAAATTAATAAGTAGTGCAAAAAGAAGTGGGGTAGTGTTCATGGGTTCATTGTCCATTCAGAAGCCGAATGTCACTGAGGAAGAAGCTGATCCTAAAACATTGAGTGTGTGTCCTCAGACTCTTGTACTTCCTCCTTGATGGTGGCAATGAGAAGAGGGCATGTCCTGGCTGATGGAGTCCTTAATAATGGATGGCACATTTTAGAGGTATCGCCTTTCGTAGATGTTCTCATTGCTGGGAGGCGAGTACCCATGATGGAGCTGGCTGACTTTGCAACTTCCTGCAGCTTTTTCCGATTCTGTGCAGTGCCCCTTCATACCATACAGGGATGCAGCCAGTTAGAATTCTCTCCAGGGTACATCTGCAGAAACTTTTGAGTGACTTTGTTGACATACCAAGTCTCCTCAAATTCTAAATGAAATACAGCCGCTGTCATGCCTTCTTTATAATCGCATCAATATGTTTGGCTCCTGATAGATCTTCAGAGACATTGACACCCCAGGGACTTGAAATTGCTCACCTTTTCCACTGCTGATCCCTCGATGAGCACTGGTGGGTGTTCCCTCGATTTCCCCTTCCTAAAGTCCACAATCAATTCCTTAGTCTTACTGATGTTGAGAGCAAGAACGTTGAGGACCTCAAAGCAAGACTGCTGTACCAGTGGGACATCAGGTACTGCTGCGCACTTCGCTTTACAGAAACATGGCTACCTCCCACTGTTTCGGATACAGAACTGCATCTCAAGCCTTCACCATTCTGTGCAATGAGAGGCCAGGACAGCTCAATCTTTTAAGGACAGAGGAGATGGAGTATTCTTTATGATGAACTCATTGTGGCGCACAAACATTGTGGTTCTATCTCAGTCCTGCTCACTTGACCTGGAACATCTAGTATGATGAAGGGTCTCAACCCAAAACATTGGCTATTTACTCCTTTCCATAGATGCTGCCTGGCTTGCTAAGTTCCTCCATCATTTTGTAGTGGTCAAATGTTGTCTATTTTATCTGCCTAGGGGATTTTCCACCATAATCCTGGTCGCAGTGTACATTCCACCTCAGGCTAGAGGAGCCGAGTAACATAATCAGCAAGCCTGAAACTATGCACCCTGATGCCTTCCCTAAATCTGTGGGAGATTTCAATGAGGTCAGCTTGAAGAAGACTTTGAACAACTACCACCAACATATCACACATGAAACCAGAGGAGCCAACAAAAACTCTTACCGTACCATCCCACACCCACACTTTGGAAAGTCTGATCACTTGGCTGTACTTCTACTCCCAGCGTATAGGCTGAGACCAAAGAAAATGCTGCAGCAGAAGGGATGGTCAGGGGAGGTGGTGGAGAGCTTCCTGCTTTGAGTTGATGAACTGGACAATATTCAGGGATACATCTTTGAGTCTGAATGGGTATGTCACAATTGTCACTGACTTCATCAGGACCTGTGTGGATGAGTGCCTGCCTTTGAGCACATACCGGACATACCCAAAGCAAAAGCCGTGGGCAAACCAGGAGGTTGGTAGTCTGCTGGGGGCCAGATCTACGGCATTCAACACTAGTGATCCAGAACTATACAAGGGGTCCAGGAATGACCTACAGAAGGCTATTGTAAAGGCATGAAAACAATTCTGATTGAGGTTAGAGACAGAACTGAATGAACGTCGGCTCTGACAAGGTGACAGGGACAAAATTAGAATAAGAATGACAGTGCACATGAGAGAAAAGGGGAGCAAAACTAGCAGCCAAGAAGAGAAAAGAAGTCTGAAAAGTAGATGCAGAATGAGAGGGTGCTAAGCAGACAGAGTATTATACCATATTTTATTAACTTAATCATGGTAATATTTGGTTTTATGTGCTGTGTGTGATATATGTTTTGTGGGTGCACCGTGGTCCAGAGGAACATTGTTTCATTTAATTTTATAGATGTACAGTGAGATGACAGTAAACTTGAACTTGGAAGGCAAGGAGATGATAGACAGAAAGAGAAACTGGGGGGGGCAGAGATACTTTGTAGTCAGACTCAATTCAAACCAGCAGCACAACAGAGACAGAGCCTGGCTTATAGTCATAAACAAGTAATCAGTAAGAAGGATTAGAGCTAATTTTCAAACTAATTGTTTAACCAGGCTAGATGCCAGAACCGAGGTTCACAAATTTCTGTAGTGTGTATTGGGCTGATGATGCCTGTTGTCTGTGCTGATGTATACTTGATGCTCTTCTAAATGCTCAAAAGCTGAGTTCCAAACCATCACCAGCTCCTTAACTGAAGCATATGAGAAGACAGCCCTTCCACTTAATGTCGAGGCAAAGGTCCTCTACCCCCACTACTCACACTGCCCGCCAATATTAAAGGTTTGCCGCGAGACTCTAGAAAACTTGACAGCAGCCACCTTCAACGAAGGCAGAGAGAAATGACGAAACTTACCGCCACCTTCATCACCTCGTCTTTGAAGATCAAGACCAAAACCTTGGCACAAAACTTATGTCCTACTAGGCTACTCTGCTTCTGAGGCCTAAACTATCTGCAGCAGACATCTCAGGACTGGAAAAACTGGACTCTTGACTTCACAATCTACTTCGCTGGGACCTTGCTCCTTATTATCTAACTGCACTGCACTTTCTCTGTACTGCAATACTTTATACTGCACTCTGCTATTGTGTTACCTTATCTCACTGTTCAATGAATCGACCTGAACGGACAGTATACCAACCACAGTTTTCACTGTACCTCGTTACTGTGACAATAATAACAATTCATAAATTCAAGTCATTCATAGCAAGCACGGAGCACAGAATGAAGCAACAGCCACCAACTCCGACATTGGGGTGGCACGTTAGCATAGTGGTTAGCACAATGCTTTACAGTACAGGCAACCCAGGTTCAATTCCCGCCGCTGCCTGTAAGGAATTCATACGTTCTCCCCGCATGGGTTTCTTCCGGGTGCTCCGGTTTCCTCCCACAGTCCAAAGACGTACCGGTTGATAAGTTAATTAGTCCCATGATTAGGCTGGGGATAAATTAAATTGGGGGTTGCTGGGCGACATGGCTCGAAGGGCGAGAAGGGTCGATCGTATCTCAATAAATAAACTTCCTGCTGGTATTCGGTTCTCATAATTTTCAGAGAGTGTAAACATTCTGTAAAATCAACGTGGCCTACTGGCCTCTGGTGGGAGATATCAGCATTACTGGTTAAACACACCAGCCCTTCAAATCACACTGAGGTTCAATAATGCACGAAAGGCTTTGCATGCCAATGTATCGTTTCCCTCTTCTCAATTTAAAATAAATGGATTGTTTAAATAAAAGGATTAGCATTTTTTACTGAAATAACAGAGTGAAGGATTGCCAACAGACTTGTCATGAACAAAAACTTGACTGTTCTTCAGTCACCATGAGTAGGGAGGTAGCTCGGTTAATTATCAGGTGGCAATGTTTGACAAAGAGCAGACACAACTCTTGGCAGATATGTAATTTTCTCTTAAATGCTAGTGTTCATTGCATTTATTTAAGATTCTTCCAGGAACAAAAAGAACTGCCTTTATATTGTGACATTTTCATTGGAAAATGCGCAGGAGTCCTCTACAATAAAAGTTAGCAGCGTCACAAAATGAGACCCAAATGAAGTTTGGAAGATTTTAAGGAGGCTGTTCTTGGAAGAGAACAATAAAGAGGTCTTGATTATTAGATTTCCCCCCTTCTCCTTCTTCCTCTTCTTTTTCTTCTTCAGTCGTCCCTAGGGATGGAGGAAGACTTGCTCCCGTTCGGATTTTGTGGGCTTACAGGGGACTCAATGCGCTCAATGGCCTAACTCTGCTCTTCCGTCTCATGGCTGACGGGGCCAGTGTGGGGCAGGAGGTGCCTGGCGTGATGTGATGTGTGGGGGGGGGGTGGGAAAAGAGATTTGCACCTTTGCCATTTAGATTGGCCTTTTGTGTGGTCACAAAATCTCAACACGATGTTCTCTGTACAGCTCCCCTCCCCAACTATCCGACACCCCACAGGCTCAGCATTTTTTTCAAATAGGTTTTGTGAGCACCTGCAAAAGTTTTCCTCCAGCCTTCTGGTAATCTCCTGTGATGTCATGCTGTGTCCAGCAGAGAGTTCTGGTCTCAGGCACGTGGACAATGTAGCCTGCACAAAAAAGCTGTCTCAGAGTAACTGAGGCCTCCATGCTGAGGATGCTGGCCTGGGGAGAGGATGATGGCCTGGGAGGAGGATACTGGACTGGGTAGGAGGATGCTAGCCGGGTAGGAAGTTGCTAGCCAGGGAGAAGGATGCTAGCCAAGGAGGAGGATACTGGCCTGGGAGGAGGAGGATCTGGCCGGGGAGGAGGAGGAGGATGCTGTTCTGGAAGGAGGATGCTGGCCGGGGAGAGGAACCTGGCATTGCTTCGTTTAACTTGAGAGGAGAGCTGGAGGAAGTTGAGGGGACAGGGTTGGTCACAATGCTCCAGTGCTACAAGGTGCCTGCTGTAGATAGTCAAACTCTCAATAGGGTAATGAAGGCAGGAGTTACTGCGGTGCCTTCAATACTATTCTGTACTGACTTCAGCCACGTCCACTGGCAGCTCACGCCATGTAATGTCCACCCTCTGGGTGAAAACGTTGCCCCTTGGGTTCCCAGGAAAACTCTTGTCATGAACCTATGCCCTCTATTTAATGATTCCTTCTCCAGGATCGCCTACTTATTGTTTTAGAGACACTGTGCAGCTAAGGGCTTTCCAGCCCTACGAGCCCCAGCCACCTATTTTGCACCAATGTGACCAATTAACCTACTAATCTGCATATCTTTGGACTGTGGGAGGAAACCAGAGCACCCGGAGGAAACCCAGGAGGTTATGGGAAGGACATACCAAACTCCTAACAGAAAGCAGCGGATTTGAAACCGGGCACTGGCACTGTAATAGTGTGACTCTAATTGCTATGCTACCATACTGCTTTTCCAATTTCATTCGTCTATATGCACACCTCATTTGCATTGCCAGGCTCGATGAGGTAAACACATACTGCCTTCTCATCTTGTCTTTAACACTGATTGCAAAGAAAGCAGGACCGGACTATATTTCATTAGGAGTTTGAGGAGATTTGGTATGTCACCAATGACACTCACTGTGGGGAGCATTCTAACTGGCTGCATCACTGTCTGGTATGGGGGGGACACAGCGCAGGATCGATATAAGCTGCAGAAGGCTGTGAACTCAGTCAGCTCCATCACGGGCACCAGCCTCCCCAGCATCCAGGACATCTTCAAGGAGCGATGCCTCAAAAAGGCCGCAACCATCATCAAGAACCTCATCAAGAGGAGGGAGGAGAAGATGGCGGTGCAACACAGCACACGCGACCTTTCTGGTGAATGGTATCGGTATTTGTAAGTAGGATGCCGTGCACAATTCTGATTTGATGAAGACAAGCGTGAGAAGCATGGAGGAACATCTGGAGAAACTTCTGAAATGCCCGGTTCACTGCTGCTGCTACTGTGCAATCGAGAATCTCCGAAGGGGAAGGCCCCAAATCCTCGGCTTTGCCTGCTGCTGGCGGCCAGGGCTGGGGTCAAAGCGCTCAGCAGAGATGGTGCTCGGTGCTCGGTGTCGGAGGGCTGGTCGGAGGCTCGAATTTTTGGACGGACTCAGAGTCGGTCTGTGATCAGGTGCTTCCAGGATGCTGCATCGGCAAGTTTGCGGTGCTGGAAGCTCATGGCAGGGAGGGTTTCCTTCCTTCTCCCGTCTGCATGAGATGTTGGGACTCTCAAGAGACTTCGAGACTTTTTCTTTACCGTGCCCATGGTCTGTTCTTCATCAAGTTATGGTATTGCTTGCACTGTTGTAACTATATGTTATAATTATGTGGTTTTAGTCAGTTTTTCAGTCTTGGTCAGTCTTCTGTTTCTGTGATATCACACTGGAGGAACATTGTATTACTAAATGACAATAAAAGAGGACTGCGTGTCCTCATAATCTAATAATCTAATCACCCAGGATATGCCCTCTTCTCATTGCTACCATCCGAACAGAGGTACAGGGGCCTGAAGGGACACACTCAACAAATCAGGAACAATTTCTTCCACTTCACCATCTGCTTTCTGAATGGACATTGAACCCCTGAGCACTACCTCACTACTTTTTTACATAAAAGTTGCTGGTGAACGCAGCAGGCCAGGCAGCATCTCTAGGAAGAGGTGCAGTCGACGTTTCAGTCCAAGACCCTTCGTCAGGACTAACTGAAGGAAGAGTGAGTAAGGGATTTGAAAGTTGGAGGGGGAGGGGGAGATCCAAAATGATAGGAGAAGACAGGAGGGGGAGGGATGGAGCCAAGAGCTGGACAGGTGATTGGCAAAAGGGATACGAGAGGATCATGGGACAGGAGGTCCGGGAAGAAAGACGAGGAGGGGGGGACCCAGAGGATGGGCAAGAGATATATTCAAAGGGACAGAGGGAGAAAAAGGAGAGTGAGAGAAAGAATGTGTGCATAAAAATAAGTAACAGATGGGGTACGAGGGGGAGGTGGGGCATTAGCGGAAGTTAGAGAAGTCGATGTTCATGCCATCAGGTCGGAGGCTAGCCAGACGGAATATAAGGTGTTGTTCCTCCAACCTGAGTGTGGCTTCATCTTTACAGTAGAGGAGGCCGTGGATAGACATGTCAGAATGGGAATAGGATGTGGAATTAAAATGTGTGGCCACTGGGAGATCCTGCTTTCTCTGGCGGACAGAGCGTAGGTGTTCAGCAAAGCGGTCTCCCAGTCTGCGTCGGGTCTCGCCAATATATAGAAGGCCACATCGGGAGCACCGGACGCAGTATATCACCCCAGTCGACTCACAGGTGAAGTGTCGCCTCACCTGGAAGGACTGTTTGGGGCCCTGAATGGTGGTAAGGGAGGAAGTGTAAGGGCATGTGTAGCACTTGTTCCGCTTACACGGATAAGTGTCAGGAGGGAGATCAGTGGGGAGGGATGGGGGGGACAAATGGACAAGAGAGTCGCGTAGGGAGCGATCCCTGCGGAAAGCAGAGAGAGGCGGGGAGGGAAAGATGTGCTTAGTGGTGGGATCCCGTTGGAGGTAGCGGAAGTTACGGAGAATAATATGTTGGACCCAGAGGCTGGTGGGGTGGTAGGTGAGGACCAGGGGAACCCTATTCCTAGTGGGGTGGCGGGAGGATGAAGTGAGAGCAGATGTACGTGAAATGGGGGAGATGCGTTTAAGAGCAGAGTTGATAGTGGAGGAAGGGAAGCCCCTTTCTTTAAAAAAGGAAGACATCTCCCTCGTCCTAGAATGAAAAGCCTCATCCTGAGAGCAGATGCGGCGGAGACGGAGGAATTGCGAGAAGGGGGTGGCGATTTTGCAAGAGACAGGGCAAGAGACACTTCACCTGTGAGTCGGCTGGGGTGATATACTGCGTCCGGTGCTCCCGATGTGGCCTTCTATATATTGGCGAGACCCGACGCAAACTGGGAGACCACTTTGCTGAACACCTACGCTCTGTCCGCCAGAGAAAGCAGGATCTCCCAGTGGCCACACATTTTAATTCCACATCCCATTCCCATTCTGACATGTCTATCCACGGCCTCCTCTACTGTAAAGATGAAGCCACACTCAGGTTGGAGGAACAACACCTTATATTCCGTCTGGGTAGCCTCCAACCTGATGGCATGAAAATCGACTTCTCTAACTTCCGCTAAGGCCCCACCTCCCCCTCGTACCCCATCTGTTACTTATTTTTATACACACATTCTTTCTCTCACTCTCCTTTTTCTCCCTCTGTCCCTCTGAATATCCTCTGGGTCCCCCCCCCCACCTCGTCTTTCTTCCCGGACCTCCTGTCCCATGATCCTCTCGTATCCCTTTTGCCTATCACCTGTCCAGCTCTTGGTTCCATCCCTCCCCCTCCTGTCTTCTCCTATCATTTTGGATCTCCCCCTCCCCCTCCAACTTTCAAATCCCTTACTCACTCTTCCTTCAGTTAGTCCTGACGAAGGGTCTCGGCCTGAAACGTCGACTGTACCTCTTCCTACAGATGCTGCCTGGCCTGCTGCATTCACCAGCAACTTTTATGTGTGTTGCTTGAATTTCCAGCATCTGCAGAATTCCTGTTGGTCACTACTTTTTTATTTTTATTTATCTTTTTGCACTACTTAGTTAATTTAACTTTTTAAAATTTATATGTACTTATTGCAATTTACAGTTTTATTATTATTGATTGCAATGTTCTGCTGCCACATGACAACAAATGCCAGTGATATAAAATCCGATTCTGATTACACTGACGGGTTTTCACTGCAGACTCTTGCACTGGCAGCCAGCCACCACAAGAGGGCAGCACAGGCTTGAAATATGAGGAACGTTGCGAGGAATTACAAACACAAGAGATTCTGCAGAATGATTCTGCAGTCCTGACGAAGGGTCTCGGCCTGAAACGTCGACTGCACCTCTTCCTACAGATGCTGCTTGGCCTGCTGTGTTCACCAGCAACTTTGATGTGTGTTGCTTGAATTTCCAGCATCTGCAGAATTCCTGTTGTTTGCCTTTAGATTCTCCAGATGCTGGAAATCTGGAGAGATATATACAAAGTGCTGGAGGAACTCAGCAGGTCAGGCAGCACCTAGGAAAGGACTAAACAGTCAATGCTTTGGGCTGAGAATCAGGACGGAAAAGGAAGTGGGGCAGAAGCCAGAATAAGAAGGTGGGAGAAGGGGAAGGAGTACAAGATGGCAGGGAATAGGCAAGCCCAGATGAAGGGAAGGTGGGTGTGTGAGGAAAGAGGGATAAAGTAAGAAGCTGGGAGGTGATTGGCAGAATAGTTAAAGGGCTGAAGAAGGAATTTGATAGGAGAGCGCAGTGGGCCATGGAAGAAAGGAAAGGTGAAGTGGTGTATTATACTGCTTGACCCTGCAGTGAGCAAGAAAGTTAAAACTGCTTGGAGGATTGCTCTTTGTTATTTCCCAACGAGTCCGACCCTTCAAACAAAATGTAACAAATCTCTGATAAAGTATATACAGAAGTCCTTTTTCTTGAATTTCCACATCCGATACTGAACATTGCCCTCTTGGGATTTCTGAACAGCCAAAGAGATTTGGAGGGCAGCCAGTCAGTTACATGTGGGAGTGAGAAAGAAACCTACTTTTAATTATGCTGTGTACTGAGTTCCAGAAGCAGTCCTCGCCCATGTCATCCTCTGTCACCCAAAGGTCCCCTCTGCACCTCTGGGAACCCACTGCTCTCTGGGTTAGCGGAAAGTTACATTGGCAACTACAGGTGCTGGGCACCATACTTGCACACAACGACATGGTGTTTTCATCGCTAGTGCAGACCATTCAGCCCAACACCCCAATGAAAGGTCTCCACCCAAAATGGCGACCGTCCATTTCCCTGTACAGATGCTGCCCGACCCATTGAGTTCCTCCAGCTTTTGGCTTGTTAGCATCTGCAGTCTCTTACACCACCCCCCCTCACCCTAACCTCATGCCATCAGTGTAACAGGAGGGAATGTGACCCTGCTTCAAGGCATTTGCTGAACTCGTTCACCAATCCATTTGTGTTCAACCTGCCGGGCATTTCCTCTGATAAATAACCGACATCCTCAGATTTATTTGTGGTCCAATAAAGCCCAAACAGAGTCCCAGCCAGTAACCAACTCTTCACCTCCCCATACACATTCCAAAACATCACAGGATGTGGCTCGCAGTGGAGGGAGTGAGTTGGGAGTTCAATGGGTCTTGGAAATTTTCTGCAGCAAATTTCTAACAGCTTGTGTTCGTTGGAACTCCAAAAGAAGGCAAATGAATCTTTTGCAACCATAAAAATTAGAATAGAATGCTGGCATAGGACCTTTCATAACAGAGCCAGATAAGGAGGGGGGCAAATAGGGGCAGCTGTCCGGAATGGCAGTGATAGGGAATAGGTTGTCAATCAATGCAGAGGAGGGAAGTACGTGAGCAGAGTGAGGCAGGATGGAGAGGGGTACAGACGGGATGGGACAGGTTGCGAAGGGGTATAGGGAAAAGGAAGCAGGGCAGGGCAGGGCGAGATGTGGGCACAGTGGATTAAGGTTGGGAGGGATATGGGGAGAGGCACAAAGAGTGAGGAGAGCGCTACTATGTAAGGACAGGAGTCTATTTGGAAGGTGCGGCGCGTGGCCAAGCGGTTAGGGCGTTGGACTAGCGATCTGAAGGTCGTGGGTTCAAGCCTCAGCCAAGGCAGCGTGTGTATCCTTGAGCAAGGCCCTTAACCACACAATGCTTCAGTCTACCCAGCTGAGAATGGTTACCAACAAAAATGCTGGGGGTTAAACCCGCGATAGACTGGCGTCCTATTCGGGGGGGAGTCTCGTACTCTCAGTCGCTTCACGCCACAGAAACCAGCATAAGCACCGGCCTGATGGGCCACAAGGCTCGTGACAGACTTTAATCTTAATCTTTAATCTATTTGGAAGGGAGCAGAGAGGTGTGAAAACGAGTGAAGAACGAGAGAGTTCATACTGCTCCCTACACGTATCAGAAACTGTGAAGCAACCACAGAGACCCCTCCTTCTCCCCTCCTCCCACTTAGATTTGGTCTTTGTGTCGTAAACCAGGGATGGCGGATTTAATGGGGTCTGAAATCTCACAGTGGCGAAGGTAATGGACTAGCAATGAGCAATTAAATATTGTGGATTAGCTGTGCAGGTCCGTAGGGTCAATTTGGAGGTCAAAGGTCTGTTTGCTATAGCTGAAATGTTGTGAAGGGTCTCAAACTCTGATCGCAGGGTAAGAAAGATAAATTAAGTGGGGCAATGTAAATAGTGTTACTTTATTAAGGTACTGAAGGAAGTGCAAATGTAAAGGACAATAATCACTGGAATAAGGCAGGAAGTAACAGCCAATCCCACCACCAGTAGCTGATGCACTGTGAATATAAAGGTCCCACATGTTGGAAGAATAGTTATTAAGTCAGGAAGGAAGGGATTAGGAGGGGCGATTGAAAGTCTACCATGAGGATGAGTTTCAGGAAAATGTTTTGAAGCGCGTCTTCTGGTGGTGATCTGAGTTCACCTCTGCACTCACTCGGTTCAGACAGTCTGTGTTGGTGTGCACTGACGCTGGATCAATGTGTCCTGCCTGTGGTTTTCATGCAGCTGGATGTGCTGGTCACTCCGTAACTCTGATCAGTGTGCTCACCTTGGTTGGTTTTCACTCAACCAGTGGGTGTGTCTTGCCCCTGCTCGCCAGTGTTCATACAATTCGTTTGTGCTCAGCTCGGTCAGTGTGCCTTCAAACTCCAAAGTACATTTCTTAGCAAAGTATGTAAATATCACCATACACCACGTGAGATTCATTTTCTTCCAGGTATTCACACTTGAACAAACAAATACCACAGAGCCGATGAAAAACTACACACAAAGACTGACAGGCAACCAATGTGCAATAGAAGATAAAGTTTGCAAATACAAATAATAATTATGTATTTATTTGTTATTCATAATTATTATTGTTATAAATAAATAAATGAAACTGAGGACATGAGTCATTGAAAGTGAGTCCATATTCATCCTATTTGGCAAGTGTTCTCCTTAGCTGGCATGAGCTTCACTGGGTTTGCATGCACCCACTCAGGTCAGAATGTACACACCCTGGTTGGTAAGTGTTCACCTTGGTTGGCATGACCTGAGTTCGTGCCCACTCGCCTGCTCAACCGGGGCTGATGCTGCGAAGTTTACAATCACTCTGGTCAGCGTGTGCTTACGCACTAAATGCAACATGAACAGACACACCGTTCAGCACACACCAATCTGAGTATGAACAAAGAGCCTTCTGCAGGAGACACAATCGACGAATAGAACTCCATGCATCTTCCACAGTCTAGGGCCTGATGCAATCAGCATTCCCCAGAACCTTCCGGATCAGTATGGTCAATCAGCATCCCGTAGAACTTTCTGGATCAGTATGTTCAGTCAGCATCCCATAAAACTTTCTGTACCATTATTTTCAATCAGCCTCCCCCAGAACCTTCTAAATCAGTATGCTCATTGAGAGAAGCAATGACAACAATCAGTGTAGTGAAAAATTACAATGTTTATTAGAATATTTATTAGAATACATAGAATAGGAATTAGAATCCAATTAGATTAAGATTGTGTTCTTGGCTGATCTCCATCAGCACCATTCTTTAATTCAAAATGAATTAAGTTTCTTTGTCTATCTGCTCAGTTAGTTCTGAAGGTCATTACTAAAGAGTCTAATGCACTGCTTTTCAGTTTCTGTTTAGCATCTTGTTTATTTATTGAGATACCGAGCGGAATAGACCCTTCCGGCCTTCCAACCACGCCAGCCAGCAACCCTCACTTTAACCCTAGCCTAACCATGGGACAATTTACAATGACCAGTTAATTAACCTACCAACCGGTACGCCTTTGGACTGTGAGAGAAAACCGAAGCACCCGGAGGGAAAACAGGGAGAACGTACAAACTTTGTACAGGTAGCATTGATTCACAACCAGAAACACTATTGCTATCAGTACGTCCACTGCAGTCAAAGGGTCACCACACTTTTATATGCGAGATCAGTCTCAGCACAGTTACCTTGCTGAGGAAAGTTTGTAGATTGATCCAGGACTAGCAATGCACCAGGACCAGTTGACTTGCAAACTCCCTTCCCTAACAAATAACCTTCAATTGAGTTTTAACTGATAAAAAAAATCAAAGTTTAATTAAATAAAAGATAGTCTGTTTATTCATTTAGAGATACAACGTGGAATAGACACTTCTGGCCCACTGAGCCATGACACCCAACATCCCACCGAGTTGACCCGATCCTAATCACAGGACAATTTACAATGACTGACATACCAATTAACCAGTACATCTTTGGATTCTGGAAGAGAACTGGAGCTCCCAGAGGAAGCCCACATGTACACACACACACACACACACACACACACACACACAGAAAGAACGTACAAACTTTCTTACAGGTGGCGTTGGAAATGAAATCTCAACTCTGATGCCCCCAAGCTGTGATAGCGTTGCACAAACTGCTACCATGGAATTTTAAACATAGCTCTATCTTAGCAGCAATATACCACGCATTCCGCGATTTAACATTCTTATTGTTTTTAAAAAAGGGACATCACGTTATGAAAGAACATGAGAACAAGGCCTCTCTACCATCCAGTTTCATCAACTCTGCTGTGCTGTGGATCTCTGTATCCCTTGATTTCCTGAGTTGCCAAAAATCTATCAGTTTAGGTCTTGAGCATATTTACTTGCCGACCATCCACAGTTTTTAGCAAAGAAAATCAAAGACTCACGGTCCTCAGAGTGAAGAAATCTATCTTCATCTGAGAAATAATGGTTGACCCCTTATTCAAAGTTCAAAGTAAATTTATTATCAAAGAAGATATATTTTACTATATACAACACTGAGATTAATTTTCTTGTGGGCATACTCAATAAATCAATCGAGTAATAACCATAACAGAGTCAATGAAAGACCACCCAACTTTGGTGTTCAACCAGAATGCAGAAGACAAGCTGTCAAATACAAAAAGAAAGAAACAATAACAGTAAATAAATGAGCAATGAACATCGAGAACTCGATATCCATGTTATACTCATCTCTCTTTTCTCTAATCACTTAATTATCCTACATCCTTCTGCAGTCTCTTTGCATCTCCGAGTTTGTACTGTCAGGAAACAAGAACGTATTGTACCTTATCTAAGATTCCCTCATCTTAGTTATTGGCTGAGATTGTGAAGAGTTGAGGCTGGGCAGTGATCTGTGTGGTCTCCTCCAAGTTACATGTTGACGTGCCCAAAAATAGCCAGTTTATTCTGACTTCCCTTTCTTGTTGTGATGATTCATTGTCAATCCATGCTTTCAAACACTTTCCAACATTGGAGCCCTATATTTGTGCAGCAGTATTTTATATGGCAGCTTATTGAATCACATCTAAAAATCCAGAAAGATAGAGTCCAAATGTTCTCCTTTGTCTATCCTTACTAGTTAGACCCCTAATTAAATTCTAACATATATAACATCCATTTCATAAAATCATGTTGACCCAGTCGAATTACATCGTGATTTTCTAAAATATCCTAAAATAATCGAATCTAGCACATATCCCACCTCAGGCGGTGAGCTAACCAGCCAAATTTCTTGTATCCTTTCTCTGAGCTTAATTGAGTTGATAGGGTTATGTTTGCTGCCTTCTAATCTATGGCATTCATGAGGTTCAAAACTATTGCATTTAGTATTTCTTTTAAACCACTTGAGGCTGGCTGTCAGTCCTGGGACATTTATCTTCATGCTAAGTTCCCAGCTCTCAATAGACTGTTGATCTACCGGTCAAACCAAATGGTTTGCTGCTTTAGTCCTTTTTCAGTGAATTGTGTTGACTTTACAGCAATCTTTAGTCTACTACTGCTGAATGTAAAGTAACTCAGACCCCAGCATCTGCAACCTTCAGAATAACCATTTGCCTCCAAAGTTTATCTTTCCCCTTCCAACCTTCTCTAAATACTCCCCATTGCTGCCAAATTCTAGACTGGTACTGTAGGTCTGTGCTTACTTGTAAATGAACTTTTAATTGGCAAGCAACAGGAATTCTGCAAATGCTGGAAATTCCAGCAACACACATAAAAGTTGCTGGTGAACACAGCAGGCCAGGTAGCATCTCTATAAAGAGGTGCAGTCGACGTTTCAGGCCGAGACCCTTCGTCAGGATTAACTGAAGGAAGAGTGAGTAAGGGATTTGAAAGTTGGAGGGGGAGGGGGAGATCCAAAATGATAGGAGAAGACAGGAGGGGGAGGGATGGAGCCAAGAGCTAGACCGGTGATAGGCAAAAGGGATACGAGAGGATCATGGGACAGGAGGTCCGGGAAGAAAGACAAGGGGGGGGGGGACCCAGAGGATGGGCAAGGGGTATATTCAGAGGGACAGAGGGCGAAAAAGGAGAGTGAGAGAAAGAATGTGTGTATAAAAATAAATAACGGATGGGGTACAAGGGGGAGGATTCATGGCCCCAAACAGTCCTTCCAGGTGAGGCAACACTTCACCTGTGAGTCGGCTGGGGTGATATACTGCGTCCGGTGCTCCCAATATGGCCTTTTATATATTGGCGAGACCCGACGCAGACTGGGAGACTGCTTTGCTGAACACCTACGCTCTGTCCGCCAGAGAAAGCAGGATCTCCCAGTGGCCACACATTTTAATTCCACATCCCATTCCCATTCTGACATGTCTATCCACGGCCTCCTCTACTGTAAAGATGAAGCCACACTCAGGTTGGAGGAACAACACCTTATATTCCATCTGGCTAGCCTCCAACCTGATGGCATGAACATCGACTTCTCTAACTTCTGCTAATGCCCCACCTCCCCCTCACATTCTTTCTCTCACTCTCCTTTTTCTCCCTCTGTCCCTCTGAATATACCCCTTGCCCATCCTCTGGGTCCCCCCCCCCCGGTCTTTCTTCCCGGACCTCCTGTCCCATGATCCTCTCGTACCCCTTTTGCCTATCACCTGTCCAGCTCTTGGCTCCATCCCTCCCCCTCCTGTCTTCTCCTATCATTTTGGATCTCCCCCTCCCCCTCCAACTTTCAAATCCCTTACTCACTCTTCCTTCAGTTAGTCCTGACGAAGGGTCTCGGCCTGAAACTTCAACTGCACCTCTTCCTAGAGATGCTGCCTGGCCTGTTGCATTCACCAGCAACCTTTATGTGTGTTGTTTTAATTGGCATGTATATATTAGTCTATATTGGTGGGCACATGGCCAAGTGGTTAAGGAATTGGACTAGCGACCTGAAGGTTGTGAGTTCGAGCTCTAGCCAAGGGAACATGTTGTGTCCTTGACCAAGGCATTTAATCACACATTGCTCTGCGACAACACTGGTGCCAAGCTGTATGGGTCCTAATGCTCTTCCTTTGGACAACATTGGCGTCATGGAGAGGGGAGACTTGCAGCATGGGCAACTGCTGGTCTTCCATACAACCTTGCCCAGGCCTGCACCCTGGAGAGTGAAGACTTTCCAGGCGCAGATCCATGGTCTCGCAAGACATATGGATGCCTTTACTTTGCTATGTATTGGTCTATTCATGGAATGTGTAGTACTTAACCACAATGACCTTTGCTGGATTAATCTCAGGCCAGATAGAGATTCACAATGACAACCTAACCAATATCCACCTGAATTATGGAGGAAGGTCAGAACAATGTAATTTAGATCCATGAACCTAAATCCCACTCAATGAGATCTCTGACGATTGGTATCCTAACACTGTCATACAGAAAAGAACTGTTAATCAGAGATTTCAAGTAATTAACTGAGGTGGCATCTGCTGCTTTTAAGAGAGCAGTATTTCACGTTGCAAACACAAACTGCAAGCAGCAATGTTGCGTGAATTTCTTTGAAAAGGCTTGGCTTTGACTTTGATTTATTCCATAATTCAAAGAAAAACTCAGTCCAATCATTCCAGGAAATACATGCCTTGTTTATAGAATTTCTGGATAAACTTTTGAGGCAAATGGTATGCTCTGGGTCTGCAAGGGTTGCATTTGTTAAGACTGATCCCTATGATTAGGCAATATGCTGGAGTCTCCTTACAGGAATCGTCACCATTATGTGGCATGTCATATGACGTAGGTGATCATGGTCTGATGACCATGACTGTTCTTGACAAATGAAGTGGTTTGCCAATGCCTTCTTCTGGGCAGTGTCTTTACAAAATGATGACCCCTGCCATTATCAATACTCTTCGGAGATTGTCTGCCTGGAGCCAGAGGTCGCATAACCAGGACTTGTGATATGCACCAGCTGCTCATACGACCATCCACCACCTGCTCCCATGGCTTCACATGACCCTGATTGGGGAGGTGGGGGGGGTAGTGCTAAGCAGGTGCTACTCCTTGCCCAAGAGTGACCTGCAGGCTAGTGGAGGGAAGGAGGGCCTCACACCTCCTTTGTCAGACATACCTGCACCCCATCACCCACCTTGCATGAATGCACTGAATAAATACATCACATCATCTCCTGCTCTGACTCCTTTTATTTTCCCCCAACCTTCCCCTCCCTGCTCTCAAGCGACAGGCTCTAAAGTAAATAGAAACTTTTCAGACTACTTTTCATTCTCCATACAGTCAAACTGGGCCCCTCTCCCGGGGTTCCTGAACTGAAATTCAAACACAATGCGAAGAAAGGTAAAGAAGCTGGTTCCACTCAAGGCAGAGGTGATCCTGGTTTTTAATACAGTTTTGTCATTCTTTTTCTCTTTCGCTTGGTGTAGGCTGAGTTTATATTGGTCCGCATTTTACCCAGTGACCACAGAAAACAAGCATGGGTCGCCCAACACAATTCTACAGGCTCCACCCATGCTTGATTTCAAGGGTCCAATGATGGGATCCAACAATGGAGAAGATCTCAACGGTTGGTGGGGAGAATGCCTTTATTGAACTGGCTACTGCTTACAACAGGGGTTCCCAACCTGGGGTCCTCAGTTAATGGGAGGGGTCCATGGCATAAAAGGTTGGGAACCTCTTCTGTTTATTTTAAATCTGAATTCTAGCGTCCAGTTAAACTGCTCATAAGATTAAGAGAAGCTACCTTGGAGAACCAATTCCTGTATGAACAAGGATGTTCTTTTCACAATATCAAATTTGACCAAGAAAAATGAAAAGTGTACACAACCCATTCTCATAAATCAAAAGAATTTAAAGATCCAACAGATGCAGGAAATCTGAAACAAAATAACACAGAAAATGCTGGAAAGACTCGGAGAGCTTCTATATAAAGTGAAATAAATTCAAATTTCCAGTTTTTGACACTTTAGGAGAATTAAGGATCCACTTTTAAAATACCCCAGGACATTGCAGTCAAAATAAGCAAATTAAGCAGGAAAAAAAAACAAATTACTGGAGGAACTCAGCTGGCCAGGTAGAAACTATGGAAGGAAACAATTGACATTTTGGGTCAAAACCCTTCATCTGGTCTGAAGGATTTCAACAAGTTGAGATGAAAGATCCCAACCCAAAACACCGCTTGTCACTCCATAGTGCCCGGAACCTCCAAGTGTTACAAACTAATCCCTCTAACATGAAGTCTAACAGGAGGCGGATCAAATGGCCTGCAGCTAACATGACTTCACTGTGGAAGCAGTTTGTTGAAGATGTTAACCAAATTCTGGAGGCAACAGCAAAGGGAGGGATTGATGGGAAGCTGCAAGCCATGACAACAATTATTGTCAGTATCGCAGCTGAACAGTTCGGAGAAGAGGAGAAGAAAGGCTCCAAAACACTTTACTCGAAGAACCAAAGAGCGTTGAGGATCCACAACATCAGGCAGGAGATGCTGGATGGAGAGCGAGGTGTCTCCCAGTGGAGGCTGGTTGTAGGGGAATTCGCAGCCCATTCCTTAGCTACAGCCTTCAGCAATTTGGGCATCGAGGGAGAGAGGAAGAGGAGAGCCATCCGCAGTACCACCGATGGGGCAAAGAGGGCCTCAAGATGGCTGTAGCTCAAAAGAGGGGAGCCATGGAG
Source organism: Mobula birostris (assembly GCF_030028105.1). Lineage (NCBI taxonomy): Eukaryota > Metazoa > Chordata > Chondrichthyes > Myliobatiformes > Myliobatidae > Mobula > Mobula birostris. The sequence goes on from NC_092396.1 coordinate 13,724,797, forward strand.
TCATAAGTAGCTAGCCATCTGGACACAAGCTGGGGTCTGATCAGCCCCGGCTGGGTCACCTGGAGGAGGTTGTATGATGTTGAAAGACCCGAAACACCCGATGATTCCAGGAACATCACTGAAGATGTGTCCAGAAGCATCAGTAGATGTATGCACACAGCCATTAGCTTTTGTTTCTCCAGATTCCAGCACCTACAGTCACTTGTGTCTCTTTTTTATAGGCATAGTCCCTACTGAAAATGAAGTACAAAAGTAGACAAAAAGATCTCATAAACAGCGGTGAGGCAAAGACAATATAACTTGCTTTCTTGATGAGTCCTGATGAAGGGACTCGGCTCAAAACATCGACTGTTTATTCCTCTCCATAGGTGCTGCCTGATCTGCTGAGTTCCTCCAGCACTTTGCGTGCGTTGCCTTGGATTCTCAACATCTGCAGCTTTCTCATGTTTGTGATAACTTGCTTCATCTATTTTGTTCATTCTGGGATAAAAATTGGCTGTAACACCGGTGAGAAATTCTCCTCTCCTCCTTGAAATAAAGTCATAGAGTCATACAAAATGGAAGCCAGCCATTTGGCCAACCACATCCTTGCCGACCAGTGGGGACCCATATGCATTAATCCCATCTTCCAGCACTTGGCCCATAGCCTTCAATGCCTAGGCTATTCAAGAATTTGTCTAGACACTCACTTAAACGCTGTCAACATCTTTGCTTCCACCACTCTCAGGCAGTGTACTCCAAGGTGAAAAAGGTCTCCTTCAGATCCATTCTAAATCTCTTACCACTTACATCAAACAGCCTCCAGTTTTGTCTACCACTAACATGAGGAATAGTTTTTTTGCAATCAACACTATTTACACTCTACATAGTTTTATATAGGGCACTTCCATCATGTCCCCTCTTAATCTCCTCCATTCTAGTGAAAACAGACTCAGCTTCTCCAATCTCTCCTCATAACTGAGAAACTCTATCCCAGGCAACTCTGTGCCCTCCTTGGATCTACCTCATCTTTTCTAAAGCATGGTAATCAGAACTACATCCAGGACCCCAGCTCAGGTCAGACCAATGATCTCTTAGATCCACTCTTGAGGGGCAACATGGCCTCAGTTTAACACATCACTATAATATAGCAGTTCCAGTAGTGCAGTGCTCCCTCACTACTGCATCGATGCCAACTCTGTCCACAAAGACGAACAAATTAGGCCTTTGCAACAGTGGCACCTTCTCTGTAACTTTTGTCAAAGCAGATAAGGCACACCTCCAAGAGGACCACAACCTTGTCATAGGGTTGGGGGCTTGCATGCCTCAATGACCTGACAGCTATGACAGCCGGAGGCAGGGCCTTGTGCTTTGGCTCTTGGGAGGGTCACCATGCCAAACAAGTGAAAGGGTAGAGGCCATACTAAGAGTGGTTCACCGGTCCTCCAAGTTCAGGGGTTCAACTCAGGGCTAACAATCCTGACTGATCAAAAGAAAACAATTGTTACAGAAACAACAGTGAAGAATCCTTCTATATAACCAGAGATGGAGGACCTTCATTGCTGCCCTAAACACCAGCAGCATAATAGGCAAGAAGTAAGTAAGGTAAAGTACAAAGTGGTTTGTTGTTTAAAAAATAATGCATCTGGGACTTCAATGTGCAGAATCCCTTTGAGACCGGCATTCACAAATTCATGTTGAACCATTAGCTTCGTCCCCCATTAAACTGGTCCTGTCATGTTGCAATAAACTACTGGCACTGGAGAAAAGCATCTACAGTTTCAACAAACTGGGTTGTTGGAGCTGGCGGGGTGGGGGGGGTGAGATGCAAAGTACAACAGTCTTTAGGAGAAGCCAAAGAATCAGAGTCTTGCTCTATTTCATTCTATGATCTCATTTCTGGAATTTGACAGCTGGTGGTCTGAAAGACTCTTTAGACCATTCCTTGTCAGGTTCCATCAACCAAACGGTTGATCTTCATCAGATTTTCACCTTCCAAGGCCTGGCGCACAAAGTGCATATTGGAAAAGCCTGGATATGGAATGCCGAAGTTTTGCTCCTTGTGGTTCTGCTATAAGCATCTGTGTAACTGCAGTGCACTGTGAGCTGGGTCAGGTTACCCCAGCTGGATATGAAGTAAGGCTTCCTGACTCCAGCTTCCATCCACCAAATGATGTGAAACAGACCATTCGGCCTCTTGAGGCCCTCCTTTATTCTGTGAGATTGTGAGTGGCTACCCAACCTTTCCCTATTCTTGATATTGGAGTCATTGTTCTTCTAAACGTCTGTCTTACGTTCTTCCAAAGCTGCAAACTCACCAAGGGGTGCGGTTCGCAGGCTGGCCTTGTCAGGAAGTTCACATTTAAGGCTCACTATGTAAACTTAATGCAGTCAGTACCAACAGGATATTTCACCGTTGGAGGTGCCATATTTTATATGAAAACTCAAACGAAGGCCCCATCTGCTGTTAGGGGTGGATTGAAAAGTTAATGTGGTGCTTTCTCCAATCTTAGCTGAGGCCTATACATGACAGTAACTTGTCCAAGCAACACCACAAGAGATCAGTTAATATATTACACTGGATCATTTAAATATTACCACCACAACAACTTTGTGTCCTCACATCTGATGGACTCTTTCCTAATCCTTGTTGGTTTATTATTACATTTATACAATCCCATAAACGTCTCAGGCTGGATCCCAAAGAGAACATACATTACATAAGCATATCCGACATGATTTAGGAAGAGAACATCTTCAAATGTGTCAATGGATAGTGAATAAAGCAGCTGTTTGTTGGCAGTCACTACACACCCTCTTCCAACAAAACATCTGGGCTCATTTAGCTGAAGTAAATCCCCAAAAGCAACAGAAATGTGTGGAAAGAGAAAGCTTTTTGTCTAAGCACCATCTACGATTCAGTAAAACTGTGTAAGCTTTCCAATACTTCTACCCTTCCAGATATCTGGCTGTATGACACAGCATCGTTCGTCGTACAATTTGCTGCTTGATTAGTGCTTAGCCTCACAGATAGGCCTTAAGCCCTCCCTGGCTGCGCAGTGTCATCTGATCTCACTCAGCGCAAGAGTGGGCCGGTCCTTGGCCTTTGGCCTTTGCCTGAGGGTGGCATTCCTGTCTCAGAATGAAATGTTATTTCAGTCAGAACTACTGTAGTATAATGCAAGATTGCCTTAAAGTCTCTAGGAATTGAGGATAAATCTCCAGGACACTACCTCAAGTAAAACCTGGGAAAATATTGACAGTATCAACCAGAAAAAAATCTGTTAAGTTTTTCTAAAATTCTTTCAAGAGTAGTAGGTAAGACATTGTTGACCAATAGTGAAGAATAGGAAGGTACCCACACCAACAGCGGCATTTTTAAAAAGCTTTCTCTAGAGAAATTTGACAAGCTTTGCCTTGAGCTAATCATTATGGGTGCAGACTCAAAACTGGTCCTTAAAAGGGATAATTTTACTGATTAGAAGCTACCCACACTAACACAAACATGAAGCAGTCAGAAGTCCAGTTTGAAAGCTTGGTAGGTGGTAATTTTTTCAGAATCAGTTTTGATATCACCAAAATTTGTTGACTTTGCAACAGTAGCACAATGCAATACATAATAATAGGAAAAAAATTGTGAATTACAGTTAAGTACAGTATATGTATATTAAATAGTTAAATTAACTAAATAGTGCAAAAATAGAAATAAAAAGTTGTGAGGTAATGTTTATAGGTTCAATGACCATTCAGAAATCAGTTGGCAGAGGGGAAGAATCTGTTCCTGAATTGTTGAGTGTGTGTTTTCAGACTTTTGTACCTCCTTACTGATGGTAGCAGTGAGAACAAGCCATGACCTGGGTGATGGGGGTCCTTAATGATGGACGTCACCTTTCTGAGGCACCGTTCATTGAAGATGTCCTGGATATTATGAAGGCTAGTGCCCGTGATGAAGATGACTAAGTTTACAGCTTTCTGCAGCTTTTTACGATCCTGAGTAGTGCACCCCCCATATCAAATAGTGATGCAGCCAGTTAAAATGTTTTTGTTATTGTTAAAATGTGAGTGTTATTGGTGACATGTCAAATCATCTCAAACTCCTAACAAAATATAGCCACTGTCATGCCTTCTTTGTAGCTGTACCGATATGTTGGGCCCAGGATAGGTTCTCAGAGATACTGACACCCAGGAACTTGAAATTGCTTTCTCTTTCCTCTTCTAATCCCTCTATGAGGACGGGTCTGCATTCTCTTGTCTTACCCTTTCTGAAATCCACAATCAGTTCTTTGGTCTTACTGACACTGAGTACGAGGTTGTTGCTGCAGCACCACTCAGCCACTCAACTAGCTGACATATCCCACTCTTGTATGCCTTCTCATCACCATCGGAGTTACATTAAGTATGTGTATATATATATATATTTGTCTATTAAATAGTTAAGTTAAAATAAGTCATGCAAAGTAACAGAAATAAAAAAGTAGTGAGATAGTGTTCATGGGCTCAATGTCCATTTAGGAATCGGATGGCAGAGGGGAAGAAGCTGTTCCTGAATCACTGAGTCTGTGCCTTCAGACTTCTGTACCTCCTCCCTGATGGTAACAGTGTGAAAAGGGCATGCCCTGGGTGGTAGGGATCCTTAATGCCGGATGCTGTCTTCCTAAGGCAACACTGCTTGAAGGTATTTTGGATACAGCAGAGGCTGGTTACCATGACAGAGCTGACTAATTTTACAAGATTCTGCAACTTATTTCAATCTTGAGCGGTAGCCACCCCCTCCCACCATACCAGACAGTGATAGCCAGTCAGTATGCTCTCCACAGTACATTTGTAGAAGTTTTTGAATGCTTTAGTTGACAAACCAAATCTCCTTAAGCTCCTAATGAAATATAGCTGCTGTCTTGCCTTCTTTATAGCTGCATCAATATGTTGCATCAGTAGGTGATCAGATACTGACATCCAGGAGCTTAAAATTGCTCACTCTCTCCACTTCTGTTCCCTCACCTTATCCATCCTGAAGTCCACAATCAGCTCTTTGGTCTTACTGACACTGAGTGCAAGGTTGTTGCTGCTACACCACTCCACTAACTGATGTATCTTGCTCCTGCACGCCCTCTCATCGTCACCTAAGGTTCTACCAACAATGGTTGTATCATCAGCAAATTTACAGATGACATCTGAGGTATGCCTAGCCACACCGTCATGGGTGTAAAGAGAGTAGTGAAGTGGGATAAACACACATCCCTGAGGTGCACCTGCGTTGATTGTCCGCAAGGTGGGAATGTTATTTCCAATCCATACAGATAGTGGTCTTCTGCTTAGGAGGTTGAGGATCCTGTTTTAGTGGAAGGTACAAAGGCCCAAGTTCCTGAATTCTTTGATCAGGACTGTTGGAATGATTGTGTTAAATGCTGAGCTGTAGTCAATAAACAGCATCCTGACATACTAGGTATTTGTATTGTCCAAGGCTACATGAAGAGCCAGTGAGATCCCATCCACCGTAGACCTACTAGGCAAATCGCAGTCCTTGCTGAGATATATGTGGAGAGTTGGAACTGTGGATCAGAATTCAGATCCAGATGAATATTCATACCCACCCACACACCTTATTCATGCGAGACATTGAGCAAGGATATTTTAAACATTTTCAATTATACAGGTGTCACCTCCTGAGAGGGGGGAGAAGATGTGGGGCTTGTTGCTTTCCACAGTCTATATGCTGCGTTCCCCCGCTTAAAGATAAAATCTGAAGCTGTTACTTAGTGAAAGCCAGGTGACAAAGAGGAAACCCTCCATTAAATGCACAGTACAGACTTCCTCATCTGCCCTGAATTCACAAGTCTTTCTCTAAGCAATTGAGGGGATCCTAAATTTGCCACTGGTGCCGTCAGGTTGTGGCACCATGGCAACCGGTCGGGATCCGGCAGTGACGGAAACCCCCATGAGTTACACACTGGTTGACTCTTGTTTTACAAGGCAGGGACAGCTGATAAATAAACACCGCAGCCCACTAAAACAATGTGGAGCTGTCAGGGGAATTCCTGCAGCTCCTGATTCCCAAGTCATATTGAGGATGAACTTTCCCAAAGGATAGTGAATCTTTCCTGAACTAAATTGGTTGTTAAATAAGCCCACTTTGTCGAGCACCTACGGTCCATCCGCAAAAAGCAGCATTTCCCAGTGGCCAATCATTTTAATTCCAATCCCCATTCCCATGCTGACGTGTTGGTCCATGACCTCCTCTACTGCCACAGTGAGGCACTCTCAGACTGAAGGAGCAAGAACTTATATTCTGTCTGGGTAGCCTCCAACCTGACAGCATGAGCATCGATTTCTCTGATAATTTCTCCCCCTTCCCCTTCTCAGTTTTTCCATTCCCCAGTCTGACTCCCCTCTTGCCTTTTACTCCTTACCCCTCCTCCTTCACTTTCTCCTATGGTCTTTCTTCGACCTTTTACCTTTTCAACTGATCAGCTCCCAGCTCACAGACTTATCCCCCCTCCCCCACCCACCTAATTTCCTCCCTCACCTGACTTTGCCTATCACCTTCCAGCTTCTTATTCCTTCTTCTCTTCCAGTCCTGATGAAGAGTCTCAGCCTGAAATGTCAACTTTTTATTCCTTTCCATAGATTCTTCCAGAGGTGCATCTATGTTATTCCAGCATTTTGTGTGTGTTAAATAAACACGCTGGTCAAACCACCATGGAAGTGTTTAGACTACAGTCAACAGCCTTCTCCACTCCACCATGTCCAACTCCACTGTTAATGCTGAATGACCATTTTTAGCAATCTATTACTTTTCTAGAGTGCAAGTTCTATATACAGGCAAGATCACCATAATGGCTTCCAAGTGACCCAAGCCAGTGCTATACCTTGCCCAAGGGTGAACTGCAGGCTAGCAGAGGAAAGGAATGCCTTACACCTCCTTTAGTAGAGACATAGCTCCACCCCAACACCCTAAAGGCAGGGTAGCAGACTAGAATCTTGCACCTTAAGGCTTAAGGAGAAGGAGAAGATGGCGGTGCGACGCAGCTTGCGCGGCCACTCCAGTGAATGATATCTGTAATCTGTCAAGTAGGGTGCCGTGCACAATCCTGATTTGATGGAGACAGACATGAGAGAACAGAGGAACATCTGGAGAAACTTCTGAAATGCCTTTTTCGCTGCCGTTGTTACTGTGTGATCCAGAATCTCCAGAGGGGAAGGCCCCGAGTCCTCGGCTTTGCTTGTTGCTCGGCGGCCGGGATGGAGTCGAAGCGCTCGGCAGAGATGGTGCTCGGTGCTCGGTGTCGAAGAGTTGCTCGGAGGCTCGAAGTTTTCGGACGGACTCAGTGTCGGCTGTGGTCGGGTGCTTCCAATGCATCGACAGTTGTCGGTGCCTGGAGGTTTATAGCAGAGAGAGTTTGTCCCTTCTGCCGCCTGCTATCGGGACTATCGGGAGTCGATCGGAACTTTGAGACTTTTTTTTACCGTTCCCATGGTCTGCTCTTTATCAAATTATGGTATTGTTTTGCACTGCTGTAACTATATGTTATAATTATGTGGTCTTGTAAGTGTTAGTCTTTAGTTTGTCCTGTTTTTTTTGTGTGATATCACTCCGGAGAAACACTGTATCATTTCTTAATGCATGCATGCATTTCTAAATGACAATAAACGAGGACTGAGTGTCCTCATAATCTAATCTACGACCAGTCTATTGAAGAAGATGGGGGTGAGGGGTCACTCCCTGCAACAAACAATCAAGTCCTTGTCAAATGCAGCAGAAGAAAGCTGCAATTGGATTTGGATTAAAAGGAAAGACAACAACTGGGCTGCAAGACGAAGACAGGAGGGTATGGAACTGAGGGGGGTGTACCTGGGACGCCAGGTAGTACCGTTGAGCCCTCTCGAGACATCGTGGGCTTATCAACGAAACATCAAAGAAGGAGGGTGCCCACCTGATGACCCCGATGACGTACCTACCCTCCCTCCTTGTCACCACTCCAAGCCCACTGCCAACATCGAGAGTGCCGACTTACCATAGGGATTGAAACATCAAGCCCTAGTAGCTCTACTGCATCGTGGAACTGATTCCACACCAGATAAACTATGACTTTTACGAAGTGGAAAATAATTGCTGGTGACTTAAGTCTCAAATTGTGAGAAAGAATTCCAAATAAACAACAAATAATACAACACAAAGCAAAGGAAATGGCTGAGTTCTCCTTGAAGTTTGAAGTGCAGCTCATTTTAGACTTTTCCCATGTATCATCACAGCTCTATCCCAGCTGATAAATAGATATTTATTTTTAGTCATTTTCTTTAGAGATACAGCATGATAAAAGGCCCTTCTGCCCAACGAATCCACACCGCTCAATCGCACCCATGTGACCAATTAACCTACTAACCTGAACATTTTTGGCATCCAGAGGAAACCCACAGAGTTACCGGGAAAAGGTACAAACTTCTCACAGACAGCAGTGGAATTGAGACTGGATCACTGGCACTGTAACAGTATTACACTAACCGCAACTCGATCATTTACAGTTACCTTGTGTTTCCTTTAAAAACTATTGATTTTAAAAAGCTAGCTCATTGGCAGGATCGAGTACTTCCCTTTAACCATTTGGTTCAAAGTAAATTTATTATCAAATTACATATGTCACCATATACGACCCTGAGATTCATTTTCTTGTGGGCAAGAAACACAATAGAATCAATGAAAGACTGCACCCCACAGGACAGATAGCAACCCATGTGCAAAAAATAACAGGTTCTGCAAATACCAAAAGGAGAAAATGATAATAATTAAATAAGCAATAAATATCGGGAATGTGAGATGACGAGTTCTTTAAAGTGAGTCCAGTTCAGTGGGATTCAATTCTTGAACAAACCTGCACAACCCTAATTATTACCTGTGTAAAGCAACACTGATCCGGCTGGTGGCGTAGTGGCATCAGTGTCGGACTTTGGGACGAAAGATCGCGGGTTCGAATCCAGCCAGCCCGCTCCCCTGCACACGGGTTACGAAACTCACCTGGCAGAAGGCAATGGCAAACCACTGCTGTAACTTGCCTCGTATGCCATTCCCCACTACGTCAGAGAGGCGTGGAGGGAAATCATCTGCTAACCGGAGAAACTCCGGATGCGATGTGCCTTTCCTTCTAAAGCAACACTATGGCCGTTTTGCACTGCAATGGACCTTTTTCTTTCTTGTATAATTTTGTATAAATTATGTTTAATTTATGTTTTCCTTGTGAATATTGCATCTCTATTGCAATATTCTGTCCATATATGCACTTGTGCATATGACAATAAACTTAACCAAAACGAAATGACTGACTGTAACTACACTTCAGAGGTCACTAATTGGCTGTAAAGCCCTTTTGAAAAGCCTGACATAATGACAGCTCCTGGAAAAATGCACATCTTGCTTTCCCTTCTCTGCTTAATTTTCTTCATCAGTCTGGCTGATTATGATTGCAGAGCGTCAAAACGAATGGTCAGCCTTCTAACTTACTACACACCCAATTCCTTCCCTTCCCATCTGCCAAATGTCCCCAACTTTCACTTACCAGTTCCTGGAGGTACTTGTCTTGATACAGGGTTCCCACGGTTGAGCCAGCCAACTGCAGGAACAAGGCCACCTATTTGGCGGGATAAATATTCCACCCTGCCCCGTGCTCTTGGGCCAGAAGTTTATTACAGGAAGCAGTTCCTTCTGTCCCAGAATGTGTCTCTTTCAAAGCTGACAGACATAGGATGGGTGTATGCAAAATGTGTCCAGTGGGTAGAAACAGAGCTTTAATCAGTGAGTCCCACATCACAATGTTTTATCAGATTACTTGATTACTTACGTAAGGATAGAGAAAATTAAACTGATCATCGCCCTGGCATGATTGCGACTGACCCATTTATTGTACCATAGCTGGATGCCAGCTGATCCAACAGGTTTGCTTCAACATCACCCACTGCCCTCAGCCACAAATACCGGCTTTCACCTACCGCCAAAACCAGGTGGACGTACTTGGCTGAAACGCACCCTCAAAATAAAGGGTACGAGCCTTCAGTTGAGTTAAATGTTATAAATCTGTTTCACCCACCAGACGCCTCACTGAAATCTCACTGTAAGCTTGTGAAAAAGAGAGTCCCAGGGCTGGCAATATTATGTTTCCTTAGTGCAGTTGAAAGGCTACGTAACAATGAACCACAGTCCCCTTGCAACCAACATATCAATCTCAGAAGCAGTCCTGGTCGGGATTTTAATACAGATCAGTCCAAAAAACATTTTATAGGTGACTGTGCAGTTCAGGTCTCAACTTGGTAATCTTGCACAAACAAGCCAATCCTACCAAATTGATCTCGAATCAGAATCAGGTTTAATATCACAGGCATATGTCATGAAATTTTCTGTTTGGTGGCAGCAGCACATGCAATACAGTGGATTCCAGCTAATTAGGTTAATCAGGACAGCCGCATATTTGGGATAAATCTTAAGAAACAAAAATTAAATCAAGAAAATAGCCAGGATTTCTTTAGTTAATTTGGGACAATATGCCACTTTACTGGGGCTGGAGACTGTTGCTGAACAATTTCTAACTGGTGTCAGTCATGTTCACGAGCATGGCCAATAGATACTACATAGTCTTCAGAGCTCAATTTTTAAGTAGTGTCAGTTGCATGTGTTTGCGTTCAAAAGCAGTGATTTTTGTCACTGATAGTTGGCGAGAAATAAGCAGTAAGACAACTCATAACTGTCTTGCTCACCATGGTTTCAAGCATTCAGCTTTGGAGATGCCAGAAATGGCTGGAAGTGAAAATGAAATGATTTCACTACTTCAACAAGTCAGGAACTACGGAGAATTTGAAGATAACGACAATCATCTTGAATGTTACAATGAAAATGAAGATTTAGAGGATGTAATTGTCTAAAGCATTATATGAAGGTAGCCCATTATCTGCATTAGGTGACTGCACTGATTTTATTCATTTGCAGTCAATTAAAGGAATGGAGCTGTGCACACCGGATTAATTCTGTTGAACTAATACAGTGTTTTATAGTACTGTAGTAGTATTGGTAGTGTACTAGTTTGTTATGTATTTTATTCAAATACATAAATCCTTACTCAATTAAATAGCAGTTTGTCATTTTTATTCCTTTTAACTATTTCCATGAAACATTGGCAATTTAGAGCAACCATTTAATTGGGCCAAAATGTACCGGTCCCAATGTGTCCCAATTAACTGAAATCAACTGTACTTTCTTTTTAAAACTGTAAGTAAAATAAGAAATATATATTAAAACATTGAGTAAGTAGTGCAAAAGGAGAGCAGAAAAATAGTGAGGTAGCATTCATGTCCATTCAGAAATCTGATGGCAGAGGGGAAAAAGTTGTCCCTGAAACATTGGGTGTGTGTCTTCAGGCTCCTGTACTACCTCCCTGATGGTCGAAATGAGAAGAGGGCATGCCCTGGGTAATGGAGGTCCTTAATGATGGATTCTTAAGGCATCGTCTTTTCAAGGTGTCCTCAGTGCTGGGGAGACTAGTGTCCATGATGGAGCTGGCTGAGTTTACAACTTTCTGCAGCTTTTTACGATCCTGGGCAGTGGCTCCTCCATACCAGACAGTGATGCAATCAGTTAGAATGCCCTTTAGAAATTTGTGAGAATCTTTGGTGTCTTACCCAGTCTCCTCAAGCTCACAAAGAAATATAGCTGCTGTCGCCCCTCCTTTGAAATTGCTTCAGTATGTTGGGCCCAGGATAGATCTTCAGAAATGTTGACACCAAGGAACTTGAAACTGCTCACCCTTTCCACTTCTGATTCCTCCATGAGGACTGGTGCGTGCTCCCTCAACTTCTCCTTTCTGAAGCCCACAAACAATTCTTCGGCCTTACTGATGTTGAGTGCAAGGTTGTTGTTTTGACACCACTCAGCCAGCTGATATGCCTCCCTTCTGTACACCTCTTTATCACCATCTGAAACTCTGCCAACAATAGTTCTGTCATTTGCAAATTTATAGCTGGCATTTGAGCTGAGCCTGGCCACACGGTCTTTGGTGTAGAGAGGATACAGTAGTGGGCTAAGCACGCAACCTTGATGCTCACCAGTGCTGATTGTCAGCAAGGAGGAGTTATTAATTCTGATCCACACTGACTGTGGTCTTCTAGTGAGGAAGTCAAGTTTCAATTGCAGAGGGAGGTACAGAGGCCCAGAATTCAACTAATTTATTTTTTATGTATTCATTTGCAGGATAGGGACTCCATTGGCAAAGTTTACATTTATTGTCCCTCAATGTTAGAAGAAGACAGTAGCTACAGAATCGTTTAGACATTTAAGCATCCCGTGAAACCATTAGATGAAATTGAGAGTCCAATACAAAATTCCGCTTGGAAAGCAATTATTTTCTACAGAAATGTTTCCCATTGCCTCCTTCTGGGCAGTGTCTTTACCAGAAGAGTCACCCCAGCTATTGTCAATGCTCTTTAGAGACTATCTGCCTCACTTCACCAGGACTTGTGATGTGCACCAGCTGCTCATACGACCATCCACCACAAGCTCTCTTGGCTTCACATGACCCTGATTGGAGGGGGGCTAAGCAGGTGCTACACCTTGCCCAAGGGTGACCTGCAGGCTAAAGGAGGGAAGGAGCACCTTACACCTCCTTTGCTAAGGACGTATCTCCACCCCGCCACCCATAAACATAAAATGTTCCTCTTCATTTTGTGGCCAAAGAGTCTGTTATGTGATGACTGAGCTGCTTCCACTGCATCCCTCCTGATGTCAAAAATCAAGAGTAGAGTTTGTAATGTAATATTTGAGCACAGGAGACACATTAATGCCATCTCTCAGAAAGCTCTCAATAGCTGCACATACAGTTTTTAAAGAGCAAGGGCTGTTGTTGCCTGGGTGATGTTTTGAGGATTGTTAAAACCAAGAAGACAATGGGTCTCACCTTTTATCATGGTGAATTGGGCACTGTAAATTGCCCCTTAGTGCAGGTATGGTGACAGAAAAATCAAACTTTTATGTATGAGAGAGGAGAGAGGAGAGAGAGAGAGAGAAAGTGACAGACGGACAGAGAGACAGACATTGGGAAATAAGAAGAGGGGAATGGGACAGATGGGGAACCTGCATTGGTCCAACGGGCTGAATAAACTCTTTCAGCGTCTTCAAGTGGAAGTTAGGTAGATTCTTGCTCTCCCTTTCTATTCTATGACTTTCATTGGAATGAGAATCTGTAGATATGACCAAATTGCATTCAGCTATTGTACATCACCAACTTTCCTGCCTGGTCTTAGACACGAGAAGTGGCAACTATGCTCACATATCTGTGGTGAAGGACAGTATTCTGGTTATCCATCAATGCCTTCCTCTCACAGGACGGGAGGGACCAGACAGAAGAAATGAATTTACAAGCAGATAGGTGGAATTCTTTGTATGTCAGCCACTTTCTTTCCAGAAATATTTATTTGTCAGATGGACTAAGACTCTAAATATTCATTTCCCGCACAGTGACAGGTTCAACCAATCATCTGCCAGGTTCTTTGATATTGTCCAATTGCAAGGTTTAACCTCCAATTGCTGAAAAACATTCTCCCTCCTATCTTGACCCTGTTTTGAAGTTTGACATTTGAATTTCCTGTTGTCTCTCCCCAGGGTTTTTTTTTATACAACACAAGCTGAAACACAAAATTCCAGGAATCCATCCAATGTGGTCTTGTGTCTGGTTGCAGAATTACTGGAAGACTCTCAGGTGTCATGAAAGGAGCAGAAACCTCAGCTTCTCTTCTCCTTCCCCAGTAGATTAGACTTCAATGTGACTTCAGCTTTTGAGGGTTCTGGGAGATGTGACCGCAGGAGGTTAAACTCACCACCACAGCAAAGCCACTTATTAGTGTGTGAGCTGAAAATTCTGCAACTCATAAGTAAGACCATCAGACCACAAGACATAGGAGCAGAATTAGGCTGTTCAGCCCATCAAGTGTCTCCACCATTCCATCATGGCTGATTTTTTAAATCCCTCTTAACCCCGTTCACCTGCTCTCTCCTCATAACCTTTGACACCCTTACTAATCAAGAACCAATCAACCTCTGCTTTAGGTATTCCCAAATACAAGCCTCCACAGCCATCTGCGGCAATGAATTTGACAGGTTCACTACCTTCTGGCTGAAGAAGATCAGTGTTAAACCAGGAAAGTGTGGGGCTGGGGAATGGTGAGGTAAAACCAGGAACTACCTGGAAAAAAATGGGCAAATTAGACTATAAAGCAGTGGTCTATGTATGGTCAGGCCTCTTCCAACTAACACCAAAGTCGTCCATTAAAGTCTACAGTGTGACTGGCCAACCCAGCTTGCCACCCTACTCCTCAACGGTGCTGCAATTATATTTGGAGATGATCAAAGGGCCAGAACTGGAAATACCTTAGATAATTGTGGACTGGAAGGAGAGACAAGACCATACAGAAGTTTGAAAAGAATGATGACAATTCTATAAGCAATCGGTTGTCAGACTAGATCAGGAATCCCAGAGGTTACAAATGAAAGGCATTTGGTACAACTTAGAACAAAGCCATCAGAGATCTGGATAACAACACACATCAAAGTTGCTGGTGAACGCAGCAGGCCAGGCAGCATCTCTAGGAAGAGGTACAGTCGACGTTTCAGGCCAAGACCCTTCGTCAGGACTAACTGAAGGAAGAGTGAGTAAGAGATTTGAAAGTTGGAGGGGAAGGGGGAGATCCAAAATGATAGGAGAAGACAGGAGGGGGAGGGATGGAGCCAAGAGCTGGACAGGTGATAGGCAAAAGGGATACAAGAGGATCATGGGACAGGAGGTCCGGGAAGAAAGACAAGGGGGGGGAACCCAGAGGATGGGCAAGGGGTATATTCAGAGGGACAGAGGGAGAAAAAGGAGAATGAGAGAAAGAATGTGTGTATAAAATTAAGTAACAGATGGGGTACGAGGGGGAGGTGTGGCATTAGCGGAAGTTAGAGAAGTCGATGTTCATGCCATCAGGTTGGAGGCTACCCAGACGGAATATAAGGTGTTGTTCCTCCAACCTGAGTGTGGCTTCATCTTTAGAGTAGAGATCTGGATAAATGATTGTACAAGTGGAAAAAAGTATAATGTGAAGCCTTGCTTACATACAAGTTTCTGGCCAGAAGATAACAATGAACTATCCCTTTTGCTTTTAACTCTGCTACAGAGTGTGGAAGATTCTATTAAGACAGGGAATTGCCAACCTGTGGTCCACAACCCCATTGGTTAATGGTTCAATCGTTCAATAGTTCTTTTTAATATCAGAGAATGTATGAAATATACAACCTGAAATTCTTGCTCTTCGCAGACAGAAAGGTACGCTGGAATTTAGAAGATTGAGGGGGGATCTTATTGAAATGTATAAAATTCAAAAGAAATTGGACAGGCTAGACGCAGGAAGATTGTTCTCGATTTTGGAGAAGTCCAGAACGAGGGCTCACAGTTTAAGAATAAAGGGGAAGCCTTTTAGGACCGAGATGAGGAAAAACTTCTTCACACACAGAGTGGTGAATCTGTGGAATTCTCTGCCACCGGAAACAGTTGAGGCCAGTTCATTGGCTATATTTAAGAGGGAGTTGGATATGGCCCTTGTGGCTTAAGGGATCAGGGGGTATGGAGAGAAGGCAGGTACCGGGTTCTGAGTTGGATGATCAGCCATGATTGTACTGAATGGCGGTGCAGGCTCGAAGGGCCGAATGGCCTACTCCTGCACCTATTTTCTATGTTTCTATGTACCCTAAAGAATGAGTGACAGTAAAAGCATTAGATCCCCAAAGCCCACCCCCACTCCCCCTCCCACTCACAAGTAGCAGCGAAGCATCAAACCTCCCCATCCCTCTCGCCCACTTACAACAGCAAAAAGCATCAGCACCCACCAAGCAAGCAACAGTAGAGCCCCCGAGAGAGACCATGATCTGCAGTACAACAAAAACTAATCTTTCACCCAACAATTCAACATGCCACAGACTCTCTCTCTCCCTCCATAATAAAAGGGCAGAGAGGTATCACACAATGATAGGGGAGACTAACGAAACAAAAAAAAAACTCGCTAATTGCAATGATAAGGTAAGGGGTCTATGGCACTAAAAAGGTTGTGAACCCCTGCATTAAGTGATCCTGTACACACTGCAACAGAATTAAGAACACTGGATTTTCACAAACTGATTTGGCTGCATCCTGCAATCAAAAGAACATACCTGCAGCCGGAACAAAGCAAGCGCGAATGAAGAAAAAGAACTGGCCTCTGAAGTAGAAAAATACTGGAAGAGCACATGCCAGGCAGCATCTGTGGAAGGAGTTCTGGCCTGAAATACTAACTAATGCTCATTTTACAGATGCTGCCTGACTCACTGACTTGATAAACAGACCTTGTTGTCAGGGACAATGAATTGTTATTCCCAAGATGTATTTGGGTTCCAGGAATCAAAAGGAGCCATTATTTCAGGTCTGGCTCAAGCCTGAGGTTTCAGGAGATCTCCGAATGACTGCTAGGGGTGGTTCACTTCCTAAAACCAGATCGTTAAACAAAACTCCCCATATAAATTATGCTGAACAACAAAGGTTTTGCTTCCTGAATACTTTTGAGTGTACCTTATGAATTTAGGGCTGCTGACCATGAAATTTCCCTCCCACACACAATTTTTTTGAAATCACCTATATATGTTATCACGACATATGCCGATGATATTAAACCTGATTCTGATCTCAATTCATAATTCAAGTCTGAATAATTAATGCCAAGATTAAGGAAGGCATTTTTGTTGGTCCACAAATCAAGCAGGTCATCAATGACAGGCATTTCGAAGAACGAGAGAAAATCGCATGGGTGGCATTCAAGGATATTGTTGAACATTTTCTTGGCAACTACAGAGCACCAAACTACGTTCAGCTGGTTGACAACATGCTTCAAGCATACAAAACCATGAAATACAACATGTCATTAAAGAATCGAGGACCTACTCTCTTCTGCAACACACACGAAATACTGGAGGAACTCAGCAGATCAGGCAGCAGCTATGGAAATAAATGGACAGTCAATGTTTTGGGCCAAGACTTCTGCTCTTTTTTTTGTTGCTACAAGAGGGAAGGAGGTTCAAGAGCCTTAGGCCCCACACCATCAGGTTCAGGAACAGTTATCACCCTTCAACCACCAGGCTCCTGAACCAGTGTGGATAACTTCACTCTCCTCAACACCGACCTGATTCCACGACCTTCAGGGACTCACTTTCAAGGACTCTACAACTCATTTTCTTAGTTTTATTTATTTACATATTTCTTTATTATTGATAGCATTTGTACTTTTTTTGTAATTGCAGTTTGCCTTCTTTTGCATATTGGTTGTTTGTCAGTCTTTGTGTGTAGTTTTTCATTGATGCTGTTGTATTTCTTTGTACCACTGTGAATGCCTGCAAGAAAATGAATCTCAGGGTAGAATATGCTGACATATATGTACATACTTCAATAACAATTTACTTTGATCTTTGAACTTTAATAATCTTTGTCTGCCTAGGGCTGAAGCCAAAGGTAATGAATACAGCCATGCTGTACAATAAAGAGTGCAAGACAGTACCTATGATACAACAGTAACAAGACATCAATTTGCTCCCTTGTTTTCAGTTTCTTCATGGTCACGTCCCTCCCTACCTTTCTAAGCTTCTCGAGCACTTCAGTCTTTCAAAGTAAAAAAAATTGGATCACTCAAAGAAGGCTTAAAAAAGTAATTTCAATAAATTAAACTACAAAGTTTAAATATTTTAAGATTAAAAAAATTATGGAACTGGAGCCAAGTTTGTAAAGAATGCTTAATCACGGGGTTATTAAATTATCAACTTTAGCTAATTGTATAGGTAAAGCAGCTCCCAATAACGAACTTGAATAAAACTGTTTCACAGCTTTCAATTCCAAGTCTACCCAAATTGGCCGATCGTTCTTATCAACCCAGTGTAACCAAAAGGACATATATGGCACATTAACAGCCCAGTAATACATTCTTAAGTTAGACAAAGCATGACCTCCATCCTTTTTCAACTTTTGTAAGTGAAATTTACTAATTCTTGGTCTTTTATTATTCCAAATAAAAGATAAAATAACAGAATCAATCCGATCAAAAAACTTCAGTTTTCTTTTAATCAGCCCAGTTCTCATTAGCCATTCCTGCAGGTAGCCATTCCTTTTTCTGCCTTGTCCCTGTATCCAGAGAGTCTTAATCCTACACTAAGCAGAGTAATGAGTTCTGTTCTCAGAGCTCTGGAAATATTTTTGCATGTAGAGCAATGCTTTTGACTTCTACATAAAGCAATTTCATCAAAAGCCTGTAGCTCAGTGTTTACCCAGGGG
This sequence comes from Mobula birostris, assembly GCF_030028105.1. Lineage (NCBI taxonomy): Eukaryota > Metazoa > Chordata > Chondrichthyes > Myliobatiformes > Myliobatidae > Mobula > Mobula birostris. The sequence continues at coordinate 13,743,129 of NC_092396.1, forward strand.
AATGTCAACTATGCGGTTCTTGATGTCGCTGAATCGGTCTGGGACCTTCATGGATGTATACGCAGTGGTAGCTGGTTACACACAAATGCTTTCACTCCACTTCTGCCAAATTCATTCGCACATCCACCCGTGTTGGCTCAGCTCAAGTGGAGAAACAGGGTGTCTGAAGGGCAGCTCCAGAATAATGTATAGCCCAGTACATGGAAGCATGCACAAGGAGGACTTCTACATGTTTAAAACCTGCTTTAGCAAAGAACAGAGACATATAGAGTGCTGTTGTACTGAGAATAAAGGTTAACCAGAACAGGTCTTACGTTCAAAATCAAAACACTTCAACTGCTGGAAATCTGAAAAATTACGATCAGAAATCTGACATCTTTCGTTCCAAGAGATCCTTTTATCCACTTGAGAAGCATTTCGATTCCCCATAATGCTCTACTCCCTCTGTACAAAACCAAGGGTACCAAATTATCTGTTTAGGTATAGTGTTTCATAAAATTTTATTGTATTTCTATTCTCCTGTAAGTGCCTGCAAGAAAATGAACCTTATATATATGCATTTTGAATTAAACTTTGGAACTATGATTTCTGAAACATGTTAACAGCTGGCAGAGAAAGTGGTGGAGATTGATATTTAAGATCATACGATATAGGAACAGAATTCGGCCATTTGGCCCATCAAGTCTGCTCGGCCATTTCATCATGTCTGATCCAATTTTCCTCTCAGCCCCAATCCCTTGCCTTCTTTCCGTATCCCATCATGCTGAGTGATCAAGAATCTATCAACCTCTGCCTTAAATATACCCAATGACTTGGCCTCCACAGCCACCATTGGCAACGAATTCCACAGGTTCGCCACTCTCTGGCTAAAGAAATTCCTCCTCATCTCCATTCTGAAAACGTCTTTCTATTCTGAAATTGTGTCCTCTGATCATAGACTCCCTGCCAGAGGAAACGTCCTCTCCAAATCTATTCTATTGAGGTCTTTCAATATTCAATAGGTTTCAATGAGACCCCCCCCCATTCTTCTTCTCCTCATACAATTTCAATATTCAGTGGATTTTGGACACGTACCTGGATAGGAAAGGAGTAGAGTGATACGGGCCTAAAGCCAAAAATCCAAATACTGTTGATATAAAATACAATGCAAAAGTCTTAAGTACATGCCTACAGATAGTAGAAATTTTGTGTATTGCACTGTACTGCTACCACAAAAAAAAAACAAATTTCATGATGTGTGTGGGTGATGATAAACCAGATTTGGATATGGGTCTCTTTTGAGGACTGAGAGTGGGAAAGGAACAGGAAGAGGGGAATCATGGTTGGGAAAAAGGGAAAGGAGGGGGAAGCACCAGAGAGACATTCTGTAATGATCAATAAACCAATTGTTTGGAATCAAATGATCTTGCTTGGTATTTCAGGGCTGGGTATGTCCGCACCACTGCCAGCCCCCAACCCTGGCACTCCTTCTCTACCACCTGTCCCACACCCTTCCAGTAGCACTCCACCCTCATCATTCCCAGCGCCCTTTGCTCCCTCCAGATTTACATACTTGCTCTCTGCTCCATGTTGACATATACAGTACTGTGCCAAAGTGTTAGGCACCCTAGCTATATATATGTGCCTAAGACTTATACACATTGCTGTATATCACCGTCACCATGGACAAGTTGGGCTGAAGGGCCTATTTCTTTACTGTATAACTCTAATACTGGAAACACTCAGTATGTCAGGCAGGAAAGAGAAACTATAATGTTTTAGGTCTGGGGATCCTTCTGATTATCTTTCCTCAGATGCTGCCTGACATGTTAAGTTCTTCCAGTACTTTCTGGTTTTATTTCGGATTTCCAACACCTGCAGTTCCACCCCCCCCCCCCCCCCCCGGTTTCTAATTGGTTGTATAGGGACTGTTTATATGTTCTCTGAAGTGTAACTTGAACACACATTAAATCAGACTCAATGGGCTGAATGGCCTAATTCAGTTCCTGTGTCTTATGCTCGACACAACCTTCTAACTCAGCATTTAACAATGCTCCAGAAGACCCAAAAACAAGTCAAGTGGTTTGCTTTCCTGGCAGCACCAGAAACACAGATGTGCCTCGAGAATATGAACCCAAGCTGATAGTTCTATTCAGCAACTGTTCTGGGAATGACAGCGTGGAAGGAGAGAGAAGGAGGGAGTAGAATTCCCTCTGACAATGGATGTTAGATGTCCTTTGTTTTCAAAGTCAAACAATTTGGAAACACTGCTTCAGGAAGTGGAACTTGCAAGGGATTGCGGTGTGAGTTATGATGAAAGAGTCCCACTCCTTAGGATTCAGATGCTCCAGGGTGGTGACTTTTTGGCTGTAGTTCACATCACTGCTCCCCAGGGTCAGCTAACCTGCTCATTACCTCCATGGCATTTTCAAATCAAGCAGCAGGTTCAGGTTATATTGATGCAATTACGAAGAAGGCGCGTCTACATTTCATTTGGAGTTTGAGGAGACGTGGTATGTCAACGTATCTCTACAGATGTACTATGGAGAGCATTCTAACTGGTCACATCACTGCCTGGTATGGAAAGGCCACAACACAGGATCAGAAAAAGCTGCAGAGGGTTGTAACTCAGCCAGCTCCATCATGGCACAAGCCTCCGTACTATTGAGGACATCTTCAAAAGGTAGTGCCTCAAGAAGGTGGCATCCATCATTAAGGACAGCGGTCCCCAACCACCGGGCCACGGATCGGTACCAGGCCGCAAAGCACGTGCTACCGGGCCGCGAGGAAACAATACGATTTGGCGATATGAAACGATATGAGTCAGCTGCATCTTTCCTCATTCCCTGTCATGCCCACTGTTGAACTTGAAACAACCTACCAAATCATACCAAATAGCACATAAAACCTAAAATAACACTAACATATAGTAAAAGCAGGAATGATATGATAAATACACAGCCTATATAAAGTAGAAATATTGTATGCACAGTGTAGTTTCACTGAACAGAATCAGGAAGATTAAGCTAAAACTGATTTGTAGAAAAAAAAAATCGGCACGTACACACATGCGCACGTCATGTATGCGCACACAGGTGCCCACGCAAGGCTTCATGGTCATGGTAGGCTTTGTCGGGGTAAACACAAGTGTCCCATATTTGACTGCTACTTTTGTCCCTTATTTGGGAGTGAGAAAGTGGGCAACCCTACTTGAACACTGCCACCCCCCGCCCCCCCACCGGTTGGCCAGACCGCAAGAATATTGTCAATATTAAACCGGTCCGCGGTGCAAAAAAGGTTGGGGACCCCTGATTAAGGACACCAATCACCCAGGACATGCCTCTTCTCTTTGCTACCATCAAGGAAGGGGTATAGGAGCCTGAAGACACACACTTAATTTTTTAGGAACAGATTCTTTTCCTCTGCCATCAGATTTCTGAATGGACAATGAATCCATGAACACTACCTCAATATTTCTGCTCTCTTTTGCACCACTTACCTTTTGCAATTTGTAGTATATTTTATGTATTGTACTGTACTGCTGCCACAAAATAACTCATTTCACAACGTCAGTGATAATAAGCTTGATTCTGATTCAGGTAAAATGAATGGCACTGCTCCAATGGGAAACATTAAAAAATAAGCAGGAAACATCTGATTACTGAGCAGGTTTCTTATGTTATAAATAATGTGTCTCCCTAAATTTGTTTTCTCCACCTTATAATCTGGGTTCAGTTAAACGAGCAGATCACCGATCCACAATCAACTTCCCCCAGTTGCTTCCAAGGTACAGTTCTGTGCGAAAGTCCTAGGCACGTATATATAGTCAGGCTCCCTAAGACATTTGCACAGTACTGTATTTGTCAACATGGAGCGGAAAGTGAGTTCGTAAATCTGGGGGCAGCAAAGGATGCTAAAGGCAAGGGTGGAGTGCCACTGGAGTGGTATGGGACAGGTGGCAGAGTAGGATTGCCAGGGGCAGGGAGGTGGCACGGGTGCAGACACACCCAGCCCTGAGACACCAGGCAAGGTCATTTGATCCCAAGCAATTGGTTTATTGATCATTACAGAACATCTCTCTGGTGCTTCCCACTCCCTCCCCTCTCCCTTCCCTTTTTCCCAACCATGATTCCCCTCTTCCTGCCCCTTCCCACTCTCAGTCCACAATAGAGACCCAAATCAGAATCAAGTTTATCATCACTCACATATGTCATTTTGCAGAATGCATTATCACCAGAACTCTTCAAGAAACTCCAGGACCTTGTATGGTGAGAAGGGCCCTCCCTGTCAGATCTGCCTTGCAGGCCAATGGCACCATCTTGATACAATCAATTACTTCCTTCTGAAGCAGGGGTTAATAATCTATTTTATGCCTTGGACCCCTACCATTAACAGAGGGGTCCATGGACAGGCAGGTTGGGAACCCTTGTAATCTGGATATGTGCTTGCCAAGCAGGTCTGGAAAAGAATGCAGTTGTTTTTGCCCAGGTTAATTCTAGGCAGTAGCAATGGAACATCAGACCTCGTGCTTTCTACGGGCTGTTGGAAGACCAACAACTTGATGAAAAGATGCGCTTTGATCTTCCCAAAACCTGTTGGCCTTCTCATGTAAGGAGATGTCTGTTAACAAATGCTATCATCTGGGATATTCCAAAGTGCTAAGACACTTGCTGAAGCTTAGAGAAGCCAGTGCAAAGGCTAAGAAGGAAGAGAATAAGCCTAAAGGTCCTACTGCCACTAGAACCAAGAAGCTAGGCCCTTTCTTAACAGCCTCTTAAACATTGCACAGAAGAACTATTTGAGGATGACACATCAGTTATATTCACATATTGTAAGTATGTATTGAATTTGCTAGTGTGATGAATAATGACAACAACAGGCCCTCCTTGCATTACATTTTTTTTAAGAAAGTTACAGTTCCATATGGTAACAGCAGGGCAGTGAGGTTAATTGAATGTGAGGTTAATTGAATTTAAAGAGCTGGGTGCTACCTCCATCTAGAATTCCAACATATAACATATGACTAAACATCTAAGCCACCCAAAGTTACATAAACTACAGCATTAAACATTCAGTAACACTTCAAACTCAACAGGTACCTCATTAAGTGTCACCAAGTTACACAAGTACAAAACTAAACATATAACAGATACTTAGCTGAGAGCACGCGTGGGCCATCCTATATCTGCAGCGTACTTTCCCAAAGGTTCTTCAGCACCAGTCACGACGTCCGTGTGAAGATGAGTGCCCCAAGACAAAGGAAAGCGCTGAAACTGAACACCGGTACCATGGCAACACAAGGGGAAGAGCTGCTGCATCCTTCAAACGGGCCAATCAATGACCCGCACGGTAGAAGCGGCTTTCAACCGACAACTAGCCCTTTACATTACAACATCTTTATCACTTTGTCACAGATTCCCTGATATCGGTCATTAATATAGCTTTATTAATTTTAATTAAGCAGATTGCTCTCATCTAACACCTAAATCTAATGTAATACTTGGCAATTAGGGATGCCGTGAGTGAGAAGGCCGAGTTTGATGTCTGAATTTTCCCATTCCTCAGCAGCGTCCACAGAATAAAGAGAGTAATAGCATGAATTGAGACAAAATTGGTCTCTGCGTGATCCTGTCAATTTAGTAAATCCAATTGACGTACATTGGAAAAATTGAATTCAAAGGAGCAAGTTAATTCTGGATAAACCTTTCCATCTCCACGAAGCTTCGACAAAACTTCGGCACAAATTAGGCAGCAACTTCCCACATTCTTACAAGTTCCGAATTTTAAAAAAAGAGTCCTGTGAAGACTCGGGGTCAACAAACAGCTGCATCCAAAACACATTTCTCTGCAATTATGTCAGAAATTTTATGCAGATTATTCAGGACCGTGAACTCCTCTGAGGCCTGATTCAGGTCTTTGGACTCAAGTTCATTCAACAGCAATGATTATACCATTCCCAGGAAAACTCTCTCTGGACTGCACTAGTTGGCTGATTGGGGATTCTTAATATGTACTGTAAACAACAGAAAGAAGATACAGGAACGATTATTACCCCTCAACCATCAAGCTCCTGAACCAGAGGGGATAACTTCACTAGCCCCATCACGGAACTGTTCCCATACTTATGGACTTACTATCAAGGACTCTTCAATCATCTCATAATAAATAAATGAAAGAACATGACTTTCTTTTTCTTTCTTTTTATATTTGCACAGTTTGTTGTCTTTTGCACATTGGTTGTCCACCCTGTTAGTGCAGCTTTTCATTAATTCTGTTATGGTTATTGCATTTACTGAGTATGCTCACAAGAAAATGAAGGGTTATATATGTTGACATATATGTAGTTTGATAATAAATTTACGTTGAATTTTGAGGAGACTTGAATAAGTGAGAAAAACTTCTCTTCCCAAATCTTGTGTCTCTTTATATGGTGGTGTCACTTAGTAGTTAATTAAATCATACTTAGTTACTTCAGTATTAGTAAGATAGCTATCTTATTAATATTAAAATAAATACTTAATATTACAGAATCTTTATGTTTACACAACTGTTGCCAGCAGCAAATGAAAATAGCAATACCGTCTACTATTTGGCTCCTTGCCTGGGACTGGGTTTGGCAATAGGAGTCAATGAAGATGAAGAATTGTAAAAATGTTAAGTAGCCACCTGGCTGAGCTCTGCATAAATCCAGAGCATAAAACACTCATCCTTAAAAGTTTGTGTTTAGTAAACAGCCACCTTGGCCCTTTTGACAGCGTTGAAGCCTCTTCCTAAACCCTTTGCTTTCTCATTCTTCCTTCATCCCTTTGACCATCTGTCCCAATCGCTCCATTTGGTGAGGATGCACACACAAACATTCGGTCATATCCCCGAACAGACAGACAGAATGTAGATCACTTCACTCACTTGTTGTCACATTCCCTGAACCACTAACTCTCGACTGGTTTGCAACGCACTCTCAAACACTCTAATACTTACATCATACAATTGCACACTTTCATGCACTCAGTGGTATCTCCTGTACCTAATAAAGTGGCCACTGAGTGTACTGTATGTTTGTGATCTTTGGTTCAATATGATGCTCTTCTGTGCACTACTGTTGTTACACATGGTTGTTTGAATTACTTCTGCCCTCCTGTCAGCTTGAACCAGTTTGGCCATTCTTCTCTATCCTCTCTCATTAACAAGGCATTTTTCCCACAGAACTGCCATTCACTGGATATCACAACCCTCTCTGTAAACTCTAGAGACTGTTAGACGTGAAAATCCCAGGAGATCAGTAGGTTCTGAGATACTGAAACCACCTCATCTGCCACCAACAATCATTCCAGGGTCAAAGTCACTTAGATCACATTTCTTCCCCATTCTGATGTTTTGTCTGAACAACAACCAAACCTCTTGACCATCTCTGCATGCTTTTATGCATTGACGTGCAGCCACATGATTGGTCAATTAGATATTTATATTTACAAATAGGTCAAAAATCTGAGGTGCAAAGGGACTTGAGAGACCTCGTGCAGGATTCCCTAAAGGTTAACTTGCAGGTGGAGTCAGTGGTGAGGAAGGCAGTGGCAATGTTGGCATTCATTTGGAGACGACTAGAATACAAAAGCAAGGATGTAGTGCTAAGGCTTTGTAAGCACTTGGAGTATTGTGAGCAGTTTTGGTCCCCTTATCTAAGAAAAGATGTGCTGACATTGGAAAGAGTCCAGAGGAAGTTCACAAGAACAAGCCCAGGAATGAAAGGGTTAATATGTGAGGACTGTCTCTGGGCCTGTGTTCACTGGAGTTTAGAAGAATAAGAGGGGGGAATCCCATCGAAACCTATCAAATATTGAAAGGCCTAGATGGAGTGGATGTGGAAAGGATGTTTCCTGTACTGGGTAATCTAGGACCAGAGGGCAAATCCTCAGAACTGAGGTAACGAGATTTAGAACAGAGATGAGGAAAACTTTTCTTCCGTCAGATGGTGGTGAATCTATGGAATTTATTACCACAGATGGCTATGCAGGACAAGTCATTGGGTATATTTAGGTGGAGGCTGATAGGTTCTTGTTTAGTAAGGGCATCAGCGGCTACAGGAAGAAGGCAGGTGAATGGGGCTGAGAGGGATAATAAATTAGCCATGATGGAATGGTGGAGCAAACTCGATGAACTGGATGGCCTAATCCTGCTCCTACGTCTTACGGTACCCATAATAAGGTGGCCATTGAACGTATTTGGCTCCTTGTCTGAAACTGGGTTTGACAACAGCAGCCAATGAAAATGCAGGATAGTAAAAATGTTAATTAATTAGCCACCTAGCTGAACTCTGTGTAAATCCAAGAGCATAAAGTATTCATTCTTGAAAAGTCTGTGTTCAGTAAACAGACACCTTGACCCCTTTTGACAGCATTAAAGCTGGATGTTCCTGCTCACTCAGTGGTATCGATATCTGTCTAAATTTCCCTTATCATTAAACTTGGGAAGTTGGTGCACTACACTTGTCCTTACTGACTTATTCTGGCTGATCATCAGGCAGTACATCAAACTTAAACTCCTCTTTAAATCTCTTAAATAATTAGATCTACCCCATCTACTCCAGCCTCATTTCTCTGACTCCAATCTTGCTCAAAGGCATTGCCTTTGCCCACCATTGAAAACTGCTTTGAGTAATTCTGAAACTTCTCCCTAAACCCTTCACTTTCCTGCCCCCCCTCCTTCATCTCTTTGACCATCCATCCCAATCGCTCCATTTAGTGAAGATGCACACACAAACATACAGTCATATCCCAGACAGGCAGACCGAACTGAGTCACCTCACTCACTAGTGCTCACATTCCCTGAAGCACGGACTCTCCGAACACATACACTCTGATAGTTATAATTATAAACATGCACACTTTCATACGTATGTTCGCCCTTACTAACTCTGCTTCACAGCTACACACCAAAGCAGTCCAATATTTGCTCTATCTTACTGTCCCGCGCACATGCATACATACGCACAGTCCATCAATCACAGTTAAACACAAACTTATACATACTGCACATACACCCTAACTCTCTCACACACACACACACACACACACACACACACACAAAAAAATTCATGTATAAATGGTCACATCCACACACTTTCCATTCGTCACACATACACCCAAATGCTACAGCTACCTGGTCCTCGGCATCTGCTGACTTGCATTCTGCGAACTCGCAAGGTGGGCTATTGTGTGTGTTAACAAACATGGCATGTTCTTCTACAGCCCTCTCCCACCTGGTTTCCAGTGAATCCTGTTTGCCATGAGATGGACTGTGTGTGATGACTCATGCTGCTGAGTAGTTGACGTGTCTCCAGAGTCGGGTTGGGAACCCACAATATTTCTTTTTCCTAGTTACTTCACAAATTACATCTACCTTATATGTTATTTCTATGTATGTGACTTCCCATGTCCTGTAAACTCCATGACTCCAGCACTGAAATACAGTTCCTATTGGCTAAGTGGATGGGTAAGAAGGGTCTGGGGGGACATGGGATCATATGGAAGCAAATGGGACCAGCATGTTGGGGACTGGGACAGAATTTGTTGAGTTGGGCTGAAGGGCCTGTTTCTGTGACTATCAGAGCAGGATCCAGGAGTGAGTCCGCAGAGTGGGCCGGGAAGGTAGCTGGGATCAGGACAGTGTCAGGAGTGTGGGTGGAGTTGCTGTGAAACCAGAATCAGGAACGCGGGCAGTGGTGCCGGCAAATCTGTCTTTACTGTGTTCATGGTCGTCACTAGCTGCTGAGAAAAATCCGAAGTTAGTCCAACCTCCTCTGTGTAAGGATGCAGTAAATTAAGGAAAAACTGCTTGTTTTGATAAATTGGAACAAGTATGTCTATACGTTGTGATATCATTGAGGGTTACATTGTTGTTACAGATCTTAGTGCAACCTTAGATATTATCCACAGGAAATTAGTCCCTGTCCGTCGTGGATAATGAGAACCACATGCACAAGAGATGGATCGGTGACTCAAAAAGGTGACATCCATCATAAAGGACTCCCGTCACCCAGAATATGCCTTCTTCCCTTTGCTACCATCAGGGAGGAGGTTCAGAAGCCTGGAGACACACAGTCAATGATTCAGGAATAGCTCCTTCCCCTCTGCCATCCGATTTTTGAATGGACATTGAATCAATGGACACTACTTCACTACTTTTGTTTTCTATTTTTGCACTACTATTTAATTTAAATGTATATATTTTTATATAAAATAGAAAGCATTAAAATATATGTATTTATATATAAATATATGCTTGCTGCAATTTACATTTTTTCTATTAGATATTGCAATGTACCACTGCTATATAACAACAAATTTCACACCATATGCTAATGATATTAAACCTGACTCTCATTCTGAACTTCTATTTATATGATGTCTTTAAGACAGCAAAGCTTTCCATGATTCTTCACAGGAATACTATCACACAAAATTTTATGCTGAACCACAGAAGAAAATACTTGGGCAGATGGTCAAAGGGTTGGTTAAGGAGGAGCTTCTTTAAATAAATATTTTTAAGGAAGAAAGGGAGGTAATACTTAATGAGGGATCTCCAAAGCTCAGGGTCTTGACTCTCTGAGGTGTGGCTGCATTTGTTCAGGATGTGACTGACACTGAAATGCTTCCTCAGTTCAGGAGTGGTTAGAGATGGACAACAGATGCAGGTGACGTCCACCTTCTGTAAGTGAATTGGCAGAGAAAAAGATGCCATAAATGGAGTCAGGCAGATATATATGTATATAATATAATATAATATATAGGAGGATGTATAGGTGGAGTGAGTTACAGGGGAAGGGAGTGGTGAGGAAATGGAGAGACTTGAAACAAAAAAGATGACAATTTTAAAATCAAGCTGTGTTTGGTGAAGATTAATGCAGGGTAGTGAGCATTGGGACAATAACTGAATGGGATAGAGTCCCTTAGATAAACCTAGCAAAATTTTGGATGAGACTCCCTTAATATCCTCCAGAATTCTATTGTATTTCAAATGACCCAAGAGACCAATTAGCATAATCCCATCAATTCCGTTTGCACGTATTTCCTGCAACCTACAGCTCTACTCTAAGCTACTGATCAGCCTAGCTTTGTAACGTACAAGGAAACAGTAACACACTGAAGGAAACCATGCAGTCACAGGGAGACTATGTAAACTCCATGTAGACATGAGCCAAGGTAGGATTGAACCTGGGTTCTGGTGCTGTGAAGCAGTTACACATATGGCTGCATCACCGATTCCTTATGAATTCCAAACGGAGTCTCTGCAGCCTGTGGGAGGAGAATTTCAAGGTGCATCACCCTCTGCGTAAAGGAATCTCAGTCTCATTCTTAAGTTCTCTACCTCGTAACGTGAAACTGTAATCCCTCGTTCGAGACTCCTCATCCTCCCTGCATCCAGATTGTTAAACTATTAAGAATCTTCTATATTTCTATGAAATCTCTTGTTCTCATCAACTCAAGAGAATAAAGGTGTAGTCTTCACATTCTCTCAAGATATGGCAAACCTACTGTTATGCTTTGTAACTCCAAAGCAAAAGGAAAACAAGAGAGCTGGGAATGCGAGGCTAACTTAGTGTTTACTTTCAGCAAGGCACTCACACATCATGTGGTAGTGTGATGATGTATGCAATTCACTTATTTTTACATATAACCCGTAATTAATTATTTAAACTAATAAAAATGTTTAATCAAACAATATAGTTACAATATTACTCAAACACTACTGAAATATTAAATACACAACCCCTTTTACCCCCAGGACTAGACTAGTGAATCTTTCCTGCTCTCCTTTTAACGTGCGTTGGATTACCATGTAAAATTAATTTCTTGTAGTTTAACTTTTCTGAAGCTTATAAACTCTTCTCAGGCTTCCAGCTGGGTACATGTGTTGATTATAACTGACACTTCGATGACAAACTCTGCATTCCCTGATGAAGATGGCAGAGTTTTGTCATCAACATGTCGATCATAATCAATTCCTGTAGCGGACAGGAAGCCCAAGAAGAGTTCATTTGTTATATACACCAGAAAAGCACTAGATCGTTTTCCCTATGCTTGCTTGTAATTTTTATATGTATCACCAATACGTGTATAATTATGGTATGTTGTTCAGTAAAATTTCAGTAACAGTATAACTGATTCTGCATTTTTCTAGAAGCTTCTCTGCAGCTTCTGTCAACCCATTGAACCTGACTAATTCATAAGTTACCTCTTAGCAAGGAGATGACTTGTTATTTGTCGAGCTTGTATAAGATGGCCACAACTTCGTTCTTGGCTTTTCTGTCTTTCTTTGTCCTTTCCCCTTCCTTACGATAGAGTAAGCTAGCTACCATTATTTCTTCGTTATGAACGTCTAATAAAATGGCCCTAACCACCAAGTTTTATGCCTCATTCTTGACTTTCAACGAATTTCGGGATCACAAGATCACCAGATCCAACAGCCAAATACATCCTTCTAGGTTAGGGAGAACAACACTGTACAAAATACTGTACTCCAGGCACAGTCTTATCATGAGCATATACAGTATTGTGCAAAAGCCTTAGGCACACTGATATAGCTTGGGTGCCTAAGACTTTTGCACAGTACTGTATATTGATTAAAATAGGAAGGTGGTTGGGAAACAGAAATAAGAGCACTTAGCTTTGTGTTAGCTCAGGAGTATTAAGTGTTATTTGGTAACTGGAAAGACATAGTATGCAGTGTGGTGCAAAAGTCTTAGGTACCCTAACTACAGTATCTATATATGCCTAAGACTTTGGCACAGAACTGAACAATTTTAATAGGCTGGCAAATTTCTGGCATATACAGTCAGATAGCATAGAAACTGGCCCTTTGGCCCAACTCATCCATCTCAACCAAGATGCCCATCTAAGCCAGTTCCACTTGCCCTCATGAGGGCCATATCACTCCAAACCTTCCCTATCTATGTACCAGTCTAAATATCTTTTAAGTTGGTATTGTACCCATCTGAAACACTTTCTCTGGCAGCATGCCCCATTTATCCTGAAAGACACTGGTGAACAAGAGAGTTTTTACAACAACCTGGTGGTTTTGTGCTCAATATCAGTAATTTGGCAGAGAGAATCAAATGCCATATTCCTCAGTTTGATAATGATATCAGACTAATTGGTGTCATGAGTATGAACAAGCACATCAAAAGGTTTGAAAGGAATAAGGGAACATAGAGGATACAACAGGTATTCCTTCCTGGCCCACTTCAGGACCCAATAATAATTTAAGCAACCGAAGCAATGTAGAAAGGGGATTTCTTTTGAAGCTCTCAGATTGGCACAAGGGTGAAAGAAAAATGGAGGAGTGTGTGGGAGGTAAGGGGGCTAGACTAATCTTGGGAGTAGGTTAAAGAGTCAGCATAACATGATGGGCCAAAGAGCCAGTACTGTCCTAGGTTCTCTTTGGTGATAAGAACAGAGAAGCTGAGTTACTCAGAGCTTACTTCTTGTGTTTGAAATCATCCATTAACCTGACTTACACACTTCAGCACTGCAGTTCTCTCTGCAGCAACACACCCAGAACTCAACAGCAAAGTCCAGCATTCTTTACATTATCGAGGATTTACAATTTAGATTCCAACATACAGGACAATCTGCCTCCATTTAAAATTAATTGAAATTTGAAAAAACAGGGTGCTAGTCATAACAACACCTACTAGGAGGTCAATAAGGTGCCAAAGGGCAACTTCTTCCAGTCCATTTGAGAAACAGTATCAATTCTTCTTTCCTTTTCAAGGCGGCTGGGGTCCTGTCGGAGTCCGTGATCTACACCTGCACTCAAACTGCGATTCTTTACAGTGGTGGTTCCCGCTCTCAGAGCTCACCGAGCGGCCTAGCACTTTCAATATCTCCAGGGCAGCCTGGAGGACGTACTCCCGGTAGACGACCCGATTCCGCACCAGTGTTGCTGACCAAAGTATCGCAGGAGATTGGAATATCGAGACAGCAGTTTTGCTGCTGTCAAAATAAGCAACACTGCAGACTGTTACATCAAAACAGCGAGCTGTTGCTCTCCTCTCTCGCTGCGGCAGGAGCGATACCTCTCTCTCCTTCGACAGTGAGAAAGTGAGAGCCTCTGGCATGTCGGACTGCTGGGATAAACCGTGTTTTTTGTTGGACTCGGGATCATGGTCTCTTTGGGGGCTTTGCTACTGCCTGCATGCTGGGTGGTGGGGGCTGATGCTTTTGCTGAGGCACGTGGGGGAGAGGGAGAGGGGAAGGGTGATGCGTTACTGTTGCTTGTGCGTGAGTGGGGAAGGGGGGCTTTGAGGTTCTAAATGTTTTCCTGTCATTCATTCTTTGGGATTTTTCTTCTGTTTCAAGGATGTCTGTGAAGAGTAAGAATTTCAGGTTGTATACTGTATACATTCTCTGATATTAAACAGAACCACTGAATACTGAAGCAGTAATCCCCTTACAGGCTGAAGCCTGCTTGTAATATTAACTCCCAAGTGGACACTCTGTCCAGTTTAGCACCAACTGGTTTCTTTTTCTCAAGAAACTCACAAAGAAATTTAGTACTCAGACACGTTAGAATATTTTCCCACTAACTAAAAAAAATCAAGATGATCCAGATAATTGTCAGGGGAATATGCAGAGCACTGCACCGGAACACACAAACCACACAACTCCACACAAAGCAATTCAAATAGGATAATGTGAAAAGCAGGCACTGGGATTGCAAAGGGAATTAACACTGGCTCATTTATCTCCTCATAAATTGGCAGTGACAAATCAAACTGTGAATTCATTAGCATGATTCCAGTCACCAGTGCTCCTTCAGCAAATTTCCACAAGCCTCAGCATCAGGATTTGCTAGCACTAACCCAAGTTGGCTGGAACCGATCAAAGCCGTACCTGCATTAAAATAGAATCAATTTTCAACTGCAGGCAGCCATTTGTGGAATTCACTCCAGGTGCCTCAGTGACTTCTTAATAGAGTTGGACTAAAACAAGGGAGACCAGAGACCCAGCTTTTCTATATGGTTCAGAAGATCACAGTTGACAAATGCTTCCAACAGCAGACCAGATAATCTGCTCGGTCCAATATTAAGTTGCAGTGGATAAAAGTAGCAGTCATAGACTATATTAGGGATAAACTCCAAGTGCACGGTTGCAATACCTCAAGCAGTTTGACTTCCAGTCTAGATGGCGCCAAGCAATAAGATCTGTCAACATCGTTGTTCAGACTTGGTTATTTTTTGGGTTTGTAGGGTTGGTTTTGGGGACAGAGAGGGGAGTTAGGAGTCAGGTTAGGATTTAGGAAGAGAGATGAGAGAGTTAGAGGTCAGAAGTGTCTGAGCAGGCACTTTGAGTCCAGGCTGAAGCACTAGGCAGTTGGACACCGGTGAAGGTGTGTTGACAGACTCTGAGGAGAGCAGGTCAGAGATGAGATTCAGCTTGGAGGTCCATGCAGGCAGCGAATCCCAGGTCCAGACAAGGAGTCATGAGGACTGGTGAATACTCCCCACCCCCACCAAGTCACTGGGGTCAGAGGTCCATGCAAATCCAGCAGAGTCCCGAGGGCAAAGCTGAAGTTTGAAGCCTGAAGATCAAAGACCGAAGGCAAAAGGTAGGAGGAGTCATGAGGGTCCGAAGGAGTTACAATGGCCCAGGTTACCAGGGTCAGAGGTCCATGCAAGTGTGGGTGTCGAGGCCCAAAGGTCAAACCTATGATGGGCATCCTGGGGAGAAGTCTGAAGTTGGAGGCCCAATGTCGGCAAGTCTAAGAATACAGGGACAACAATTGGAGAGAGAAAAACAAAGTTGATATTCCAGGTCAAGGATGCTTCATCAACACTGGAAATGTGAGAAGACGCATGTTTTAAGTTATGGAGGGATGGAGGTGGTGAGAACAGAACAAATGTCTGGGATCGGGCGCAGATCAAAGCTGTTGAAATTTGCAATGTGTCTGGGTGATGTGCCTGCCAAGAATTAATGGCAGAGAGAGTAAAATATCACTGTTTGCAAGTTATCAAGGTAATTTAAAACCTAGCAGTTAAGTGAAGAGACAAAATGAAATTGAAGCAGCCAGTGTGAATTGTTGTTCACCTGGCTGGGATACCATCAGCCTTTCCAGGGGAAACAACAACTCAAATTGGCAAGAGTAATGTTGCAACTGTGGCCTCTTTTTCAGCTGTGAAAACGTGCAATTCACTTGCACCCCTTCCAACTTAACACAGTGAATTCAGTGAATCACAGAAACAGAGACACAAACCAGCCATTAAAGCCCACTTTGTTCATGCCAACCAGCAGGCCTGTCTATGTTAATCCTACTTGCCAAGATGAGATATGTACACCTCTTCTCCCTTCCTGTCCAAGTACCTGTACAAACACTTTAATTATACCTGCCTGCACTAATACCTCTGGCAACTTGTTCCACATATTATCCACCTTCCATGTGCAAAACCTACCCCTCAGATCTTCTCCTTACTTTAAACCTTGTCCTCCTGAGTAAAGATGCTGACTATCTAGCTCCAAGCCATATTATTTTATAAACCAAATCTATCCAATCTTTCCTTACAGTGAAGCTCTCCATTTCACACAACATCCTAGGGAATCTCTTCTATACATCTTCGTGTACAGTGGTGACCAAAATGGTATACAATACTCCAAGTACAGCCCAGCCAGCTTACTTCTGCGAATGCAGCAGCCTCTTGGGGGCCAAACAAGCGTGCGTTTTTCTTTGTAAAATTTGTTTTTTACAATCCAAAGACAATTCTACTTGAAGAACTTTAGGTATTGCAGGGCTACTCCTTCAGTGAGCTACTCGTTGTTCAGAGAAGCTGGACTGGTGTCGGCGATGGAGTCAGCCAAGGTGTTGAAAGGGTTGGCCAAGGTGTCAAAGGAACTGCTCGAGATAGCAAAGGAGCCCATCAGGATATCAGAGGAGCCTGCTGGGATGTCGGAGGAGTCAGCTTGGGTACAGAGGAACTGACCTGGCTGCAGGCTGTGTTGCCACCCGCTACTTAGAAGCATCGGAGTATAACTGTGAGAGACTGTCTCAGGTATCTCAGTTGCGATTGCAAGACTCTGTTGGACAGTGAGGCCAAGGCCTGCTACCCTTGTCTGATGGAGGGACAGTCAACATGGGAGCTAATGTAGCCTCAGTTGTAGTAAGAACTAGGCCTCAAGCCTTGAGCTGGCCTGCTGCTGCAGACCAGGTGAGAGATGCGGAAGCTTGATTGGGGCCTGGCCTCTCCTGTCGGTGCTGCCCTCCAGTGTTCCAGCAGTGGAATGACAGGTTGGATTTCATGCGTCTGTACACTGCCAGGAGACAGTACCCTGGACTATATGTTTTTTTTTTCCGAAGTGAATATGCTTCTTTGCTCAATATTTTGAATTATGTTACTCACTATTTTTGAACGTTTGCTTGCTTTTTTCAATGTTTTACACCTTTGCCCCAAAGGAACGCTGTCCCGTTCAGCTATATTTATGTATGGTTTAAATGATAATTAAACTTGATTTGATTTGATTTTGTACATCTGCAACACGACATCCAATTCTAATACTTCAGTGCTTGCAGTGCGATCACGTATGTTGGAGAAACCAAATGCGGACTATATAACCATTTCACAAGATCCCTCCATCCAGTCTTCAAGGGCAACCCTGCCACTTTAATTCAGTGTTCTACTCCCAGTCTTCATCCTCTATTATTGTTGCATGAATGAGGTCACCAAAGAGAAGTACTGATAGATTTGAAGCAATCTCTTTATTCGACAAAATGAGATACAGCAGACATTGTATTGAGACCCCATTCAGTGGAAAAAGGTCTGTTTGACCAACTGTACACAACATTTTATGTTCTAAGGACCAAAAGACAATTCAAACAAATCCATATTTAAAAACGCAAACACAAGGAAATCTGCAGATGCTGGAATTTCAAGCAACACACATAAAAGTTGCTGGTGAACGCAGCAGGCCAAGCAGCATCTCTAGGAAGAGGTACAGTCGATGTTTCGGGCCAAGACCCTTCATCAGGACTAACTGAAAGAAGAGCTATGTAAATCCATATTTACAATGCTTCCTTTGAGCTACATGTAATAGTTTTAAGTGCCCGGATCTTCCCACTATCACACCCAAATAAGTGTTAATTTCTGTTGTTTCCATGCAATAGGATGTTGATTGAATTCATGCATATGAAGACAATCAGTTAAGTGCCTGTTTCCTGGTCTGTCTGGTCTTCATTTTACTGTTCTGAGCTGAATTTTAAACTTAACCTTCAACACATATTCAGATCTGATGGTTGGTCACTGAAGTCAATATTCGCTGTATGTCCTAACCCCAAAAATGCCCTAACAAAACTGCTGGAGAAACTCAGAGGGTCAGGCAGCATCTATGCAGAGGAATAAACTGCTAATGTTTCAGGCCAAGACACACCATCAGGGCTAAATATTGACAGTTCATTCCCCTGCATGAATGCTGCCTGACCTGCTGAGTTCCTCCAGCACTTTGTGTATGTGTGTGTGTGTTCCTCAAGATTTCCATCACCTGCAGAATCTCGTGTTTAGAAACTCAAGAAGTATCACTTCATCCTCCAACTACCACGTTACAAACTTTTGGGCTTAATATTGAGTTGGGCCATTTTTAGGAAACTCGTTTCTTATTTCCTCATAGACATGGCTGTTCATCTGTTATGTTTCAATTTCCCTCTGATTTTATTCCAGCTGCCAGCGTTTAAAGTGTGGATGGAGGTCTATGATAGGAACAACAATAAGATGTTTAACGTAAAACCTATAGAACTTTTCACATCTGCAACCTATTGAATCACTTTCAAGGACTCTATAAACAGATGTCTCGGTATTATTTATTTCTTTCTCTGATTGTTTATTGATTGATTTTTGTATTTACACAGTGTGACTTCTTTCATACACTGGTTGTTTGCCAACCTTTGTGTAGTTTCTTTATTCTACTGCAAGAAAACGGAAGTCAGGGTAGTATTATCGTCATTGTGTGCCGTGTTGTATGACGTGCGATCACTTTCAATGACCGTGACTTTTCTCGGCAGACTTTACAGAAGTGGTTTGCCATTGCCTTATCCTTGGCAGTGCCTTTAAAAGACACATGGCCCCAGCCATTGAGAGATTGTCTGCCTGGTATCAGCGGTCACATGACCAGGACTTGTGACATGCACCAGCTGCTCATACGACCATCCATCACCTTCTGTAGGAAACATGACCCTGGTCAGGTGGGAGGGGGGCAGCTACACCTTGCCCAAGGGTGACCTGCGAGCTAGCAGAGGAAAGGAGTGCCTTACACCTCCTTTGGCAGAGACGTGTCTCTACCCCGCCACCCGTACGGTAGTATATGGTGACCCCACACACGTACTTTGATAATGAACTTACTTTGAACTTTGAACAAAGGAAAGAATGCAGGAGAGGGCAGTCACGGAGCGAGAGATCAGGGACCAGGCAGTGCACTCCAGTGACCCAGTGCAATGATTTGGAAAGCAGGCGCCTCAGCAAGCGCTGCTGATTCAGGCTGTCTGGCTGCACCACCAACGTGACTCCTGTCATTCAGCTGTCGGTCAGGTTGCACCAACACTGACCCCATCTTAAAACCCCAGTGTCGCCCATTTAGCCACACTAACTCATCCTGAGCTCTCATGTCTCTCTTTCGAAAGACCCATTGTTCTCTTTAGTTTCCATTGTTAAAATAATGGGTGATTGTATTATTGGTGGGTGTGAATGACTCTTACTGTGTGTTTGGACAGAATCAGGCCCCCGTTCACCCCGTCAATTGCTGCTAAACCTTGGAGAGCATTCTGACTGGCTGCATCACCGCCTGGTATGGGGGGGTGTGGGGGTTACTGCACAGGATCGAAATTAGCTGTAGAGTTGTAAAATTAGTCAGCTCCATCACGGGCACTAGCCTCTGTAATATCCAAGACATCTTCAAGGAGCAGTGCCTCAAAAGGGCAGTGACCATCACCCAGGACATGCCCTCTTCTCATTATTACCGTCAGGAAGGGGGTACAGAAGCCTGAAGGCACACACTCAGCAATTCAGGAACAGCTTCTTCCCCACTGCCATCTGATCTCTGAATGGACATTGCAACCATGAACACTACCTCACTACTTCTTTATTTCTGGTTTTGCATGACTTATTTAATTTAAACATTTGATATACACATATATACTTACTGTAATTCACAGTTTTTTTTCCCTGTATTATCATGTACTGCATTGTACTGCTGCCTCAAAGTTAACAAATTTCGCGACGTACGCTGGTGAAATTAAACCAGACTCTGATTCTGAAATTCCATCAGGTGCAGGTTCCTTGCTTTTTACTGTTTTTAGGCACAATGGTAAGATTAGAAACTTGGAAAATTACACAATCTCATGAAACCTACCACAAACTCATGAATTCCCAAAGCAATTTACTCCCAGTGAAATATTTTCAAGTTTAATGTGGGAAACAAGGCCGTCAATTTTAGCACAAAGAAATTCCAGGATCATATAATAAACAGTCAAATTCTCTACTTCAATGTTTCCAGTTGGGAAATGAACAGTTATTTAAATATGAAGTATTAATTCTAGGGAGAATATATCCCTGGAGACACAGCAGACTGCAGATGCTGGAATCTGGAACAAAAAAAATACAAACAAGCAGGGAGAACTCAGTGGGTTGAGCAGCATGCAGAGAGGGAAGTCTTGAGGGAGGGTCTCGATCTGAATCGCCGACTGTCCATTTCCTTAGAAGGTGCTGCTGAACCTGCTAAGTTCCTTCAGAAGTTTGTGTTTTGCTCAAGATGATGCCCCTGCTGTCCTTCACATGATTGCCAGGAGATCCCAAGTGTAGGGCCAAAGCTGGCATTCCAGTAGAATGTCCCTGTGACTTCCTAAAGATGTCAGATGGTGCAAGTAACAAGACTCATCCTGAGCTCTAAAGTAAACAAGGTTAAAAGTACTTTTATTATCAAAGTACGTATACTACATACAACTTTGAGATTTGTCCCCTTACAGGCAGCCACAAAGAAAAAGAAACCCAATGGAACGCATTAAAAAAAGAAGACCCTCAAGCACCCAATGTGCAGAAAAGAAAACAAATCATGCAAACAATAAAAACAAGCAAATAACATTCAAAACTGAAATTTATGTAAGTCCACAACCACAAAGCCAGTCACAGTCGCTCCTGAGCCAGTTAGTTGCAGGTCATGGCCACAGTTCAGCGCAGAGACCAGTAAAACTTGCGGAGCACCCGGCTGAACACCAGCCCGGTCCCTCTCCTCCTGCCCTGACATCCTGACCTTTTCAATCTGACCTGATGCTTAAATCGGCCAAACCTCGAGTCGTTCCTCAGTCTCAGACACAGGCTCTGCCTTTTCGATACGCTCTCAGGCCTGGGACCTGTCACCTTGATTCGGCCCATATCCCACCTTTCCAATTCGGCCTTGTGCTTAAATTAGTCAAACTTCAGCATGTTCTTCACTCCCAGGCCTGGGCGCCACTGCCTCAACTTAGTTCTGCTGCTTCAAGTTGCCTCCAAGTCTGCTTCAGCAGCCAAACAGTAACTCATTCCTTGCTGTTGGCCCTGGGTCAAGCCAATTCAGTCTGGCCATATGTGGCACACCACAAATGTCCTGCACCTTCAAGACCTCAGTTCACACCACAAAAATATCAAGTTGTAAAGGCTGTTCAAAGGCTCAGCTCCAAAAGATAAGTTAGAGGCAATGATCACAATCATCATTTTCAAGAAATCACTAAAGTTGGTTCTTGATAAAGTGTGATTAATAATAATTGTTTTCGCTGCCAGCAGGTTATTGCTACGCTTCACTGGAACAGGAACAAGTTAAAGAGTAAGTAAAAATCTATTTTTTTTAAATGAAAACCCAATGACAGGAGCAACTCAAAGGTTGAGGATATTCTTGTTTAAAGAATAAAGAGGTGGGTGTTAATTGGCCCCTTGAAGCATAAGAGAGAGGTTTAATAGAACATAGAACATAGAATAAATAGTACAGCACATTACAGGCCCTTCAGCCCACAATGTTGTGCTGACCCTCAAACCCTGCCTCCCATATAAGACCCCACCTTAAATTCCTCCATATACCTGTCTAGTAGTCTCTTAAACTTCACTAGTGTATCTGCCTCCACCACTGACTCAGGCAGTGCATTCCATGCACCAACCACTCTCTGAGTAAAAACCCTTCCTCTAATATCCCCCTTGAACTTCTCACCCATTACCTTAAAGCCATGTCCCCTTGTATTGAGCAGTGGTGCCCTGGGGGAGAGGTGCTGGCTATCCACACTATCTATTCCTCTTATTATCTTGTACACCTCTATCATGTCTCCTCTCATCCTCCTTCTCTCCAAAGAGTAAAGCCCTAGCTCCCTTAATCTCTGATCATAATGCATACTCTCTAAACCAGGCAGCATCCTGGTAAATCTCCTCTGTACCCTTTCCAATGCTTCCACATCCTTCATATAGTGAGGCGACCAGAACTGGACACAGTACTCCAAGCGTGGCCTAACCAGAGTTTTACAGAGCTGCATCATTACATCACAACTCTTAAACTCTATCCCTCGACTTATGAAAGCTAACACCCCATAAGCTTTCTTAACTACCCTATCCACCTGTGAGACAACTTTCAGGGATCTGTGGACATGTACCCCCAGATCCCTCTGCTCCTCCACACTACCAAGAATCCTGCCATTTACTTTGTACTCTGCCTTGGAGTTTGTCCTTCCAAAGTGTACCACCTCACACTTCTCCGGGTTGAACTCCATCTGCCACTTCTCAGCCCACTTCTGCATCCTATCAATGTCTCTCTGCAATCTTCGACAATCCTCTACACTATCTACAACAGCACCAACCTTTGTGTCGTCTGTAAACTTGCCAACCCACCCTTCTACCCCCACATCCAGGTCGTTAATAAAAATCACGAAAAGTAGAGGTCCCAGAACCGATCCTTGTGGGACACCACTAGTCACAATCCTCCAATCTGAATGTACTCCCTCCACTACGACCTTGTGCCTTCTGCAGGCAAGCCAATTCTGAATCCACCTGGCCAAACTTCCCTGGATCCCATGCCTTCTGACTTTCTGAATAAGCCTACCATGTGGAATCTTGTCAAATGCCTTACTAAAATCCATATAGATCACATCCACTGCACTACCCTCATCCATTTGCCTGGTCACCTCCTCAAAGAACTCTATCAGGCTTGTTAGACACGATCTGCCCTTCACAAAGCCATGCTGACTGTCCCTGATCAGACCATGATTCTCTAAATGCCCAGAGATCCTATTTCTAAGAATCTTTTCCAACAGCTTTCCCACCACAGATGTAAGGCTCATTGGTCTATAATTATCCGGACTATCCCTACTACCTTTTTTGAACAAGGGGACAACATTCGCCTCCCTCCAATCCTCCAGTACCATTCCCGTGGACAACGAGGACATAAAGATCCTAGCCAGAGGCTCAGCTATCTCTTCCCTCGCCTTGTGGAGCAGCCTGGGGAATATTCCATCAGGCCCCGGGGACTTATCTGTCCTAATGTATTTTAACAACTCCAACACCTCCTCTCCCTTAATATCAACATGCTCCAGAATATCAACCTCACTCATATTGTCCTTACCATCAAGTTCCCTCTCATTGGTGAATACCGAAGAGAAGTATTCATTGAGGACCTCACTCACTTCCACAGCCTCCACGCACATCTTCCCACCTTTATCTCTAATCGGTCCTACCTTCACTCCTGTTATCATTTTTTTTCTTCACATAATTGAAGGATGCCTTGGGGTTTTCCTTTACCCTACTTGCCAAGGCCTTCTCATGCCCCCTTCTTGCTCTTCTCAGCCCCTTCTTAAGCTCCTTTCTTGCTTCCCTATATTCCTCAATACCATCTGATCCTTGCTTCCTAAGCCTCATGTATGCTGCCTTCTTCCACCTGACTAGATTTTCCACCTCACTTGTCACCCATGGTTCCTTCACCCTACCATTCTTTATCTTCCTCACTGGGACAAATTTATCCCTAACATCCTGCAAGAGATCTCTAAACATCGACCACCTGTCCATAGTACATTTCCCTGCAAAAACATCATCCCAATTCACATCCGCAATTTCTAGCCTTATAGCCTCATAATTTGCCCTTCCCCAATTAAAAATTTTCCTGTCCTGTCTGATTCTATCCTTTTCCATGATAATGCTAAAGGCCAGGGAGCGGTGGTCACTGTCCCCCAGATGCTCACCCACTGAGAGATCTGTGACCTGACCTGGTTCATTACCTAGTACTAGATCTAGTACAGCATTCCCCCTAGTCGGCTGCTCCACATACTATGACAGGAATCCGTCCTGGACACACTTAACAAACTCTGCCCCATCTAAACCCTTGGAACTAATCAGGTGCCAATCAATATTAGGGAAGTTAAAGTCACCCATGATAACAACCCTGTTATTTTTGCACCTTTCCAAAATCTGCCTCCCAATCTGCTCCTCTGTATCTCTGCTGCTACCAGGGGGCCTATAGAATACCCCCAGTAGAGTAACTGCTCCCTTCCTGTTCCTGACTTCCACCCATACTGACTCAAAAGAGGATCCTTATTGAGCTGAGAGATTTAAAACCTAGCCAATGGAGTCACAGCCACTAAGCAACCAGTTAAATTCGGGGGGAAATGGAGCAGCATGGATGATATAAAAATTTTAAAAAATAGTTTGTATAATTGCTGAGCTGATGTCGGGGTGTAGTTAGACACTTATCCCTGGCACATTAACTTATTACTCTTTAGAAGGTCGTACGAGTCAAGAGGCTTCAGGCGGCTGTAGACTCAGCCAACTCCATCACGGACACAAGTCTTCCCAACCTCGCGGACATCTCCAAAAGGGTGTGCCTCACGGTGGTATAGGGACACTCACCGTCCAGGACGTGCCCCCTTCTCATTATTTCTATCAAAGAGATGCTACAGGAGTTTGAAGATCCACACTCAATACTTTCAGAACAGCTTCTTCTCCTCCAGCATCAGATTTCTGAACGGTCCATGAGAACTACCTTGTTATTGATCTTTTGCACCATTTATTTATTTTGTAACTTGGAGGAATGCTCATGTCTCGCTCTGTAATGCTGCGGCAAAGCAACATATTTCGCAACATAACTCAGTGATAATAAACCTGATTCTGATACTGAGATAGCAGCCACCGTTGGACTGGTATTCCAGATCTCACGTATTGGGTTCTCTTTCAGGCACCAAGCTCCAGGAAGAATGTGAAGGCATGAAGAGAGGAAGCAGAAAAGGCTTGCTGGAACAAGTCCAAGGATGCGGGCTTTCAGATTATGTTTGACATGGAGCAACTGGATTCACTTTCCTTCAAGACAGGAAGGTTGAGAGGAAATGTATTCAAATTAACAAAGGACAAGGTATAATAAATAAGTAGAAGCTATTATCGTTGGAAGAGTTAAGAAGCAAAGGAAACAAATTTAAGTGAATGAAAAAAGACCAAAAGTAATATGATGAAAGATCTGTTGCAGCAAGTTGCTATTCTTTGGGATGTGCTACCGGAGAGGACGTTGCTAGCAATTTGCGTGGTATTGCACCACAATTGTTAATATCAGCTCAGGAAGTCATAAGGATGGGGATAGTGGTTGATGAAGGGAAGTTGGGGGGACGGTGGGAGAAATCAGCTGTTAACATGAAACAGTGTCAAAATGCAAAGCATCTAAAGAAGCCCACGCAATCACAGTAAAAGGGGAAAAAGTAAAAGGTGAAGAGGTGGTGGATATGGGGTGAGGGGGTCACAGGCTGTAGGTTAGAAGAAACAGCATGTAATTAAAGCAGTTCGAAGTCAGCTAAGATGAAAGAGCTACACACAGGGTAAACCAGGCCAAGTCAAACTACTAATGCGCTTCAGGAGAATAAAGAACAGAGATGATCACTTACCAAATAACTATCCTTCTAGAGGGATACAAGATGTATTTGTTAATCTGTAGCTCCTTTTCTCATGTTTAGTTTTCTTCCTTCCTTGCTCTTTGTCACCCATTTCCTGCTTGTTACATTATTTTCTATGTAAAATGGCTACTAGTCTACTTTGTCCAGTGACAGTGATGACAAAGAATTCACGTGAAGCACGTTGAGAGACTTGGGTCGCCATTAGGGAATGTGCCCCCTTCCCTACTGAATGATGCCATTTCTTCATTTTGCCCCACGGTGAAGTTTGTATCGATTAATGTAATTGCTGGAAACGTACATAATTCATAACCACCGACATTGAGTTGGGGTACACTTTGAAAGGTTGGTCAGACGTGATGACATATTACGTGAGGTTCAGTTACCGTGCTTAATGTGTTCAGTGTTTGGAGTATGACAAATGAGTTGTTACAGTTTTTCTTGAACATAAAATGCCTCACGTTGTTTTATTTGAGAAAACCCACATGCGAATAATGCTCTCGTGAAGTACTTAGTGATGATTTATCAAGTCAAAGTGCTATATATATATGTACAAGTTGTTACTCTCTGGTCAGAATCACTTACTGTGTGCAGTAAGAGAGGCTTCTGGGGCAGTTTTCCCCCATTCTAAAAACAGTCCAAGGCACCTCAAATTTCCAAAATAAACAGTGGTGTTCGGAGAATGAATGCTCTTTTTACCTCAGCTTTCTTCACAATGAAAAATCGAGTGCACATTTCCACATCATTCAACAGGTAATATTTCTCAGAGGGGTCAAACATGAAGATAGACCATGGCAGATTTAGTTACCTCAAAGCCACTTAAATGCACTAACCCCAAATCTCTTGTTTCCTTCAATATATAAAAACCTGGCATGAAAGGGAAAGCAACATATGAAAGTTCCACACTATCTCTGTGATCCATAAGATAACATCTCCAGAATAGAGTGATATCAGGTGTGTGACCTAAGGCAGTCACTCACTCCTAGATTGTTATAAGCTGAACGACAATATTGATCCCTTCAGAAGTCCTCATCATACAGTAATTTGGGGTCAAACTTTGCTGTCAAAAAGGATTATTACTGTCTGCAAAGATTTCTTGGAATAGGAAGGTTTCAGATTCAGTCTGTTGGAAGAACAAAATACAGTCAGGATAATGAGTTGAGTTTCAGGTTGACTAACTGCAATTTGCTGGGTGCCAGAGGGATCAGTGCCAGGTCTCAATGGTTTACAATCAGTATAAATGACTTACTGAAGGATTCAAGTGGATTGCAGCCAGATGTGCTAATGATACAAAGAAAGGTGGAAAACCGAGTTGTGACGAGGATGCAAAGGCATATTGACAGATTAAGGATGGAGGCAAAAAAAATTGGTAGGTGAAGTATGGTAGCGTAGTGGTTAGCACAACACTTTACTGTACCAGCAACCTGAGTTCAATTCCCACCACTGCCTAGAAGGAGCTTGTATGTTCTCCCTGTGACCGCGTGGGTTCCTCCAGGTGATTCCGTTTCCTCCCACAGTCCAATGACGTACCTGATGGTCAGTTAACTGGTCATTGTAAATTGCCCCGTGATTAGGCTAGGATTAAATTGGGGGATTGCTGGGCGAGTGAGGCTCGAATGGTCAGCAGGGCCTATTCCACGCTGTATCTCAATAAGTAAAATTTCAAAAAGCAAATACAGTGTAAAATGTTTGATTATTCATATTGGCAAGAAAAATAAGAAAGGAGGTAACCAAGTAAGTGAAGATAGTCTCCAGAATGTTGCTATACAGGGTGTTGTCATTCACAAAATAGAGAGCGCTAACATGCAACAACAGCAAGTAATTGGAAGAAAATACCAAAGGGGATGGAGCATAAACATTGGGGATGTTGATTCAGTGGGACCGTACCCGGAAAGCCTTGTGCAGGCTTTGTCTCCTTTCATTAAGTAAGAGGTAGACTTCTGTTGGAGACAATTCAGAGAAGGGCTCACTAGGTTGATTCCTGGAATGAAAAGGTTTTCACTCAGGGAAAGGCTAATCAGGTTGGGCCTGCATTTATTGGAATGCAGAAGAATGAATGGTAATCTTAATGTGAGTTTTAAGATTCTGGGGGCACTTGACAAAGTGTAGGCTGAAAGGAAGTTTTCCCTTGTAAGGGAATCTAGTATTGGGATGAATGGTTTCAAAACAACATTTAAGATGGAGATGAGGAGGATGCTTTCTTTTTCATTCCCTGCTTCATTTTCTCCAACCATAAGATATAGGAGCAGAATTAGGCCATTTGGCCCATCAAGTCCACTTCTCCTTTCAATGCTGAATTTTTAATACCATTCTCCTGTTTTCTTCCTGTAACCTTTAACCACATTACCAATCAGGAGCCTATCAACCTCTGTCGTAAATAAACCCAATGACCTGGCCTCCACAGACCTCTGTGGCAATGAATTCCACAGGTTTACCACCGCCTGGCTGAAGAACTTCCTTCTCACTTCAGCTATAAAGGGTTGTCCCTTTATTCTGAGGTTGTGCTCTCATCTTCTGAGACACATTTACTTGTTGCCTTTCCTTATCTCCAACCTCTGATTAGCTGGTGAATTTAACAGATATTAATTTCACCGATTGTTACATGTCATATAGCACTAATTTACAAGCAAATGATAAACAACAGCCGGAGTAAAATTTGTCAGCTCATTATATCCTCGAATTTAGAGATGAGATCTTGACTTAAATGAATGGAATTATTGTAAGTAATAACAATCAAAATGAGGACATTTCCTTGCCAGAAGATTAAAATCTGACGAAAGAAAGACATTTCTCTCAAGACAAGGGATTTCCAACCTGGGGTCCACAGACCCCTTGTTTAATGGTACTGGTCCATGGCATAAAAAAAGTTGGGAACTCCTGCTCTAGACTGCTTCCCACAGTGATCTTTTCCCTTTGAGAATTGAAGGATATACTCTGGGTTATATTCCTCTGGTCTCTTGGTCATTCCCTATTCCTTTTCTCTCATCGTTAACAAGCTCCACGTTCTACAATTCCTTTCTGAATCTATCCAACTGCCCATTTTCATTAAAGCCTACCTTCATAACCAAGCTGTTATTTTTGTTTTCCAATATTGCCCTCCTTGCCTCAAAAATGACTTGTGCCTCAATATATAAAATTGTGAGAGAGGTAGATGAGGTGGATAGTCAAGAGTCTTTCTCCCAGGGTGGAAATGTCAAATACTAGTGTGCGTATCTTTAAGGTGATAGGGGGTAACTTGTAAAGGAGATTTGCAAGGCAAATTGTTCCACACAAATTGATAAGATATCTGGAATAAGCTGCCATTGGAAGTGATGAAAGCAGATATCATAGCAATGTTTAAGAACCATTTAGAAAGGCTCATGAACATCCCTCCCTGCCATCGAGGACATCTACAAATGGCAATGTCCCTGGAAGGCAACATTTAACATTATAAAGCTCCACTATCCGGCTCTTGCTGCTATCAGGCAGGAAGTACAGGAGCTTGAAGTCCCACTGCTTAACATCTAACAACAGCTTCTTCCCCACTGCTATTGAACTGATCTGAAAAACCTGATCACTACCTCAGACTAAATTTGCTTTTTCCCTCTCTCAAATTAAAGTAGTGCTGTTACATTTATTTTAGTTAGGTGAATTATTTACAACCAATGTCAATTTAAGTTTATGTTGACTTATGTTTGTCACTTTTGCATAGTGCTGCTGTGGCAAAAAGCTCTATGTATAATATATATATATATACCTATGATAATAAATGGACATCAAAAGAAGAATAGGGACGGCAAAAGACACCTTTACGAGAATGAAGAGTATACTGACCAATACTAAACTAGGCATGACAACCCACCTCAGCTGAAATGTTACGTTTATCCAGTTACGTTATATGGCTCAGAACATTGGACAATATCTAGTAACATGAGGAAACAAATTGAAGCAGCAGAGGTGTGGTTTTTGAGGAAGATGCAAAGAATATCATGGACGAAACGAATATCTAACGAGGATGTTATGAACAGAGCAAACACAAAAAGAGAAATAATGTATGAGATCATGAAAAGGCAACGTAACTTCATTGGACGTGTGATTAGGAAAGAGGAGTTAGAGTGTACGGTAATTATGGGAAAGATTGAAGGGAAGAAAGCAAGAGGAAGAGAAAGACAAACGATGATGGAGACAGCAACCAGAGAACTGGAAAAGAATACCAATGAATTGATCCACTTGACCCGAAACAGGAGTGTGTGGGCCATGGCAGTCAAAGCTCAGACTGGGCACGGCACCTGATGGTGATGATGATGATAATAAACTTGAAAAAATGGCAGGATTTTGACCATGTGCAGACAGATGTGCAGTTCAAATTGACATCATGGCTGGCAGAGACATTGTGGACAGAAGGGTCTGGTTCTTTACTGTTCTGTTCTATGGTACTGAAAAATGCCTTGGAATATTTCCCTTCAATAATGATAGAACTGCAAATTCAGAATTTTTAGAGTAACAAAGGTATTATTATGCAAAATATAATTCAGTTTGGCTTCCTTGCCTCGGTAGGAGACTCGACTCCCAAAGACTAGATACTGCTTGAATAACCAATCAATCTGCTTTTTTTTGAAAGTAATGTTGATTGAGGGACAATAAATAAGTTCCATGAGGTTGCATTGTTAAGGGGTAGTGAGAATAAGCTCTAACTACCTATTAAATACACTCAATTGCGTGCATCTCAGATAGCCTTTGACAACCAAGTCCAGCTCCTGGCCTTTACATGTGGCTTAGCTACTAAGCCTGGTGGAACCATTTCTACTGACAGGAGAAGGGGCAAAGGCCGGTTACTGGCACCTTAAAACCAGTTGCTTCAGGCAGAAGGGGCCCCTCAGCCTTGGTTAGCAGCTCATCTAGGAGAAGGAAAACTCTCCGTTGCCTTGTGGCTATACCCACTCAGGGGAAGGCTTTAGGAGTAAATCCAGAGGAAAAATCCAGAGCTAGAGTCCATAAGGCAATCCTACGTTGAGTTCAACATTGACAGGCAACTCCTCGTCATCGTCATTGTCGTGGCTATCCCTCGAGGTCGAGGATGATGATCTTCGTTCTAAAGAAGTGGCCCACAGAGCGAAGACGCCTGTGCGTGTATTTGTTTAATGTGTACTTGATGTTGCACTCCAAGAAGCTCACGATACTTCACAAATCAACCAACTGATTCCAATGGCGTGGAAACCACGACGATTGGAACTGATGGATTTGTTGCAGCCTTCATCCGCCTTCACAGTCGTTGAGTTCGAAGTAACTTCGTCCGCCTGTTCCACCGTTGAGGTCTTGTTTGGATTGTTCTTTGTCAGGGACCTCATCCTCGACCTTACCGCCATGGGTGACCCTACCAGGAGCATAGCCCCAGACAGCATTGCTCTCAGGATCACAGGACCACACAAACTTCTCCACCATGGCAAGCAACTCCTACAGTGCTGCTGGTGCCAAACTGTACCAGCGTCTGTCGTTACTTTGGGTTAATTAATTGCATGGAGTGGGGGAGCCTGCTGCACGGGCAACAGCTTGCTCTCCATATCGTACAGCCCAGGCTTGAGTATCATGCAGACAGCTGGGACACAACATCCATAGTCAAACCTGACCAATGGAGGGCCTCAGTAGGCAGAATTCCAGGGATAGCTCCCCTCCTGTTCTTCAAAATGGCGTCACCAGATCACTTACACTGACCTGGGGGAGCACCAACCACGCAGCACTCCCTCTGTTCTGCACTGCAGTGTCCTCCAACATTTTTGTTCTCAAATCTCTGGAGTGGAACTTAGAGAGTTAGGGATTGTGTTGGAGAGAAAATTTCAAA
Organism: Mobula birostris; assembly: GCF_030028105.1. Classification (NCBI taxonomy): domain Eukaryota; kingdom Metazoa; phylum Chordata; class Chondrichthyes; order Myliobatiformes; family Myliobatidae; genus Mobula; species Mobula birostris. The sequence goes on from NC_092396.1 coordinate 13,774,834, forward strand.
TATGCCGTTTCCTGAATTTTTAGGGCCTTTTTTGGAAATCTCTGCTGTCACTTTATCCAGATAAAGAAATATGACAAGTATTTGAATGTCGTCACGAACGAAAAAGAAGTGAGAGGTGAGCAAGATTCACATGGGCTTTTACATTCAGCCAAACGTCAGAATTTTTAAAAAATTCTCAGAGGAAGTATCAAAAGGACAGATGAAAGTGCTCACTGCTGAAACCTTCTTCACTCTGAAAAGAAACACGTTCCAAACACAGTCCCCCTGGTGCCATTAAGGCCTTCCCAGCATCAAACTGATTTTAGATTTGCTTTTTAACTGCTTGCTTTGCGCACGTTCCCGTTTCACAGCTCTGCAATGTTGTTGAAACAAGACTAGAAATGCTCCTCATTCTCCAGCTCTAGTACTGAATGGATCCTTAAGTAAAGGGAAATTACAGCTATTAGTGAAGTGCAGATACGCACAGAGAGGGTATCAGTATCTCAGTATCTCCAACTTGTATCCCACAGGCAGGGATCACCCAAGGCAGCAAGTGAGAAGCCAAAGAAGAAAGAATCAGCCTTTATCTAGCATCTCTAACAAATCCTCACGTGGTCTGTACACACCAGCTGTGTGGTGAAAAAGGCACAACAGCACCTCTTTCACCTCAGACGGTTGAGGAAGTTTGGTATCAGCCCCCAAATCCTAAGAACTTTCTACAGGGGCACAATTGACAGCATCCTGACCGGTATGGGAATGGTACCTCCCTTAATCGCAGGATTCTGCAGAGAGTGATGAGGACAGCCCAGCACATCTGTAGTTGTGAACTTCCCATGATTCAGGACATTTACAAAGACAGGTGAGTAAAAAGGGCCCGAAGGATCATTGGGGACCCGAGTCACCCCAACCACAAACTGTTCCAGCTGCTACCATCCGGGAAATGGTACTGCAGCTTAAAAGCCAGGACCAACAGGCTCCGGGACAGCTTCTTCCACCAGGCCATCAGACTGATTAACTCACGCTGATTTGAGTGCATTTCTATGTCACATTGACCGTCCTATTTGTTATAAATTATTATAAATTGCTATGATTGCACATTGCATATTTAGACAGTGACGTAACGTAAAAAAATTAACTCCTCATGTACGTGATGCAAGAAGTAAAGTCAATTCAATTCAATTCAATTCAAAACATCATCTCAAAGGACTTTAAAGTCCGTGTTGTATTGCTGAAGTCCAGACTTTTGTAAATTCGGGCAATCTGACTACTCTGAATGGTTGAACAGTACACCAGTTGTCAGCTGATTTCAAGTACAGGTTTCCCCTGCTATCCAAATGTAGACCATTCCTATGAAACCGTTCGTAAGCCGAAATGACGTAAAGCGAAAAAGCAATTACCATTAATTTATATGGGAAAATTTTTTGAGCGTTCCCAGACCCAAGAAATAACCTACCAAATCATACCAAATAGTACATAAAATCTAAAATAACACTAACATATAGTAAAAGCAGAAATGATATGATAAATACACAGCCTATATAAAGTAAAAATAATGTATGTGCAGTGTAGTTTCACTTAACAGAATCGAGAGGTTTGAGCCAAAATCGATTTGTCAAAAAAAATCAGCATGTACACACATGTGCACGCCACGCATTCGCACATACACGCACGTCATGCATGCACACGTACACACATTCGCACACCACACATGCGCACACACCTGCCCGCGCAAGGCTTCATGGTCATGGTAGTCTTTCTGGGGGTAAACACAAGTTTAAAGCTAGCGTCTTTTTTCGTAAAAGCGAAAATCCTCTTTTGGTTAACGAAAACAGGTACTAATGTAGGTCTTTCGTAAAAGCGAAATGTCGTAAAGAGAATGTTCGGAAAGCGGGGGACACCTGCCAGGGCAGTAGAGATAAATATTTAGAGAGATTGGCTTTATTTGTCACATTAACATTGAAGCATACAGTGAAATGCATCTTTTCATCAATGGCCAACAAGATCCAAGGACATGCTAGGGACAGCTCGCAAGTGCTAATATAGCATGCCCACAACTTACTAACCCTAACCCAAAAGTTTTAGGAATGTAGGAGGAAACCCTTGCAGTCACAGGGAGACACATACAAACTCCTTACAGACAGTGGCACAGCAGAGGTGTTGCACTAACCGCTATGCTACTGTGTCTCAGAGGTTCATCTCCAAATCTGCTCCTCTCCAAAATTATACCCCAAAATCTAATTAGGGTGCACACAAGCGTCTTAGGTCTCACTGGAAAAACAGCATCGCTAACAATGCAGCATTATCCCAGCAAAGAAACCTGAACCAAATGCTACATTTTTGGATTAAGATTTAAATCCTGCTGGAAAGAATCTATGGTTAAGCTGAATACAGTGGATGGAACTGGACAAAGAGGTATTGCAAGGACTAAATATCCTGGTAGGAATCACTGTGTGGAGAATAGCTGGCCCCAGTTGAACCATTCCTTGGCATGGACAGCATTGCCAGAGAGGATGGCTGGGAGAAAGCTATAGACATAAATGCAACAAATAAACAAATAATTAGCAACTGAAAAAACAGGCATTCTTTTAAAAAGTTAATTTAATGCATGGAAAGGGCCGATTTCCTATTGCCAACATTTTGAAAGGCACTTTGTGTTCTTCCAGCTTTATTCAGTAATAATTAAATTCTAAATAGACATTAGCAAAAAACACAAGTCCTTTAAACTATTCCTTATGTCACTGTTTTATTGCCTCAGGCACCTGAAGTGAGTAATCTTGGATCCATATCAAACAGTCACAGATTCCCAGTCACAATATAGACTCAAACACAGAGACCAGGGCAAGAGGGAACTTGATCCAAGACTCACTGCAAAAGTCTTTCAACTGGGGATTTGAATCAATTTACTGTTGATATATGGCATATAAAATATCAGAAGAGTAACAAAAATGTAACAGGATTATGGAGTCTTATATTACCTGAACCACATAATGAGTACTAGGAAATATTTCCTGCCTGGTAACACTTCTCCAAATTCCTTTTCTGTTATTAGAAATGCACGATTTTGCTCATGAGCTAACTTCAATCAGCTTTGCATTTTATTGTATACTAGCTATACGAAATATCTCAAAATCATGAAAGGTACAACTACCCCATTTCTTTTTGAGGAAGTCAGGCAAAAGTTATACAGATTTATAGAACATAAAACAGTACAGGCCTTTCGCCCTATGATATTGCGACAACATTTTAACCCACTCCAAGATCAATCTAACCCTTCCCTCACACATAGCCATCCATTTTTCTTTCATTCATGAGCATGGCTAAATGTTGCTTAAATCTCTCTATATTTGCCTCTACCACCACACCTGGCAGTGCTGTCCACGCACCTACAACTCTGTGCAAGAAAACCTACCCTTGACAAACCCACTATACTTTCCTCCCATCACCTTAAAATTACACCTTACTGTATTATCAATTGCCGCCCTGTGAAAAGGGCCACCTTGTGTCCTCTAAAACAACAACAAACACGAGGAAATGTGTCCTCTAACACAAGCGTGCCTTCAGGGTTCCGGAATTTCGTAACTCTGGGGACGTGCTGATTCTAGGCCAGTGGCCCTGACTGAAGCGCCGTGGGGGAACAGAGAACATCGGGAGCAGCGGGTTAGCTGCCAGGGGTTGTGTGTCCGGAGAGCTGTGCCTTTTTGGTGCCAACTCTCTGGGTGCAACAGACTTTTAACATCGTAAATCAGCGGGTTGTTTGTTGTGTCTCCACTCTCGCTGTGAAACGAGGACATCTCTTTTTCTCTTATTAGGGAAAGAGAGAGCCTGTGGTATGGCAAATTACTGGGTGAATGAGTAGTTATCGGGGTATTTCAAGACTGTGCCTTTATTGATGCTTTGATGCATGCTTGAGTGCCTGGTGGAGGGTGCTGATGCTTTTTGCTGGTAAGGGGGGTGGGGGTCATTGCTTTGCTGCCGCTTGTCCATGGGAGGGGGAGCTCAGGGGAGCTTTGGTGTTCTAACGTTTTAACTGTCATTCATCCTTTGGGGCATTCCTCTGTTTTCGTGGATGTTTGTAAAGAAATAGAATTTCAGGATGTATATTGTATACATTTCTCTGACATTAAATGTACTATTGAAACCTATTGAAATTTCACTACCCCAACACTGAACTGATTCCACAACCTATGGACTCACTTTCAAGGACTCTTCAACTCAAGTTCTCCAAAATTTATTGCTAATGTATTATTATTATTATTTTGTTTATTCTTTTTGTATTTGCACAATTTGTCGTCTTTTGCACATTGATTGTTTGTCCGTCTTTGTGATGTGCAGTTTTTCATTGACTCTGTTGTGTTTCTTTGTATTGCCTGTAAATAAATGAATCTCAGGGTAGTATATGGTAACTTATATGTACTTTGATAATAAATTTACTTTGAATTTTGAACTCTATGTCTCTTATCATCTTATACACCTCTATCAAGTGTTCTCCCTTCTTCATTCTCTCCAAGGAGAAAAAGCCTATCTCATAGGATATGCTCTCTAATTTAGGCAACTACCTCGTAAATATCATCTGCACCATTTCTAAAGCTTCCACATCCTTCCTACAATGAGATGACCAGAAAAAACAGGATCTCCAAGTGTGGTCTAACTATAATGCTGCAACATTATCTTGTGGCTCTTGAATTCAATCCCTTGACTAATGAAGGCCAACAAACCACCTTATCAATTTGCGCGCCCAGCTCCTTCTCTTCCTCCTCCTTGCTATGCATCCTGACATTAACCTTGTGTTCTGCCTTCAGGTTTGACCTTCCAAAGTCTATCACTTAATACATTTCCAGATTGAATGCTATCTGCCACTTCTCAGCACAGCTCTCCAATCCTATCAATGTTCCACTGTAACCTTCCTTCTACACTATCCACATCACCACCATCTTCGGGCCACTTGGAGACTTGCTAGCCTTCCGCCTTTTAAAAATCACAAACAGCAGGAATCCCAGAACAGGCCCCAGCAGAACACCACCAGTCACAGACCTCCAGACAGAATACGCTCTATGTGTTTTCTGTGGGCAAGCCAATTCTGAATCCACACAGCTAAGTTTCCCTGGATCTCATGACTCCTAATTGCATTTCCTAAATGGCCAAGGTTTTCATCTGGTTTGGACACCTCCCAGAATACAAGGTGAAACCAACTTTCCTACCTCTGTCTTGGCTATCTCTTTCATAATTTTATGTTTCTAGAGGGTCCCCTCTTATTCTCCATAGTTGCCTATTGTCCCAGGCAAACCCATGTCTCCTCATAAGCTAGCCCCCTCATCTCTGGAATCAACTTGGTGAACCTCTTCTGCACTGCCTCCAAAGCCAGTATATCTTTCTTCAAGTGAAGAGACCAGAGCTGCATGCCTCACCAGTACCCTGTGCAGTTGCAGCATAACCTCAATCCCTTTCACCTGCTTCCGGCTAATTGGGAAGTCCAGGAGCAGCTGCCTGCTCTAAAGATGGCACCACTGTTACCAGCTGCACATGGCACCTCCAGAAAGCATGGCTCCCCGGTATTACAGCAGACCATCAGGTGCAGAAGTAGAGCATGGGTGACAGGCTCCACGATGTAGCAATATTCATAAAGCAGCGTGCGGCTGAGAGGAAGGCTACTGGCAAAGATGTCCTACGTGAGGGCCCACTACAATGATCTTCAATAAGGGCATCATACACAAAAGAAACAACTGTACATGTGTCACTCTCACTTCCACTACATCGGACCCAGAACCCGCTGAGGAGATTCCTTTAAGTCATGTAGCAGTAGCCCTCACCCGCTAGGTGAAGGCCAGCTTCTGTGTTCCACACACATTCAGATGTCTCTTCTGTAAGTGTATCGCATGCACAGAGGATCCGGAGCAAATTCCCTGCAACAAGTGCCCGAAGAGCAATTCGGCTTTTAGAATTAGAATTACATGAGAAGATGGCAACAGTGACCAATGATGACGTTTTGCAGATAGGCCACAAAACTACTCGATACTCTAGCAGGTACGCTACCTATTCGAAATTGCGGTTGCTGCAGTCTGCAGCCTGCAGTTTCTCTTTTGAACCAACTAAACAATTTGGCACTTTTGCAATCGCCTGCAGGGTTCATCAAACGAGACTCTCGAGAGCGCAAGTACAGCCGGGGCAGTAGTTGCTGGGGATGGACGCTGCGTCAAGGCCTGATGGCGGAAGACAAACCCGTGGTTGGCTCCATTACTCCACACCGAGTAAAGCGTCAAATGGAAAATGATCAGGTGTCCAGCGCTATCTGTCTGCAGTTACAATTCCTAACTTGATGAAGTAGTGAAATTGTCTAGTGTTCACGCCTAGTCGTCTCTGGCATCTCAAAGCCTGAATGTTTGAAACCATGGCGAGCAAAATCATTCCGAATTGTCTTACTGCTCATTTCTTGGCAACTATCAGTGACAAAAATGACTGCTTTTTGAACACAACCCCACACAACTAACGCTATTTAAAAACTAATCACTCTAAGCATCTGACTTTGAGGTTGACCGAAATCAGCGCCTTGCAGGAGCACGTGACCGACGCCGCAAAGCTGTGTAGGCGCCTGTTCTAACAACCGCCATTCCATGTCCAACCTGCAACCACATGCGTATCCACAGACGACTGCACAATGTTTTGTCTTCCTCGGACCCCGAAAGGCAACCACCACTCTGAGCACGACATAGTGTCCTACAGCCACGCAAGAGCACGTGGCTGATGCCAGTTAGAAAAAAAAACTCAGCAACAATCTCCTGCCCCAAGTAAACAGCATAGTGTCCCAAATAAACAAAGGGAAGCCCGGCTATTTTCTCTATTTAATTCTTTAAGAATTCTTTTAAAATAAATGACTGCCCCAATTAACTGAAATACACTGCAATATCTTACTCAAATATCTGTCTCTAAAGGCTGAAATGCTGCAAACTTAACCAAACTGGGTGACAATTTAAATAGTAGGTTGTGTACTGTTAATGAAATACCTCACAGACACATAAACAGTCGCAGCTCACACAGGCAAAGCATAAAGATAGCAGTCAAAATGAAAGGAAGTCAGACTATGTCTCTGCAAAGTCAAATGTTCTCTGCTTCCCCTGTGCTGTGCTCAATGTCTGGTTTATAGTACAGAATATTTATTGCATCAGATACAGATGATCTTTCTCCCTAAGTAAGGATCTGACCCCCTACTCATTTTGGTCTGCTACCTTTACAGTAATCTTAATATGTGCAGCTATTTGTCCTTGTGAGTAATGCCTCGCCAGAAGTCCTTCTGTTTAGTAGAACTCCCTCCATTGTCTCACACCACAAACTGCACATGGCACAGTGGGGTCAAAGCCAAGGCTTCTGGGTCATAACCTGGGTTGGCACTTCTGTACACCAATCATTCAGCACCACACTGAATGGAGCTGCTGCCACCTATCAGATGAGAGAGTCAGATCGTGTCCACCCATTGAAAAGCCTAAAGTGCTACATTCGAAGAGAATCAGGACTGTTGCTCAAAGTTTCTGGTCAAAACATTTATCCATCAACCAGGATTACAGAAGCATTTACCTCATGTTCATAGAAGCTGCGATAGTCAGAACATTTCAGAGATAAGCAGATTGTGAGACATGCTGTAGAAGGATAAATTTTCTCCAACTTGATTGGCTTAGCTTTGCATAGATTTAAGTTTGGACCACCAAAATCAAATCTTATCAGGTCATTACTGCCAACTCACTCCTTACCGAGGGAAGATTTTCAAGTTGAACTCTATAGCGCCAACAACTAAGCCAAGTGGCAGAGGTTCAGCTACAATCTCAAAGACACCATCCAGAGCAGAGGTTTCTTTAGGAATGGGTTCTTTCCAAGTATATTGGGGACCTGGGGTGGAAGGTGCTGCACAGAGCAGTGCTGTGTAATAGGTTTTTGGGTTGGCTCACTCAGACATCCCACCTCTCCCAGAACTTCCGGGAGTCTCCTGCACATTAATAGTGGCTCCCTGATGCCCGCAAATTATATACAGTATCACAGAAATCAATTTTTTTGAGAGAGAGCGCGCACGCGAGAGCGAAGGCCAGCAAGAGCGCTTGAGAGTGCGCGAGCAACCACGAGAGAGAGAGAGAGAGCGCGCGAGCGAGAGTGCGCCATGGCAGAGTGTTCCAAAACAAATATGAAACGTACGTCACCCCAGACTACACTAAAGTGTACCCCTGCCTAATAGGGGTCAAAATAATGACAGTGTTGCTCGCTGCACTGTTTGCAACAGTGACTTTTCTTTTACCCTTGGTGGGTTAAGACTGTAAAAGACATGTTGAGGTGAGCTTAACAGGTGTCATTCGTTCATTAGCATAGCTAACGTTATTTAAACTAGCTGGCCAGCTGCTAAGGAGATACTCTATTGCAGACATCCCACCCCTCCCAGAAGTCTTCCGCAAATTAATGGTGCTACCTCCCTGAAATGAGTTTTTGCAGGGTGGGATGTCTGCTCACTGACTGCCCTTTCTGTGGCAGGAGGGAGTCAGCATACTATGTGTTGCAGCCTCCATTTGAATCTCTGAAGGGGTGCTGTTCAAGTTCCAGTGGCATCTCAACCCGATGATCTTGATCTACTGTCACCCGTAGTGGAGGGGAGTGGTGGGTACACCCAAGGGATCTCCTGGCCAGCTTGGATGCTAGGCTTGGCCAAGCTGGCCAATCAAGAGTCCAGCCGGCAGGCAGACAGGGGCTCTGCCCGAGCTGATTACGTGCCCCTCTTCTGGGACTGGGTGTTCCTGGAAAAGGAGCACTTGGTCTCTGTGGATACAATGAGCAATTTCCAGGAACAGCAGTCCCCTCAGGGTCTTAAGAGTCTTGTCGATAATAATAATCTCAGTTTAGTTTGAAAATGTAAATAGTTATGATGCCCTGATTGTTGTATAGTGATTTTGTTTGTCGTTTGCCAAACCAAAAAAAGTTCAGAGAGCATTTTTGGCTTGTATTCATGACAGTTGCAGCAGGAACAATCGCGTTTTCTTCATTGCTGCACAAGAGACTCTGCAGATGCTGGAAATCCAGAGCAACACACACAAAATGTCAGAGGAACTCAGCAGGTCAGACACTGAAGATGGGTCTCGGTCCCAAAACGTGGATTGGTTATTCATTTCCATAGACACTGCCTGGCCTGCATCATTTTGTGTGTTTCATCATCGTTGTTGTGCAGAATCTGGAGACTCCTTCTTCTCAAAGTTAAATATTATTTATATAGTCAACACCTTAAAACACGCTGGATAGATTTCTCGTCCATCTCAAAATGAAACGTCATTCAAGTGGAAAAGTTTAGGAGTCGATATTAACCTATTAAAAATAACATCATTGTATTGTACAAATGCAGTAGGATGCCATGCCAGCCATGTTCCCCTGACAACACCACCGTCTGCTTGACAGATGTTCCTAAGGCCACAACCCCATTGCAGTGTATGATAGAAAGTGCCTACATCCAACAAAACAATAAACCTCTACAGTACTGAAATCTTTCAAAGATTAGTTCCCAGTACATGACACAGTTGTGGTCTAATAATTTAACATAGCTCGCATTTTAGCAGGAATTCTTTCATGGAACAAATAATTTGTGGTGCAGTGGAATATATCCCTGGTTTCCCTTTATCTTCAGCTGCCTTGCCCCGTGCTCTCAAATTCTCATCATAAATCTCTCTGCCTCTCCAACTTCTTTCTCCTAAATTTCTTCTTTAAACCTATCTCCCTCATCCAGCTTTTGATCGCTGGTCCTAATAACTCCTCATGTTGATCAGTATCAAATTACATTTGACAACACTTCTGTGAGGCACCCTGAGATGCAAGTTGTTGTGACATGTGGGTCTCTTAGATCTTCTCCTCTACTAATAAATTCTTTAAGGACAAGCAAATAAGGAAGCTCAACAATGTTGAACATGGGAGAGACAGGGAGACGGTCAATCTGCAGTTTGTATTTTCACTCCCAGTCCTGCAAAATCATTTTGACTGAACCTACTTACGTTCCCAAGTCCTGAATTCCCCAAAACTATTTTCTGTCCAAGTTGACAATCTTGGAATTTTTTTATCAAGCAAACTGAAAGATATTCTCAATTAGTTCCTTAACAAGCAATGTTTACAAAGAGAAGATTACAACCTACTGCTTGCTTTGAAAGGTAAGGCATCTTTAAGAAGAGTGGGGATTTGGAATTTCAGGGTTTTTGCAAAGAAACATCAAAGTGCAGCTGGATGTAGCAAATTCCTCAGCTCCTTTTCAAACCACAATAAGCAGTCCCCGAGAGCTGATAACTTCATTAGGAAGATTGGATCTTTCTCTCTCCATCAACACACCCCCCACCTCCACCACCTCCCCGCTTTCAAAACTTTGCTCAGAGTGAAGTCACAACATTCCTTGCCAACTTGTCTCAACGTTTAAAAATATTTATTCCATGGCTCATTTCTCCTGCACTGATTCTGTTGCAAGGGGTCATGTTTGCCTTTCATCCATCCTCACTCACTTCCATTGGCAGGAGTAAGAGGCACTGAACAAAAAAAAAGATTTACTTCAAATGGGTTTAAGCTGCTTCAATGATCACAGACTCTAATACTGGTCAGAGAGCCAATGTACCCACATCAGTCTCCGTTTTAATATTGAATTGAATTGACTTTATTTCTTAAATCCTTCACATACTTGAGGAGTGAAAATCTTTAAATTACATCTCTGTCTAAATGTGCAATGTGCAATTGATAGTAATTTGTAATAAATAGTATGTACAACAGGACAATCAATATAGCATAGAAATACAGTTCTGTCAGTGTGAATTAATCAGTCTGATGGCCTAGTGGAAGAAGCTGTCCCTGTAGGTCCTGGCTTTAATTATGTGGTACCGTTTCCCGGATGGTAGAAGCTGGAACAGTTTGTGGTTGGGGTGACTCGGCTCCCCAATGATCCTTTGGGCCCTTTTTACACACCTGTCACTTAAATGTCCTGAATATTGGGAAGTTCACATCTACAGATGCGCTGGGCTGTCCACACCACTCTCTGCAGAGTCCTGTGATTAAGGGAGGTACCCATACCAGGCAGTGACGCAGCCAGTCAGGATGCTCTCAATTGTGCCCCTGTAGAAAGTCCTTTGGATCTGGGGACTCATGTCCAACTTCTTCAACCATCTGAGGTGAAAGAGGCACTGTTGTGCTTTTTTCACCACACAGCCGATACGTACAGACCACATGAGATCCTCAGTGATGTGTATGCTGAGGAACTTAAAGCTGTTCATCCTCTCAATCCCAGATCCATTGATGTCAATAGTGGTGAGCCTGTCTCCATTCCTCCTGTAGTCCACAACCAGTACTAATATGGACATGGAAACCAGGATAAGCTCTTTGGCACTTGAGTATTTCTTTGCCAATGTGCGTTTCAGATCCTCTTGCCTACACTAGCTCCATTTTCCTCGCCGAATGATCTTGGTGTAAGGTGATAGACATCAAAGAAAGGGTGCAGCGCTCCACTATCCAGAGGCTTCTGCTCTCACAGTCAGACATGGTTCAGAGTGCCAGCACTGCCAGAAGTTGTGGAATATATGCACTGTATGGAGGACTATTAGCTTTATAGAACGCAGAACACAGTAAAGGCCCTGCAGCTTATTATGTTGTGCCAATCTTTTAACCTACTTTAAAATCAACATAACTCTTCCCTTCCAAATACCCCTCTATTTTTCTTTCATCCATATGCCTAAGATTCTCTTAAATGCCCCTAATGTATCTGCTTCCACCACGACTCCTGGTAGTGCGTTTCACACACCCACCACACCACTCTCTGCAGAGTCCTGTGAAAAAAAAAACACCTCTGACATCCTCCTTATATTTTCTTCCAATCACCTTAAAATTATACCCCAAAGTTCCGGAGTGAAAGTCATCTCTATCTTAAAACTTTTTGCTCATAACTGCAGAACGTGATGATAAAATACACTTGAAATGGAGGAAAGAGATGGAATGATGGCATTGTGGTGGAGACCGTACAGAGGAGATTTACCAGGACTGAAAAACTGCAGTGAAGACGAAAGTCAGGATAAGTTAGGGTTGTTCTTTGGAACAGTGGTGACTGAAGAGACATGTAACTGGGGTGCTTATAATTTAGATAGGACCTTCTTTTTCACTCTGTGCTCAGTGGTAGAAAGGAGGCACAGACTTAAAGTAATGGATAGAAAGATGAGAAAAATATTTCTTCCAGAGAATGGTGGCAGTCTGAAATCCACTGGCTGAGAGGATGGAAAAAGTAGAAACTCATCATCTTCCAACACTACTTGTGGTGCTCGCACAGCGTCTGACTGGCAACTGAAAGTTGATCTTGGCTAGCTATTAAAGTTCCTGGACTTCATTGCATCATCATCCTTGAGGCATGACATGGCCATTCTGTCAGACACTTCGAAGCTTCGAAGCGTGGTCGCGGTAGAACCAACAGTTCCTTGGGAAGACCGTGTCAAGGCGGTGTTTGAACGTAAGAAAGCCAATTCCCTGGAGCTGGTAGAGCAGTGCCTGAGATGGGGGATGGGGGGGGGGGGAGGGTGGAGGGCACTATGTGAGCCTATAGAGGTTGTTTGTAGAGGTTTTACCGGCTGCCCGCTGTGCAGAATCTATTCTCTCCTTGGAATTATGGAGGCTGCAAAAAAAAGAGCCATCAGGGCCATTACAGAGCAGGCCTCCGGGTTGCTATGGATCAGAAGGTGTGACCCATGGAGCAATGCTGCTGGGACGCAACCCAGAGCCTGAACAACCCTGGCTGGGTCGCCTGGGTGAAAATATCTGATGCTGAAAGACCCAAGGCACCCGATGACCCCAAGTTACATCACCGATGGTGGGTCTGAGCACATCCTGGGATGCATCTCAGCATCATATACAGATTATGTGCCAGAAGATGGGATCAGACTGATTTAAGCCTTTTTTAACGGGCGTAGAAACTAATGGGTCAAGTGGCCTCCCACAATGTTGTCGATTTTATATGAATTCAGAAGGAAGGGGGAGGCACTCCCACTGCAAGGAGTGCTGCACTGAAAGCACTGAGACTAAACATTCGGCACAGAGCTTGATCCACTCTGTGTAACAGCTATTCTTTATGACCGAATGTAAACTGAACTTACTGTAAATCCAGCTTCTTGACCCCTCTCCACTATACATTCCTGTTGGCTAAACTTCCTTACATGAACACCAACCCATTCAGTCAGGCCTTAAAAAAAATGCTCAGCCTAGTCGTGCCAATTATTTTAGCTCTCTTTACATCAATCCTCCCCTTGCTTCCAAAAACTACAGACAGGACTCAGAAAGTCTTTCCAGCCCAGTGTTTGCACAGCAGTGTTGAAACGCACAGTTTGAAAAGGAGACCAGCACAGTGCCATGTTCAATCTGTAGACTATTTGGGTCAGCTGATCAGAGTTTTACCAGGATAACTGGCTTCAGTACTTTAAGGTGCTTTTAGGGAAGAGGAGAGGGATTGTTTCTATTGACAGTAAGTGAGGTCAAGATTAGGGTCAAAGTGCCATGATGCTTCTTCAAGTTCAGAGTGCAGAATGGCCCCACAAAAGCTAATAACACCTGGAGAACTGTGCTATACTGAGCAATGGCATTACCTGTGTTGGGCTGGAGAAGAGAGTGAGATATGATGCAGACTGAGGTTTTTAATCAATTTTTCAGAACATAGAGAGAACAGAACATTGAACAGGATCTGATCCTACAGCCCACAATGTTGTGCTGAACTAATTAAACTAGTAATTAGAAGCCCACTGAACGAGTCCCTTCTATCTACACAATGTCCATATCTCTCTACTCTCTGCACACTCATGTGCCTTTTAAATGCCTCTATCGTATGTGCCTCCTCTGCCACCACTGGCAGAACATTCCAGGCACCTGCCCCGCATATCTCCTTTGAATTTAACCCCTCTCATCCTAAATGCATGCCCATTAGACATTTTGGCCTTGAGAAAAGGACACTGGTTCTGCCTTTCATAATCTTACAATATTTCGGGAGCAGGTGGGAGGAGAAGATGGCAGCGCAACGCAGCTCGCAGTGGCCACTCCAGTGGTGATGTCTGTTATTTGTCAAGTAGGGTGCCGTGCACAATCCTGATTTGATGGAGACGGACGTGAGAGCATGGAGGAACGTCTGGTGAAACTTCTGAAATTCTTGCTTCGCTGCTGCTGCTACTGTGTGGTCCAGAATCTCCGGAGAAGGCCCCAAGTCCTCGGCTTTGCTTGTTGCTGGGCAGCTGGGGCGGGGTCGAAGCGCTGGGTAGAGGATGGTGCTCGGAGAGGTTGTGTCGGAGGGGCCGGTCAGAGGCTCTAAGTTTTCGGTTGGACTCAGAGTCCACTGCGGTCGGGTGCTTCCAATGGTGCTGTATCGGCAAGATTGTGGAACTTGGAGGTTCATGACAGGGAGAGTTTCTCCCTTCTGCCGCCAGCGTGAGATGATGAGGCTATCGGGACTTTGAGACTTTTTTTTACTGTGCCCATGGTCTGCTCTTTATCAAATTATGGTATTGCTTTGCACTGTTGTAACTATATGTTATAATTATGTGGTTTTGTCAGTTTTAGTCTTGGTTTGTCCTGTGTTTTCTTGTGATATCATTCTGGAGGAACGTTGTATCATTTTTTTAATGCATGCATTTCTAAATGACAGTAAGTGAGGACTGAGTGTCCTCATAATCTAATTTCTATTAAATTTCCCCCTCCCCAAACCACTGCCACCAACATCATCCAAACTCTCTTCTAGCCATGCCCTCTTGTCCAGGCAGCGTCCTGGTAAAGCTCATCCACACCCTCTCCAAATCCCCATGTCCTTCCTTAATGGGGCAACTAGAACTGAATGCTATACCCAGATGTGGCCTAACTAAAGTCTTATAAAGCTGCAACGTAACTTCCCGACTCTCGAACTCAGTACCTTGACTAATAAAGACAAACATGGCAAATTCCTTCTTTACTGGCCTATCAACTTATGCAGCCACCTTCATGAAGCTGTGCACTAGGACCCCAAAACCAGTCTGTACATCAACATTGTTAAGGGTCCTGTGAAATATCTCTTTACATTTGATCTCCCAAAGCACATGGCCTCACACTTTGTAGGGTCTGCTGTTTCTCTAGCCATATGTGCAAGTGATTTACATCTCACTGTATCCTTTGGCGATCTTATAATAGTGCCACCATTCTCTGTATTGTCTGCTCATTTACAAACCCACCCATCCGTGTGTTCATCTCTAGGGTAGTGTATACTGTTCATAAGAGAAATTGTCCTACATAATTCACAAACACCATCACTGATTTGTTGTGTTCACTTTAAGAGACAGTGTCTGATGTAGTGATGTCAGTGTCAGGCGACTGCGTTTGGTTTGTTGGTAATGGAAGTAAAGGGCTACAGCTTTTGTTAAGTACATAAAACGACTCTCGCATGTTTTATTCACAAAATCCTACACATCCAAGTCATCTTCCCCCCACTACTTCTGACATTTCCAAGTTGAGGGCCTCGAGGGAAAGGCGGGATGAAAATGTGAGGAGATTCCAGGGAAGCAAAGAATTCCATGGAAGGTTCTGCATTGAATCTGGCTGATCTCAGCGTTGGCTTCTAGAAGTATCTGGATGGTCCAAAGCCAAATTCCAGTCTTGAATTTGAGTTTACCTAATTACATCTGATCTTCAAGGCTGGCTTTTAGATCAAAAATAACAAAATATTTTGTACACCCTTCCCCATCCCACCAACATTAACCAAGTGAAGTACCAAAGACACGTGCTTAAAGATGTTTCAGTCAATGAAGCCCTTCCATATAATGTACTTAATTAATCTACTTAGATACATTGCATTTTTCCTTAAATATTTTCCTGTTAACCTCCATTATCTCTCCAGAGCATCCAGTCACTTTAACAATTATTCTCCTGTGCCTGTCTATGTGAACAGCTGTAATAGCAAGGAAAATAAACAAAACCACATGCAAGTTAGAATCTGTAAGTTATAAATGCGTCCAGTCAATTACACTGCAACATTAGCCTTTACACCTACAATGTAGTCAGAGGATTTTGAACAAGATCTTAAGTGTAAAGAGTGCATTTAAATGCAAGAAAAAGTCTCTTGTACATTCATTATCCAGCAGCTGAAAGCTTCAATGGGACAACAGGATATTAAGGCATGTGACTAAAAGACCTGGTGGCAGCAGAAACCTTTATGAAAGATCTAAAGGAGAAAGGGGACTATCTGCAGAGTTAATTCCAGAGTTTGGAAGCTCAGGAAACTTGATTATCAGAGTTGAAATCAGAAAACTGAAGTACCCTGACCTGCAGATGGAGTCCAATTTTATTTGATGTCAGTCCTGTAAAGCACCCTGGGATAGTTAACAATGCTGAAGGTTCTATATAAATGCAGACTTCTGCAGTAAGTGCCCTGCTGCAATTAGTCCACAAAATCAATAAAACCATACGATATAAGAGCAGGATTCGGCCATTCAGCCCATCAAGTCTGGTCGGCCATTGAATCATGGCTTATCTCAACCCCACTCTCCTGCCTCCTGGCACCCTTACTAATCATGTCAAGTTTCAATCAGAAGCCAAAACATTCATCTATGCCTCAAAAAGCATGGTAGCCCAGTGCAGAATGGGGAGAGGATGGAGCAGAGCTTGTCCTTGGAACCTCCCATCAGGTGATCTAAGCCCAAGGAATCGAAAGTTTACAACAGCTTTTTCCACTGCTAACCTTTGGCCCTTTGTGATATTATTGAGAGAAAGTAAAAAGCAAGGTCAGGGTTGGGTGGACTGGTGAGAGGCAGTTGGGTAGTGGGGAAGAATCAAGTAGGGCCGGCTTGCAGCATTTGGGGTTAAAGATGCACAAAAGTGTAGGGGGTCAGAGAAGGCATCAGGCCAGGGTTAAGAGATGAGAAAGCGTTGAATGATTGGAGAAATGATCAGGTGGCCCTAACAACATAAGAAGTGAGTTAGGATGGAGGCTGCATACAATGGGAGCAGACAGTAAGTTCTTAAAGCAGAACCTACCTAAAGTTAGATTAACATCTCAGACCCCGAAGACCAGGTAAGACCAGTTCCATTTAACTAAAGCAGAATAAAGCCTCAGCTATCTTGTTAAGACCTGTGGCCATGCTCTTCATGGATAATAAAATGCAATAGAGATTTTAAATAATATCAAAACATAGATTGTGCACATTTTGAAATCAGTGGGTATTTCTGGCAGCCTCCATGTGGACATGGAAAAGCCAGACAAAATTTTACAAACTATGTGAGCCATCAACAAAGGATCAAATTGTGTTTAGTTTGGGATTTAAATTTAATTCCTTCCTGTAGTCCACAAAGACTTTTTATACTAACTGAAGGAATTGTTAGCCCGGTCCTTTTGTTCTGTACGTTGGGCAGTCATTTTCTCAGAGACAGAATGGAAATGAAACCAAAAACAAAATAAATTATTGCAGTTCCTATCATTGTTACAAGTGCAGAAGATCAAGTCAGTCTCATTAGTGGGAAAAGTCCACCAAGCAAGATAAACAATGAGAAAAATAGACCCTGAAAGAAATCAGCGTTCTGCCTTCACTCCCGATTTAGACCAGCTCAGACCCTCCCACTGACAAATGTGGTTCTATAAAGAAACCTTCTGTGTTGCACAGGTACCTTATCCTCCATCTAGCGCATGCAGGGAGTAGCATAGGGTATGTGTTGTTGCCAGGAATATTGGCAGAAAATGCCTGATGCCCAGAGACAACACCACAGTCAAATTCCTCTGTTATGCTTCTCTGAGGAGAATACTCTGCAGTTTGCTCCTCCGTTTGAAAACTCTGATTGATTGCATTCCTGGGCTGCTTGTGTTCAGTTGCAGGTGCCAATGGGTGGATCAGATCTTATTGGGGTACTGCCTAAATTGTGAGGCAGATTCACTTTGTTTCACTACAGACTCGCTGAGGTAACTGTGATTCAACTCTGCAGGGTTCATCTCTCTCGTGACTTTGGCATGGAATTTGCAATCAGCTGCAAAGCACCTTTGATCACCAGTGATCTCCATAGTAAGTGTGCATTGACCTTGTGTGGATCTCAGAATGGGAAATTTCTGAACCACACCACCTCCAACCTCAGCAGCAGTGCCATGGTCTGTGACAGATTCTTTGTGAATAACTCTGGTCACATGGAAGGACCAGACAAGCCTGTGCTATAATGAGCTGAAATAACCTTATCAGATGGGGAGCACAGATCTAAACTCACACAGACTCACATTTCTGTCCATGTTTGATCAGGGCCTGTCCAGTCCCGATGAAGGGACTTGGCCCAAAACATTGACTGGTTATTCCTCTCTATAGATGCTGCCTGGTCTGCTGAGTTCTTCTAGCATTTTGTGCATGCTATATGTGGCTGGTTGAGCAGATTTCACATTCTAAGTGCTCAGGATTTTTTGCTGAAATTTAGCAATTTGTTGCTAGAGTCCAGGGGACGTGACTTGAGGTGATGAGAGGTGACTTGATAGAGATGTACAAGATGATAAGAGGCATAGAGCAAGTGGACAGCTAGAGACTTCATCCCAGAGTGGAAATGGCTAACATGAGGGGCATAATTTTAAAGTGATTGGAGGAAATAATGGGGAAGATGTAAGAGGCAAGTTTTTTTTTTAAAAACACAGAGTAGTGAGTGCGTGGAATGCCCTGCCAAGGGCCATGCTGGAAGCAGATACATTCATGACATTTAAGAAACTTTTAGATAAGCACATGGATGATAAAAAAGTGGAGAGCTATTTATGAGGGAAAGCTTAGACTGAATGTAGAGTAGGTTAAAAGGTCAGCACAATATCCTGGGCTGAAGGGCCTGTACTTTGTTGCAATATTCTATGGTCCATGTCCCATGTCCCATGTCCCTGAGTCAGTGGTGGAGGCAGATACACTAGTAAAGTTTAAGAGACTACTAGACAGGTATATGGAGGAATCTAAGGTGGGGGCTTATATGGGAGGCAGAGTTTGAGGGTCAGCACAACATTGTGGGCCGAAGGGCCTGTACTGTGCTGTACTATTCTATGTTCTATGTTCTATAAGTACCCAGCAACAGACAGAAATCGAACACTGGTAAGAAGGAACAGCCAAGTCAGGACTTTCATTTTCACACATGTAAGGATGGAAATCCTGCATTTGCTAGTACTCATAGAGAGGTGTCAGCCAATCAACATGAACCTGCAGGCATTTTGCCACAAAATACAGCCCTACTAACACTGCGAGCACTTGAAAACAAAGTACTCCATCAATTTCTTTCTCTAACCAGCCAGCATGTGTTCCCATTCAAACCATTTACTACGCGTGCAGTTCCTGGTGGCCCTTTCAGTAACTGCACACAATTGGAACCACCTCCTCTCATCCACCCACCTCCTAACTTCAGCATCTGCCTTCCAAGCCTCCTCCTTTCCCATCTCCTTCCCCTTGCAGGATTGCCTGACTAGGCATGCCAGGCATCATCCCTGATGAAGATGGCAGAGTTTGTAATTGAAACATCGGTTAAATCAGTCACATACCCGGTTGGAATCCCAAGAAGAGTTTATTTGTCATATGCACCAGGAAAGCACTAGATCCTTACTGAATTACTGAACATTCACAGCTCCTGGAATTCAAATCTCCAAAGGTGCTCAACCTCTAATGAGCAATACCTGAATCCTAAATGGTTGACTCCTTTTCCCGAGATGATACCCCTAGCACTAAACTATCCAGCCTCAGGCAAAAGCTTGGCAATAATTACTCCTGTCAGAATTTTATGTTTCAATAGAATGATTTCTCATTCTTAATTCCTGTGAACATAAGGTAATCTTCAACTAAATTTTCATTGCACAATATTTTTTTTGACTTTGTTCAGAGATCAACAGCAATTCAATTTCCTTGTATTTCCAAAAGTGTCAGACTTTGCTGGAACATTACAACTTTATATTCCATATGGAAGAAAGTCAGTGTGTCCTAACTTCATCCTCCGCAGTTATTCACCGGGGTCTGAATAGCTTTATGAGTCAAAAGTTCAATGGTGTTATGACACCTCATGCAATGAGTCACTGTAGTCTTGGGTTCAACTATTCTAGTCATGCTGGATTTAACCTTTTTTTTTGGCATGATTTCTTTTCTGTGCATGGGGGGAGGTGTTGATGTTCTTGTTGTATTTAGCACGATTTTTATCTTTTGCACGTGGGGGGGTGGTTGATGGTTTTCTTAGTTTCATGGCTGTCTGGAGAAGACGAATCTCCGAGTTTTATACTGCATCCATACTTTGATAATAAATGTACCTTGAACTATCAAACCACCATACAGCTTGCAGTCACCACTGTCATTTCATTTTCTGGTCTGCTTTACCTCTAGGCACAGTGCTAGAAGACCAGTTAATATGGTACTCTTCTTTAAAATGGGATGGGGGAGTGGGTAGAGGGGGAATGGATTAGAACGTGACTTGAACCCAGACGGCCTAACGTCAGTGGTGGCATAAATCAGCATCGGAGAAGCATAAGTTAATCAACAACAGTCTGCAGAGGTTAAGTAAAAGGAAGTTGTGGTGACCAAACGGGTTGACATCTTTGCGGAGCTGGTAAGATGGGTCAGAGGAGGCAATGCTACATGGTTAGACATATCAGGAAAGTAAGGGCCCCCATGAAATATAACAATACCTGGCAAATTAGATTCAAGACAGGGTTAGTGGCAGAAAGCCAATGGTAATGGTTAACAGGAAATTTAGTAACAGAAAAAAAGGTTGAATGCACTGGAGTCCCTGTTTGTGTCACATTTCAGTGACCGGGTAAAAGTGAGGAGCCATTGTTAAGAATTTGGCAGATGATACCTCGGTTTAACATCCAAGAGCAATTACCTCCGACAGTGCACCTCTGCCCACAACCTCTGAGTGATGAGCTGTAATACGCCATCAAGGTCACAGGTTGAACTTTTGAACCCTCTGATGTCGACCCTCAGGGCGGCTGGACTTCAGTGAATCACTTTTCAGCAGCTTTGGTTGAGGCAAAAGCATAGACAGGCTCTGATCCTTGTGGAGAATTGCAATGACACGATGTCTTACCTGTGGAGCACAGTGGGGATGCAGCTCTTCCACTCTCCTGACTAGAATGAGCTCCTCTTATTCCTTGTCCAGATGCCAGAACACCCCAGACAGACTCCACAAGGTCAGTGCAAGTTAAATGTAAAAACAAACTAGCTATTCAATACGATTGTTTAGTTTCATTTCCACCAATCTGTTCAAAGGGCATTAAGCTTTAACAATTAATTAAAAATCAATATAAACAGCTAAGGTCTATAAAAAATGATTTTGTTTTAATTCCCTTACATAAGGCTTATAGTTTGGGTAAAATCTATAATATATAATAATTTACACCCGCACCTCACTGGTGCATTGGGTGGCAACCTTGCCGTTTCCTTAGCGTTTTAGTCTGTTTTTTACGAGGCTATATTGCTAACATGACGCTCAACCCAGCATGGATGGAAAATGTGCATGGAGCCAGCCAGATACGAACCCAGGACCACGCGCCTCAAAATCTGGTGTGGATGCCACTAGGCCACCAGCTGGCTAATCCACAAGCACAGTAACCGTATGCAATAATTGTAATAATTTGAGCTGAGGCCTGTATTTACAAGTGTGTGTGTGTGTGTGTGTGTGTGTGTGTGTGTGTGTTTTTACATGCCTGCATGCAAGAACGTGTGCACATACATTAGTTGGAAAGTTGAAAAGTTACCACTAATGATACCAAGGTACAGACATCTATAATGGATCCCTGTGTCTCCAGTTTTTTTAATACGTACTTTGAGGTGGTAGGCATTGCTGGCGAGGCTTGCCCTTGAATGATCTCTGTTTTACCCAAGATGGTAACAATGGCACCAAACTTCAACTCCAGAGGGCCTTGAAAGTATCTTAGACTTTTGCAGAATATGAGCAACAACGGTTTTGAGGCTATTGCACGAAAGTTTTGAAACAGCAGCCATTTCACTGAAGTGGGAGGCCCAAGTCTATTGCAATTGAGTTGCATTGCTGGGTCCTGAGAGAGCATCCGTTTTTAAGTTTGTTAACACTGGAGTTGACCTAAACTTTCCAATTGCCCAGCATCACTTTCATGCACTGGTTCTCAACATGCACTCAGTGGCCACATTATTAGGTACACCTGCTTGTTCGGGCAAATATCTAATCAGCCAATCACATGGCAGCAACTCAATTCATAAAAGCACGGAGACATGGTCAAGACATTCAGTTGTTATTCAAACCAAAGATCAGAATGGGTAAGAAATGTGATCCAAGTGACTTTGACCGTGGAATGATTGTTGGTGCCAGACAGGGTGGTTTGAAACTGCTGATCTCACATACAACATTCTGTAGAGTTTACAGAGAATGGTGGGTAAAACAAACAAAAAATCCTGTGAGCAGTCCTGCCAAAGGGTTTCGGCCCGAAACGTCAACTATACCCTTTTCCTAGATGCTGCCTGTCCTGCTGAGTTCCTCCAGCATGTTGTGTGTGTTGCTGTGAGCCGCAGTTCTGTTAAGTGCCTCATTAATGAGAGAGGTCAGAGCAGAATGGCCAGGCTATTTCAAGCTGACAGGAAGGTGACAGTAACTCAAATAACCACACTTTGCAACAGTGGTGTGCAGAAGAGCATCTCTGAATGCACAACATGTTAAACCTTCAAGTGGATGGGCTACAGCAGCAGAAGACAACACTGGGTTCCACTGCTATGGCCTCTTTATTAGGTACACTCCCATAGCTAACGAAGGGGCCACTAAGTGTATTTATCACAGTTGCACTGTGTTCCCAGCCACTTGCATGGGGAATGGCATCCCTGTTACCTGAAAGGAAGCTGAATCCGAGGATCGAACATGGGGCAAGAAACTGTATGAATTTTATTTCCGCAAGAATCCCAAATTCTCCTTAACACCCAGAGCCTCCTACAATGAAGGACTAGCATCACTCAGCAGTCCAACATATTGGTGAGCTCTTATTGAAATCAATTAGACAGGTATATAGGGTCTGGCACAGTCTCTCCTCTCTTGCTTCTTGTATCTTTTATGCATTTTATTTTCGGTTGTCTATCCAGATCAGTTTCCTTTCCCCAGGGGTCCACTGATGTTTGGTTATGAGATTTGACAGGCAGGCCAGTAAAAGGCTTCTTCATTGACATCAGTCCACACTGGGCCCTCTTGGTTTGGTTTTGTTGGAACTGACATCACCTCCCCTACTGCACAAGGGTCAGGGGTCAAAGGCCAGCTCTTTTAACCTTCCAAGTAACTGAAGGCTATGATTAGATGCCAGCAGTGCTGTGAAAATGTGCTTTAAAACATATTCGATGTACTGGATTTTTTTAATATGATGTTCACTGCAAGCAAAATCATCAGAATTTACCTTGAAATCAGAAGTGTGAAAAAGGGACTGGGGTCACTCTCCACTAATGTCTGGGAGCATATCAATGATTCTGCGCAAAGTTATGTTAACAGGCTTTAACAAACCTCTCTTTATTTCAATGTCTCAATTAACTTCAAGGATAGTCTATAATCTAATGTCAAGCTAGAATTGGTGGATTTTGGAAGGAGCAGCGGTCATGTTGAGTCTTTATAAGGCACTGGTGAGGCCTCATTTGGAGTACTATGAGCAGTTTCAGTCCCCGTATCTAGGAAAGAATGTGTTGACACTGGAGAGGGCTCAAAGGAGGTTCTTCAAAATGATTCCAGGAAGAACGTTTGATGGCTCTGGGGCTGTATTCACTGGAATTCAGAAGAATGAGGAGAGTCCTAACTGAAACCTATTGAATGGTGAAAAGCCTTGATAGTGTGGATGTGGAGAGGATGTTTCCCATGGTCAGAGAGTCTAGGACCAGAGGACACAACCTCAGAATAGCGGGGAATCCTTTTAGAACAGAGATGAGGAGAAATTTCTTTAGCCAAAGAGTGGTGAATCTGTGGAATTCATTGCCACAGGCGGCTGTGGAGGCAAATCATTGGGTATATTTAAGGTAAAGGTTGATAAATTCTTGATTGATCAGGGCATGAAGGGACAAAGAGGCAAGAGATTGGGGCTGAGAGGGAACGTGGATCAGCCATGATGAGATGGCAGAGTAGAGTCAATGGGCCAAATGGACTAATTCTGCTCCTATATCATATGGTCTTATGTTCGGGTGCAGGCACAGTTCTTTGAAAAGAGAACAGCAAAGATAGGAATCTAAAACATAAAAATAAATATTTGATCCAACTAGACAACGTTGGTAGCAATATTTAAACAAAGCCTCTCCCATCTCTACTTGCTTCTGCAGACCTCAACCAATGTGTTCTTGATAAATCTTCCCTCTCATGTTTTGACACCCTGACTCCTGTTCATGCAGTTTTAACCATTCTATTTGGCAATAGTGCTCCTTCCCACTGTATAAAATAATCCCTTGTTAAATTCTTTACTTGATCTGTTACTAGTTGTTTTACATTTATCTCCTTTAAGCTCTATCCACCCACATGCGCACATCTATTTAATGATATTTCTTCACAGCTATAAACCTCCTGCCAGGGGAAAAACAGCCCAATTTTAAATTTAAAAATCCTGACAGCACACTCCCCAGAATCTAGTAGCCACCTTCCAAATATTTCCTGCTTCTTCTCAACTACATTAATATCCTTTATGGTTCTGAACAAAAACTATGAAACTACACTGTTAAGAGGATCCAAAGATAGCAACATACCCAATACACTTCCATCCCAGAAGGAATCTCGAAAATGGTCAACTGGACCACTAGGTAATGACTGGAGGTCTAGTTCAGAATGTAACCATATGTTATACAAGTGTATGTAGCACCACATGAAAGATGTCAAATTCAGAAATTTGGTGTGCCGCAATTCTAAATGGGCATTCTCCCAGTTCAAATCAAACTTCATGAGGCAGGAGAAATAATAATGAGGACAAGGAGATGGCTGATGAACTAAATGAGTATTCTGCATCAGTCTTCACTGTGGAAGACACTAGCAGTATGCCTGATGTTGTAGTGTGTGAAGGAAGAGAAGTGGGCGCAGTTACTATTACAAGAGAGAAGGTGCTCAAAAAGCTGAAAGACATAAGTCACCCAGACCAAATGAACTGCACCCTAGGATTCTGAAAGAGGTAGTGTTAGAGATTGTGGTGGCATTAGCAATGATTTTTCAAAAATCGGACTCTGGCATGGTGCCAGAGGACTGGAAAATTGCAAATGTCATTCCACTCTTTAAGCAAGGAGGAAGGCAGCAGAAAGGAAATTATAGACCAGTTAACCTGACCTCAGTGGTTGGGAAGATGTTGGGGTCAATTGTTGAGGATGAGGTGATGGAGTATTTGGTGACACAGGACAAGATAGTACAAAGTCAGCATGGCTTCCTTCAGGGAAAATCCTACCTGACGAACCTGTTGGAATTCTTTGAGGAGATTACAAGTAGGATCGATGCATGGATGTTATTTATATGGACTTTCAGAAGGCCTTTGCCAAGGTGCCACACATGAAGCTGCTTTCTAAGTTAAGAGCCCATGGTATTACAGGAAAGTTATTAACATGGTTAGAGCATTAGCTGATTGGTAGGAGGAAGCGAATGGGAATAAAAGGATCCTTTTCTGGTTGGCTGCCAGTGACTAGTGGCACTCCGCTGGGGTTGGTGTTGGGACCACTTCTTTTTATGCTGTATATAAATGATTTAGATGATGGAATAGATGGCTTTGTTGCCAAGTTTGCAGATGATACGAAGATTGGTGGGGGGGAAGGTAGTGTTGAGGAAACAGGTAGGATGCAGAAGGACTTGGACAGATTAGAAGAATGGGCAAGAAAGTGGCAAATGAAATACAATGTTGGAAAATGCATGTTCATGCACTTTGGTAATAGAAATAAATATGTGGACTATTTTCTAAGCGGGAAGAAAATCCAAAAATCTAAGATGCAAAGGGACTTGGGAGTCCTTGTACAGAACACCCTAAAGGTTAATTGCAGATTGAGTCGGTGATGAGGAAGGCAAATGCCATGTTAGCATTCATTTCAAGAGGTCTAGAATACAAAAGCAAGGATGTGATGCTGAGGCTTTATAAGGCACTGGTGAGGCCTCATCTTGGGTATTGTGAACAGTTTTGGGCCCCTCATCTTAGAAAAGATGTGCTGGCATTGAAGAGGGTCCAGAGGAGGTTCACAAGGATGATTCCAGGAATGAAAGAGTTATCATACAAGGAATGTTTGATGGCTCTGGGTCTGTACTCACTAGAATCCAGAAGGATGAGGGGGGATCTCATTGAAACCTTTCGAATGTTAAAAGGCCTAAACAGAGTAGATGCAGAAAGGATGTTTCCCATGATGGGAGAGTCTAGGACAAGAGGACACAGCCTCAGGATAGAAGGGCGCGTTTTCAAAACGGACGTGGAGAAATTTCTTTAGCTAAAGGGTGGTGAATTTGTAGAATTTGTTGCCACATACAGCTGTGGAGACCAGGTCGCTGGGTGTATTTAAAGCAGAGGTTGACAGGTTTTTGATTGGACATGGCATCAAAGGTTACGGGGAGAAGGCCTGGAACTGGGGTTGAGGAGGAGAAGAAAAAAGGATCAGCCATGATTGAATGGTGGAGCAGACTCAATGTGCCAAAATGGCCCAATACTGCTCCTATGTCTTATGGCCTTATCTCCTCAGGAGATCTTCCTTTCATAGCTTCTAGTTGTGTCACCATCTAGCCATGCAGACTCTCAGCCTCCTGCTCAACATCCTTAAGTGGAACTGTTCTAGTAGACACATTATTTCAGCCTGTTCTTGTCCCACCAAACCTATTTCTCCCTGGGTTCACAAAACTGCGGCATTTCAGATTACTATGAGGACCCTCTGTTTCTTCCACTGGGCCATGCAAGGAACTTAGCATAAAATTATTATGGTGCCAATGATTCAGTTTCTACTCCACCACTGTCTGTAAGGAGTTTGTACGTTCTCCCCAACGCCACATGGACGTCCTCTGGGTGCCCAGTTTCCTCCCACATCCAAAGACACATGGATCAGTAGGTTAATTTGTCTCATGCGTGTAGTTGGGTGGTGTGGATTCACAGGGCTAGAAGGACCTGCTCCTGAGCTCTATCTCTAATAAAATAAAAATAAAGCCTGAACCAGTTTTCCTCCATCAATATGCTCTTTGTCTGGCTGAACTAATTCTTAAAAAATATCAAATACAGCTTTAAACTCGACTAAAGGCCCATTTTTCACTTGATGAATGCAATAGGATTTAATCATTTGGACATTGCTACATTGACGTGTGTAGTTTAGAAAAGCAGCAAGAGAGAATAAAAACAATATGAACAGGATGCCAAAGACTTCAGGTTTCAAAATGTTTAAACATCTAAGCATTAAAAAAAATAAAACAACTTCTTTCAACTCCATTCGCGCTCTCCAGATTGATTGCATTGCTATGGGAACTCAAGCTATGATTGTTTTTTTGTAGGAGACACAGAATAATTTTTTGCTACATTCCCGTTTGGATTTCCTGCCTCATATCTTCTCCCAGTATATCAATGACAATTTGCTGCTTCCTGTACTCGGGCAGAACTCAAAAATGACATTACATACATCACTCATTTCCTCCCTGTACTCACTTTCATATGTTACATCTCTGACATCTACCTTCACTTTCTGGACCTGTCTGTCACCATCTCAGGCGATAGGCTCAATAAACTGATGAGGAAGGTTGGCTCTGTTACAGGAGTCAGACTGGACACACTGGAGGCTGTGATAGGACAAAGGACCCTACAGAAAATCCTGGCAGTTCTGGACAATGCTTCTCACCCTCTGCATGCCACCTTGGCTGAACAGAGGAGCACTTTTAGAAAAAGACTAAGCCAACTGCGCTGCTCTAAAGAGCACTCTATGAGGTCATTCTTGCCCTTGGCAATTAGGCAATGAGTCAACCTATAGCCAAAGGAAGCGATGACCCCCCTCCAGTTAGACTGTTTGAGATAACTTTTTTTTTATTCTTTCTTACTTCTCTTCTAATATTTGTATATCTGTGCACTTGTCATGCTACTGTGACACTAATTTCCTTTGGGATCAATAAAGTATCTACCTTTTTATCTAAATAAACATCCTATAAGAGGC
Source organism: Mobula birostris (assembly GCF_030028105.1). Taxonomy (NCBI): domain Eukaryota; kingdom Metazoa; phylum Chordata; class Chondrichthyes; order Myliobatiformes; family Myliobatidae; genus Mobula; species Mobula birostris. The sequence goes on from NC_092396.1 coordinate 13,802,883, forward strand.
ACCAGACTCCCAGTCTCGGCCCAAAACACTGACTCTGTATTCCTTTTCATAGATGCTGCCCGATCTGCTGAATTCCTCCAACAATTTGCATGTGCTTATGTCTCAACTACTTTGTCCAACAGAAGAGATTCCATTCCATTTTCCTGGTCCCTTTATCTCCTTATTAGCTCCAGCGATTAAAATGTTCCACATTGCTGCTCCTGAGTTTTCTGTCATCCTGAATCATGAATTCCCCTCCATCCCAATTAGCAGAATCCATAATTAACTTGACCACATCTCATCTATTTTCCATGTTTATGCACCGAACGCCTTTCAGCTTCAACAAAGCAAAGATAGAGTTCTCCTGATCCTTACTTTCCACCTCAGCAGCTTCTGCATTCAATACACTGTCTATCACTATTTCTGCCAACTTCAAATAACTTTTATCTCCATACATATCTTGCCCTCCCCCTCCTCTTTCAGCACAAGCAGTAGGCCATTCTGGACACCATTGAGGAGAATATTTTTGACACAGAGGATATTGAACTTCTAGGATGTTCTACCCAAAATGGTCATGAAAGCTCAGTCAATCAGTCATTCAAGACAGAGATCAATACACCTTAGCATGCTAGAGGAATAAAGGGAAACTGGGTTAGTGCAGGAACGTTACCCTGAAGTCAAAGGTCTTACTGAATAGTGGAGAATGCAGCAGGGAACAACTGGGTTGTTCCTGTTTCCACTTCTTATTTGTATCTGTTCTTTAACAAAAGAGAAAGAAAAAAAAAATTTTAAAAAATTATTTTCTCCCAGCAATGCGCAGGCAGCAGAATTAAGCTATAATTCTTAGATACGCCTGCTAAGTGCGACAAGTCCTCGGGTCGGTGGGGGGCTTGGGATCAATAAGAGTTGTGAAAAGATTGTAACATTGGAACAGCGAGTTGCTGGTCTCCCGCTCTCACTGTTGCAGGAGTGGCCTCACTCTCCCTCGATAGAGAGAAAGAGCCCAGCTGAGATACCCAAGTGCTGGGTTATGGACTCTAGATCAAGGTTCCTTTGGGTGCTTTTGCTATTGCTTGCATGGTGGGGTGACAGGTGGGGGGCGGTTTTGGTGCAAGTGTGGGGAGGGGGAGGGTCGATGCCTCTGCTGCTGCTTGTGCGTTAGAAGGGGGAGGGGGGGCTTTGTGGTTCTGATGTTACTGTCAATCATTCTTTGGGGTCTCTTGTTTTATGAATGTCTCCGTGAAGAGTAAGAATCTCAGGTTGTATACTGGATACGTTCTCTGATATTAAATTGAACCATTAAGGCTGTCACCCTTCCGCAGGTTAAGCAAAGTCCAAACATTTTTACTGAAGGGGTCATTTACTTTAAAGACGACTACCTTGAACATGGTTATTAGTTAATTTCACTCCATCAGGCCATAAATCTCTCTCCCTGTTCACACCATGTTACAGTGTATCGGAATGAAGATGGTCCTCCGGTTCTTTTAGTTCCAGCCTCCTCCGTTACAACTTTTCCCATTACTTCAACCATCCTCTCTGGCAACTCATCCCAGCTTCATGCAACACTCCTGGTGACAGTTTAATAAATGCAGTGACAGGTTTATTGAAGCTGCTCTTCTTACACCTAACATTATATTTTGTGTTATTTGATTTGCAAGGATCTCTCATAATGACGTGTCCAATTGTTGTGATGGAAATGAGACAGATCCTTTGGGTCTCAAGGCAAGGATTCTGGGCACACAGTTTAAACAATAAGGAGTTTATTTACAAGGGGAGAAGAGCTTGGGGACAACACAAGCAGCTACAATATTTGCACAAACTCGCTTAGAATAGACGAGCATGGGAAAAGTTGGGTCGGCAGTACGATACACAGGAAAACGGTGTGGGGACAGAGTACAGGTACATATACAAGCATGGGAAAAGTAACTACGATACCTGCCACCCCTTGACTATGGGCAGGCACGGCTCTCTGCTACAGGGACAACAATAAACGCTCCCAAAACCCTACTCAATGCAACAGCAGGGTGGTCCCTCGGAGATAGCAAAAAAGAGCGAGCCAAGCACATGTAGCACCTTTTATAGGTCGGGGGCTGGAGGGTCCAACCCAGGTGATTCATCGGGGGGCCAACGGCTTGGTGCTAGATGGGTTATTCCAATTAAGGCGGCCAATGGTTAAGTGTGCATTGATTAGTTGGGGGGGAGTGTGAAATGTTGACTGGCATGTGATGTGCCTTCCGAGCAGGTAGGGGGCAGTGCTGAGCCATGACAGGCATAGCTCTCTGGATACACCAATGCAATATGGATTCTGAGCACTTCTCCCAAGGGAACACTGGCTGATCCCTGCATAAATACTTCTCACTTCCATTCAAACCTCATTCTTAGCAACTTCAATCTTGTTGCTCATGACCTTGTGAGCCATTGCATGGCTAAAAGTTTTGAGTTTACTTAAAGGGTTAAGTTAGGGAGTCAAGTTCTCACAATCAAGTATGAAAATAAGCGTTCCAATGCTATGGGAATGAAACAGTGAAAGCATTTTGCGTTCCACACATTCTTGCTTCAGTCGACTCAACATTTTGATCCTGTGCAACAGCTGTATCTCTGTACATTACAAGAAATGTAACATCTGTCATTTCTTTCAATCAGCCCTCCTCCCGACTAAGAGACAAATAGGCTCATGAAAGTATTTTCCCTCCACAATTATTAATATTTTGCTGTCATCATCAGGAGTATAATGTTGACTGCCTTGCATTCTTGCGGACTTTGCTGTCATCATCCTTGAAATAATGTGATATTTCAGACAGGTTTAATGTTCCTATAATCTTGTTGCCCAGCGTTTCAGTGAAAAGAAATGGCCAAAAGCTCATTTAAGGGCCAAAGGTTTACCCAGAGAAGTAAAGGACCTCACTACCACCAACATTTCAAGCATTGCTGTCTAGTATGTTGTGATTCAGACTGCCCTATTTCCTGTCACCTCCAAACCACTCTGCACCATTCCAGCTTGCAATAATAAATAGATAAGGGTGTCCTAAGAGATCATTTATTTTCTCCCGGATATGAAATGTTCTTACCATTTCTTCTGTTGGAAAATACTGTTTTTTTAAAATAATACTTCTTATGAGATTTGAACTTCTTAACAAACTCATGTATTTTTCACACTCACTGGCAGAAAGCGGCATAGCAGCTAAACTAACGGTTTCTCACCTTTATCACGCGGGTACTAGTACACTACCCACGCGATGTAACTGTTTTAATTATGCAGCCTATTGATTCATTTACCACTACCTAAGAAAATTTCCTTAGCTACAAAAGTGATAGATTTTTCAAAAGTGCCATCTTTTATTCCTTTGTCTTACACACTTTAGCATTAATTCCCCTCTTAGCATCACTCTCAGCTCTTTGTTTAGTTTGCTTAGTATTTGCATGCTTGTTTGTACACTACAATAAATGAAATCTTGGAATTAAGGCTGCTCGCCATTTCTGACCCCCAGAAGAACCCCAAGGATCAGAAATTGCAACACTTGTATGCAGCATCCTCTTTTGCAAGGCACATCTAAGTTAACTTTTAAACAATGTGACCTTCGAGCCACACACCAGAGGAGCTAAGATGTCATTGATATAAATTATTACCTGGGTTTCTCTCTGTGGATAGTGCCATGGATTACATGTCATCAATTCCAGCAGGGTTTTAAACATATAAAAGCTTCCTAGTGAGTTGATTTTATATCAAAACACAATGTCAAATCTACAAACCAGCTTATTGATAAGTAATGAAGTGCACTATTTTAATTTTTAATTTACTTTTATTTATTGAAATATACAGCAAGGTTACAGGCTCTTCCATCCCAACAAACCCACACCGCCTAATTACACCATGTGACCAACTAACCTATTAACCCACCTGACAATCCCTTGCATTCTTAATTTTCAGAATTCCTTTTTCTGAAAGATGTGCAACTTTAAAATGTTTCAGCGACTGCTGGATGATGGAATCCCAAAGCATGCTAATGAATTGACTGGAGGTGTGACCATCACCTCCCAAAGATGCCTGAAGTGGTGTTTGTACTCACCGAATTCTGCCACAGAGATGCAAATACTATCATGGAGATAATATATTCGCTTTGTGTTTAGGAGCGACAAATGCTCCTTAAATGCAAAGCTTATTTGTTGTTCATGCTCGATATATACAAAACTGAATGCACTTCTGTTTAAGTAATTGTATTCTTACTCAAATCTATCAATATTTCCACAGACTTAAATTGTTCTGATGCATTCATCAGCTAATAAAGTTATTTTGATTTTCTTTTGATTTTGATTTTGTTTTACTGTACATTATTGTTTCTTTTGCTCACTGTGTGCAATTTTATGTATAACAGACCTTTCTTTTACTAACACAAGAGATTCTGCAGATGCTGGCAACCTTGGGCAACATCCGCTTTTTTTGGGACAGAGGGCGTTGATGGTTTGACGTTTTGATGTTATTGTCCCTGTTTTCTTGGGAGGGAGGCCATTGGGGGTTTGATACTATTGTTGCTGTTTTTTTTTGAGAGGGCAGAGGTTGGGGTTTCTTGTTCCAGCCGCCGCTTTCCGTGTGGGCGATCTGTTAGCTTTTGGGCAAGGGAGGGTGTGGGGGGTTTGGGGTTTGCGAGTGTTGTTTCTTGTTCCTTTTCATGCAGGGAGGGAGTTGATGTCTTTTCTCTTTTCTCTATTTCATGGCTTTCTGGAGAAGACAATTATCAGAGTTGTATTGTACATGGAGTGCGGGCACGTGGCCAAATGGTTAAGGCATTTGACTAGTGATCTTAAGATCGTGAGTTCGAGCCCCAGCCGAGACAGCGTGATGTGTCCTTGAGCAAGGCACTTAATCACACAGTGCTCTGGGGCAACACTGGTGCCAAGTTGTATGGGTCCTAATGCCCTTCCCTTGGACAACATCGGTGTCGTGGAGAGGGAAGACTTGCAGCATGGGCAACTGCTGGTCTTCCATACAACCTTGCCCAGGCCTGCGCCCTGGAGAGTGAAGACTTTCCAGGCACAGATCCATGGTCTCGCAAGACTAACGGATGCCTTTATTGTACATGGATGCTTTGACAATAAATTGAACCTCTGAATCTTTAATCACCTGCCAGCTTGTACTCCTTCCTCTCTCACCACCTTCTTGTTCTAGCTTCTGCCGCCTTCCCTTCCAGTCCTGCTGAAGGGTCTTGGTAAAAAAGCACCGATGATTTATTCCCTCCATAGATGCCACTTGATCTGCTGAGTTCCTCCAGCAATTTGTGTGTTAATATCACTATGCAAACATGCTCTGGGAGAAATATATTTATTTATTTATTGAGTGTGAGAGCGAGTGTGTGTATGTGTGTGTGCGCATGCACACATCACTGTCAGCATGCCTGTGTCTATGTAAAGTATCAGTGTCTGTGTGTGCATTAGCATTTGTCCTTATGTGTGTGGCCATATGTGCACATATCTGTGAAGTATTCTGAGTATAACCGAAACCTGTAAATGTTTCTCATATAAGTGCTTGCAAGAAAATGAATCTCAAGGAAGTAAATAGAACAAATGCATACTTTGATAATAGATTTACTTTGAACTTTGAGCATTGGCAGGCTGCTCTGTTCCTTGTGGTGAATGAACACTATATGACGAAGAGATCTGTGGGGAAATAAAGCAAGATTTTTCCCTAATAAAGATCTGTATTTTTTTCCCAAGTGGGAAAGACAGATGCAGACTGTGGAAAACTGCATTTCAGAGCAGACTGTTAGAGGCATCCAGGGTGTTCAATTGTGCAATGGGGGACAAATAGTCCATCAAAGAATTAAATTACAATCAAAAACTGGTTGGCTGCATTATATTTTCCTGAGAATCTGAAATCCCACTTTGAAGGGCATCAGGTGAGTCAGTATTAACAACGTACACCCCGCTAATGGTCACTAACTCATTATACACCCAATTAGTCACTAATTCACCATACATCTCATTGGTCACCAACCCATTATAGGCTGAAACTATGCAAAACTACACAGTCACGGGGGGATCGTCCTTTCAGACAGCAGCAGAAAAGAACCACAATCAGCGATCAATCGCTGGCGCTGTAAAACATTGCGTTAAACGCTGCACTACGGTGCTGCCCTTACAAGCTAACTAAGGAAACTGCCAAACCTTGGCAGAGAAGATCTTCTGATGCAAGTTCCTGAAAATGTTTCCTTTAGTCACTCTAATTCCCTCTTGCACCGAAGGCCTCCGTACTTCCTCATCCATGAACCTATTCAAACTTCCCTCAAACGTTGCAATTGAACCTGAACCTGCATCGAGCAGTTCCACTGGCAGCTCATTCCACACCCACACCACCCTCTGAGTAAAGTCGTTCACCCTGAAATTTCTCTTAAATATTTCAACTTTCACCCTAAACCTAAGACCTCTAACTCTATTCTCACCCAAGCTGCGAACATTCACCCTGTCCATACCCCTCATATTTTTGAATACTTCTCAAATCTCTCATATCTCATCTCCTGTGCTCCAAGGAATAAAGTCCTAACCCGTTCAACCTACACCAGAGTATCTAAATGGAAGAAACCATGAACTTGCATGTCTACCCCAATCTATCTGGCTGAAACAGCAAGGATATCTTGCTGATGTAATCAGTGTAATTTGACCCTTAAAAAAACTTATCTTCTTCGAGTTGACAGAAAGAAATAATCAGATTGGTTGTAAATCATATTGCTGATTCAACATGAGGCATATTACGTCATTGCTAAAGATGAATTAAACCCTTTTGTCTTGATGAAAGTGTTGTTGGGACTAAGATGATGGGAATATGATATGGAGATGAAGAGTCTAGAAAAACACTGATAGTGATTCACAGTCACAAATCAATGGATAAAGAGACTTCAAAATGTATTTTCATCCTCTGCATTTGACACCATCCCAAAGAAAATACTGAGGAAACTTTTGCCTCACCAAAGTAAAAAGAATGCTATTCTTTTTTAATTTTGTTTCCAATCTCAACTCAGTGCTCACTCCCCTGTGGTGGATATAACCTAATATCTCCAGTTCACACTGCTCCTGTGAACTTCAGCATAATAAGAATGCATTTCACTATTTTCATAATCATACTCAGGGACTTGGGTAAATAAATTCTTTTCAGGCACCATAACATTAATTAGTCATTATTTCAACACCTCTCTTTGAAAGATGATAACAAGTAAAACATATGTTTTCTTTCCAGAAATACATATTTATAAAATAAACGATTGTAAACTACAGAACACTGAACTGTCTTTATTCACTGTGTGTTATGGTGCTTGAAAGGAATTTCCCTGCGGACCATCACCTGGCCATGGTGGAGAGGCTTGCGTGTTCCTGAGGTCTGGACAGTGATGCCATCTGGAGCTTAGCTCCTGGTAGGGTCACCCATGGCGGCAAGGTCAAGGAGGAGATTCTGGACAAGGTGTGGTCCAAGCAAGACCTCAATAGTGCAGGTGGCAGAAGATGATGACACATCACAACGGTAGTGAAGATGGAGGAAGGCTGAAGCAGTGAGGGTTGCCCGGTCATCTTGCATTCCAGGCTACTAGACACTGACTAAAGGAGCAGGTCAGTGGCTGCCAGTGCACCAGCCTCCCCAGGGTAAACAAAGTCACACACAAACATTCCCCATTAAGAATTAACTCTTTAAGAGAACATCATATTCAACGCATGTGCTCGCACTTGTACTACTAAGCGTATCACTTCTAAATTCCAGTGTATGTTGGTGTAATTAACCCAATTTGTCACTATGGATTAGTCCTGCCACAGGTGAGATCAGTCAAGTTGGCCTTCATTCATTCCCATTCTTCCTCAATGAGTTCAAAATCATAGCCTTGTACAAAGATCTCTCGTAGTGAAAACTAACCTACCATTTCCTTTCCAAACTAGATTATGAGTCACTCAGTCCTCTTTTATTGTCATTTAGAAATGCATACATGCATTAAGAAATGATGCAATGTTTCTCTGGAGTGATATCACAGAAAACAGGACAGACCAAAGACTTACACTGACAGAACCACGTAATTATAACATATAGTTACAGCAGTGCAAAGCAATACCATAATTTGATGAACAGCAAACCATGGGCACAGTAAAAAAGTCTCAAAGTCCCCGAGTCCCCGATAGCAGGCGGCAAAAGGGAGAAACTCCCTGCCATAAACTTCCAGGCACCGTCAACTTGCCGATGCCTTGGAAGCGGTCGACCACAGCCGACACTGAGTCCATCTGTCCGAAAACTTCGAGCCTCCAACCAGCCCCTCCGATACAGCCTCCTGAGCGCCATCCTCTGCCGAGCACCTTCGACCTAGCCCCGACCGCTGAAACAAGCAAAGCCGAGGATTTCAGGGCCTTCTGCTCCGGAGATTCTGGTTACCACACAGTAGCAGCAGCAGCGAAGCGGGCATTTCAGAAGTTTTCCAGATGTTCCTCCGTACTCTTACGTCCGCCTCCATCAAATCAGAATTATGCACGGTCCCCTACTTGGCAGATAACAGATATTCATCACCGGAGAGGCCGCGCGCGCTGCCGTCGCGCCACCATCTTCTCCTCCTCCTTACGTACTACATACGTACTAAACCCGAACCTTTACTTTTAGCAGCTGTTGTTCCAGGACATTCAGTTCTGGTTACATCTTCCTTTTACCAATCTGTATCAGTTAGATAACAATGGATCTTCTTGTTTTCAGATCCAAAGGTGAATAAGCTCACATTGAACTCCATCTGCCATGCAGCTGCCCACTTATCTAACTTGTCTAAATCACATTGGAGCCTCTTTGATCTGCCTTATAGCTTGCATTCCCACCCCCACAGAAGTGAAGAAGCCTTATTGCAATTGCGTAGTGCCTTGGGGACACTGCAGGACAATGTTAGATTTAGTCTCCCCACTTAAGGAAGAAAGTATGCACTTGTTATAGCAGAGATGCGAGAAAGATTCATTGGTCTGATTCCAAAGATGATGTGTTTGCTATAAGGGAAGAGATTGAGTAGATTGGAACTGTAACTTTAAGAGTTTACAAAAAAATTAAGGGAAATTTCATTAAAATTTATAAAAAGAGATTGCCAGGCTATATTCAGGGAAGATGTTCCTTTCACTGAGCTGTCCAATATAAGGAAACATCTTCTGGGGATTAACGGTAAACTCTTCAGGATTGAGAAGAAGGGCAATCCCGAACACAGAGATATCTATCCCAAACAGTTGTGGAGGCTCAGTTATTGTGTTCTTACAAAATGGAGATTGATAGGCTTCTCGTGTTAAGGAGATAGGTACTGTGCTAAGGTAGAAGACTATGACCTTGATGACTGGTGCATCAAGCTCAAATGAGTGTGTAGGAACCATTTATCTGTTCTCTATCTGCATTGTATTCTGTGTTGTATGTTTATTATGGTAACTAGTCATGTGAGTGAGGGCAAAGGGAATAAGTTACATATTTGTGCTTTGTTCTGGGCAGTTCAGTTTGGAGCTGGTGACCGACAGATGTCATATTTTTTGGTGACTGCTTAGTTATGCCTAAATTTGATTAAGTCCGCTTAATTACATTTAATTACGCTCAATTACATCACTTCAAGATTGTATGGTTTACAAGTTGCTACTAAAAGATCGAATACATTTCTTTGACTTTGTGGAACATTATTATTGGAATGATCAGAGGGTGATCATACAACGATAACAACCCATGCCAGGTCATCAGCAGGGGCATTAGGTTGTTAAAATAGCTGCTACAAACTGGATATCTTACTCCTGCTCTGAATTCTTTGGTTATATTTTGATCTTGCATACAGTAGGTTATTGCACAAAGCACAGTCCCTCAACGTCTGGTGGCAAGAGACCCTTAGAATATGAACTTTACCCGAGAGAGCCAGTGTCGCAGCTGTTAACAAGCTTCAGCGCGCCACTCAGCACCTAGACCGGAATGTTCCAGTCCACAGTATTTGGTTACAGACCACCATTTGCACTGGAAGATCAGCAGGTTTTTGAAATAGCAAAATGTGTCCTTCACCTGTCTTAATGCTCTTCTAGCAGCAGAAAATGTTTGCTTCAGTGTATGCTCCTGGCAACAACTGTACCGCGTAGACCCATGTTAGGCAGCTGCTCAGGACAAACTTCAATGAAGATGCATTGCAAATCTTTCCAGGCATCCTTGGCCATCAGAAATTCTAGAACAGGGACTTGCAACCTTTTTATGCCATTGACCAATACCATTCAGCAAGGGGTCCGCGGATCCCAGGTTGGAAACCCCGAACCCAGACGTGAGTGATAGGTTCATCTGCACCTCTGCCATCTCTAGGGAGGCATGAAGTGGAATTAAGATGCTGTTAACAATGTATCTTCCAGGAACAGCCCTTTTCACTACCAATCTAGTTCTTGGCGTTTGTTTGCAAGCTCCAATCGATAACTCTGCAAAATAACTTCGACAGGTTGCTCGGGGAATCATCTAACATGGTCCACCATCTCCTTTTCCTTCCAGACCACCACTGTCTGATTAACTTGGTGGAGAAAGACAAAACAGTTCTTCCACGAGAAATAAATGTCATGGATTTATGAAGCTAACACTCCTCTGATATTTGAAACACCAGCAGCAATGAAACCACATTAAAGTCACAGTACCTTTAACCTCGTTCAAAACATCAGCTCAGTTGCCACTTACAATTTTCAGTGGATTGATGACATAGCAGCAATAAAACGATAAGACATAGGAGCAGAATTGGAGTTTAAGCAGTATAGTAGTGCAGCGGTTAGCACACTGCCTTATAGTGCCAGCCACCAGGGTTCAATTCCCACCGCTGTCCTGTAAGGAGTTTGCATATTCTTTCTGATTGCATGAGTTTCCTCCGGGTGCTCGGGTTTCCTGCCACAGACCCAAGACGTACTGGTTGGTATGTTGAGGGAGGAGAAGATGCTGGCGCGACGCAGCGTGCGCAGCCTCTCCAGTAAATGATATCTGTATTTGTTAAGTAGGATGCCATCATGCACAATCCTGATTTGATGGAGACAGACGTGAGAAGCACAGAGGAACATCTGGAGAAACTTCTGAAATGCCTGTTTCGCTGCTGCTGCTACTGTGCGATCGAGGATCTCCGGAGGGGAAGGCCCCGAATCCTCGGCCTTGCCTGCTGCTTGGCAGCCGGGGCCAGGGTCAAAGCGCTCAGCAGAGATGGTGCTCGGTGCTCGGTGTCGGAGGCTCGAAGTTTTCAGAAGGACTCAAGAGTTGGCTGTGGTCGGGTGCTTCCAGGACGCTGCATCAGCAAGTTTGCGGCGCTGGAGGTTCATGCAGGGAGAGTTTTCTTCCTTCTACCGTCTGTGTGAGATGCCGTGCCCATGGTCTATTTTTTATCAAGTTACGGTATTGCTTTGCACTGTTGTAACTATATGTTACAATTATGTGGTTTTTGTCAGTTTTTTAGTCTTGGTCTGTCTTGTGTTTCTGTGATATCATACTGGAGGAACATTGCATTACTAAATGACAATAAACGAGGATTGCGTGTCCTCATAATCTAATTTGGTCATTGTTATTTGACCCATGGCTAGCCTAGGGTTAAATCGGTAGTTGCTGGGCAGCGTGGCTCAAAGGGCTGGAAGGGCCTGTTCTATTCAATAAATCAATTAATCAATAAATAAGACTGTTCAGCCCATCAAATCTATCCCACCATTAAATTATGGCTCATTTATTCTCCCTCTCAACCCCATTCTCCTGCCTTCTCCCCATAATCTTTGATACCCTGATTAATCAAGACTCTTGCAACCTCTACTTTAAATATACACAATGACTTGCCCTTCTCAGCCCAGAGTTCATCTGTGGCAATAAATTCCACTGACTCCCCACCCTCTGGTGAAAGAAATTCCTCCTCATACCTGTTCTAAAGGGACGTCCTTCTATTTTGAAGCTGTGCCCTCTGGTCCTGGACTCCCTCACTACTGGAAACATCCTCTCCACACCCACCCACTCTATCTTGACCTTTCAATGTTCAATAGGCTTCAGTGAGATCCTGCTTGTTCTTCCAAGTTCCAGCAAGTATAAGCCAGAGACATCAAACGCTCCAGCAATGGCATACATACCATTCAATATCAATGTAATTTGTCAACAAATGAATCGAGTTGAGAAATAGAGCAGATCCCTATCTGGTCCACTGAATTCAGAAGCATTTCTCATTTGTAGATCCAATTCACCACCTGTAGTTTTACATTTTCACTGCACCTGGAATGTGTGAGAAATTTAAACTCCTGTGCTTTCTGATTGCTGTTGTGAACAGGACAGTATATCAAGAAAGCTCAGACTCGTGCTTTGGATTTCCTTTTCTTACAGCTCTGCTTGAAGCCCTTTGCTCCCTGCAGCTATATAATTAACTTACGTATAGGCAGGTCTCAACAATCGTGCCGAGAGCTCATGCTTCCCACTGTCTTTCATTATCTCCATCCAAAGCAGCCCAGCACCCTCTATTGTGCCGAAAGAATCAGTGACTCAAACTCAGAGCCAAAGGTTTGACAGCCCTTCAGGCTGTTTCTCATGAGACATCTGTTCACGGAATCATATGGCACAGAAGGAGACTATTTGACCCACTTACTGTGCCAGCACTTTTACCTGCTTTCCCTCAAAATACTCCATTTTTTTCTGTTTTAAGTATATTACATTTTTCTTTTGAAAATCCCAATTGACTCTACTTCCACTTTACTCTCTTGGAAGTGCATTTCAGATCAATACGATTGCACAAAACACACTGTCACCTCCTCTCTGTTTATTTTGTCAATTAACCTAAGCCTTGGCCCCCGATTCAAAATCAGAATCAGATTTATTATCCCTGACATACAATGTGAATTGTGTCATTTTGTGCACCAGCACAATGCAAAGATATAAAACTCTATAAATTACAGAAGTAAATAAATTATGCCCCAAAAAATGGACTAACAAGGTGCTGTTCATAGGTTTATGGAACATTCACGGATCTCATATGTCAAAGTCAACACACATCCTACAATCATCCACTGGCTTCCCCAGATGCTCAAAAATTTAAACACAAGAGATTCGACAGATGCTGGAAATCCAGAGTAACATCTCAGCCTGAAACTTTTAAACATCTAAAACAACTTCTACTTCAACTCCCACACATCAAAGTTGCTGGTGAACGCAGCAGGCCAGGCAGCATCTCTAGGAAGAGGTACAGTCGACGTTTCGGACCGAGACGTCGACTGTACCTCTTCCTAGAGATGCTGCCTGGCCTGCTGCATTCACCAGCAACTTTGATGTGTGTGGCTTGAATTTCCAGCATCTGCAGATTTCCTCGTGCTTGCATCTACTTCAACTCCAATCACTTTCTCCAGATTGATTGCACTGCTATGGGAACTCATATGAGTCCAAACTCTGCCTGTTTTTTGTAGGATTCACAGAATAATTACTTTGTTACTTTGCTGTTTGGACTTCCCGCCTCATATCTTCTTCCAGTATATCGATGACAGTTTGCTACTTCCTGTACTCAAGCAGAATTCAAAAATGCCATTACATATATCGTTAATTTCTTTTGTACTCTCACTTTCATATGTTCCATCTCTGACATCTACCTTCCCCTTCTTGATCTGTCTGACACCATCTCAGGCGATAAGCTACTAAACGTTCGATAAGCGGCAGCAGATTCCAGTCTCAGCCCGAAACATCGACTGTTCATTCTTCTCCATAAGTGCTGCCTAACCTGCTGAGTTCCTCCAGCATTTTGTGTGTTTTACTCAAACCTCTACAGCTTCTCACTTGGGTTGTCCTTCTTCTCTGCTTCTACATTGGCCGCACATTTGAATAAGCTCCTTCTTTATCGCCAACGTCCGTGATTTGAGGATATCCAAGTGTGGTGCCGTCAACTAGCACATGAAGTGGGCAAAACTTTAAACAGACTTTAAGGATCATCTCAAAGGGGGAATAAAGAAGAGGTGGCAAGATTAAGAGAGGGAATCATAAACTCAAGAAATTCTACAGATGCTAGAGATCCAGAGCAACACACACAAAATACTGGAGGAATTCATCAGGTCTGGCAGCATCTGTAGGAATGAATGAGCAGTAGATGATTCAGGCCTAGACCCTTCTTCCAGACTGGGAAGGGTCCCGGCCCGAAACATTGACTGGTTATTCTTTCCATGAATGTTGCCCGACCTGCTGAGCTCCTTCCCAGCATTTCGTGTGTGTTGCTTAAGAGAGGAAATTCTAGGGCAGTTGAAGGTTTTTATTGCAGTAGGCGTGAGGTACTATTCTCCTTCCAAATGACATAGAATGTAAATGCTTTATAAGTCCATAATTAAACTCTCATTTGGAAAAACTAGACCTGGTTTCCTAAGCATTTTCCTGATAATTTGTAGCTTGATTATTCCGTTTGCCATGAAAATTACCTGGATCAACAGCAGTGTTTAAAGGACAGAATGGAGAAAACCTGTCAATAGTTTTGAGACCACAATGCGTGTTCATATTACTTATTAGGGATTGGTTCTCCCACCTTCATATTTAATGAGAAGCTCTTGGCTAGGATAATTTCTTGGCCCATTCAGGACAAAGCAACTGGATGGATTGCCACTTTTTCCACCTCCTTAAACATTGACTGTCCCACAAAAAGCACTTCTTTAACAATGCCTCCAAATTTGCCCGTTCTACTGTCTGGAAGGATAACCAGAACTGTTGCATTGAGAGCTCCCCACCGAGACAGGAACCAACCATTGCTGAGTAAAATTCTTGCAGTTCCATATCTAGAGAGTGTCCCTCATTACCCGTTCAAGGCAGTTCATAACCTCAAGGGCAATACATTCTTTCCCTCATTCTCCTTTTTCTCTTTCTGTCCCTCTGACTATACCCCTTGCCCATCCTCTAGGTTTTTCCCCCCTCTCCTTTTTCCTTCTCCCTAGGCCTCCTGTCCCATGATCCTCTCATATCCCTTTTGCCAATCACCTGTCCAGCTCTTGGCTCCATCCCTCCCTATCATTTCGGATCTCCCTCTCCCCCTCCCACTTTCAAATCTCTTACTAGCTCTTCCTTCGGTTAGTCCTGACGAAGGGTTTCAGCCTGAAACGTCGACTGTACCTCTTCCTAGAGATGCTGCCTGGCCTGCTGCGTTCACCAGCAACTTTGAGGTGTGTTGCTTGAATTTCCAGCATCTGCAGAATTCCTCGTGTTTGGGGCAATAAGAAATGTTGCCTTGCAGTGACGCTCAGAACCCATAAATAAGATCATATCCTTCATGGTTCTCACATCTATTAGGATTAGAAAAGAAAGCCCATTGCTCTCCAATAGCAGTAAGCACTTAAAACCATTGTGAAATTAGATAAGGAGCTCAATGCCCAAGGCTTAGAAGAACTAGTAGCCTTCAACCAATTCATCAGAGCGCAAATTACAGGATAAGCAACATTCCCTTTTATGAGTAGCAGGAAAATGTTAGAGATTCATTATTCTGCAGTCTATTTGTCCCTGCTGAAGTTTCAGTTAAAATGAGAATTCAAATCAATAATAATTTACCTCATGGATTGAAAAGATACTGTGAGCCCATAATTAATGGCTCCAGCAGCAAAGTCCCATATGTTACCAACCTGTTTAATTTGTGTGTGCTTTATATTTGGGCCTGTTCATTTATAATGTGTCTTATTGCTGCTCCAAAGATTGCAAGAGCTTCAAACTTAATTTGCATTATCATTTTGGAAAGAACAAATGCAAAGGAAATTTCAGAAGCCATATTCAAACAACT
Organism: Mobula birostris; assembly: GCF_030028105.1. Taxonomy (NCBI): domain Eukaryota; kingdom Metazoa; phylum Chordata; class Chondrichthyes; order Myliobatiformes; family Myliobatidae; genus Mobula; species Mobula birostris. The sequence continues at coordinate 13,818,590 of NC_092396.1, forward strand.
TGGATTGACACTGTCCATAAGGACACCGATAGTGGACATGCACTCACTTACTCAATAAGAACAAAATAAATTTATAAGGAATAACAGAGAGAAATCCATGTATGAATGAGTGAAACCAAAATGTGGAGCAGGATGGTCTATCTGCATAATCAAACCATGCCATTCAGGGTGATGTCAAGAACTGTATCTTCCCTCAGAGGGTAATGGTAAACTGCCCACTGTGCTAACTGCTTCAAAGAAATGTCTGATAAGATTTTGTTAAGCTAGAGTACAAAGAGCTTTGGAATCAAGGAGGCTAGATGAAGTCAAGATATGGAACAGTAATGATCTAATAGAATAACAGAACAGTGGAGGCATAAAAACTTGCTCCCATCCTAATGATCCTATACTTATATTCCCATGAGTAGTGCTCACAATGTGAAGATTACCAAACTGATTAACAGCCAGCTGCAGGGAATATCATACAGCTCCTCTAGATTATCTTCAGTTCACAGTTTTCCTCAAAGTAAAATTCTAAAGTAGTCTTCAGCTACCTTTCTTTCCCCTTAAATTCTCAAACCTAGCAGGATAAAAGAACAAATCCAACACATATGTTAAAGAGCTACTCACCATATTGACAACGAGGTCCTTGGAAGCCTTTTGGGCACTGACATAACTGTGATGTTCCTTCAATGCACTTGCCACCATTAAAGCAGACTCCAGTACTGCAAATAGCTGTAAGAGAATAACACAGAGATTTCCTTAGAAGAAAACATTTCAAATCCAATCACCTGTTTTCAATCTTATGGCTCAGAATTGATAACAGGAGCCTGGCCTAAGGCTTTACATTTGACTCCTAAATTCATGACCAACTTCAGTCCGGACTGCTTTTTCTCATCAGGACCTTGTTGTTCCTTTTTGAGCATGGGCGGACATTTTTGCTGTCTCAAAGCAGTTTACTCGTTTTAACAAGGCTGAGTTGTTAGCTCAACGCTCAACCCAGCGCAGATGGAAAGCATGCCAGGGGCCGGCCAGATTCTAACTTGGGACCATTTGCCTCAAAGTCCAGTGGTCCAGTGCTGGTGCCACTACACCACCAGCCAGCATCAGGAACTTGCCTCATATTTTTTTGCCCCTTCCCAGGTGTCTTGAGTTTTTGATTCTTCCTTTGACTAAAGTCATCTCCACTTGCCACTGTTATGAATCATATTGGTCTCCTTTCTTCTCCGGTTCCTCTAAACCCTCTGCAAAACTTCATACCTTCCAACCCCTCCCTCAGAGCGGATGAATAGTTCATAAATATTAGCCAGTATCTGCTATATGTCAAAGGCTGCACTCCCAGGGGGAAAAAAAACACAAATGTTGCACTAGAGAAATTAAATTCATTGCTTTCATTTCTTCCACAAGTTTTTGCTGAATACCTGGATTTAAGATCAAAGCCGACTGAAAAGCAAAAATCCACAATGCTCAGGAATGGAAGCTCAAGGCTGCAGGTGTGCCTCACATGTAGGTTCTCTATCATATCCAGCAATGGCAGGAGACCAGTGCAGGAGAAATTTTTAAGTGGATCTGGGACAGTTCCACTCTCTCAGCCTCAGAGATCTGGGTTCAGTGGTAGGAGTAGTCATCACAAACTGGGTTTCTTGTTTGCAGTGGATGACCATGATTTCTTCTGTGCCTTGCCATGCCCTTTGCTCTCCACAAAGTGTGGCAGAGCCACCTTCCTGGTTGTTGGATCTCATCCACCCAGTCTGCCGGAGATGACTTCACATGCAATGACAGGCTTGCCCCTATCTCACCGGGGTATGAGGCCTGCTACCTACCCTCAGCTGACTCAGCCTGCCTGTCGGAGTGGTGTGCCAGGGTGTGGCTGCTGTTGCAAGCAAACAGCTACTTGAAGCCACAGGTGAGAGCCGAGTGTCCGGTGGGGTCCGAAACTGAGTGAACTGCCCCAGAATGGACATGACAAACCCCTTCACCAGAGGTGCTTACCCCCTCCGTGGACACCGCATACACTTCAAAAGACCCACAGTCCACCACAAGAGTTAATGGCTAAAAACTACATTCCACTGAGAGAACAAGGACGTTCTCAAAGTTAAAAAGAATAAGTGGACTGGATTACAAAGGAAATATTTATGAATGTTACTAAGGGAAGAAGACAATAAAGGAACGTGTTTGTTAATTTAGCCTGCTCTACAGCACATCTTGGCTGACTGCAGATCTCTTGGAATTTGAGCGATTGCAGTGAGGAATTTGGGAAGAGTTTCTTTGTGTATTTTTTTCAATCACGGGGATTTTTTTCCTCCACTTTCCACCTCAACTGGGAATTTACGACCAGTTGGAATAAAAGGCGCAAGAAGTAAGAGCAAGGAAACTGTTAATTAATTATGTGTTCAAAGACTCTGACAAATGTACAATGGAAAACATTCCGACTGGTTGCATCGCAGCCTGGTATGAAAATTTCCCTGCACAGGAACACAAGAGGGTACAGAGAGTGGTGAACTCAACTAGTTCCATCATTGATACAGCTCAGCCCCCATCTACAACAGGCAATGCCCCAGAAGGCTGCCTTCATCATCAAAAATTCCATCACCCTCCCCCCCCAACCACCACTTAGGCCATGTCGTCTTCTCATTGCTGCCATTTAGGCTGAAGCTGTACAAACCAGAAAACCCAGATCTCAAGATTCAGCAGCAGCTTCTTCCCGATGCAGTTATGTTCTGAAAATAACCTAAAAAAATCCTAATTCTACCTCAGATTGAACTTTTTACTGTTGGACTTCGGCCACATTCCACCGTGATACAACACTTGGCGGCTCGGGAGGTCGTTCCTGCCTGTGGCCATCGAACGTGCAGCCCCTCCCGTGGAGGGTCAGACACCCTGAGCCAATAGACTGGTCCTGGACTTATTTCCCATCTGGCATAGTTTGCATTTTGTTGTTTGATTGTTGGTGGTGTTTGTATTGCTATATTTATGCTCTATTCTTGGTTGGTGTGGCTGTAACGAAACCAAATTTCCCTCGGGATTAATAACGTATATCTATCTATCTATCTATATTGCAAAGTTCAAAGTAAGTTTTATTGCCAAAGTACATATATGTCATCATACACAACCCTGACATTCATTTTCTTGTGGGTTTACTCAACAAATGTCTAGAATAGTAACTATAACAGGATCAACGAAGGTCCACCCAACGAGGGTGTTTGACCAGAGTGCAGAAGACATGCAAACATAAATAAATAGCAATAAATGGCGAGAACATGGATGAAGAGTCCTTGAAAGCGAGTCCATTGGTTTTGGGAGCATGTCAATGATGGGGCAAGTGAAGTTATCCCCTTCTGTTCAAGACCCTGATGGTTGAGGGGTAGTAACTGTTCTCGAACCTGGTGGTGTGTGAATCCGGAGGCTTTTGTACCTTCTACCTGACGGCAGCAGTGAGTATGACTTGGGCGGTCATCATCATGGCTTGTCACACCAGACAGCCAGCCACTCCAGTGTTGTTTGGTTGATGCTGAGCAGGTCAGTGTCAGCTAAATCAGGTGAGAGTGGGCAGTTGCGCAGAACGCGATCAATGTTTTGCGCCCTTTAGCCACACTCACAGGATTCGCTGGTCTTTAAACCCCACTTCACCATATTGTCTCCCGTCCTACAAACTCCTGCTCTCGCTCTGTTGACAGTGCACCACTTCCGTCTGTCAGTTGGGCGGTGGGGACCTCTGATAATGGATGCTGCTTTCCTGTGATAGCGTTTCATGTAGATGTGTTCAATGGTAGGGAGGGCTTCACCTGTGATATACCAGGCCGAATCCACTACTTTTTGTAGAATTTTCCATTCAAGGGCAATAGTGTTTCCATTGGTGCTCTCCAATTTCCCTTAATTTGCACTAATATTATTATGTTATTCATTTTCATTTAATGTGTCCAGTAAGTTATATTAATTTAAGTATACCTGTCTTCACCTATCACCATCGAGCTAGTCCTCCTTCCCGTCTGATACCATTTTATTCTGACATCTTCCTCCTTCCTTTCTAGTCCCATGAAGGATCTCTTACCGAAACGTTAACTGGTTATTCTCTTTCATTGATGCTGCCTGATCTTCCGACTTCCTCCAGCAGTTTGTGTGTGTGTTGCTCTGGATTTCCAGTATCTTCAGGACCTCTTGATGTTTCTACTATACTGTGCTGCTGTTGCAAAAGGCTCATCTTCATTGCATTTATAGCCTGCGTGTGTGCCCTTGATAATGATCTTGAACCAGAACTTGATTTTCTATTCATGATCTGCGGTTAGTAGAGAAGGCTCTGGATATGGAAAGGCAACGATATTATCTATTTTATTTCAGCCTTGGAAAAGCAACTCATCCAGATAAATGGATGAGATAATATTTTCAAACACATTCATTTTCACAAAGCTGGAACGTAAGAGAGATAAGAAATCATGGGAGCTACCACAGATAACTTGGAATTGGAGTCTTAGAAAAGTACAGCACAGAAATAGGCCCTTCAGCCCATCTAGTCCTTGCCTACTTGCATCGACCTCCATGCCCCTACATTCCACGTACCTATCCAAACTTCCCTTAAACGTTGAAATCGAGCTCGCATGCACCTCTTGCTCAGACAATGTGTTCCACACTCTCACGGCCCTCTGAGTGAAGAAGTTTCCCTCACGTTTCCCTTCGACTTAATTTAAGAAACAATCCTCTTAAATTTAAATCTTCTGAAACAAAGCCTCCAGGAGTTGATTTAACAGCACTGGGTTAGAAGGGTAGCTACTGGTAATAATATTGCATACAAAACACAGCAAGTGCCCTCTTGGAGATGCAAGAGACTACAGATGCTGGAATCTAGGGCAAAAACCAGACAACTGGAGGAACTTAGCACATCAAGCAGCATCAGTAGAGGCAATGAAATCGTCACCATTTTGGGTTGAGTCCCTGCCTCGGGTCCCTCCACAGACTCTTTCAAGTGCCAACACACACACACACACACACACACACACACACACACACACACGGATCAAATGTGTAATATGTTTCTACATGAGGGAAAGATATAGTCACAGCAGGGAAAATCCTACTGTGTTCACAGACCTTGCAGGATGAGAAAGAGTTATCATCCATCAAACATCAGTTTAGCTTTTATATTTACCCAGGAGTGGAGGAGAAGGTTTACCAAAAAAAAAGCTACTCATACAGAATTCCACCAGACATCTCACTATCTGCCCTTTTAGGAAAAGTTTTATCATTTCAAAATTACGTCATATTCAATTACGGTCCAATACACACAGGTCAAAACATCTCCCTTGTTTATCTACTAATCCTAATAAATTATTTGTATCATAGCAACTGACACTCTCTGTCTCCATATTGTATGTTCTGGAATGTTCCTGGAGGAGGTTTGGTTTTCCAGTGAAACATATACTTCACTCTGAAATAGCTTACATAAGAATTAAATTATAAACTGTTAAAAGCTACTCCGAATGTCTAGCTTGGAAAATATGAAACCTTTGAAAGCTGTGGCAATATTCCTGAAAAGGGAACAGAAACTGGATTTTCTTTAAACTATGGTTAATCATTCTTCCTCAGAAACAGCGCTGCTCCTTGGGACAGTCATAATGTAAGTACAGCCTAGCTTAGATAATTAGCAAAGCTCACACCACCACACCTCCATTCCCCAATCCCATAACAACAAGCCCTTGAGAGGAGATGCAGCATGTATATAGAGCAAATCTCCTGTATAGCCCCTTCACCCTCTCCGGGCATTGGCTGGACCATGTAAAGCTCCCTCCATGGTATCCCCATACATAGTTCCTAGACAACAGCAATAAGAATTGCAAATACTGCTGATCTCACAGGTCTTAAGAACACAGGAACAAAACCTTTATAGCTGTACTGTTGCACTTCCCTTCTGAACACTGCACCTAACTCATACTTTGAAAGCGTTTAGATAAATATTCACATACCACTAGGCTCTTAACTAAATTCAGCTCATTATTCAGTGTTACATTTATTACAGCTTGTCTTCTAGCCTTACACTGTTGCCAGATTCTATCCTGTGCACTAGAAATGTTTTACCTTTCTGACAAGAGATAATTTGTTTATCCCAATCCGTGTTAAATCCTCCATCAAAACGATGTATCTTTGCCACATGCTTGGTTAATCACTAGATTTATGTAGTCTATCATTTCACAGCTGCTCCACTGAAGATTTCACAACTGTTCATAATTCTCACTGAAGTCTTGAATCCTCTTCTATTCCCTAATTCCCTGCAGATTACTCATCTCATGCCACATCCTTTTTGAGCAATGAAATTATTTCAAAGTTATTAACTTGGGCTACTCTTCCCCCCTTCACCATTTTCACTGCTTTTCTATGGACTGACTGTGGCCATGTTTCAAAGATGATTACTAAACCCAACTTTCCAACTTGAAGCTACTTGTGTCCGCGCATAGCACATTTTTCAGACCACGAGACCATAACACACAGGAGCAAAATTAGGCCATTCAGCCCCTCAAGTTCATTCCGCCATTCCATCATGGCTGATTTCTTATCGTACTCAACCCCATTCTTCGGCCTTCTCCCTGTAACTTTTGACATCCTTACTAATCAAGAACCTATCAACTTCAAATATACCTAATGACTTTGCCACAGACGGCTATGGAGGCCATGAATTCCAAATTCACCACCCTCTGGCTAAAGAAACTCCTCCATAGCTCTGTTCCAAAGGGAAATCCTTCTATGCTGAGTTTGTGCCCTCTGGTCCTAAACTCCCCCACTATAGGAAACATCATCATGGCCACTCTATCTAGGTCTTTTAATATTTGATAGGTTTCAGTTTTGGGCCCCACACCTTCTGCACCACTGGCATGTCTTTTTTTTCCCTTTCTCCTAGTTTAATTATCTTTTACTCTATAAAGCCTAAAGCTAAACTTTTGTCTTATATTCTGCTTCCTTCCCTTTAATTTGTAATATAATCATAATTATCATCATTTTTCCCCTGGGCTCTCTCTCTCTCATTCATTACTTTGAAATGCACAGGCCTTCCTATTTATTCTTTCCTCGGTCCTAGCCTGAGGAGCCAGTCCAAACAGAACGTGTCATTCTATTCCCAGTCTTACGCTGGTAACTTTGACTCCCTCTTCGTCACACCACTCTATCTGCCTCTTTACTCTTAATCATCAGCAACACACACACAAAATGCTGGCAGGACTCAGCAGGTCAGGCAGCCTCTATGGAAATGAATAAACAGCCACCGTTTCCGGAAAAGACTTCTCCTCCAGCACACCTAGTTTCACCTATCACCTTCAGACAAGACTGCTTTCCCTCCCCCCACTTTTTTATTCTGACATCTTCCCCCTTCCTTTTCAGTCCTAAAGAAGGGTCTCGGCCTAAAACGTCGACTGTTTATTCACTTCCATAGTGTACGTCTGACCTGCTGAGCTCCTCCAGCAGTTTGTGCATGTTGCATTGGATTTCCAGCATCTGCTGACTCCCTACTGTTAATAGTTGCCAGCTAGATTATGCCTGTAGGTTAGCAACATCAGCCTCATTCTCAGTCGTATATTGTTACCTCTCAACCTGTACGCTAGTGGTCACCAACCTTTTTAAGTCCAAGATCCCCTACCTCGACCTAAGTGAAAAGCAAGATCTACCTACTATACTTTATACTTTATTGTCGCCAAACAATTGGTACTAGAACGTACAATCATCACAGCGATATTTGATTCTGCGCTTCACACTCCCTGGATCACAAATATAAAATATTAAAAATAGTTAAAATTAGTAAATATTAAAAATTTAAATTATAAATCATAAATAGAAAATAGAAAAATGGGAAGTAAGGTAGTCCAAAAAAACCGAGAGGCAGGTCCGGATATTTGGAGGGTACGGCCCAGATCCAGGTCAGGATCCCTTCAGCAGTCTTATCACAGTTGGAAAGAAGCTGTTCCCAAATCTGGCTGTACAAGTCTTCAAGCTCCTGAACCTTCTCCCAGAGGGAAGAGGGACAAGAAGACTGTTGGCTGGGTGGGTCGTGTCCTTGATTATCCTGGCAGCACTGCTCCGACAGCGTGCGGTGTAAAGTGAGTCCACGGACGGAAGATTGGTTTGTGTGATGTGCTGCGCCATGTTCACGATCTTCTGCAGCTTCTTTCGGTCCTGGACAGGACAACGTCCATACCAGGTTGTGATGCACCCTAGAAGAATGCTTTCTACAGTGCATCTATAAAAATTAGTGAGAGTTTTAGGGGACAGGCCAAATTTCTTTAGTTTTCTCAGGAAGTAAAGGTGCTGGTGGGCCTTCTTGGCAGTGAACTCTGCTTGGTTGGACCAAGTCAGGTCATTTGTGATATTGACCCCGAGGAACTTAAAGCTTTTGACCTGTTCCACTTGCACACTACTGATGTAAATTGGGCTGTGCGGTCCGCTACTCCTTCTGAATTCAACAACCAATTCCTTCGTCTTGCTGACGTTGAGGGATAGGTTATTGTCTTCACACCATGCCACCAAATCGTTTCAAGAAAAAACAGCTCAGATTGTACTTCCAATTTGAGGCCTTTTATTTGGGCTAATCGTACAGTATTTGAATTACACAAAATACTTTTGTCAAACTTTCAAATTAATTCAAACAAGAAAACACTGTAACTAGCATATCAAACAGGTCATAACTGTCTTTCTTTAAGAATATTACAATACTTCACAACTTTAATTCTAACTTTCATTATTTAATTTTATTTCAACACGAAAAGTAAAAGAATAAAAATTGACTGTTGCACTCAGCGTGATGACTGGGGCTGAATACTTTCTGCTAGTTCCCTGAAATTTGGCTCATAACTACAGACAGCCAGTCTGAGACAGTCTGTGAGGTGTCTGTCAGTAAGACAGCTCCTGTACTTAGATTTAATCATTGTCATCTGTGAAAATGCAATTTCACATAGATAAGTTGACTCGAAGTAGGCACTGACTTTTGGTGCTATAAAACAAATGCGCACACCACACATTGCTGGGGCCCCATCAGTAGTAATTGCCACCAGTTTATGAATGGGGATGTCATTTTCACGGACATTTTTTAAACTCATTGTAAATATCCTCACCTCTCGTTCTCTCCTTTAATTGCAAAAGAGTGAGGAAGCCCTGCTTTGTTGTAAAATCCTGGAAAGCCATTCTGACAAATACAACAAGCTGAGCTGTTTGCATTACATCCAGGGATTCATCGAACTGTAGTGAAAAATATTCACAGAGTGACAAGTCCTTTAACACTTGACAGACAACCTCTGACAGTGACTCCATCCTCCTTGTCACTGTTGCAGGGCCAAGCGGTATATTATGTACTGTGGTTGTGATGTCATTTTTGTTTTTAAAGTCATTAAAAACAGTCTCTGCGGTAATGGTCATTGCTTCCTTGAATAAATCGTCATCTGTAAAAGGTTTCTTGTGTTTAGCCAAAAGGTGACTTACACGAAATGATGCTTCAATAGCAGCCTTATTTTGAGCAGCATGTTTTGTGAAAAACCATTGCTGGGCCTTCAACCCCGATTTCAGCTCCTCAACTTTCCAGGCACAAATTGCGCTCTTTGTGGGGGAGGTGGCTTTACATTTCTGGTAGTTGGAGTTGTGGTGCTGCTCCAGATTCCCTCTTTTAGTCAGTGCTTGTGTTTAGTGGCACAACATACATACACACTTGTCTTTCACCAAGGTAAATAGAAATTCCTCTTCCCATTCTGGATGGAACTTGTACGTTTTCGCCTTCTTTCATGGAGCCTCCGCCATGCTATCAGGATATCACGAGTGAGTGCCGTATATTGATGTTTGCGACAGTCTGTACTCTTATCTAATCTAATTGGTCACTTTGATGCAGCACAGGCTACGCTGAAAACACAGTGCTTGACAGGGGAGCTACACACAGAAAGAAAGAACGGAACTAAAACCCTGCAACCCGGAAACAATCTCTCTTTACAAACAGCTTGCAGTAGCGAAAGTATTGCTATATTACCATTATCCTAATTAGTATTACACCCTACCTTGGTTATATGCGTCTTCAGACAATGCGGATTCACAGTTATGCGAGGAAGCTATTTCTACCAACGTCGCGTTATATGCATCCAAAACTCACAGCTATGCGAGGAGCATTGCCTTCCCACCAATACAAGTCACGTGTGCACACCTCACAGTCTCACTGTTGGGACGAGAAGCACCGCTTTCCCGCCAATACAAGTCAGGTGCGTGCGCCTCACAATCTCTCTCCCGCCACTCTCGCATTGGTTTTGGCAAGGTGTGGATGCGCAATCCTAAACTTCTGTTGGTTTTACCTACGATGCAGTGATTTTGTGCTTGAAATATTTAACTATGCCTCCTAAGTGCCCGATGTCATGTCCTGGGCTGTCAGCCGAGCGGCAGAGAACCACTTTAACACTTGAAAAAAAGTTGGAAATTATAAACAGTACGGCATAAGCTGAAGGTAACACAGCTCTGGGATGCTATTGCCAGGAACAGAATCTTGCCTTTAATGTGCTTTTGTTGCTTGACAATGCGCCAGCCCATCCTAAACATTTGGACAGCATTCATCCTAACATAACAGTGCGTTTCCTGCCGCTTAACACAACATCGTTGATTCAAACACTCAACCAAGGTGTAATCCACATTCAAGGCATACGTATTTTTTAACCGCAAACTATCTCTCAGATGCTGCAAGCAACAGACGATTTTGAAAATCCCGGGAGTTTACAATGGTGAGGGAATGGTGTAAGTCGGAACACCTGGCACAAATGGCGATGGACATGGACCCAAGTTTAGAACGGAGTCAGCATTTCAGTCGTTCCCTGCCGTCAACCCTTCTTCCCTACAAACAAATTTAAAACAAAATGCTGCCAGGCAAACAATCCTCACCACTTTATTCAAATGGGTAACACCTTCTGCTGCCAGCAGTTCTAAGAGTTATGTGAGTCTTCCTTCACCCTTTGCTGTGCTTGATATGATCCTGACGACCACAACCATCCACCTTATCCGTGTAAAGCTGCCCGACACCACAACAACCACTTATCTCCCAGAGCGAACACACCTGCCACTGTCGGTGAGTACTGTACACCCTCGGATGATAACTTTCTATGATTTATTACATTGAATATTATCTTAAATTGATTAAATATAATACAAATGTTGTCTTGTAGTACTGCTCTTGTGTCGTATTGGTATGAAAATGTGAATAAGTGACAGGTAAAACATATTTAGGAAGCCCTCTGGAACGTATCCCTATTTTCTCTATTTAAATAATTATTCACGTTATGCGATTTCACATTATGCGTCAACTTCAAGGAACATATCCCCCGCACATAACGAGGATAGGGTGTACTTAGACCATAAGACCATAAGACAAAGGAGCAGAAGTAGGCCATTCGGCCCATCGAGTCTTCTCTGCCATTTTATCATGAGCTGATCCATTTTATCCTATTTAGTCCCACTGCCCCGCCTTCTCACCATAACCTTTGATGCCCTGGCCACTCAGATACCTATCAATCTCTGCCTTAAATACACCCAATGACTTGGCCTCCACTGCTGCCCGTGACAACAAATTCCATAGATTCACCACCCTCTGACTAAAAAAATTTTTTCGCATTTCTGTTCTGAAAGGGCGCCCTTCAATCCTGAAGTCATGCCCTCTCGTACTAGACTCCCCCATCATGGGAAACAACTTTGCCGCATCCACTCTGTCCATGCCTTTTAACATTCGAAATGTTTCTATGAGGTCTCCCCTCATTCTTCTAAACTCCAAAGAATACAGTCCAAGAGTGGACAAACATTCCTCATATGTTAACCCTCTCATTCCCGGAATCATTCTAGTGAATCTTCTCTGTACCCTCTCCAACGTCAGCACATCCTTTCTTAAATAAGGAGACCAAAACTGCCCACAGTACTCCAAGTGAGGTCTCACCAGTGCCTTATAGAGCCTCAACATCACATCCCTGGTCCTATACTCTATTCCTCTAGAAATGAATGCCAACATTGCATTCGCCTTCTTCACTACCGACTCAACCTGGAGGTTAACTTTAAGGGAATCCTGTACGAGGACTCCCAAGTCCCGTTGCATCTCAGAACTTTGAATTCTTTCCCCATTTAAATAATAGTCTGCCTGTTTATTTTTTCTGCCAAAGTGCATAACCATACACTTTCCAACATTGTACTTCATTTGCCACTTCTCTGCCCAATCTTCCAATCTATCCAAGTCTCTCTGCAGACTCTCCGTTTCCTCAGCACTACCGGCCCCTCCACCTATCTTCGTATCGTCAGCAAACTTAGCCACAAAGCCATCTATTCCATAATCCAAATCGTTGATGTACAATGTAAAAAGAAGCGGCCCCAACACGGACCCCTGTGGAACACCACTGGTAACCGGCAGCCAACCAGAATAGGATCCCTTTATTCCCTCTCTCTGTTTCCTGCCAATCAGCCAACGCTCTATCCACGTATGTAACTTTCCTGTAATTCCATGGGCTCTTATCTTGTTAAGCAGCCTCATGTGTGGCACCTTGTCAAAGGCCTTCTGAAAATCCAAATATACAACATCCACTGCATCTCCCTTGTCTAGCCTACTGGTAGTTTCCTCAAAAAATTGTAATAGGTTTGTCAGGCAGGGTTTTCCTTTAAGGAATTCATGCTGAGTTCTGCCTATCTTGTCATATACTTATTTTTATAATGCTCACATTACAACAGTATTTGTGTATTTATTTTTGATTTTTTTTGGGACCTACTGGGAAAGTCTAAAAGATCGACCGGTCGATCCTTTTTCCCTTGCATTTTCAAGCTGATCTCCACCTTGGACAAAAATCCAAGGGGTCTTTGGCTAGCTCTGAATTTCAAGCAGGTGAGGTCCTGCACTGCTGGTACAAAATCAGAGAGAGTTATCCCAAACCCCGATACAATGCAGACTTTTTCCACAGAGGTTGAGTGGGGACTACAACCAGAAGTCATGGGTTAAGGCTGAAAGTTGAAAAGTTTAGGGGGAACATGAGGCGAAACTTCTTCACCAAGAGGGCCGTGAGAGTGTAGAACGAGCTGCCAGTGCAAGCGGTGCACACGAGCTCAACTTCAATGTTTAAGAGAAGTTTGGATAGGTACATGGATGGTAGCAGTACGGACGGCAATGGGTCCTGTGCAGGTTGATGGGAGTAGGCAGTTTAAATTGTTCACCACGGACCAGAGAGGCCAAAGGGCCATTTCTGTGCTGTACCTTTCTATACTACTACTATGTTGACTCAGGCCTAGGGGGCCGGTGTCGGGCACGATGCTGGACTCCCCACTTCTCCCTCTCCCTCATCAGTGTGTTCAGTTCATCTACATTAGCTGCACCCACTGTCTTCTAGGAGCATGTTGACTATAGGCTTGGGAGGGCGCCCAGGGTTCATCCTCCCATGCTTGGGCTCCCATATGATGACTAGGCTGGCAGGTAGCTCGGGGTGGCGTAGACAGTGCCCTGCTAGTTGCAGTCTTATCACCTCAATTTTAGTGGTGAGCATCGGTAGGTTGTTATAGAGCTCAACGTTCATCATGTGCTGTTGCCAACTCACGTCAAGAGCCATCCGGAGCATTCGTGTATAGCAACCATCTAGAGACTTCCACATTGTCTTGGTGAGTGTCCAAGTCTCACATCCGTACGTGAGAATTGACTCTATGACTGCTACGAAAATCCTCTTTTTAAGGCCTTTGGTCAGGTTCGACTTCCAGATTTCTATGATTAATACTTATTTATCACAAGTACATCGAAACATGCAGTGAAATGCAACATTTGCATTAACAACCAGCACACCAAAGGATGCACTGAGGACAGCCCACAAGTTTTGCCACACATTCCAGTGAAAACGTAGCATCCCCAGAATGTTGCACAGAACAACACAAACAGCAACAAGGACAACAACAAAACGGTAAAGCAAGACCCTCCCACTTATACACACACATATATGGGCCTCCAGCCCCAGGATAGGCCACCTCCGGGCCTGCAGTCCTTGTCTCTGAATTCTCAGGCCCAGTATAGCTACCTGAGCTGCGCAACCCTCTCATCAAGGCAGGTAGCATGCAGCTCACAATCAGTCAGAGGCTTAGTGTACAGCCTTGGAGCAGATTTCAAAAGCCTTGCAAAGCACAAGGTGTATTCCTAAAAGGAAAGGCAGTTACATCATTAAATACTACATTTAAAACAGATGTGAATCAGTTATCAATTCTACTTGACAACTAAAATTCCAAGCAGAAATAAATTAGCTCTTGGACCGCTCTTTAGAATGCTCATTTGCTGTATATTGTTAACTAGTCGGGTATTTTATAATGCCTTATACAACGTGGACACTTTAAGTAAGAATGTCTGTCTGTTGCGATATGGAGTCATGCTCAAGGGTCTGAATGGACCCCTTCACTTCTTCATTTTCCAATCCTTAAGGTTGCTCGAGTGGGCTCCTGACATAAAAGATCCCGAGAAAGGTAAAAGCAATTAAAAAGGGTCTCACCATAGGCTTAAGCACGAGTGAGAGAGAATGATTAAGCAATATTTTAGCATATGTTGTATCTTTCCCCCACACGCAGTGCTCAAGAAGTATGATACTGCAGATGATGGAAATCTGAATCAAAAAAAGATGCTGAAGACACTTAACTGGTCAGACAAAATCTATGGGGAATACTCTGATTGGAGTTTTTTTTCCAGACTGTTCTGATATAGGGACTAGTGTTTGTGACTGAAGTACTGGTAGACATGAAGCAGTCTCTTTATTCAACCAAATATATCACCAACAAGTTGGGACAATTCAAATAAATCCATGTTTACAATGCTTCCTTTGAGCTACATATAACAGTTTCAAATGCCTGGATCTTCCCACCATCACACCCAAAATAAGTGTTAATTACTGTTGTAGCCATGCAGTGGGATGTTGTGCATATGAACACAGATAGTTAAGATACAGGAGCCTGAAGGCACGCACTGAATGGTTCAGGAACAGCTTCTTCCCCTCTGCCATCAGATCTCCAAATGTACATTGAAACCATGAACATTACCTCACTACTTTTTTGCACTACTTGTTTAATTTAACTACTTAAAAATTACATCTATACATCTATACTCTGTCTGGTCTGCATTTTCCTGTTTGGAGCTACATTTTAAATGTAACCTTCAATGCATATTCAAACCTGAAGGTTGAAGGTGCATATTTTACTATATGTCCTAAACCCCGAAAATCATTCTGACAGGGACAGATACATTAACTCCCTTGTATATTCTTTTTCATAGCTGCTGTTTGACACACTGAACTCTCAAGTCGAATTCATTCTCATGGGCACAAGTACAGTGGGGTACAACACAATAACAAATGTTGTTTGAAACAGCATCATAAGCACATAGATACAGACGACTGAATAAAAATTATACATAAATTATACTAGACAGTGAAGAGAGAGAAAAAATCACTTCTGATTTTCTTATTGATCTGTAAGACCACTGCTAACACCAACTGGACCTGCCACCTACCCACTCAATAATGCCAACATTACTGTTTGTGCAGATAAGACCAACAGCATGACAGAATCGCACAGACCAGCACTCACGCAGTTCAGTTCCGACTATAGCAACAAGCTTGTAGCTTGTCACCAATGTGTCCTTCAGAATCAGAATCAGGTTTAATATCACTGGCATATTTGTGAAATTGGTTGTTTTTGCAGCAGTGATACAATGCAATACATAATAATAAAACTGTGAGTTACAGTAAGTATATATATAAAACACTTAAATAGTTAAATTAAATAAGTAGTGCAAAAAAGTAGTGAGGTAGTGTTCATGGATTCAATGTCCATTCAGAGATCTGATGGCCGAGGGGATGAAGTTGTTCCTGAATCGTTCAGTGCGTGTCTTCAGGCTTCTGTACCTCCTCCCTGATGGTAGCAATGAGAAGAGGGCATTATCTAGGTGTTGGGGATCCTTAATGACGGATGCTACCTTTTTGATGCATCACTCCTTGAAGATGTCCTGGATGTTTTGGAGGCCTACAATGGAGCTGACTAAGTTCACAACTCTCTGCGGCTTCTTTCGATGCTGTGCAGTATTCTCCCCCCCTACCCCCCTCCCCCATACCAGGTGATGATGCAGCCAGTTAGAATGCTCTCTGCCATACATATGCAGAAACTTGGAGTCTCTTTGGTGATATACCAAATCTCCTCAAACTCCGAATGATATATAGCCGCTGTCATGCCTTCTTTGCATTGATATGTTGGGACCAGGATAGATCCTCAGAGATGGCGACACCAGGAACTTGAAATTGTTCACTCTTTCTACTTTTGATTCCTCTATGAGGACTGGTGTGTGTTCCCTCATCTTAGCTTTTCACTGGAACAAGTTGGAGGAACTTTTTCAGAACTTTCATTCCCCTTAGATTCATAATAATTAGAAGGGCTTCAGATGGTGAGACTGGCAAACGCACAATCACTGAACGCCTCTGAACGAGGTGTCAATCACACCTTAATAGACTGCAGTTTTGCCTCAGGATCAGCAGGTCCCAAGTTCAAACCTCACTCTAGAGACTGGAGCGCGAAATCCAGCCTGACACGTTCATGCCTCTCAGCACTAAGGCACTTCTGTGCTGTCACTCAAGTGATAGGTGGTTGTCAAAGATCTGGTAATACTGTTTGAAAAAGATTTGTTGTGGGGGGGGAGCTCCTCCATGGCTCTCCCCAGCCCCTCCCCGTTACAATACTAAATGTATTTTAAAAGTACTTCACCGGGTGAGTGTTTCACAAATGTAAGATCTTTCTTTCAACAAGAATAGATAAAAGCAAATTATCTTCCCACATTGACTTCAACAAAATTTATATGACAATAAAGTTCACAGGAATATCACACAGTCATAAATATAAAAAGAAGTCCCTTCTTTACATACCCAAGTTTTACAAACTCGTTCAATTTGTTTCTGGAGAACGGAAACAGTGTAAAAGAGAATGGTTTAATTTATGAGGAACCTAATGTACCACAGAGAATCAGAGACCGTGAAGTGCAGTCACTGTTGTTAAGTAAAACCATAAGACATAGGAGCAGAATTAGGCCATTCGGCCCATTAAGTCTACTCCACCATTCCATCATGGCTGATTTGTTATCCCTCTCAACACCATTCTCCTGCCTTCTCCACATAACATTTGATTACCTTATTAATCTTGATACACTTTAAATACACCCAATGACTTTGCCCCCACAGCCATCTATAGCAACAACTCCCATGGCCTTCTGGCTAAAGAAATTTCTCCTCATCTCCGTTCTATTCTGTACCCTCTGGTCCTAGACTCCCCCACTACAAAAAACATTTTCTCTACATCCTTTCTAAGCCTTTCAATATTTGATAGGCTTCAATGAGATCCTCCCCCTCTCATTCTTCTGAACTCCAGCGAGTACAAGCCCAGAGCCATGAAAATTAAGGTAATGAACCCTGCAAAAATAGCTCTAATATTGCTCCACAGTAGATGTTCGTAGTTTGGCCACACTCTGATCTTTATCAGAAATTACTTGAAATGTGATATGTGGAAAGAATCCATAAATAAATATAAGACAGGAAATTTGAGTTCAAGATTCAGGGATTCATGCGACTGCTGCAGGCCACATGTGAAGTATTGTATGAAGTTCCAGTCACCTCATTATCGGAAGAATATGGAGACTTTAGAGAGGGTGCAGAAGGTGTTCATCAGGATGTTGCCTGGATTAGAGAGCATCAGCCAAAAGGAGAAGCTGGACAAACATGGATGGTTTTGTCTTAAGCAGCATAAACTGAGGGGAAATCTGATAGAGATTTGCAGCCCAGAGCTGTCAAACACTCCTCATATGTTAACCCTTTCATTCTCTTGAAGCTTCTCTGGACCCTCTCCAATGCCAGCACATCCTGTCTTCAATCAGCATCATCACTATGTGCCATGTCAGTTGCTGTGGGCAACCATGGTCCCATGACCATGATTGTTCTTGGCGAATCTTTTCTACAGACGTGGTTTGCCATTGCCTTCTTCTGGGCAGTGTCTTTACAGGATGGGTGACTCTAGCCATTATCAACACTCTTCAAAGATTGTCTGCTTGAGGTCAGTGGTTGCATAACCAGCTGCTCATACGACCATCCACCAGCTGGTCCCATGGCTTCATGTGACCCTGATCGAGGGCTAAGCAAGTGCTACACCTTGCCCAAGGGTGACCTGCAGGCTAAAGGAGGGAAGGAGCACCTTACACCTCCTTTGCTAAGGACGTATCTCCACCCCACCACCCATAAACATAAAATGTTCCACTTTATTTTGTGGCCAAAGACTCTGTTATGTGATGCCTAAGCTGCTTCCACTGCATCCCTCCTCATGTCAAAAATCAAGAGTAGAGTTTGTAATGTAATACTTGAACACAGGAGACACATTAATGCCATCTCTCAGAAAGCTCTCAATAGCTGCACATACAGTTTTTAAAGTGCGAGGGCTGTTGTTGCCTGGGTGATGTTTTGAGGATTGTTAAAACCAAAAAGACAATGCTTTTCAAAGATTGTCTCCTTGAGGTCAGTGGTTGCATAACCAGCTGCTCATACGACCATCCACCAATGCTTTCACTCCACTCCTGCCAAATTCATTCGCACATCCACCCGTGTTGGCTCAGCTCAAGTGGAGAAACAGGGTGTCTGAAGGGCAGCTCCAGAATAATGTATAGCCCAGTACATGGAAGCATGCACAAGGAGGACTTCTGCATGCTTAAAACCTACTTTAGCAAAGAACAGAGACATATAGAGTGCTGTTGTACTGAGAATAAAGGTTAACAGGAACAGGTCTTACGTTCAAAATCAAAACGCTTCAACTGCTTTGATGAGGGGCCCAAAATTGCACACGATACTCGAAGTGTGGTCTAACCAGTTAATGTTTATTGCAAGTTCCTTAAACAATAGGTTAGAGTGAATAAGTTGAGAATGTTAATGAATAGATCTAGAATGGGATTGTGTCTGGAAGGAGTGGTCCAAATGGATTGAAATTTCTTAAGATAGAAGAAAAGATCCATATTCGGGGGTAAGGACATGTGACTAAAGAAATGGGTACAAAGATGAAGGAAATGTAAGGTGAGTAGAGAAGTGGTTATTGGTGAACTCACAGTCCCCTGGGAAGACAACATCGATGAAGCCCATGAGCACAAGTTAACCAAGTGTGCAGAATTAAGATCAGAGTGCAGAGACAAAGGGTGGAAGGTCTCATGCTATCCATTCGAAGTAGGCTGCCGTGGGTTTATTGCGTTCACTTTCCAGAAGTGGCTGCGTGACCTTGGCTTCACTGGAAGAGAGATCAAGTCAACCAGCAGGGCTGTAGCTGAGGCAGCAGAGAAAGGATCAGCATGGGTGTGGACCAAGTATATCCAGAGGGGCAGATAGTCAGACAGTGTATACATATCTTGCAAACCCTTCAGTAGTTGCATAGACACCTGAAGAGCAGACTATCTGTTGGATGGAAGTGACCAACAACTCTGATAGAGGCAGATGCCAAGTTTTTAAGCTCACCAGTGGGAGGTGGTGCTTTAGCACTGCTGCCCACCGCCTTGAGGGAGTCTTGATCATAAGCGGGCCAAAACTCCTGAAGGCAGGAGGCAGATAACTGATGATTCCACTGGTGATAGCACAGGACAGTTAACGTCTTAGTCCACGTGTATTTTTTTAACTCTTTTAACTCTTAGGTGGATTCAGAATTTACTATGGGGCCATAGAAAGACAAAGCTGAAGCCTCTGCTGAGAAGTAATCATTAGGATCAGAGTGGAGAAGATCACAAGGGATGTTAAAAGCATTGCGGGGTGATGGGGGTCAGATGAAATGGAGCAGACAGGAAACATCAGGAGTATAAGAGTTCAAGAGCTGATGAAGTTTGCCATCTTTGATGTTGGAAAGGGAGGAAAACAGCCTTTTGTTGAAGGTGGAGGAGCAGAAGTGCAGATCGTTGAGATTGTGTCATCCTGTTGTATAGAAAGGTCAAGAGCAAGCATGTATTAGTTCCTTGCCCTGACAGCAAAGCAGGAAAGTGCTGATTCAGGCGATATTGGAGTAACTTATACATTCCCTCACTGTTTTGGTTCTATTCCGTTAACTGAGTATTTTAGATATCAATCAAAGATCTGATATAAAGCAAACAAACAAACTCTCATTACTCAAACAACAAATAAGTAATTGCTACCCAGATGTGAACTGCTGTTTGTCCCAAACACTATGGGTTAAAGACCAGTGAATGCTATTTAGTAATGAGGTCTTTACTGAGAAGTAAATGATAAGCAGTCAAAGCAACATGGTGATATGTATTGTGCTAATCAACTGGCTGGAGTATTTACAGACAGCTTCAACCTCTCACTTTGGCAATATGAGATACCCACCTGCTTCAGGCAAGCTTTAATCATGTTGGTGCCAAAGAAGAAGGTGCTCACCTGCCTCTGTGGCTACCATCCAGCAGCATGTAGATCTACTGTGATGAATTGCTTCAAGTAGTTGGTCATGAAACAAAATAACTCCTGCCTGAGGAGTGACGTGGATCCACTCCAATTTACCTACTCACAACAGGTCAACAGTACATGCCATTTCATTCTCCCTTCACTCAACTCCGAAACATGTGGACAATGAAGATGCTCTCCATTGACTACAGCCCAGCATTCAACACTATCATCCCCTCAAAACCCATCACTAAGCTCCCACAACTGGGCCTCAGTACCTCCCCGTGTGACTGAATCCTTGATTTCCTCAGTTGCAGACCCCAGTCAGTAGATAGCCAACATTTTCTCCTCCACATTCTCCATCAGCACAAGAAAGCAGCATCCATCATCAAGGAGCTCCATTATCCAGGCCATGTTCTCTTCTCACTACTACCACTGGGTGTGAGGTACAGAACTCTTAGATCCCACACCAACAGAATCAGGAACAGTTATTACCCTTCAACTATCAGGCTCCTGAACCGGTATGGATAACATCATTCACCGCAACTCAACCTACAGACCCACTCTCAAGGACATTTTACATTTCATATTCTTGGTATTTTTTTAAATTTGCACAATTTGTCTTATTTTGCAAATTAGTTGTTTGTCAGTCTCTGCTTATGTACAGTTTTCATAAATTCTATTGTATTTCTTTATTTTCCTGTAAATACCTGAAAGAAAATGAAGCTCAAGGCAGAATATAGTAGCATATACATTCTTTGATGATAAATTTTACTTTGTCTTTGAAATTTTTACTCTCACTACTAGCTTCAACACATAGGATAGCTCCTCACCCCAAGGCAAATGGTTGTGGGATCAAGGCTCACTCCTGAGTATATGTTCTGATTTAATTTTCTAGGAATGCTATATTTTTAAGAGGTACTATCTTTCAGATGACACATTAAACTGGAATCCTGTCACAGTACAATTTAAGTTGTCCCATGATATTATTCAAAGAAGAACGGAAAGAACTTGCCAATATCCTACCTACTTAAAAATCTCAACTGGTATCACTTTATATAAATTTTCTAGTCATCATCATTTACTGCTTTTGGTAACAAACCGGTGTACAAAATCATTGCTCTGTTTCCTACAATGTAATAGGAACCACATTTCAAAAGTCCAAGTGACCAAATCATCCATGGTGGCAGCTGAGAAATAAAATTGGGTCAGGGAGCCAGTCTATGTGAAGCGTTGTCAAGGGATCTTTTGCAAGAGTCTGGGAGGGTAGCAGCAACCTCATCAGTTTCAGCCCGGATTATACACGTAAGTCTCTGAACTGGATTTGAACCCACAGCCTACATCAAACAGGCTCAAGGGAGAGATAGGCAAAGTGGAGGAGCAATTTTTTTTTTCTCTGTCTGGGTAGCTCCAACCTGCTGGCATGAACAATTTTTTTAACTGATGGTAAATCCTCTCCCTCCAGTTTCTCTCTTTTTCCATTCCCCATTCCGGTTTTCCCCTCTCACCCCTTCTCTTCTCTTCATCCCCTCTGGTGCCCCTCCTCCTTCCATGGTCCACTGTCCTCTCCTACTAGATTCCTACTTCTTTAGCCCTTTACCTCTTCCATCTATCATCTCCCAGTTCCTTCCTCCATCCACCCACTTTCCCTCTCACCTGGTCTCACTTATAACCTGCCAGCTTGTACACCTTCCCCTCTCCCGCAGCTTTTCTGGACCCTTCCTTTCCAGTCCTGATTAAGGGCCTCAGTCCGAAACGTTGACAGTTTACTCCCCTCCACAGATGCTGCCTGACCTGCTGAGCTCCTCCAGCATTTGGATCTGTTGCTCAGGATTTCCAGCATTTGCAGAATCTCTTGTGTCTGCAGAGGTCGCTGTTCCCCACTATCATACCCAATGGTCATAATTCAGGAGTGCTGTATGTCCTTAATGATTTTGCAAACCACCGTCAGTGGTGAACAACAAGAAAACCCGAACAGTGCCTGGCACTGGTGACAAAGCTCTACCTTCCTGAAGAATCACAACAGTGACAGGATGAGAAGGAGAGAATACTTGGGGGCAAAGGCCGAGAGTCTAAGCCATTTTCCTAGCACTCCCCTTATGGTGTTTAAGAAGTCTCTTTTCTCCCTTGGCTGGCTGCAGCACATAATGTCAAAAGAGTTTGCCTTGAGTACAAACAATGCAGGAACAGTAGTAATTCCATTGTCAGAGAATATCATTGAGAAGGGCCTTAGGGCAAACTTGTGTTGAGGTGTACAACCGTAGACAAGTGGATTTATGATGAGTTTAATGAATGATACCCTCCGGTCCAATTCAGCTGGACAGATTTATAGCAGGAGTCTTCATGTTGGTGTGGTACTGAATGAACATGGACCTGAAGCTGGGAGAGGCTCTGGACTGTAATTGCACTCACTTTTGCTACGGATATATAGATCTCTATTTCATTTCATTTATTTTTCTTCTTACATTTTCTGGGGGGGGGGGGGGTTATGTTCTTTACATCCTGCCATTCTCTCCTAAAGGCACCAGCCGGTATGCCAGGTCAATTACTGTAAGTACCTTTCGTGCTGGCATTGCGCTGGCTGTCAGCTCCACTTCTGCACCCTTGGTCACAGATATCTTACCCTTGGTCACTCCACCGTTGTGCACCTCATCTCCCTGAGCTCACTTGTTGCTAACCGTGCCCTCTGCTCCCCAGCACATCACTACCTGGCTTCCTGCTTTCCGCCCCCTGGTTCTATCAGTTCGCAGATTTCCAGCTTACCATGATTATAACTTGTCCTGAAATATAAGCTACTCCGCCATGGAGGGTCCCAAGCCCAGCTGCGAAATGAGTGGGGCGGGGCATGGAGTAAGAAACCCCATCCTATAAGAACCCAGCGCTACAGAAATGTTAACAGAAGCTCCAAAGGTCTCAGCGCTGGGAGAGGAAGGATACACCATGAAGATAGGCTATACCTGGAAACAATGTGAAAGAATGGCCCAGGACAGAGGGCTCTGGTGAACTACTGTCCCCAATAGGGTCGATGGGCTTAAGAAGAATAAATCAACTATCATGCTATCCTCACCAGTCATCAACTTACTATCTGATCTTGGTTGGGAACCATGTGTTAAGAGAGGCATGGTAGCATAGTGGTAAACACAGCACGAGTGACCCAGGTTCAATTCCTGCCACTGCCTGTAAGGAATGTGTACGTTCTCCCTGTGACCGCGTGGGTTTCCTCCGGGTGCTCCGGTTTCCTCCCACAGTCCTAAGACATAGCAGTTGGTAGGTTAAATGATCATTGTAAATTGTCCCGTGTTTAGGCTAGGATTAAATCAGGGGTTGCTGAGCGACATGGCTCGAAGGGCCGGAAGGGCTTATAGCTCAGTAAATAAATAAATAAATAAAAATCTTGTCCGAGGAATAATGTAAGGGAGCGGCAGAGTAGTGTAGTGGTTAGTGCAATGGCAGCATCCTGAGTTCAATTTCCACTGCTGTCTGTGAGGAGTTTGCATGTTCATACATTCTTCCCATGACGGTGTGGGTTTCCTCCAAGTGCTCCAGTTTCTTCCCACATTCCAGAGACATACAGGTTAGTAGTTAATTGGTCACATGGGTGTAATTGGACAGTGTAGGCTTGTTTACCTGGAAGGGCCTGGTACCGTGTTGTATCTCTAAATGTAATAAAAAATAAAACAATTGAGTTTTCTCTAGTGCCTGGGATGATTATAGCCGTCCCAACGTGAGCACACGCTGTTACTGAAGGACAATGGAGCAACATACTTTGAGCATTCACCAAGACACCTTGTGTATTATAAGTTCATCAGCACCATCAAACACAACTTTCACATCGACCCATCCTCTGCCGAGTTAAACTGCAAGTCTGAGAGGGAGAAGAAGAATTTGCTCTCTTTCTGTCATGGGCTTTTCTTTTGGCATTTGAGCCTGACATTAACATTTCAACACCAAATAAAACGCTTAAAATATATCTTGCTAAAGTTCATGGAATGACTGTTGCGAATTAAGGAATTTGCTTCAGTTTCTTTTTGTACTTGTTTGATTCCACCATGCAATGAAAGTGAATAAAATGGCCAGGAAATCAGTTTCCCAGATGTGAAGTGACAGAAACATATGGATTTGGGAAAACTGCTAATGAAGCTGGATCGTCTAAAGGAGTTCCTGGGATGCTTCTATTTCTTCTACCTCCACGTCTTGCCCTGAGACCCCTCTGGGACATTTTCCTAGAATCCCTTTCTGTTGTAGCTTTAGTAGAATACAGGCTGTCCACAGGTTGCCAATCTCACTAAAACAGTGATATTTGCTATTGTTCCTATTGCAGTTTTCTGATGAACTCTGGTATTGCTGTGAATGCTGATCAGATAAAATACAAAAGGCTAGAATGTGAGGGGGCCTATTTGTGCGTGGCAGTGGTATTTGTTGACGTGTTAAGTGTTTTTTTTGTGGAAATGTTATGTGTCCTGAGGTGAGGTGTCAGCATTGGCAAAAGGAACAATTCCCTTTTTTTTAAACCAGTCGTCTTTAACATCAATCTTCGCTAGTTCGGCAATGGAAGAATTAGATTTGGGGTTTCAGTTCTGCTAAGTCAGCTGTGGGCTGGGTGAGATCCAGAGTCAAGTTCTGCTGTGCAAGGGATGGAATGGGTTAAAAAATGGAAACTAGTTTCTCCTTTATCAGGAATAAAATGATTTGAAACTGAATCAAACTACTGAATTCAGAATCAAATGGGCTAAAGTCCAAATATAATTCTGCAAGATCAAGCACAGAATGTACTAAGATCAGAATAAAGTTCAGCATAAAACGGTTAAGCCTTGAATCCCCACACTAGCTTCTGCTCTAAAAGTAGCCCCTTCCTCATTGCTGAAAACTCAGCAGACACCCTCGTCCTTTCCCCAAACTGTTGTTGACACTCCAATCAATTCTGAAGCTCCAGTGCCAAACATTCCCTTCACAAGGCCCAACTGTGGCCGAGCTGGCAAGTTAAAATTCCGATGCCTCCACATGTGGGAGATACATTAACCAAACCAAACACGAAAGTAACATTTATTGGGATGGATTATGTGTGTTCTGGCGGTTGAAAAGGGGGATAGATCGAGTGCCAGATGGACCTTTACAGAGAAACATTCTAAGCACACGGAATGTGTCGTGGAGACGTAACTGGTGAAGAACTTGTCTAAGTGCAGTATTGTGAGGCTTAGGGAATTAAACCAGACTTTATTGAGATATAGCACGGAATAGGCTCTTCCAACCCTTCGAGGCATGCTGCCCAGCAACCTCCAATTTATTCCCGGACTAATTACGGGACAATTTACAATGACCAGTTAACCTACCAACTGGTACATCTTTTGACTGTGGGAGGAAACCAGAGCACCCGGAGGAAACACATGCGGTCACGGAGAGAACGTACAAACTCCTTACAGGTAGCGGCGGGAATTGAACCCGGGTGTCTAGTACTGTAAAGCGTTGTGCTAACCACTGTGCTGCCCCTTTGAAACACTTGCAGACTTCATCTGTGAAAACGTTCAAAGCTTTTTAAAAGAGAGAAGAGCATCGGCTATTGATGCTCCATCTCTTACTTCCAGATCCCCATTCCACACTTACAGGATCTGTCTAATGATCCCAGGAAAATGTAAAACTTGAATGCTGTTCATGACTTAAATTACACAGCATCAGAAGGAGAAATTATCCTTGGCAAGTGGCGCAAGCCAGGTTCTGAATTTTATCTTGGACCTAGTATATAGTCCAGGCAGATTGCTAATCTTTCTCCTTGTGTGCGAATATTTGTGTCCAGTCAGACGTGTTTCATGACCTCCACAGTCATAGGGCCTGCTTTATCCAGAAACAATGGACATTTTGCTGATGCAGTGTAAGGGCTGCCTATTATCGAACGTCATGCCAACACAAGTCAGTATTTTGGAGATAGAGTAAGGAAATAGCATGAAATAAAGAGGAAACAAATCTCCAGATTTTAAAATCTTAAATATAACCTTAAGACAAAATGAAAGTCTCCCTGAATCTCACCCATTGTGAGATATCCAAGCTGTGCCTAGCCCACTGCAAGAGATACACCAGCGTGGGAGAGCTAAGGAAAAGCACAAATTGAATATTTTAATAAAACTATTGCTACAGTTTTCTATCTTGTAACATCACCATTGTACAAGATCAATTCATCTGGTATTATGTGACATTCACAGCTAACTGAGCCCATGCTTCTACTAGGTAGATATCAATCTCAATGTCGATAGTAATGCAAAAAGACATCCCATACCAAAGCTATTCTAACTGGTTGCATCATGATCTGGTATGGGGGTGGGGGGGGGGGGGGGAAGCACTTTCCAAGATCGAAATAATCTGCAGAAAGTTGTGAATTCAGTCAGCTACAACATGGGCACTAGCCTGCCCAGTATCCAGGACATCTTCAAGGAGTAATGCCTCAAAAAGGCAACATCCATCATTATGGACCCTCATCACCCAGGACATGCACTGTTCTCATTGCTACCATCGGGAAGGAGGTACAGGAGCCTGAAGGCGCACACTCAACGATTCAGGAACAGCTTCTTCCCCTCTGTCATCAGATTTCTGAATAGATATTGAATCCATGAACACTGCCTCACCACTATTTTTATTTCCCTCTCTTTTAGCACTACTTATTTAATTGAACTTTTTTTAAAACATATATATACTTACCATAATTTCCACTTTTTATTATTATGTATTGCAAGGTATTGCTGCTACATAGCAACAAAATTCATGACAAATGCTGATTCTGATATCTTATATTTGCCTCATTGACAGAGTAATAAGGCAATCACCCAATGGTGGTGGCTACAACAGGTGCTTGCGAGGATCGTGGGGAGCTTCAGTATGGGTTAACATTGGCATTCAACGCTGTTAAAATTCCTGATTTTCCCAGTGTATATAGTTTTCCCAACATCTCTGTATTGTACGTGGATATCAGACACACAGCAGCCAATGAGCAAAGGCAGTCCAACATTCAATCCCTAGGCAATGGCAGGTCAGCATGGTCAAATAAATTAATACATGAGAAATGAGCAGCAGAGTTTATTATATTGGCAGGTAATTCTCCACATAAAACATAAAAATCCCACTAGCAGACGTATCGTGTTAGTATCCAAGGGGCTCTTTTGTACACGTATTAAAATAGTAACAGTGGGAATATGCTAAGCCTCAAAACCCCAACAGAACTGATTGGAATTTATACCATCTCGGTGATACTCTCAGTGGAATGAACATTATGTTGTTCTATCCATGACAAGTAACGGCAAAGTTCCATCCATTTTAGCCAAGGTCCACTGAGCATATCAAAATTTATTTTATCCTTGTACTGATTTTTCCATGAACTTTGTCAAAAGGACGTATTTGGCTCCCACATCTGAGAGAGAAAAAAAAAACATAATGCTTACTGCTACTGATCTGGAAGTACTGGGTGATAGGATAGAGATAGAAAAGAGAGAGAAAGAAAGAGAAGAGAAAGAGAGAGAGAAGCAAAGAGAATGAGAGAGCAAGAGTAATTTCATTCCATCCACAGGACTGCAATGGCACAAGGTACATCACTCACCAATAACTTTTTTAAATGATATTCAGGCAAGATACTGACCAATTTACACCCTGAGAGGTCTCATGCATGACAAGGAAACAGCCAGCCAGGTACTCCAACTTCTTTTCCAGGATAAACATTGGTTAGGACATCAGGAGAAGCCCTCAACATTCTTCAAAATTGTTCCATGAGATTTTTTTTTTCATTTTGATTTTTTTTTTACAATTTTATCTTCAAGAATCTGGGTATCACTGACAAAACCAGTATTTATTGCTAATTTTAATGACCCTGAAATGTTCTGCTGCCTATCTAGTGAAGGAACTTTCACAGTGCTGTTGAGGAAGAAGGAGCAGAATTTAAACCCAGTAATGAAGGAGGACGCGAAGTCCAAGTCGGAATCAGAATCAGATTTAATATCACCAGCATATGTCATGAAGTTTGTTGTTATGTGATACATAATTATAAAAAACCTGTAATTAAATAGTGCAAAAAGTGAGGTAATGTTAACGGGTTCAATATCCATTCAGAAATCTGATGGTGAAGAGTAAGAAGCTATTCCTGAACCATTGTGTGTGTGCCTTCAGCCTCCTCTCTGATGGTAGTAATGAGAACAAAGCATGTCCTAGGTGATGGGCTCCTTAATGATGGATGTCACTTTTTTACGGGATCTTTACTTGAAAATGTCTTGGATGCTGGGGAGGCTACTGCTATGATGGAGCTGACTGAGTTCACGGCTTTCTGCAGCTTATTTCGATCCTGGACAGTTGCCCCTCCACACAGTACGGTGATGCAGCCAGTTAGAATGCTCTCCATGGTACATCTGTAGATATTTGTGAGTGTCTTTGGTGACATACCAAATCTCCTCAAACTCCTAATGAAATAAGCTGCTGTCATGTCTTCTTTGTAGCTGTACCAATATTGCCTGTTCCTCAGAGAAATTGACACCCAGGCAATTGAAATTTCTCACTCTTTCCACTACTGATCCCTCAATGAGGACTGGTGTGTGTGCCATCATGTTCCCCTTTCTGAAGTCCACAATCAATTCTTTAGTCTTACTGATGTTGAGTGCAAGGATGTCGCTGTGACACCACTCAACCAGCTGATCTATCTCATTCCTGAACACCTTCTTGTCACCATCTGAAATTTTGCTAACAATAAACAAGAGAAAATCTACAGATGCTGGAAACCCAAACAACACACACAAAATGCTGGAGGAACTCAGCAGGCCAGGCAGCATCTGTGGAAAAGAGTAAACAGTCAACATTTCGGGCCGAGAGCCTTCAGCAGGACTGGAGAGAAAAAGCTTAGGAGTAGATTTAAAAGGTGGGGGGAGGGAAGGGAGAAACACAAGGTGTAGGTGAAACAGGGAGGGGAGGGATGAAGTAAAGAGCTGGGAAGTTGATTGGTGAAAGAGAATCAGGGCTGGAGAAGGGGGACTCTGATAGAAGAGGACAGAAGGCCGTGGAAGAAAGAAAAGGGGAAGAAGCACCAGAGGGAGGCGATGGGCAGCAAAGGAGATAAGGTGAGAGAGGGAAAAGTGGATGGGGAATGGGGGCATTACCATCTGGGTGGCCTCAGTTTGGAGGTTACCCAGACAGAATATAAGGTGGTGAATGCCATCAAGTTGGAGAATGGGTCATTTGCCTGGGTCCCAGCTATGCCTGCCTGTTTGTCGGCTACGTGGAACAGTCTATGTTTTAAGCCTACACTGGTGACCGTCCCACACATTTCCTATGCTACATCAATGACTGCATTGGTGCTGCTTCCCACACCCACGCAGAACTCATCGACTTCATCCACTTTGGCTCCAATTTCCACCCTGCCCTCAAATTTACCTGGTGCATTTCCAACACCTCCCTCCCCATTCTTGACCTCGCTGTCTCTGTCTCTGGAGACAGCTTATTTACCGATGTCTATTACAAACCCATGGACTCTCACAGCTACCTGGGCTATACCTCCTCCCACCCTGTTACTTGTAAAAACACAATCCCCTTCTCTCAAGTCCTCCATCTTCACTGCATCTGCTCTCAGGATGAGGCTTTTTATTCCCGAACTAAGGAGATGTCCTCCTTCTTCAAAGAAAGGGGCTTCCCTTCCTCCACCATCAACACTGCCCTCAACTGCATCTCTTCCATTTCACACGTCTGCTCTCACCCCATCCTTCCACCACCCTATCAGGGATAGTGTTCCTCTTGTCCTCACCTACCATCCCACCAGCCTCTGTGTCCACCACATAATTCTCCGTAACTTCCATCATCTTCAACGGGATCCCACCACCAAGCACATCTTTCATTCCCCCCCCCCCACTTCCTGCTTTCCGCAGGGATCGCTCCCTACGCAACTCCCTTGTCCATTCATCCCTCCCCACTTATTTCCTTCTTGGCACTTATCCTTGCAAGCAGAACAAGTGCTACACCTGCCCCTGCACATCCTCCCTCACTACCATCTAGGGCTCCAAACAGTCCTTCCAGGTGAGGCAACACTTCACCTGTTAGGGTTATATACTGTGTCCAGTGCTCCCGGGGTAACCTCCTATATATCGGTGAGACCCAACGTAGGTTGGGAGACGGCCTTCGCCAAGCACCTACGCTCCGTCTGTCTGAAAAAGTGGGATCTCCCAGTGGCCATCTATTTTAATTCCACCTCCCATTCCGATATGACTAACCATGGCCTCCTCCACTGTCACGATGAGGCCACACTCAGGTTGGAGGAACAACACCTTATATTTTGTCTCCAATCTGATGGCATGAACATCGATTTCTCGAACTTTTGGTAATGCCACCCCCCTTCACTATTCCCAATTCTGTTTTCCCTCTCTCACCTTATCTCCTTTCTTGCCCATCTGGTACTCCCCCCCACTTTTCTTTCTTCCATGGCCTTCTGTCCTCTTCTATCAGAGTCCCCCTTCTCCAGCCCTGTATCTCTTTCACCAATCAACTTCCCAGCTCTTTACTTCACCCTCCCCCTTCAGGTTAATCTATCACCTTGTGTTTCTCTCTCTCTTCCCACCACCTTTTAAATCTACTCCTCAGCTTTTTTTTCTCCAGTCCTGCTGAAGGGTCCCAGCCCGAAATGTCAACTGTACTCTTTTCCATAGATGCTGCCTGGCCTGCTGAGTTCGTCCAGCATTTTGTGTCGTTGCTTTTTCCAACAATAGTAGTGTAGTCAGCAACTTTATAGGTGCTGGGTGACTTGAGGGGAACCTGCTGCCTTGCTCCTTTCGGTCATCATGGGTGTAGGTTTGGGACGTACTACTGAAACAGCCTGAACGAATAACTGTAACACATTTTGTAGCTGGGACACATTGCAACCACTGTTTACTAGAATTAATCATAAGGTGGTTAAATAAGGTCATAAGCACAAAAAATTCTGCAGAGCAACGCCCATAAAATACTGGAGGAACTCAGCAGGTCAGGCAGCGTCTATGGAGTGGAATAAACAGGATGACGATTTGGGCCAAGGGCCCCAATGAAAGGTCTCAGCACGAAATACTGAGTGCTTATTCCTCTCCATACATTGCTACCTGACCTGCTGAGTTCTTCCAGCGTTTTGTGTGCGGCCAGTGGGGTACCGGTTCAAACAGACTGCTTTAATTGAGCCTCCTGAGTGATGTAGATCTCCATAAATAGATGACAGAAAGTCTTGGGGTGACAGGAGGTAAGATATTTTCCATAGGTTACCCAGCCTCTGACCTGCTCTTTTAGTTTCAGAATTTATATGACTGACCCAGATAGGGTGCTGGTCTCTTGAATGGTGGGAAGTGACAGAATGCCGTTGA
Organism: Mobula birostris; assembly: GCF_030028105.1. Taxonomy (NCBI): domain Eukaryota; kingdom Metazoa; phylum Chordata; class Chondrichthyes; order Myliobatiformes; family Myliobatidae; genus Mobula; species Mobula birostris. The sequence goes on from NC_092396.1 coordinate 13,850,325, forward strand.
ACGTCAAGGGTGAATGGTTAGACTCTTCCTTGTTAACTATGGGATTTGCCTAACTTGTTTGTGGCATTATTATTAGTTAGGAGAATGGACAGGAAGTTCTGTGGGCAAAAACAAGATCCCCAGAAGGTATGTTGCCCCCCCGGGTGCCCGGGTCCGGGATGTCTCAGATCAAGTCCTCAGCATTCTTGAGTGGGAGGGTAAACAGCCAGAAGTCGTGGTCTATGTAAGTACTAATGACATGGCTAGGATGAGTGACAAAGTTCTGCACAGAGAGTTCAGGGAGTTAGGCGCTAACTTAAAGGGCAGGACCTCCAGCGTTGTGATCTCAGGATTGCTATCCATGCCACGTGCCAGTGAGACCAGAACTAGGAAGCTTATACAGTTTAATATGTGGCTAAAGAGTTGGTGTAGGAGGGAGGGCATAAGAATTTTGAATCATAGGCTCTCTTCCAGGGACCTGTACAGAAGGGACAGTTTGCACCTGAACTGGAGGGTGACAAATATCCTAGAGGGAAGACTTGTTAATGCTGCATGGTGGGGTTTAAACAAGAGTTGCAGGACGGTGGGAACCAGAGTGCCAGAACAGTTGGTGGAGAGGTTGTGGAGGCAGATGTTGGTAAGACCTCAGACAAAGTTAGGAATCAAAAGGTTGAGCATGATGCAACTAGTGTCCTGAGCCGCATATATTTCAATGCAGGAGGTATCGTAGGAAAGGTGCATGGTAGTGCTGAAGATGAAGTAGCTGATTTACAAACGGAAGCAATCTGTAGTGAGGAGAGGCTGTTGATAGGGCAAAATTGCAGTCAACAGGATGAATTGTAATGTAAAAAGCAGATAAAATCGAAAAGGGTGAATACAAGACTGAAGGTATTGTATTTGAATGCACGCAGTATACAGAATAAGGTAGATAAACTTTTAGCACAGTTGCAGATTGACAGGTATGATGTTGTAGGCATCACTGAATCATGGCTGAAAGAAGATTACACTGGGAGCTTAATGTCCAAGAATACGCATTGTATCAAAAGGACAGGAAGGAAGGCAGAGGGGGCAGTGTTGCTCTGTTGGTAAAAAATGAAATCAAATCATCAGAGAAAAGTGACATAGGGTCAGAAGGTTTTGAACCTTTGTGGATAGAGCTAAGGAACTGCAAGGGTAAAAAGACCCTGATGGGAGTTGTACACAGACCCCCAAACAGTAATAAGGATGTGGCCTACAAATTACAACGGGAGATAGAAAATTCATGTCAAAAGAGCAATATTACAATAGTCAAGGGTTATTTCAATATGCAAGTAGATTGGAAAAATCAGGTTGGAGCTATATTCCAAGAGGGGTAATTTCTAGAGTGTCTACAAGATGGCTTTTTAAAACAGCTCACAGTTGAGCCTACTAGGGGATCAGCTATTCTGGATTGGGCATTGAGCAATGAACCAGAATTGCTTGGAGACCTTAAGGTAAAAGAACCCTTAGGGGCCAAGTGAATAATATGGTAGAATTCACCCTGAAATTTGAGAAGAAGCTAAGGTCAGATGTGTCAGGATACAGTGGGATACAGGGAATTATATAGGCATGATAGAGATAATTGTTGAGAATTGATTGGAAAAGAACACTGGCAGGGATGTTGGCAGAGCAGCAATGGCTGGAATTTCTGGAAGCAATTAGGAAGGCACAGGATATATACATCCCTATGAGAAAGAAGTATTCTAAAGGAAAAATGACACAACCATGGTTAACAAGAGAAGTCAAAGCCAACATAAAAGCCAAAGAGAGGGTATATAATAGAGTGAAAATTAGTGAGAAGTTAGAGGATTGGGAAGCTATTAAAAACACAGCAGGCAACTAAATAAGTCATTAAGAAGGTAAAGATGGAATACAAAAGTAAACTAGCCAATAATATTAAAGAGAGTACCAAAAGTTTCTTCAGATACATAAACTGTAAAAGAGAGGTGAAAGTGGATATCAGACCACTAGAAAATAATGCTGGAGAGGTAGCAATGGGGGACAAGGAAATGGCAGACAAACTGAATACGTATTTTGCAGCGGTCTTCACTGTGGAAGACACTAGCCATATGGTGGAAGCTCCAGGTGCCAGGGGTCATGAAGTGTGTGGAGTTACCATTACTAGAGAGAAGGCTCTTGGGAAACTGGAAGATGTGAAGGTAGATCACCTGGACCAGATGTGTGTACCGCAGGGTTCTGAAAGAGTTGGCTGAAGAGATTGTGTAGGAATTAGTACTGATCTTTCAAGAATCACTGGTTCAAATATCACTCCATTCTTCAAGAAGGGAGATAGGCAGAGAAAGGAAACTATAGGCCAAGTAGTCTGACCTCAGTGGTTGGAAAGATGTTGGAGTCAACTATTAAGGATGTGGTCGTAGGGTACCTGGAGGCACATGATAAAACAAGCCATAGTCAGCATGGTTTCCTCAAGGGAATATCTTGCCTGACAAATATGCTGGAAGTTTTTGAAGAAACAACAAGCAGGATAGTCATAGGAGAATTGGTTGATGTTGAGTAATTGGATTTTCAGAAGGTCTTTGACAAGGTGCCATACATGAGGCTGTTTAACAAGCTTCTAGTCTACGGTATTACAGGAAAAATTCTAGCATGGATAAAGCAGTGGTTGATTGGTAGGAGGCAAAGAGGGGGAATAAAGGGAGCCTTTTCGGGTTGGCTGCCAGTGACTAGTGGTGTCCACAAGGATCCGATTCTTTTTATGTTATATGTCAGTGATTTGGATGATAGAATTGATGGCCTTGTTGCAAAGTTTGCAGATAATATGAAGATGGTGGAGGGGCAGGTATTTTTGAGGAAATAGAGAGGCTACAGAAGGACTTAGACAGATTAGGAAAATGGGCAAAGAAATGGCTGATGGAATACAGTGTCAGGAAGAGCATGGTCATTGCACTTCAGTAGAAGAAATGAAAGGGTTGACTATTTTCTAAGTGGAGAGAAAATACAAAAAAACTGAGGTGCAAAGGGATTTGGGAGTCCTTGTGCAGAATTCCCTAAAAGTTAATTTGCAGGTTGACCCTGTGGTAAGGAAGGCAAATGCGATGTTAGCATTAATTTCAAGAGCACTAGAATATAAAATCAAGGATGTAATGTTGAGACTTTACAAAGCACTAGTGAGGCCTCACTTCAAGTATTGTTAGTAGCTTTGTGCTCCTTATCTTAGAAAGAACATGCTGAAACTGGAGAGGGTTCAAAGAAGGTTCACAAAAGTGATTCCAGGATTAAATGGCTTGTCATATGAAGAGCGTTTGATGGCCTATATCGAATGGTAGAAAGCCTTGATAGAGAGGATGTTTCCTATGGTGGGAGAGTCTAAGACAGTATCAGAATAGAAGGGTGTCCTTTTAGAACAGAGATGAGGAGAAGTTTCTTGAGCCAGAGAGTGGTGAATCTGTGGAATTCTTTGCCACAAGCAGCTGTGGAGGCCAAGTCTTTATGTATATTTAGGACAAAGGTTGATAGATTCTTGATTGGTCAGGGCATGAAGGGATACGGGAAGAAGGCAGGAGATTGGGGCTGAGAGGGAAATTGGATCAGCTGTGATGAAATAGTGGAGCAGACTCAACGGGACAAATGGTTTAATTCTGCTCCTATATCTTATTATTTACCATTCAGCAAAGTTGACTAGGTTTTATTGCATTAAGGAATTATCTGTTACATTTACAAAGGAATTGAACGTCACACAATCATCCATAAATATCACCACTTCTCATCTCCTTCAAAACCCGAAACCACCAACAATGCAGCACTTCCTCCGTGATACACTGGTAACAGTGCTGCTTACTTGAAAGTGTCAGCGTCATACTTCAATAAAGGAGCAGGTTAATTGGTCATTGTAAATTGTCCTGTGATTGCTGGGCAGTGTGGCTCAAAGGGCCGGAAGGGCCTATTGTGCACTGTCTCAATAAATAATAAATAAATAAAATATGGTGCCTCCAAGTTTTAAATGGCTTTAGTTATTGCTGTAGCAGAAAGTCAGTTGAAAAAGAAACAGCTGTAAAGCAGAATGAACACGTTGAGCAGAGCATTGCCTTCATTAGTCAGGACAATTGAGTTCAAGAGCCACAAGCTAATGTTGCAGCTCTATAAAATCCCTGGTTAGACCACACTTGGAATACTGTGTTCATTTCTGGGTTTCCTCACTTTTGGAAAGAATGTGGAATCTTAAGAGGGGCTGCAAAGGAGATGTCTGGATTCGAAAGCATGTCTTACCAGGATAGGCTGAGTGGGCTGTTCTCTCTTTGGAGTGAAGGAGGATGAGAGGTGACTTAATAGAGGTGGACAAGATGATGAGAGGCACAGATCAAATGGATAACTGGAGGTGAGTTTCCAGGGCAGAAATGGCTAATATAAGGGGGCTTAACTTTAAGGTGCTGGGAGGAAAATATAGAGGGGTGGGGGGATGTAAGAGGCAGGTAGTTTACACTGAGAGTTCGGTGCATGGACATGTTGCCAGGGTTGGTGTTAGAGGCGGGTACATTAGGGATATTTAAGAGAGTCTTAGGCACATGGATGATAGAAAAATGGAGGGCTGTGTGGGAGGGAAGGGTTAGATTGATCTTGGAGTGGGTTAAAGGCTCGGTACAGCATCATGGGCAGAAGAACCTGTACTGCACTGGATTGCACCATATCCACTACTTCTAGTAAGATTTTCCGTTTAAGGGTACTGATGTTTCCATACCAGGCTGTGATGTAACCAGTCAATTTCTTCTTCACCACACATCTATAGAAGTTTGTCAAAGTTGTAGATGACAAGCCAAATCTCCGCAAGCCTCTAAGAAAATAGAGGCACTTCCGTGCTTTCTTCATAATGGCACTTACAAAGTTCTGCTGGACCCAGAACAGATCCTGTGAAATGATACACCGACGAATTTAAAGTTGCTGACCTTCTCCACCTCTGGTTCCCCGATGAGGACCGGCTCGTGGATCTCTGGTTTCCTCCTCCTGAAGTCAATAATCATCTCCTTGGTCTTGCTCACATTGAGAGAAAGATTGTTGTTATGTTCTCCGTGGATTGTCACCTTGTCGTGGTGGAGAAGCTTGTGTGGTCCTGTGATCCCGAGAGCAATGCCATCTGGAGCTATGATCCTGTACCGAGCCTTTCACCCATGCCAGTAAGGTCAAGGGTGAGGTCCCTGACAAAGAACAGTCCAACCAAGACCTCAACGGTGGAACAGGCAGATGAAGTTACTTCAAACTCAACAGCTGTGAAGGCAAATGAAGGCTGCAACAAATCCATCAGCTCCAATCGTCGTGGTTTCCATGCCATTGGAATCAGTTGGTTGATTTGTGAAGTATCGTGTGCTTCTTGGAGGGCAACATCATCACGTTAAACAAATACACGCACAGGCGTCTTCGCTCTGTGGGCCACTTCTTCAGAACGAAGACCATCATCCTCCACCTCGAGGGATAGCCAGGGATTATCTGATCGCTTTACAAAACAAGATGATGGCAGACTTGGCTGCACCCTGCTGCTGCCCAACAGTCTGCAGACATAAATATTATGCAGCTGTTTACAGACAAGATTTCCAGTTTAAATGCAAGCAACTCTGATGTGAAATGTCAACACAAAACACATATCCAAATTTATGAGAACCAGTGGATGTAATTAAATATTATGTTTTATATACATCTTATATTATCGTGATGCAAGCACTTCAAATGATCCATAATCACAAAAGGTATTACAAAAATGCAAGCTCTTTTTTTTGACTAAAACTTTGATAAATATTTAGTTCTTTTAAAAAATGTTCTATTCCCTATCAGAATGTTGTTTAAAAAAAAGCTTAAAAATGCTTCATGGCAAGTGACAGACGTTGAAACCATCAACAGAGATGATTGTTAACACATACAGTGAATTTTACCGGGAGTTGCAGCCCTGGGATTTGAGGATACTGGCTTCTTGGTCAGATAACAGCACTCTGGTGACTCACTGCATATTGAAACATTGATGGCTGTGTGGAGTACTCACAGTACAGACCAGGTTGAACAGCCGGATATCTGGCACAGAATATACTTGCATTCATTTGGGTTTTTTGTTAAAAGATGATGAATTTTCACATTCAATTATCAAAGAATAAAGAAGTAACGGACTCCCAAGAGTGACAACACATAGTTTTGGAAGCTGACTATAGCTCTCCTTATTCTATCTCACTCTAGACCCCATTCAAACTCAGACAAGCACACCACCCAGTTTTATTACATCAATGAGATAATCTCATGCCTCACACCTGGCATTCCTGTGGGTTCACTAAGTGACACTGCCAAATTTGAGAAGGGGGATTTGCTCTATTTGCTACGTATTCATGACATCTTAATCTGGCCCATACCCACTGTTTTTGTACACAGTTGCTTTCTAACCTCAAACCAGTCACATAATGTGCGTTCTCTGACCCCTCAGACCTCAGGCCGGTCAAATTAATTGTTGTCTTCCTTAAATCAGAATTGAAGAATTCAGCTCCAGCCTTACACCACTGTATGTATGATTACGTCCCTACCAAAGGAGGTGTAAGGCACTCCTTCCCTGCCCTAGCCTGCAGGTCACCCTTGTGCAAGGTGCAGCACCGGCTTCGCCCCTGATGACAGTCACGTGAAGCTGGGAGCAGGAGGTGGATGGTCATGTCAGCAGCTGGTGCATATCACAGGTCCTGATTATGCAACTACTGACACCAGGCAGACAACCTCTGAAGAGTATCGATGATAGCTGGGGTCACTCATCTTGTAATGATGCCCAGAAGAAAGCAATGGCAAGCCACTTTAGTAGAAAAAATTGCCAAGAGCAACCATGGTCAAAGACCGATGTCGCCTACGTCATACGACATGGCACATAATGATAATGATAATGATAATGATAACTGCATCTTCAGCCAACTTTCCCTCCCCAGTCTCCTGCGAGGACCTACATTCAATTCAGACTTACATTGATTGATGACCAAGCTCAACAGATGAAACATTGTGGCCCAGTTTGTGGACAATACAAGGATAGCTGGAAGGGCAGGGAGTGTTGAGGAAACAAGGAGAAACAAGGACTTGGGCAGATGAGGAGAATGGGCAAAAAAGTAACAGATGGAATACAGTGTAGGGTAGTGCATGGTCATATACTTTGAGAGAAGGAATAAATGCATAGACTATTTTCTAAATGGGAAGCAAATTCAGAAATCAGAGGTGCAAATCCTCATGCAGGATTCCCTAAAGGTTAACGTAGGTTGAATCAGTAAAAAGGAAGGGAAGTGCAATATTAGTGTTCATTTCAAGAGGACTGGAATACAAAAGCAAGGATGTGATGCTGAGGCTTTATAAGGCATTAGTCAGACCGCACTTGGAGTATTGTGCACAATTTTGGATCCCATTATCTAAGAAAGGATGTGCTGGCATTTGAGAGAGTCCAGAGGAGGTACACAAAAATGATCCCAGGAATGAGAGGGTTAACAAATGGGGAGCGTTTGGTGGCTCTGGGCCTGTACTCACTGGTGTTTAGAAGGATAAGGAGAGGAAGGATCTCATTGAAGCCTACTAAATATTGAAAGGCCTAGATAGACTAAATGTGGAAAGGATGTTTCTTGTAGTGAGTGATCTAGGACCGGAGGGTACAGCCCAAAATAGAAGGACATCTCTTTAGATCAGAGATGAAGAGGAACTTTTTAAGCCAGAGGGTGGAAAATCTGTGGAATTCATTGCCACTAATGGCAATGGAGACCAAGTCATTGGGTATGCTTAAAACAGAGGTTGATAACTACTTAATTAGTAAGAGCATCAAAGGTTATGGGGAGAAGGCAGGAGAACGAGGTTGAGAGGGAAAATAAATTAGCCATGATCAAATGGTGGAGCAGACTCGATGGGCCACATGGCCTAATTCTGCACCTATGTTTTATGACAGAAAGTTAAGACGTGAAGAGTGAATTAGGACACAAACGGTAAAAGTGGAGTTGTGCTATAAACATTCTGAACAATACGAGTTCTAAACAAAAAGCTGTGGCACTCACAAGTCTTTCCAGCAGTGTGTTATACCCAACCAACTTCAGCTTCTTCATCAAGGCCTTCCGTCCATCATTAGAAGAGAAATGGGAATGTTTGCTATTGATTGCATAAGGTTCAATTCCATTTGAAACTCGTCAGAGACTGAAGCAACAAATCAGGGATAACATTTAGCCATGGGCTGATGAACGAGGAGGATGGAATGAGGGACATTTATCATTATATTTGTCAACAAAGCAAACAGATTGTTTTCTGATTCATTTTTGTTGCTGTTATGCAAGAGTATATTATCTAAAGAAGAATGCTTAACATACTTGATAACTGTTGTTGTATTAATTCAGTCCAAAATGTAATTTAGAACAAGCTTTTACAGATTTCTGTAAGAGGAGCTTTGCTGGAATATTTAACGCATGAGACTAAACAGCAACTGGAAGTTATATTCGGTCTTTAACAAGCACTTTACATATACGATAAAATTTAATACCAAATTATAAAAGGGACGTTAGGACAGTTGTAGTCAGAACCATTCAGTGCAAAAACAGGCCCTTCGGCCCATCAGGTGCATGCTGATCCTCAAGTTTGTACATTCTCTGTGGGTTTCCTCTGGGTCAGGAGTTCCCAACCTGTGGTCCACAGACCCTTTGGTTAATAGTAAGGCTCCATGGCATAAAAAAAGGTTGGGAAGCTCTGCTCTGGGTGCTCCAGTTCCAAAGGTGTAAGGGTTAGTAAGACAAAGCTATGGGCATGCTCTGTTGTGTGGTGACACTTGCAGGCTACCCCAGCACATCCTTGGACTGTGCTGTTCATTGACTCAAACATCACATTTCACTGTTTGTTTCGCTGTATGTGTGATAAACAAACACAATCTTTCTTTCAAGTACAGTACCTATCCACACTGACCCCTTTACTTAGAGCTCCAGCCTTCTATACCTTGCTAATTCAGATACTAATTTAAATTGTAACCAGGTCACCGTCAGATCTTATTCAATGTTGTTAAAAGTGTACTTGGGCATCCATCCGGGTAATGCCAGAATAGTTGTCTGTGCCTTTAAGGGAGACGGTGATGTCATTATGCCCGCGCGGGATAGTGGGGAGACCACTTTGTTTCTGCTGAAGACGCTGGTGGGGCGTTGGAATTGAGTTCCTCCCTGAGACTGAGCATGGTGAGGAAAGGTTTCCACGAGTGAAGAAATCGACGCTGGGTAGCGTGGCTTATGCAAAGCTCCTCACCATCCAAGTAGGATTGCCACTACTGTATTAGTTCTGGTATTTTCATACTGCATACACAATTCTGTCCATACACAAGCGTGCGGATCTAAAGTTAAACCGAGATTGTAACGGCAAGAACTGGTCGTAAATTCGTTCGTTCTCTTTTGCGACCCTCTTCTGGCACTTAAACACCTAAAACAGATAAAGGAATTAAAACCCGAAAAAGTATTTGTTGTCCTCATGTGTACTTTTCCCCAGGCTACAAAATACTTAAATATTGTGACAGTCCCTAGCTCCTCACTCAGTGTGTTCCAGCTCCTAACCATTCTCTGGGTGAAAAAGTTTGCCTGCGTATCTTTTAATTCCCATTCCCATTCCCATTCTGACATGTTGATCTATGGCCTCCTCTTGTGCCACAATGAGGTTACCCCCAGGGTGGAGAAGTAACACCTTATATTCGGTCTGGGTAGCCTCCACCTGACGGCATGAGTATCGATTTCTCCTTCCAGTAAACAATTTCCACCCCCATTCCCCACTCTGACCTTTTACTCCTCACCTACCTATTACTTCCCCCCTCCTCCTTGCCTTTCTCCTATGGTCCACTCACCTGTCCTTTCAGATTCTTTCTCCTCCAGGCCTTGACCTTTCCCACCCACCTGGCTTCACCTATCACCTTCCAGCTGGCCTCTTTCCCCTCCACCCCCCCCCCAACTTTTTATTCTGACATCTTCCCCCTTCTGTTCCAGTCTTTAAGAAAGGTCTCAGCCCGAAACATTGATTTTTTATTCTTTTCCATAGAAGGTGCTTGCCCTGCTGAGTTCCTGCAGCGTTTTGTGTGTGTTGCTGCATTTATGTACCTCTGTCTCTAGATTTATTTCCAGCAAAGCTATTCACCTTCCTTTTGTACCCATGCTCTCCCCATAACCCTCCTTCTAAAATATCATTCTTCATTACAATAGTAGAGAATTCCTTTATCAATCCTCCAAAGCCACCTATTCCTTTGTACATACCCCCCCCCCACACCCCTCCATCACACCTATACACTGGAATGCCAAGCTGAAACAAAGCTTTATCGGACAGGTAAGTTGTTTTTAAAGAACATCAAGAGGGCAACGAGCGGAAAGATTTAAAGAGGGAATTCCAGATTTTTGCCTAGGCTGCTAAAGGCATGGCTTCCAATGGTGAAGGGATTAAACTCTGCGATTTCACAAGAATCCACAATTGAAAAGGGCTGAAACTGGGGATGGGTGGGGCTAGAGGCAAAAGGGAGAAAATTCATGAACACTTTTATGCATAAATCTCTAAAATTGCTCCTCCCTACAGACTCTTGACAGAAGTTGTCTTTTACAGGCAGCAGTTAGCTGAATTGACAGCAGTTAGACTCAGAGTTAACAGCAAGCCACCTGGTAAAGACATTACTGGGACTGCTCTGCACTGTATGACAATATTATATAATATCCAAGCTAAATCATGTTCCCAAGCTGACACCCTTTAAAAAGTTGTTTCCTTTCAACTTCTCTTCACACTCAGGAACCTCAGTGGCCAGAAACACAGAGGACAGCAGCAAGTGATGGGTACTGATCCTTTGGACAGGGTCCTGAATGGAAGCCAAGCCTGGAGCTGAGGAGCGTCACAATACAGTGCACAGAGTTCCTTTGAAAGCAGACACTTGTTACTAGAGACTGGGGAGATCTGAATCCATCTGCAGAAAGCTGATGTTGGATTAACCCTAAAATGACCGCGGCCAGCATTAGCAAATAACTGAGGCACTGTTTGCCTCACATTTCAGCTCCCTTGACTCAAACACTTTCCTCCAGTCAAAGATGTGCGGGAAGGAGGCTCCTAACTCTCAAGAACGCTAATATTTCTTCGAGCAAGAAGAAAAACTTTAATATGTCAGGCCACTGCTTCACTGTTTGAATGACAAATAAGCCACTTATTTGCTTATTTGAATCTTTGCTTTATAGTTTGTCACAGCGCTTGCACATTCCTGACTTTCAGCACTCTGTTACCAGATACTCCTTTAGCTTCAAGCTCTCATTTCTATTATAGTGCAATCCTTTGACCAAATGCAACAAACAATTGGCTGGAGGAACTCATTAGATCAAGCAGTATCCGTGGGAGGAAAGGAATTACTGATGTTTCGGATTGAAACACGCCATCAGAATTCCTTTCCTCCCACTGATGCCCCCAACTTGGAGTTCCTCCAGCTGACTGTTTAGAGAAAGGTTAAAGATTAACTTTATCTGTCACACATGTGTCAAAACATCGAAACGTAGAGTGAAATGCATCAACGGCCAACACTGTCCGATGACGTGCTGAGGTCAGCCTGCATGTGCCGCACCACTTCATAGCATAAACATGACTTGTTAACCCTAACTTATAACTTACAACCCTAACATAACCATAACTTATTAACCCTAACCAGTACATGTTTGAAATATGGGAGGAAATCAGAGGAACCCCACGTGTCCACAGGGAGAACATATAAACTCCTTACAAGCAGCAGTGTGAATTAAGAGCAGCACGGTAGTGTGGTGGTCAGCACAGCGCTTTACGGTGTAGGTGACCCGAGTTCAATTCCCGCTGCTGCCTGTAAGTAGTTTGTACGTTCTCCCCATGACCGCGTGGGTTTCCTCCCACAGTCCAAAGACCTACCAGTTGGTAGGTTAATTAGTCATCGTAATTAGGATAGGATTGCAAGGCAGCAAGGGTCGAAGGGCCAGAAGGGCCTATTTCATGCTGTATGTAACCACTATGCTACTCTGTAGATGCTCCAGACTCCAGGTGTCTCTTCAACTAAATGTTTAGTCATTTATCTCATTACGCTGTCATTGTGTTCAATTTTGCTCTCATGGCACACATGAGAATATGTCATAATTTTTTTTTAAATCTCAAATACAACAATCTACTGGAATACCTGATGTAGTCTTGACCCGAAATATCAATAACTATTTCCCCTTCCCCCCAACACTGTTTGATCCAGAACCTCCATTGAGAACGGAGACGAGGAGGAATTTCTTTAGCAGGAGAGCGGTGAATCTGTGGAGTTCATTACCACAGGTGGCTGTGGAGGTCAGGTCATTGGGTATGCTTAAGGCAGAGGTTGATAGATTCTTTATTGGTCGTGGAGTGAAGGGATATGCGGGGAGGGCAGGAGATTGGGGCTGAGGGGGAAATAGATCAGCCATGATGAAATGAGAGACCAAACTCAATGGCCAAATGGCCTAATTTTGTTCCTATATCTTATGGTCTTAATTCTTCCAGCAGAATGCTTGTTGCTCCAGATGCCAGTATCTGCAGGCCCCTGTGTCTCCATATAAATGCAAGATTGTTTATTTACTTAACATAAGTTGCAACAAGGGCAATAACATTAAAAGGCACCCAATGAAACTGCATTCAAAGTAGCAAATGAGAAGGGTTCAGACAATTGAGTGTGGGAACCCAGGGTCGCCTCAGTGAACGATGGGGTTAGCATAAAAAATGGCTGCAAGGATCCTAGCAAGCTAAGGCTATATATACTTCTTCAAGGCACGATCAATTCTTCATATTTGGTATAAATTAAAGCATGGCCTAATTACTGAATCGCAGTTTCCATCTTTAAGTTCATGGAATTTTCTCCCATACTTAGCAATGATACAGCTTGGACGCAGGATACAATTGCAGAACTAAGTGCAAAAAAATAATGAGTGTGTTAGGAGGATCTTTGGCGAGAAATGGACTGTCAATGTTTCCCATCAGGACCCTCCTGGACTGGAAGAGTAGAGGGGAGACAGGCGGTACAAAGAGGTCAGGAGAGGGATCGGGCATGGGGCAAGAGCCTGGCAAGCAAGAGTGACTTAATTCTCCACTTTCAGATAACCTGCTCCTCCTTTGTCCAATTCTCTCCTTCTGATTTACCCAGGCTCTCCTTCACACACTTCCTTCTTTCCAACCACCCACCCTAGCCCCGTATCTCCTAGTTTCTTTCCCATTCCCAACCTACCCCATGTCCATCACCCACATACTCTTCCCTTCACTGTTCACATCTGCCCATAATCCCTCCTTTATTTAGTTCCTCTTCACTTTGCTTCCTCATCATATTCTCTAGCAAATTTCTATAAATGTACCGTGGAGAGCATTCTGACTGGTTGCATCACTGCCTAGTGTGGAGACGCCGACGCTTAGTATCAGAAAAAGCTGCAGAGCACTGTAAATTCAAACAGCCTCTCCACCACTTACAATACCTTCAAAAGACGATGCCTGAAAAAGGCAGCAGCCATCATTAAGGACCCTCACCATACAGGACATGCCCTCTTCTCATTGCTACCATCAGGGAGATGGTATAAGAGCTTGAAGACACTCTCAACATTTTAGGAACAGTTTCTTCCCTTCCGCTGTCAGATCTCTGTACGGACCATGAACACTACCTCACATTTTGTTCTTTTTGTACTCCTTACTCAGTTTTTATATTTCTTCTTGTAACTTCTGGTAACTTGGTTTCGTATTTCACTGAACTTCTGCCACAAAAAAATAAGTTTCTTGACCTATTCAGGTTCCATAATCTGCAGCCCTATGTCGCCTCCATCCCTCACCTCCTGTCCTCTGGTACTATCTCCACCCTTCCATCCACAACCTGATTCCACTCCTCACCAGGGTCCACCTATCACTGGCCAGCTGTTCCCCCCTCCACCTCTATATTGACCGTTTCCCCTAGATTTGTTTATTCCAGATGAAGGGTTCATACCCGAAACATCGACGAAACATTTTCCTTTACAGACAAAGCCTGACTTGCCGGATTCCTCCAACAGCAGCTCATTTGCTCCAGATTCCAGCATCTGCAGAACCAAGTGGCAGCTGTTGAAGAGCAGCCAACAGCTATTTAATGAAACATCAGTTTCAAAGATTGGACTCCTGAAAACCCCAGCATTCTCCTCGTGTCAGACATTGCAAGGCAGACTCATTACAAAATCTCCATATTCAAAAAAATATTTATATAAAACTTTTCACGACTCCAGGGCACCTTAAAACTGGCTTATAGATTCGGAGATACATTTTTTGACTTCTAGTCACCGCTGTAATGTACAAAGCAGCTGCCAAGTTACACATAACAGGGCCCTACAAACATCAATGTGATTATGTCCAGATAATCTGTATTTACATATTGACTACATGGTAAATTGAAACTAGGACACCAGCATGTTCACATATCCCATATAAAACAATGTAGTATGAAATGATGGGCTTTCAATGAATAAACATACACTCAGTGGCCACTTTATTAGGTACGCTTATACACCTGCTCGTTAATGCAAATATCTAATCAGCCAATCATTTAGCAGCAACTCAGTGCATAAAACCATGTAGACATGGTCAAGAGGTTTGGCTGTTGCTCAGACCAAACATCAGATTGCAGAAGAAACGTGATCTCAGTCACACTTTGACCATGGAATGATTGTTGGTGCCAGACGGGGTGGTTTGAGTATCTCAGAAACTGCTGATCTCCAGGGATTTTCATGCACAGTCTCTGGAGTTTACAGAGAATGGTGTGATAAAAAAAAAGCAACCTCTAGTGACTGACAGTTTTGTGGGCAAAAATATCTTGTTAATGAGAGAGGTCAGAGGAGTATAGCCAGACCGGTTCAAACTGACAGGAAGATGACAGGAACTCAAATAACCATGTGTTACAACAGTGGTGTGCAAAAGAGCATCCCTGGGTGCACAACACGTCAAACCTTGAAGTGCATGGGCTACAGCAACAAAAGAACATGAACATACACTCAGTGGCCATTTTATTAGAGTTCAGATTGATCGAAAACTACACGTTAAAGTTATACAACTGATATTGCTCTAAAAACACCAGTGACTCAACAGGCAGATCATCTTTCTTTCTTTTTCAATCTTTTTATTAATTTCAAAATATAGAAACAAAACATAGCAATAGTACAAATAGTAGGAGATATATTGTTAACCAAATAGTGTAAATTAACAAAGCTCCCAATCATGTAGAACAACGGATAATACAAAGCAAAAAAACTGGAAAAAAAACCATGAAAAAGAAAAAAAAAACAAACCCCAACCCCAAAGAAAAACAGAATTAATCAACTAAACTAAAAGACTTGGGCAAAACTAACAACTTAAAAATGGAAAAGAAGAAAACCTTAGTATCGATGACTCCATTCCCCTCCAACAACAGTACAGAGAGATAAAATAAGTTTGGAAATGATCAAATTACATCAACTGAAAATGCTGAATGAATGGCCTCCAAGTTTTTTCAAACTTAATGGAAGGGTCATAAACCGCACTTCTAATTTTCTCCAAATTCAAACACACCATAGTTTGTGAAAACCAATGAAGTACATTAGGAGGGTTAATCTCTTTCCAATTCAACAAAATGGACCTTCTAGCCATTAAAGTAAGAAATGCAATCATCCCACGTGATGAAAAGGTTAAATTATTTAAATCTATCATTGGTAGTCCAAAGATAGCAGTAATTGGATGAGGTTGTAAGTCTATATTTAGGACCGTTGAAATAATATCAAAAATATCTTTCCAATATTTCTCCAACAAAGGACATGACCAAAACATGTGGGTTAAAGAAGCTATCTCGGAATGGCATCTGTCACATATTGGATTAATATAAGAGTAATAACGAGATAGTTTATCTTTGGACATATGAGCCCTGTGCACTACTTTAAACTGTATCAGCCTATGTTTAGCACATACAGAGGATGAATTCACCAACTGAAGAATTTGTTCCCATTTTTCAGTCGGTATATTAATCTCAATTTCTCTTTCCCAGTCAGCTTTAATTTTATTAGAAGCATCAGGACATAAATTCATAATTATATTATATATAATTGCTACTACACTTTTCTGAGAGAGATTTAAATCTAAAATTTTTTCCAAAGTGTCCATTGGATATGGGTATGGAAAATTAGGGGAGACAGTAATTTAAAAGTTTCTAATCTGTAGATATCTAAAAAAGTGAGATCTGGGTAAGTTATATTTATTAGCAAGTTGATCAAAAGACATAAAACAATTATCCAAAAATAAACTGCGAAAAGATATTATACCTTTGGTTTTCCAATCAAAGAAAGCTTGATCCACAGTGGAAGGTTGAAAAAGAAAATTTGATATAATGGGACTTGCTAGAATAAATTGATTAAACCCAAAAAATCTTCGGAATTGAAACCATATACGTAAAGTATGCTTAACTATTGGGTTATTCATTTGTTTATACGATTTAAAAGAAGTAAAAGGAAGTGAAGTTCCTAAAACCGAACCCAAGGAAAACCCTTGTAATGAATTAGATTCAAGATTTACCCAATGAGGGTTTAAAGATACGTCCAAATCTCGTAACCAAAATTTTAAATATCGAATATTAATTGCCCAATAATAGAATCTAAAATTTGGGAGGGCAAGCTCCCCCCTCCTTTTTAGATTTCTGTAGATACCTTTTACCTAACCTAGGATTTTTGTTCTGCCAAATATATGAGGAAATTTTTGAATCTACGTTATCAAAAAAAGATTTTGGGATAAAAATTGGAACCGATTGAAATATATACAAAAATTTGGGCAAAATGATCATCTTAATAGCATTAATCCGACCAATCAGGCAGATCATCAATATACACAAAATGCTGGAAGAACTCAGCAGGTCAAGCAGCATCCATGAAAATAAACAAACAGCTGATGTTCGGGGTCAAAACTCTTTGGTTCATCACCATTTTTAGGAGTCACATAGGATGAGGAATAAACATTGGCCTTTACAGCATAACCTACATCCCAAGAATAAGTCAAAAACAGACAGACTGCTTATGTCATGACCCTGCTACAATGAAGCTGAAGTAGGAGGACCTTCATAATAGAATCACATCAGTAAAAGCACTGAGTATCCAACTCAAACTCTCCAGTAGCTATTCTTTCAGAAGTTCCAAAGAAGCAGCTGGACTAACAACAGAAAACATGAAAACATGCCCATCTCAACAACCCAGATAACCAGCATCTTTGTTTAACTCAGCAGGCCAGGCAGCATCTGTAGGAAGAGGTACAGTCGATGTTTCGGGCCAAGACCCTTCGTGATGAAGGGTCTCGGCCCGAAACGTTGACTGTACCTCTTCCTACAGATGCTGCCTGGCCTGCTGCGTTCACCAGCAATTTTTATGCATGTTGCCTGAAATTCCAGCATCTGCAGATTTCCTCATGTTTGCGTCTTTGTTTAATTACCAGCTGACAAGTCCAGATATACTTGGCTCACGGTCCCTTTAGTTCAGAGGCGGAAGTTCAAAGGTCGAAGACCAAAGTCAGTGAGCCCAGAGGTAGAGGCCTTGTTCACTTGTCTGCAGGTCAGAGGCCTGATTTCTGAGAGTCCACAAGTCCAAGCCAGGGACTGATGCCTGAGGGGCCAGGGCCAATGACTGGATGTTCAAAGGCAGCCAATCCAGGGGTTGAAGGCCTAACTGTGTGTGCATGAGTAGGTGGGTAGACTGGAAGGAAGAAACGGGGATTGTTTTGCCATTGTTGTTGCAGTTTGTGTTGTTCTGCTGAACATTGTGGGCACATTATGTTGGCGCCTGAATATATGGCAACACTTGCCAGCTGCCCCAAGCACATCCATGGATGTGTTGGTTGTTAAATCAAACAACGCATTTTACTGTATGTCATGATATATTGTACCTGTTATAAATAAATCTGAATCTTCCATAGTGAAACCTCATTTATCTAACACAAATAACTGAACATTCTTTATCAAAAGGGGACATTAGCCCATTATAACTGTACCAGTTATTTGAAAGAACTACCCAATCAACCTTAAATCCCTGTCCTGAAATGGGGTGGTGTACTTTCTGGCAGATATTTTTGAAAATATTGGCAGTTTTCGTTTCACTATTTTCACTAATTTTTTTTTTTAAAGTTTGATTTTTGACACACCTAATAACCACCCTTGCACTCAAGTGCTAAGCAACTCCAGCCATTTTTTCTTTGGTCATAACCCACGTATCTAACATCAAAGTAAACAGCTATTAATCCCTGCCTGAACGACGATCAGATTTTTGTAATTATATCATCTACTTGTGTTTGTTTATGAAATCAGTGATGCCAATCTGAATAACTATTAGATTTAATTATGTCATAAAGATTGAGTGACCGATAGCTGCACATGATCACTGGATAAATAAAACGGGACAAGAAATGATTATTTCAAACTTATCTTTTGGGGATCAAACTACGATTTCCTCCACTTTTGCATGAAATCTGTATAAAGTAACTACATCATGGCTTTCCGGATGTACTAACATCAGACCCCTGATATTTCACCTGTTGATATTCCAGGAGTGTTTGGAGATTTGACTGAAAACAGCCAGTTGCCCATGAGTTACAACCTTTTCTCCCAGGTTTTAGATAGGAGACATGATAGGACCCACACATGCCAAAACTCAAAACTATCAAATTAAGGGCAGAGGTTTCCTGCTTCTGTGGTTATATTTCCAACATTACCCTTTACAGAATAATTACAAAGGTACACGCTTTTATTTGGCCATTTATCTTGTCACTGCACCATATCACATTGACTGTGAATTTGCCTTGGATCCCTTTGCAAAGAGAGCAAGCACAAGGAACTCAGGAAAAGAGCTGAACTCTGTTTTTATTGAAAATAAACATCAATATTCAATACTGTATCAAAGTGTCTGATATATGTTATCGGATCCAAGACAATCCTAAACCAAAGAAAAAGGATCAAATATTAATTTCTCCTATGATAGATAATGATGATATGTTCTTTTCATATACATAGCACGGCAGTTAATGCAATCGGGAGGCAGGAGGAAATACAGCAGTGCACCACACGTGCGCAGCCCTCCGGTGAAAAATGAAATCGCATCTATTAAATAGGGGCCGTGGACAATTCTGATTTGATGGAAAATGGACGTGAAAGCACAGAGGAACATCTGGAGAAATTTCTGAAACGCTCGTTTGCTGCTGTCATTACTGCGTGGTCAGGAATCTTTCGGAGGGTAGGCCTCAAAGTCCCCGGCTTTACCTGCTGTTGGCGACCAAGGTTGAGGTCGAATCGTTGGAACAGAGATGGCGCTCAGTACTCGGTGTCGGAGAGCTGATCAGAGCTCGAAGTTTTCGGATGACTCAGAGTCGGACTGTGGTCGGCATGGCAGGGAGAATTCTTCTTTCTCTCGTCTGCGTGAGATGTGGGACATTTGAGAGACTTTGAACTTTTACTGTGCTCATGGACTTCTTCATCAAGTTATGGTATTGTTGCACTGTTGTAACTATATGTTATAATTATGTGGTTTTGTCAGTTTTTTCAGTCTTGGTCTGTCCTGTGTTTCTGTGATATCACACCGGAGGAAATATTGTATCATTTCTTAATGCATGCATTACTAAATGACAATAAAAGAGGACTACATGTCTTCATAATCAAAAACTCGCTTTACGGCGCCAGCGATCACTGAGCAGGATTTGATTGCCACCACTGTCTGTAAGGAGATTGTACGTTCTCTCCGTGACTGTGGGTTTCCTCCGGGTGCTCCAACATTCCAAACGACGATAGTTATGGTTCGTGAGTTGTGGACGTACTATGTTGATAGCCAAAGCGTGGAGACACTTGCAGACTTCCCAGCACAATCCCCACTGATTTGATTTGATGCCAGGTGGTACATTTCACTGCAAGTAAAGCTAATCTTTATATTAAATAAAACACAAAATCAAACCATAGAAATAAATGTGCACATCTATAGATAAAACTTAAATATTAAAAATAAAATTAAAAATAAAAATAAAAGCATTTTAAAAATAAAAATTAAGTATAAAGTAAAATTTATAGAGCAGATTATCACATTGTTAGCTCATCGCAGACCACTTCATACCCATCCGACCGTCTATTGGGAATGCACTGGTGTTACTATTAGAATTATGACTTGCTCTCATGCCAAGCAATCATCCTCACAATAGCATTTGTCCAGCATTGTAATCTGTTTCTTAAATTTTATTGATTTTATCAGAAAGCAATTTCCCCAGGGTACAAAGCTAACAGCTGTGATCCAAGGAGAAGTGCCCATGTTCACTAACCAATACCAGTACCATTACCTACAGGGATGTTCAAGGCTCACAGGTGGCTTTCCATCGAAAAGTAAATTTCAAAGTAAATTTTATTATCAAAATACACATTTGTTACCATATACAACCCTGAGATTCACATTCCTGTGGGCATACATACAAGGATGTTGCCTGGATTGGAGAGCATGCCTTACGAGAATAGGTTGAGTGAAATTGGCCTTTCCTCCTTGGAGCGACGGAGGATGAGAGGTGACCTGATAGAGGTGTATAAGATGATGAGAGGCATTGATGGTGTAGATAGTCAGAGGCTTTTTCCCCAGGGCTGAAATGACGAGCACGAGAGGGCACAATTTTAAGGTGCTTGGAAATAGGTACAGAGGAGGTGTCATGGGGTAAGTTTTCTTTACGCAGGGAGCAGTGAGCATGTGGAATGGGCTGCCGGCGATGGTGGTGGAACGGATACGATAGGGTCTTTGAAGAGACTCCTGGATAGGTACATGGAGCTTAGAAAAATGAAGGGCTATGGGTAACCCTAGGTAATTTCTAAAGTAAGTATATGTTCGGCACAGCATTGTGGGCCGAAGGGCCTGTATTGTGCTGTAGTTTCTCTATATTTCTAAATTTATAGAATAGTAACTATAACAGGATCAATGAAAGATCAACCAGAGTGCAGAAGACAACAAAACTGTGCAAATGCAAATGTAAATAAATGAGCAATACATTATGAGAACATGAGATAATGCGATAAAGAATCCTTAAAGTGTGATCATTAGTTGTGGGAAATAGCTCAATGATGGGGCAAGTGACTGCAGTTTTTCCCTTTTATTCAAGAGCCTGATGGTTGAAGGGTGATAAGTCTTCTTGAACCTGGTGGTCCGAGTCCTGAGGCTCTTGTACCTTCTACCTGATGGCAGTGAGAAGAGAGCATGGCCTGGGCGGGGGTGGCAGGGGATCTCCGATGATGGGTACAGGTTTCCTACGCAGAAGCTCAGAAAAGAAATGACAAAACCTTACAGAACAACATGTTTTCTCCCCATCATGTTTTCTTTCTTTACTCAGTGCAATCCTCCAGCAGATCTTATTCAAAGAGCAACCTTAGTGAGCAGGGCCAGCCAGTGGCTGCATCTCCAGAACCAGAGGGAGTGTCTATGTGATTGTTTGATTGCAGACACTGTGGAAGGTCAAGACACCGATTCACTCTTGCCTTAGCTGATATAGAGTGGCACCAGCACACATCCCAAGGGTCATTGGGCTTAACCGGTCAACGGAAACATCCGATAAAGAAATAAAACAAGCAAATGTCACCTCAGCAAATCCCATTTCCTTCACCTACATGCCCATCCAGATGGAAATAGAAAAGGCACAGCTGTTAAAGCTGTAAATTATAGTTTAAAAAAATGACAAAAACATCATAGGTAAAGTTATGTAACAGTAACTGAAACAAAGTGTTGGACTAACGCTTCTATCTATCTATCCCTACACACCTCAGAAACAGTGCACATAGGCAGGATGTCAGCAGCTTTCTTTATCAAATGCAAGAGAGGCTCGCAAGTCTTCGAAAGGAAGAAGCTTGCTCCGGAAGTCAACTCAGACAATGGTAGCATTCAACCTTAAATACCTTTCATAATGAGACCATGCTGAAATACAGAATGTTAAAACCCACCATGCTATCTCCAACTTAATCTTTGTTGCACAGCCCAGCATTTTTGCTAATAAATCCCTGCTCAAGAAGATAAAGCAACTCATTTACAGGAACAGCGGAAGTCGGGAATCCAATAAATCAACATTTCTGCATAGGTCCTTTGAAAAACTCTATTAAGGTCCTGTGCACAGGAAGAATTATTCCTGTTAATATGAGACAGGGTATTTCCTGGATCTGATAAAAGCACTTGTAATCCATGTTTCTTAGTGATAACAACAGGAATTCTGCAGATGCTGGAAATTCAAGCAACACACATTAAAGTTGCTAGTGAACGCAGCAGGCCAGGCAGCATCTGTAGGAGGAGGTGCAGTCGACGTTTCAGGCCGAGTCCCTTCGTCAGGACTAACTGAAGGAAGAGTGAGTAAGGGATTTGAAAGTTGGAGGGGGAGGGGGAGATCCAAAATGATAAGAGAAGACAGGAGGGGTAGGGATAGAGCCAAGAGCTGGACAGGTGATAGGTAAAAGGGGATACGAGAGGATCATGGGACATTTCTTAGTGATACGTGTATTCATTCACAAAAATCATATCAAATGAACCATTACCTGAAAGTGATGAGGATGCAAATGTTTAGAGATTTTAGAAATCTACTGGCAATATTTTCCCTTCCTGTTCTGTGAACACACCAACTCTATCCAGGAACAAACGAACCAACGAACACACACACACACACACACACACACACACACACACACACACACCATATCACGCGTTGATGTTTCAATCTGCAATAATTTTTAAATGCTTGAGATAGCCATTTTTAAATATATTTAAATGCAGTTGTCAGCCAGTGGCATAGTGGCATCTGCACTGGACTTCGGAGAGAGTGGTCCCAGGTTCAAATCTGGGCCAGCTCCTTGAACACTTTCCATCCATGCTGGGTTGAGCATCAAGTTAGCAACTAGCCCTCACAGAAAACAGACAAAGTGCTGAATAAATGGCTAGGCTGCTGCCCGATGCGCCACAAGGTATGAGACGGAACAACAACAAAACAACAAATGCAGTTACTGAACATTTGAGAGGAGGGCAAACAGCCTAAAGTTGCTGAACACTTTGGTTCACTTACACAGGTAGAACAAAAGATGGAGATACTGCAGAATGAGTATAGGAAGTTCGGTAAGAAGTTAAGCTGGACTTTGAGGGTAGTGACCACTGGATTTGCTCAGTCCCATATGCAAGCAAGGTCAGAAAATAAAAGATAGGCCAGATGAATGAATGACAGAGGGGGATGGTGCAGGTTCTTGAATCACTTGGAACTCTTCTGGGACGGGGTGACCGATACAAAAGGCACAGGTTGCACTGGAACCATCCTTGCTAGTCTACATGGGCGTGTTTAAATTACGTACATTGGCAGAGGGTGGGATTCTGAACGGGAGAAAGTCATGGAATAAAGCTAGCAAGAGCAGGTTTCATAATCAGAATACCCCGGTACACAGTGAGGGAAGGGAAATGAATACTCAATTAAGATGCAGGGAACGTAATCCAAGTGAAATTAGGGAGCAATTTGCCTCTAGTGACCACAATTCTATTTGCTTTAATATTGGGCACGTCCACAGTGTAGAGTCCTAAACTGGAGTAGACCTAATTTTGGGAGAAATTAGACAGATTCTAGCAGAGGTCAATGGCTTAAGCTTGTTTGCAAGGAAAGGAATGAATGGCAAGTAGGAGGTTCTTAAGAATGTATTATTAAGAATGTGTGGGCACATGGCCAAGTGGTTAAGGCATTAGACAAGCGACCTGGAGGTCGTGAGTTTGAGCCCCAGCCGAGGGAGCGTGTTGTGTCCTTGAGCAAGGCACTTAATCACACATTGCTCTGCGACGACACTGGTGTCAAGCTGTATGGGTCCTAATGCCCTTCCCTTGGACAACACTGGTGTCGTGGAGAGGGGAGACTTGCAGCATGGGCAACTGCTGGTCTTCCATACAACCTTGCCCAGGCCTGTGCCCTGGAGAGTGAAGACTTTCCAGGCGCAAATCCATGGCCTCACAAGACTAATGGATGCCTTTAATTTAATTATTAAGAATCCAGGGACAGCATGTTCTAGCTAGGGTGAGGGGTAAACATGGCAAGTTTAGAGGACACTGGCTGGTGAGAGATACTGAGGCTCTAGTTAGAAGAAAGAAGCATACTGTTCATGGGGTTTAGGAAGTTGGGGATGAGGGAATCCACTGAGAACTTTGGGGACAAGAGAATCCCTTGGGGACTACAGATTGGTCAGCCTGAGATCACCTCCCTTATCTATCTCCCCCTTTCAGGCACCCCTCAGCAATGAGTGGGAATAAAGGGGCCTTTTCTTGTTTGCTACTGGTGACTAGTGGTGCTCCATAGGGTCGGCGTTGGCTGCACCCCTTTTCACATTATATACTCATGCTCTGAGAGATGG
This sequence comes from Mobula birostris, assembly GCF_030028105.1. Classification (NCBI taxonomy): domain Eukaryota; kingdom Metazoa; phylum Chordata; class Chondrichthyes; order Myliobatiformes; family Myliobatidae; genus Mobula; species Mobula birostris. The sequence goes on from NC_092396.1 coordinate 13,874,659, forward strand.
AATTGATGGGTTTGTGGCCAAATTCACCGATGAACAAAGATAGGAGGAAGGTCAAGTAGTGTTGAGGAAGCAGGGAGTCTGCAGAAGGATTTGGACAGATTAGGAGAATGGGCAAAGAAGTAGCAGATAGAATACAGTGTCGGGAAGTGTATTATCCTGCACTTTAGTAGAAGGAATAAAGGTGTAGACTATTTTCTAAAAGGGAGGCAAATTCAGATATCGGAGGTGCAAAGATACTTGGGAGTCCTAGTGCAGGATTTCCTAAAGAATTGCTTGCTTATCCCTGCTACAAATCTTACAAAAAGGAACATTAACTATCCTCCAGTCTTCTAGAATCTCACTTGTGCCCAACAAAGTTGCAAAAGTTTCAGTCAGGGCCCATCTCTCTCCTCTCTTAATTCCTATGATATCCTGTGATTAATCTCATCCACACCTAGGGAAAGACTTCAGCCAGAACTTGTGCATTCCAGGATACCTAACACATCCATCTTCTGGATACCCACATGATACAGATAGTCAACACACTCATCTCTGAACTTGCTACCTTCTATTTCCTTCTCCATAAGAAATGTCTCCTTCACTCCTTTACATTCAACACTGTTACCATTGTGGGTAGAGATACAAAATGGCCATTGACCAGAAATTCATAAAAACCCTACAGCACAATATAGGCCCTTCGGCCCACAAAGTTGTGCCGAACATGTCCCTACCTTAGAAATTACCTACGGTTACCCATAGCCCTCTATTTTTCTAAGCTCCATGTACCTATCTAGAAGTCTCTTAAAAGACCCTATCGTATCCGCTTCCACCACCGTTGCCAGCAGCCCATTCCATGCACTCACCACTCTCTGCATAAAAAACTTACCCCTGACACCCCTGTACCTACTCCCAAGCACCTTAAACATGTGACCTCTTGTGGCAGCCATTTCAGCCCTGGGAAAAAGCTATCCACATGATCAATGCCTCTCATCATCTTATACACCTCTATCAGGTCACCTCTCATCCTCCGTCACTCCAAAGAGAAAAGGCTGAGTCCACTCAACCTGTTTTCATAAGGCATGCTCCCCAATCCAGGCAACATCCTTATAAATCTCCTCTGCAGCCTTTCTATGGTTTCCACATCCTTCCTGTAGTGAGGCGACCAGAACTGAGCACAGTACTCCAAGTGGGGTCTAACCAGGGTCCTATATAGTTGAAACATTACCTCTCGGCTCCTAAATTCAATTCCACGGTTGACGAAGGCCAATGTACCATATGCCTTCTTATCCACAGAGTCAACCTGCGCAGCTGCTTTAAGCGTCCTATGGACTCGGACCCCAAGATCCCTCTGATCCTCCACACTGCCAAGAGTCTTACCATTAATACTATATTCTGCCATCCTATTTGACCTACCAAAATGAACCACTTCACACTTATCTGGGTTGAACTCCATCTGCCACTTCTCAGCCCAGTTTTGCATCCTATCAATATCCCGCTGTAACCTCTGACATCCCTCCACACTATCCACAACACCCCCAACCTTTGTCTCATCAGCAAATTTACTAACCCATCCCTCCACTTCCTCATCCAGGTCATTTATAAAAATCACGAAGAGTAAGGGTCCCAGAACAGACCCCTGAGGCACTCCACTGGTCACTGACCTCCATGCAGAACCTGTCTACAACCACTCATTGCCTTCTGTGGGCAAGCCAATTCTGGCTTCATTGGTAAAAGCAAGGATGTAATGCTGAGACTTTATAAAGCACTGGTAAGGCCTTGCTTGGAGTATTGTGAGCAGGTTTGGGCCCCTTATCTTAGAAAGAATGTGCTGACACTGGACAAGGTTCAAAGGAGGTTCACAGAATTGATTCCAGGATTGAATGGCTTGTCATATGAAGAGTGTTTGATGGCTCTGGGCCTGTATTCACTAGAATTCAGAAGGATGAGGGGTTACCTAATTGAAACCTATTGAGTGTTCAAAGGACTCGATAAAGTGGATGTGGAGAGGATGTTTCCTATGGTGGGAGAGGTTACGACCAGAGGACACAGCCTCAGTATAGAGGGGCGCCCTTTTAGAATAGATTTGAGGAGGAATTTCTTCAGCCATAAAGTGGTGAATCTGTGGAATTCTTTGCCACAGGATGCTGTGGAGGCCAAGTCTTTATGTATATTTAAGGCAGAGGTTGATAGATTCTTGATTGGTCAGGGCATGAAGGGATATGGGAAGAAGGGCTGAGAGGGAATTGAATTGGCCATGATGAAATGGTGGAGCCAGCTCATTGAGCCAAATGGCCTAAGTCTGTTCCTATATATTATGGTCTTCAAATGCAGGTCAAAAGCATGATGGCCTAGAACTCCAGCCATTCAGAATAAAACAATTTATGTTTCTGTCACGTAATCCACCACCCTAATTACTGACTCCCTACTCTATAAGTATACTATGGTTACACTGCATACCATCTACAAGATGCTCTATAGAAACTTTATCACACCTCCTAAACTTGTGCCTTTCACATCTCCAATCATAGAAGAAGCAGGCATTTGTTAGCTTCACCTAGAAGATCCCCATCAAGTCATATACCTTCCAGATAAGCAACACTATACCTTCTTCATTCCTCAACCTAAATCATGAAACCTCCCACACAATAGAAACAGCAACCGTTCAAGGTGGCTCACCTCTATCTTCACATGTGCAATTAGGAAAAAAACAATAAATGATCTTCTTGCCATTTTATTTAATGTACTATGTCAATATCCAGAGGCACACACATCCTAATCTGAGATTCATATTTATGGCCAAGTAACTATCAAATAGTCCTAAAAGCCCAACCGCTTTCTAGATAAGGAAATCCATCGTGCCTTCCTGAGCTTGACTGTATGTGACTCCCAACACACTTCTATGTAATTAGCTTTTAACTGCACTTGGAATCTTTGGCAGAACATTCAGTTCAAGGGCAATTTGAAATAGTGGCCTTGGAATGCATTGACAATTTCAAGCATTAACATACGTGTGCATTCACTGCAAGATGTTTCTGGCTTACAGTAAGCAGTCCTACCCAGCCCAAGGGCACAAGTGTTTATAATATCACTGTCTTGTTACTTTAAATTCAAAGTAAAATTTATTATCAGAGTACATTTTCTCACTGTTATCATCAGGTAGGAAGTACAGAAGCCTGAAGGCACACACTCAGTGACTCAGATACAGCTTCTTCCCCTTTGCTATCTGATTCTTAAATGGATATTGAATCTTTGAACACTACCTCACATTTTTTAAAATATACAGTATTTCTGTTTTTGCATGCTTTTTAATCTATTCAATATATGTAATTGATTTACTTGCTTATTTTTTTTTCTCTCTCTGCTAGATTATGTATTACATTGAACTGCTGCTGCTAAGTTAATAAATTTCACGTCACATGCCGGTGATAATAAATTTGATTATGATTCTGATCCTGACATGTCACCTCATACAACCCTGAGTTTCTTTTTCCTGCAGGTACTCTCTATGGAAGAGTAGCTGTAAACAGGATTAATAAACAACCAATTGTGCAAATGCAAATATAAAAATAAATAGCAAGAGCATGAAATAACAAGATAAAGAGCCCTTAAAGTGAGATCATTGGTTGTGGGAACACCAGAAGTAGAATGAGTGTAATTATTCCCTTTTGTTCAAGAGCTTGATGGTTGAGGGGTAGTAACTGCTCTTGAACCTGGTGCTACTAGTTCTGCAGCACTTGGACCTTCTACCTGATGGCAGCGGCAAGAAATGTTACCACAATTTACAGCACAGGATGGTGTGCTTCTAAGTGGAGTTTTTGGTCCTCCATAATTCATAGTAAAAGACGCAAATCGTTCTGTTCTCAGCGCAATGCACTTTGCTGGCACACTACTGTAATCTGTTTGCAAAGCTCTTTACAGTCACTCCAGAAGTAATAAAGCAACATTATCAGCTGGAATAAGCACCACAGTGTTATGCATTAATTTCAATGCAGCAGCGACACAAGAGTGTGTCTAACGATGACAGCAGAGTAGAGCTAGACAACATATAGCCAGTGTCAATGGAGTGAGATGTTATCTCAGCAATTTCAATGGAAAGATGGTTATCAAAGCAAAAAAAATGCAATGGGTTTTATATAGCATTAGACATTTCTCACAGGAAGTCAGTATAACTCCTGGGTATGGCAAGATTAGGATCAGGAGATGGCTGGTGTGCGCACTTTAGCTTCCATTTTAGCTTCATATGCAATTGCCTATTTTTATATATTCCCCAATATAAATAAACAAAGCATTTGCCAACATAAAGAATGACTACATCCACATATTTAAAACCTTATATCTGTGTTCACTCCCATTACAAGTCTAGACTTACAATGGAAGTGGCCTATGTAAGTTATCACAAGATGGATGCCAACAGTGACACTGCATCCCCTCCACCAGGCAGTGTCATTACAAGCACGTCAGTTTACCTAGACTGTTTTCATAACACAACCAGGGAACTTTCTGGTTCTTTCAGCTCCTTCCTGGCCTTCATAACGCCAACTGGGGCCACAAGGTGAAGAGGAAAGATGTTGCCAGTGTAAACAGAGGGAGAGCTGTTGCTCGGACATAGTTCGCTCACAATTCAATTTGTGCCAGAAAGGAAGCCTGCTGTTAATTACACGCTCGGGATATGTCCAGCTCAATCTCCAACTTGAGGACCTCAATCACATTACAGAATGCAAACATAAAAGAGAGAAAAAAATAATTAGCAAATAAGCAAGTCATCAGCACACATTTACACCATTTTCTTCTGACATTTTTTGCCAATGATGCGTTTTCTAATAAGTTCCTTGAGGAAAGTCAAGTCTCAGAAAGTGAAAGACAGCTGATTACAACAGTCTGAATGAAGAAAAGCAAACTGGAGAAAAAGCTGCAGCCAAAACAATTAAAGTAATCTAATTATAGAGATGGCGAATGCAGCTGGTCACTGTAATCGCTCCAGTTAAAATATTTGGTCGACTGCCTCCCTGATTGTATCCCTGGTGTTAACAAGTATGAAGACTAGGCTGATTTTACACAGGGTGTCTGGGCTACTTCCTCCTGATTCAGCACAATGGTCAAAATGATTTCAGTAGTTTGGTTCTGGCATCAGATGGGCACTGCACAATGTACAAATGCCACCTAACCTTTTGTAGCTATCTCTGCCTATTAGGAGAATTATCACAATTCGTGAGTTTGAAGTCCCCTAAGGAGCTTTACAACTCATGAAGCACTTCTTGACTTTTAATTACTGTTGCAATCTAGGAAGTTTAGTAGCCTGTTGGGAACAGCCAACTCCCAAGAACAGCACTGATGGGAAAAAAACTAAACAAAATGGCTGCTCCTCTCAAGCACTTACTGTCCATGGAATGGGAGGGATTCCTCTCTCACCTGCTGTGGCCTTTATAATTCAAGGATGTAAAGCCTGGTGCACAAAACTGTTGAGATGTTGATATATTAGGAATTTAGCAAGTGTACAGTCCCTCTCTATCCATCAGCTCTTGCTTGCATGCTCCAGGGTCCAATACTAGCACAGTGCAGGAAGAGTGATTGGCAGGCCAATTCAGCACGTTACACTCATCACTAGAAAAGACCAGCAGAGGTTGTTCTCCCAAAATTCAATATACATTTATTATCAAGGTATGCATGCACACAGTATATAACCCCGAGTTTAGTCTTCCCACAGGCAGCCATGAAACAAAGAAACATCATAGAAACTGTTTAAAGAAAACAACAAACACCCAACGCATGAAAAAGTTACGTTTCCTACACCAGCTTAGGAAACTTAACATCTCAGGGTGTATTCTGATGAATTTTCACTCAGCCATCACTGAGAGTGATGTGACCGCCTCTATCACTGTCTTCAACCTGAGCCTGAGGCTCTGGAGGGTTCCTGTGCTGTGGAAGACATCCTGCCTCGTCCCTGTGCCGAAGATGCCGTGCCCCAGCGGCCTCAATGACTACAGACCGGTGGCATTGACCTCCCACATCATGAAGACCCTGGAGAGACTTGCTCTGGAGCTGCTCCGACCTATGGTCAGGCCACACTTAGATCCCCTCCAGTTCGCCTACCAGCCCCGACTAGGAGTTGAGGATGCCATCATCTACCTGCTGAAACATGTCTACGTCCACCTGGACAAGCCAGCAAGCACTGTGAGGGTCATGTTTTTTGACTTCTCCAGTGCGTTCAACACCATCCGCCTTGCTCTGCTGGGGGAGAAGCTGACAGCGATGCAGGTGGATGCTTTCCTGGTGTCATGGATTCTTGATTACCTGACTGGCAGACCACAGTACGTGTGCTTGCAACAGTGTGTCCCACAGAGTGATCAGCAGCACTGGGGCTCCACAGGGGACTGTCTTGTCTCCCTTTCTCTTCACCATTTACACCTCGGACTTCAACTACTGCACAGAGTCTTGTCATCTTCAGAAGTTTTTTGGTGACTCTGCCATAGTTGGATGCATCAGCAAGGGAGATGAGGCTGAGTACAGGGCTACGGTAGGAAACTTTGTCACATGGGGTGAGCAGAATTATCTGCAGCTTAATGTGAAAAAGACTAAGGAGCTGGTGGTAGATCTGAGGAGAGCTAAGGTACCGGTGACCCTTGTTTCCATCCAGGGGGTCAGTGTGGACATGGTGGAGGATTACAGATACCTGGGGATACGAATTGACAATAAACTGGACTGCTCAAAGAACACTGAGGCTGTCTACAAGAAGAGTCAGAGCCGTCTCTATTTCCTGAGGAGACTGAGGTCCTTTAACATCTGTCGGACGATGCTAAGGATATTCTACGAGTCTGTGGTGGCCAGTGTGATCATGTTTGCTGTTGTGTGCTGGGGCAGCAGGCTAAGGGTAGCAGACACCAACAGAATCAACAAACTCATTCGTAAGGCCAGTGACGTTGTGGGGATGGAACTGGACTCTCTGACGGTGGTGTCTGAAAAGAGGATGCTGTCCAAGATGCATGCCATCTTGGACAATGTCTCCCATCCACTACATAATGTACATAATATAATGTCACAGGAGTACATTCAGCCAGAGACTCATTCCACCGAGATGCAACACAGAGCGTCATAGGAAGTCATTCCTGCCTGTGGCCATCAAACTTTACAACTCCTCCCTTGGAGGGTCAGACACCCTGAGCCAATAGGTTGGTCCTGGACTTATTTCTTGGCATAATTTACATATTACTATTTAATTATTTATGGTTTTATTACTATTTAATTACTTATGGTGCAACTGTAATGAAAACCAATTTCCCCCGGGATCAATAAAGTATGACTATGACACTGCTTGGTTTCCCATTGCTTCCTCCTTCCAGGTTGCAGTGAGTGATCCCCTCTGCGGAGCAGATCATTGGCTATCGGATACCGGCATTAAAAGACCTGTTCATTGCCAGAGTGAAGAAAAGAGCTGAAAAAATTACTGCTGACTCCACCCACCCTGGCAGTCACCATTCACCAAATTGTCATCAGGGAGACACTACCCCAAGTCCACCACCACCAGGACTAAACAACATCTGTAAAGCGTCTTTCTGTGAGGCTTCAAGCGAAGGGTGCGGCCTCAAGGCTAAGAAGTCTGAAATGGGGTGTGGGGCCCATGAACAACTCCATTGCTCACCCATTAAAGTGCTGTGGAAGACTGAAATCATCGAGGATAGTGCGGACGACAAGTGTAAGTTCAGCGATATCTAAAAGCTCTCGTTCCCTGCTGCCAGAGGAAGGTGTGTGTGTGTCTGTCTGTCTGTCTGTCTCTCTCTCTCGTTTCTGGCCTTTTTTTGTTGCTATTTTGGGTGATTTTGATAATGAACACTGAGCTGAGCTGAACATGCCTGGACCCTTCGGATTTTGTGTTTTATATTCTGTTTTTTAATCACTTTTTTTTGTTGTCATTTGTGCAATTTGTGTTGGGTTTTTTTGCGCCGGGGGGGTAGGGTTGATGCTTTTCTCTGAACAGGTTCCATGCTTTTTCTTTGTTTCGTGGCAGTCTGTGGGGAAGAATCACAGGGGCTGTAAACTGCATACATACTCTGACAATAAATGTACTTTGACTTTTTAACTCATTCAGGCGTAATACCTCAACTATCTCTGCACCATGTCCATTAAACGGTCTCCTTGTTCTGTTGAGAATTATTGAGTCTTTTCATACATTCACATTTAAGTCTGATTATTGACATTTGCACATATGACTGTTCTGCTAATTGTTGATTGCTCATGGCTGTTTGTATTATTGTCTGTAAATTATTGGTTGCTATTGTGTTGTCTGTTATGGTATCGGCCTGCGTTTTTTGCTTGGCACCAAATCACAATCAATTCTGATACGTTTCACATACTGGCAATAAAGTGAATCCGAATCTGTGATGGAGGAGACAGGCCCCATTTCTTGCCATTCCTGTGTTTTAAATTCTAAATAATACTAAGAGAACGTACAGTGTGTTGACCTTCATCAGTCATGGGATTGAGTTCAAAAGCCTCGAGGTAAATGTTCCAGCTCTACAAAACCCTGGTTAGACCGCACTTGGAATATTGTGTGGGGCTCTGGTCACCTCATTATAGGAAGGATGCGGAAGCTTTAGAGAGGGCGCTGAGGAGATTTACCAGGACGCTGCCTGGACGAGAGGGCATGTCATACAAAGATAGGCAGAGCAAGATTGGGCTTTTCTCCTCACACAGACAGAACCAAAGATCAGACTGAAACTGGGTCACTGATTTTTGAGGCATGGCAATGAGTGCTGAGCCAGTGTACCATTGGTTATTGAAGAACTCTGGGATACAGGAATCGTGAAGAACTATGGGACATAGTACTAGTGCATTAGGGTAGGCTCAATGTAACACTGGGCTAAGATACGAATAGATATGAACTCCCTTTCAAGGACTCTTCATCTCATGTTCTCGATATTTATTAATATTATTTCTTCCTTTTTACATTTGCACAGTTCGTTATCTTCTCCACTCTGGTCTTTCATTGATTCAGTTTAAATTTAATTAATTTAAGGCATCCGTTAGTCTTGCAAGACCATGGATCAGCGCCTGGAAAGCCTTCACTCTCCAGGGCACAGGCTTGGGCAAGGTTGTATGGAAGACCGGCAGTTGCCCATGCTGAAAGTCTCCCCTCTCCACAACACCGATGTTGTCCAAGGTAAGGGCATTAGGACCCATACAGCTTGGCACCAGTGTCCTCGAAGAGCAATGTGTGATTAAGTGCCTTGCTCAAGGACACAACACATCGCCTTGGCTAGGTCTCAACTCACGACCTTCAGGTCGCTAGTCCAATGCCTTAACCACTTGGTCACGTGCCCACACTGATTCAGTTATAGTTATTATTATATAGATTTGTTGAGTATGCCCATAAGAAAATGCATCTCAGGGTTGTATATGATGACATGTGTGTACTTTAATAAAATTTACTTTGAACTTTGATATGAGCTTATCACTGGATAATACTATGACACAGTGCAGGGAGGCATAGATCTATTACAGTACTACATTGGGCATACGGTACATTTAAAGACTAAAGCTTGGCTTTGTCACATGTACATCAAAACATACAGTGAAATGTGTTGTTTGCATTCAGTGATCAACACAGTATAAGGATGTGCTGGGGGCAGCCACAAGTGTCTGCATGCTTTAGTGCCAACATAGCAGGTCCACAATTTACTAACCCGTTCGTCTTTGGAATGTGGGAGGAAACTGGAGCACTCGGAGGAAACCACGAACTCACACAGAGAAATTCCTTACAGATAGCAGCAGGAATTAAACCCAGATCGACAATAACCGTTACACTTTTTTTTTAAAATGCTACCATCACAAAAGGATGGATACTTTGCTAGTGATTTCAGAACTCCCAACTGCACCAACTGCACTCAAACAGCCCTTTGAAAGACTGGTGGGACAGGCGATTAGTCTCCTGGCTGGAACACCAGGTTTTAATGGCCAATATCCCAGCAGCAGCATTAGCAGATTCTTTATCATGTAATATATTTGAACCTTCTTGTCTTCAGCTACTCTCACCCCTAAAATCCAACAGGAATACTTGCGGGAGGTTGAAAACCATTCTTTTATTCTGAAAATCTCGTAGGAAAAGTATGAAGTCCTCACAACCCCTGAACCCCTGAGTGGAGAAGGACCATCCAGGATGTCACCGAGAACCTCGAGCCTCTTTGCTGGGAGCATGCAGAATCCCAGCAGAAACCAAAAATCTCATTACTGGATTAGAGAGCTGTCTTGTGAGGAGAGGTTGAGTGAACCAGGACTTTTCTCTTTGGACAACAGGAGACATGATAGGTGCTCTCGTTACTAAATTGACTATGAGCATTGCAATATCCAGATAATAAACCCATGGGTTTTTTTAATAAATAGGGAATTAATCACCACCCCCATTGCGATCTTTTAAGCTACAAGATAAAAACAATGGGCTGTAGGAATTTCCACATTTTGTTTTTGTCTGGGCCTTGAATTTTGTTCCCTGGAGCAGGAATGTGTCAGAATGAGATTTCTATACTCACCTCTAGATAAAGCAGCAGCCTACCTGCTACCCCGGTTTGTCTGCACAGTAGGCCCCTGGTGGAGGGGTCAAACACAATGCAGAATCCCCGGTAGACAGTGCACCTCCTTGCAGCTCTGAGAGGGATGTGGGCATTCTTGGCAAAGACTTATTTACTGAATATTTTCAGTTGTTCTGGGATACCAAAATTCATTTTTGAAAACCACAGGAGATCTCCTCAGTGTTCTAATCCTTATTATGTTAAAAAATGCAGATCATTGGGACATGACTATGCAGGGTCTCCATCCAAAACTCTTTTCCATAGATGCTGACTGTCCTACTGAGATCCCCCAGCATTTTGTTTGTGTTGCTCTGGATTTCCAGCATCTGTAGAATCTCTTGTGTTTGCAATAATTTTAAAGAATGGTTGTATGTTTTCTGCATTACAATTAGTAACTAGGTAACAAAACAGTTACTTTAAATTGCTTTGTTGAGGTTGTAAAAGGAAAGTTATGAATGGTAATTCTCCCTTCCCTTCTGACCAACCACACTTCTTGGTAATGCTCCATCTTTCCTCATACCCAGTCCAGACAATTCCTTTGTGCTTCAGGTTTGCACTGTCAAAGGGGCTTTGAAAAAAAAATCAGCGGTGACATTTCCATGAGAAGTTGCAGAACCCAAATTCTGTATGAGCTTCACGTGGACACAGAAACCAAAGGTGGCAAGGGTAGGGTTGCACTGGTACTTTGAGTAGAATAAATCTTCTGTTTCAATCATTTCTCACAGCATTGCAAAACCGTAAAAGATGAATTGCCAACAAATTTGCACTTAGCAAAGTCCCACAGCTGCAGAGTAATACTGAGCAGGAAGAACTCAGCAGGCTGAGTATCATCTGTGAGGGAAAAGGAGCTGATGAGATTTTGAACTGAGACACCGCATCAGGCCTGAGTGTTTGTGATGCAGAGTTATGATCTAAATATCAACAGTCCCTCAACTTCATCACCTGCTGCACAGATGCCGCTCAACCTGCTGAGTTTCTCCGGCAGAATATCTGTTGCTCTGGATTCCAGCTTTTGCACTTTCTTGTGTATGCAGTGTAATAATGACCTGATATCCAGTTCTGTATTCAGTGGCCACATTATTAGATACAATGGAACACTTGCTCGTTTAAGCAAATGTATTATCGCCCAATCACGTGGCAGTGAATTAATGCGTAAAAGCATGCAGACATGGTCAAGAGGTTCAGTTGTTATTCAAACTAAACATCAGAATGGGGAAGAAATGTCATCTAAGTGACTTTGACGGTGGAATGATTGTTGGTGCCAGACGGGGTGGTTTGAGTATTTCAGAAACTGCTGATCTCCTGGGAGTTTCACACATAACACTCCTTGGTAATGATCCATCTTTCCTCATACCCAGTCCAGTCACTTCCTGGTGATTCCCAAACTTTTTTCTAATGCCATGGACCAATACAATTAAGCATGGGCTCCATAGACCCCAAGTTGGGAACCCCTGCGCTAGAGTTTACAGGGAATAGTGTGGGAAAAAAAAAACATCCAGTGAGCTGCAATTCTTTGGGCAAAAATGCCTTGATAATGAGATCAGAGGAGAATGGCCAGACTGGTTCAAACTGACAGGAAGGTGACTGTAACTCAAATAACCATACATTACAACAGCGGTGTGCAGAAAAACATCTCTGAACATACATGAAACCTTAAAGTGGATGGGTTGCAGCAGCAGAAGGCCACACTGGCTTCCACTCTTCTACCTAATAAAGTGGCCACTGAGTAGCTTGCATTGAGCAATGGATAGTGATAAGGACATCAGGAGAACGTGGTTTCTACTCTGAGAATAGAGCAGCTAGAACCACTGGAGAGAAAGCCTGGCTGTTTTGCTCCAGTACCTACAGTACAAGTCAAAGCTCTGACGCAGAAGATGCTGCCCACTGAACCATGGCAGGACAAAATGGGCAAGGACACCAAAGATATTTTGCTTCCAGATGGATTAAGTGTAATTGAGCCAATATACAAGACATCTGCAATAGTACTAGTGACACCTATGGATAGAATTCCAAACTGCAGCAATTATTTCCTCAGGGTCTAATTGGAACATCAGCTCTTCAGCGGTTTTATTTGCTAATACTAGTAATAAGGCATTTCACTTCCTCAGGCAGGACAGTAGAGATGTATCCATTGCCATTCACCGTAATCATTTGAAGCCCCACATGGAATTTATGCAAAATACACAACTCCGGTTGTGATAACTTTCAAGTTCCCTGCTTTTATGCTAAAGCCACCATTCATTAGAGGAAAATTAACAACTCAATTAACAAAGCCATAGACAATAAATTGACAGGAATTAATACCCTGTCAGGTCACTGAACCTGGAAATTAAGTTCATGGGCAACTTACGGTACAAACATCCAGCTTCGTGGTTTAGTCGTTTCCACCCAGGGCAGCACTTGTACACGGTCTGGAAGTCCATGCTGTACACTTGTCTGTAGGCAGTGTAATATGCAGTCCTGCAAAGAAACCCAGAGTCACTGATAGAGTCCCTATCCCATCAGCAAAGTGCAGGCAAACACAACAAAGGCACTTTATACACACTGAGATCAGAATCAGGTTTAATATCACTGGTATATATGTTGTGAAATCTGTCTTTGTGGCAGCAGTACAATGTAATGCATAATAATAGAGGGAGAAAATGAATTAAAGCATATGCAGTATATTAAATAGTTAAATAAGTCATGCAAAAATAAAAGGAGGTAGTGTTCATGGGTTCTATGTCAAATCAGAAATCAGATGGCGGCGGAGGGGGGAAGGAACATGTTCCTGAATCATTGAGTGTGTGCCTTCAGGCTCCTGTACCTCCCTGTAAATGAGAACAGAGCAGGTCCTGGGTGATGGGGGTCCTTAACGATGGATGGCGCCTTTTTGAGATCGGACAGTACAGTGTCATTAGCAGGTTCATCTGATGGTGCAGGCTCAGCTTCAGCCAGGAGACATCTCAGCTCAACTCCTCAGTAGCGCCACTACAACTGTAACAGCTACCAGGACTTGCATAGCAGAACAGCACTTTTAACACCTCCCCAGAGACATGAGTTTGACTTGGGTTTATTCGGTTGATATCCCTGTTCTCGTGCTGTATTGCTATGACTCTACACTACTCAACTCGCTGAGTTCCTTCAGCAGATTATACATTGCTTGTAGGTTACGGATGCTGCCTTCCTTCACAGAGGATTTGACAATATCCTTTTACGTTGACAATAACTTTTATGTTGGCTTGAATAATCCCGTCCCAACGATTGAGCTAGGATAGTGTATCTATTGTAGAGTTAGATGACAAATAACACAACCAGCCCAGCAGTATTGACCAAGATTAACTGTGACCCCAGAAATATGGGTATGACTGAGAAGTCCACTTAGTTGAACATTATGTGCCAGAGTTGACAATGCTACTAAGTCAGCCAAGCTGACTCAGTGTGCAACTCTTGCTGGGATAGGAGCTTGTCCTCATCTACCAGTGACATCTTCTCGACCACTCGCTGGAATGCACCAGTAGCAATCACCGAAGCCAATTTCTTCCTCCGTTACCAGTAAAATAGAAGGTCACCAAATGTCATTGCCTCCATGAATTCTTTGTGTACTTTCAACTTTCCGCCCTTTAAATAAAGGCTCCTTACTCTTTTGTGACGATATAAAAAAGCAAGTAAATGAGGATTGTTGGTGTTAGCGCGTACACATACACACACACAGCAACAAGAGCAGCTACTTGCAGCATTGCCCAATGAACCTGTGTAAGTGGATGCACACAGTTAACCCTCACACTGCTTGGTGAACAACAGCAGAATAGATCTACTGACAGGCAGCATAAGAAACAGAAATCAGAGGAGACCAAGTACAAAAACAAGAGTGGAAAGGTACAGAAAATGCAAGGGACAGTCACAAGAAGCCATGAAAATCAAGGAAGTGTCAGTTATCACATGTACATTGAACACGAGAAAGTTAAATCTGAATGTGAATGTGCACTAGCCTACCCAGTATCCAGGACATCTTCAAGGAGCGATGTCTCAAAAAGGCAGCATCCATCATTAAGGACCCCCACCGCCCAGGACATGCCCTCTTCTCATTAGGGAGGAGGTGGCACAGGAGCCTGAAGGCACTAACTCAGCGATTCATGAACAGCTTCTTCACCTCTGCCATCCAATTTCCGAACGGAGATTGAACCCATGAACACTACCTCGCTACTTTATTATTCCCCCTTTTTGCAATATTTTAAACACAGTGTAATTTACAGTTATTATTGTATTGCAATGTACCGTTGCCACATGACAACAAATTTCATGACATATGCCAGTGACATTAAACCCACTTCTGATAAATACAGTGAAATGTGCCGTTTCCAACCAACTCACTCAAGGACGTGCTGGGGACAGCCAACAAGTGTCACCAGGCATTCAGTCGCCAACACAGCATGCCCACCATGCTTAACAGAACAACACAGCAGAACGAAACATACCAAGCGATAACTGCAAAACAAGCCCACGTCCCTCTCTCGTTCCCACCCACGCAGGAATAGACGGGGAGGAGAGCAAAAATTACCAGAAAAATAGAAGAGCAAGAGGAGGGTTAGCAACTTTAAATTCCTCAGTGTTATTGTTTTGGCAGACCTGTTCTGGACCCAGAACGCAAGTGCAATTACAAAGAAAGCACAGTAGTGCCTCTACTTCCCTTAGGAGTTTGTGGAGATTCAGCATGACAACTAAAACTTTGACAAAGTTCTATAGATGTGTGGTGAGGAGTATATTGACTGGCTGCATCACAGCCTGGTATGGAAACACTGATATCCTTGAATAGAAAAATCCTACAAGAAGTAGTGCATATGCCCCAGGTCATCACAGATAAAGTCCTCCTCACTACTTAGCACATCTACACAAAGTTGGCGCAGGAAAGCATCATCCATCATCAGGGACTCCCACCACCCAGGTCATGCTCTCTTCTCACTGTTGCCATCAGGAAGGTGGTACAGGAGCCTCAAGATTCACACCACCAGGTTCAGGAACAGTTACTATCCCTCAACCATCAGGCTCCTGAACCAAAGCAGATAACTTCACTCAACTTCACTTGCCCCATCATTGGAATGTTCCCACAACTAATGGACTCACTTTCAAGGGTTCTTCATCTCATGTTCTCATTATCTATTGCTTATGCATTATTATTTATTCCTTTTGAATTTGTGATCGTCTTCTGCACTCTGATTGGATGCCCTGGTTGGGCAGTCTTTCATGGATTCTGTTACAGTTATTGTTCTATAGATTTATTCAGTACGCCCTCAAGAAAATGAAAATTAATTTTGGGGTTGTACATGGTGACATATATCTACTTTGCTAATAAATTTTACTTCGAACTTTGAGAACAATCAGACAGAAGAGAATGAATCAAAGCTTACAAGAAATTTAGCGCAGTGCTCATGAATGATATTAAAATCAGATATACAACGGAATTATTTATTGGATAAGCAGATTATTTTTTGCCAACAATCCTGAAATAATTACACTTATGATTCTGCTCCTCTGCTAAAAACAAGATAGAAAATCACGGTATTGTGTTGGATATCATCCAATTTCACAGGATCCTGCCCTGACTAATGTTAATATGAAATACTCTAAGCAGTAAAGACTAGGCTTTGACTTCTAGTTTATGGAGAGCATCTAGGGAGCAATCAGAACCTCTCCACTGAGGAGGGAAAAGAGCCAAAGTTCCTGTTCCAGATGTCTATCCGGTGATTTCCATTACAAGAATGTGTATGGACATCAGCAGAACCAATCTCAACTGTGATGACTGCACAGTCATACAGCTGTTAGCACCTCAGACTTAAAAGTCCCCTATGAACTTCTGGAAGTTTTAAGGTTAGTGGGATTAAGGAGGAAAGTGGATGGGGAGAAAATCTATACAGCAGGACCTTCACAAGAAATGTGGGAAAAGGAAACTGCCTAACGGCTTTGACACAATAAATCAGTTAACAAGTATGGCTAGCAAAAGGAATGAGCTTATTTGAGTGAACAAATCATGCCTAGTGGGATGCCCCTGGGGTCACATACCTTCTTTCATGTCCCACACACCATTTCTGCTCTCCGCATCCTTGTTTCCACACCTTGACCATCCGGGTGAAGGCCTGAATGCACGGCTGCCTGCGGCCAATGACCACCACCTCCCTCTCAGCACAAACATTGGGCCTAAAGAGGGGGGAATTTAAAAAAAATTGATAAGAGACAGGTCTTTGCCTGCATTGATAGAAGAACATGCAGCCATGATGGAAAGGAAAGAGGAACGCTCCCTCAAGTCTGACCCACTTCACAACCTTGGGCGGAGCGTGGAAACGAGACCTTCCCACGCAGAGGCTAAACCTGGACCGAGAGAAAGCTGGAGAATAAAACATTGAAATTCCTTGCCCATCCCCTCAAAAACAATCCAGCGTACAGTGTTTAGTGTGATGTCTGCACCAGTCAGGAATTTGTCCAGCTCTCTCACAGGAAATGCAGATACTCAGCACCTTTCAGAAGGGTCGCCAGTGCTCTGCAGAGAATCACCATTCTTTCATTGTTTGTACTCTTTCCCACCAGAAATGGCTAGACTGATGGATTAGCAGTTTACAGATCCGAATACAAGAGTTTAAAACCCACAATGACAGCTGTGAAGTTTAAATTTAATAACCTAAATAAGTAATTTGAAACCATAGAAACATATCTGGTTCTTCAAAGCAGGTAAATCGTTTTCCTGCTGTTCTTCAGTAGTCCTGAAGGAGGGTCTCGGCCCAAAACATTGACTGTCTACTCTTTTCCACTGGTGCTCCTCCAGCATTTTGTGTGCACGCTGCTTTGGATTCCCAGCATCTGCAGATTTTCTCATGTTTCTGTTGTCCTCACTTGGATGCGACTCCAGACCCACAGCAAAGTACTGTAGATGGCTCTGGGCCTGTACTCACTGGAGCTTAGAAGGAAGGGGATCTTGTTGAAACTTAATCGCACACTCTAAATCGCATGAATAGAGTGGACGTGCATTCCAGGTTTCCTATAATGGGGAGATCCTAGGGCCAGAGGGCACATCTTCACAATAGAAGGATGTCCCTTTAGAACAGAAATGAGGAGGAATTTCTTCAGCCAGAGGGTGGTGAACCTGTGGAATTCACTGCCACAAACAGTTGTGCATGCCAAGTCATTAGGTATATTTAAAGTGGAGATTGACAGGTTCTTCATTAGTAAGGGTATTGAAGGTTACAAGAAGCAAAATAAATCAGCCACGATGGAACGGCTTAGCAGACTTGATGGGCTGATTAGCTCTGCTCCCGTGTCTTTTGGACTTCTAACCAGAACCTAGCATCCACACATTTGTAGAGGGCAGTTCAGAAGGACAATTACTGTTGAACAATAAGTTCTGGCCATGGCTGCATTCTATTAATGAGGTGAAGTAACACCAGTCCATGACCCTTCTGGACTATTGAAAACAGACTACTGGATCCTTGATCAACAGTGATGACTCTTCAACTTGTCTTCTGTCAAGCAAGGATAAAAATGTTAATCAGAAGCTGAAGGACATTCTAGTTATTGAGGGAGTGCAGCGTAGGTTCACGAGGTTAATTCCCGGGATGGCGGGACTGTCATATGTTGAAAGATTGGAGCAACTGGGGTCATATACACTGGAATTTAGAAGGATGAGAGGGGATCTGATTGAAACATATAAGATTAAGGGATTGGACACACTAGAGGGAGGAAAAATGTTCCTGATGTTGGGAGAGTCCAGAACCAGAGGCCACAGTTTAAGAATAAGGGGTAGACAATTTAGAACGGAGTTGAGGAAAAACTTTTTCACACAGAGGGTTGTAGTTCTGTGAAATGCTCTGCCTCAGAAGGCAGTGGAGGCCAATTCTCTGGATTCTTTCAAAAAAGAGTTATATAGAGCTCTTAAAGATCGTGGAGTGAAGGGATATGGGGAGAAGGTAGGAAAAGGGTACTGATTGCGGATGATCAGCCATGATCACAGTGAGTGGTGGTGCTGGCTCGAAGGGCTGAATGGCCTACTCCCGCACCTATTGTCTAAGATAGTTGGCAACAGCCCTGGAAATTCTAAGAATGGACCTCTGCCTTTAGTAGGACAGTACAGTAGCGTAGTGGTTAGCACCACGCTTTACAGTGCAGGTGACCGGGGTTCAATTCCCACCACTGTCTGTAAGGAGTTTGTACGTTCTCCCTGTGACCACATGGGTTTCCTCCGGGTGCTCTGGTTTCCTCCCAACTGGTTGGTAGGTTTATTGGTCACTCTAAATTATCCTGAAATTAGGCTAGGATTAAATTGGTGGATTGCTGGGTGGCATAGCTTGAAGGGCCAGAAGGACCTACTGTATCTCAATAAACAAATAATCAGCCCCAATTAAAACACCATCATTTTTTTTTTCCGGGCTGCAGGAAGAGAGGGGAATTTTAAATTGCATTGACTTTGGAGGGGTGTCACCATCCTGACTTAGAAACATATCGCTGTTCCTTCATTGTCACTGGGTCAAAAATCATGGAATTCCCTCCCTAACAGCACTGTGGGTGGACCTACACCTCAGGGACTGCAGCGGTTCAAGAACACCACCTTCTCAAGGGCAACTAGGGATGGGCAACAAATGCTGGCTTAGCTGGCGATGCCCACATCCCGTAAATGAATTTTAAATGCACTACTGACTCACAAGTCAAGATCTCACATATGTCCATATCTCCCCGCCTCCTGCGACATAGCAATCTGGAACCTTGGTGTGTGAATACAGGACAAATAACAGACTGCAATGTCTCACCACGATCATCAAATGGTCTGCTGATATTCACAGATGCAAAACGGAGATGCTGAAAGAATAAGCAATACACGTGGAATAAAAGCGTTTTGTTGCTTCAAATGCAGATGAACGAGAATCAATATAAAGATTTCAAGAGGAACATATGGAGATTTTAGAGGTATATAAAATTATGAGAGGTATAGATAGAGTAAATGCAAGCAGGGTTTTTTCCACCATGGTTGAGTGGGACTAGAACTGGAGGTCATGGATTAAAGGAGAAGGGTGAAATATTTAAGGAGGACTTTTTCAGAGAGTGGCGCAAGTGTGGAATGAGCTGCCAGCACAAGTGGTGGAAATGGGTTCATTTGCAACATTTAAGAGAAGCTTGGATGGGAGAGGCACGGAGGGCTATAGTCCATGAGCAAGTCAATAGGACTAGACAGGATAAGGTTTTCAGCATGAGCCAGGAAGTACAGTTCACTCCCAGCACACACCCACTGGATCTACACTAGTTTCATCTCAGACACCATACTGTATAATTAGTGTTTGAGTACAAATTCCTGAAATACAAATCCTCCCCTGCAGGCTATGCATTTTCCGAACATCCATTAGAAAGCAGAGCATCAGGAGTTCTCTGCCTTTCTGTAGGTTACAATATTTACCCCTACAATATATCCAGTTCAGGGTCAGACTGTGGTCAAGATCTCACCCCTTGCCTTCTGTGGTATTGGTCATTTAAAAACAGAACCTAATACACTGTGTATTGGCTTTACACAAACATAAGAGATTCTGTAGATGCTGGAAATCCAGAGCAAAATACAAAATGCTGGAGGAACTCATCAGATCAGGCAGCATCTGTGGAAATGAGTAAACAGTTGATGTTTTGGGCAGAGGCCCTGCTTCAGGGCTGGAAAGCAAGGGAGGAAAACGCCAGGATAAAAAGGTGGAGGAGGAATAGCTGGATGGAGAAAGGTGAATAAAAAAGTGGGAGGAGAAATAGCTAGATAGAGAAAGGTGAAGCCTGGTAGGTGGAAAAGGCAAAAGGCTAGAGAAGGTGGAATCTGATTGGAGACAAGAGTGGGCCATGGGAGAAAGTGAAGGTGGGGCACCAGGTGGAGGTAATTGGTAGGTGAGGAGAAGAGGTAAGAGGCTAGAGGCTATTATGAGAAACAGAAGAGGAAAGGGAGAGGGGAAAAATTATCAGAAGGAGAAATTGATGTTCATGCCATCAGGCCGGAGGCTACCTAGATGGAATATGAGGTGTTGATCCTCCACCCTGCATGTAGCTCCATCTTGGCAAAATACTTGGCCACGGATTGACATGCCAGAAAGGGGAATGGGGATATGAATTAAAATGGTTGGCCACTGGGAAATTCTGCTTTTGGTAGATAGAGCAGCAGAGGTGCTCAACAAAGCAGTCCCCCAATTTACATCAGGTCTCACCAGTGTAGAGGAGGCTGCAATCAGGACAACTGCATACAACAGGCTACCCCAACAAATTCAGCTGAAGCGTTGCCTCACCTGGAGCCCTGTATGGAGGTAATCCGGCAGGTGTAGCATTTCTGTCATTTGCAGGAGTATGTGCCAGGAGGGAGATTAGTGGGGAGGGATGAATGGACACTGGAAGTGATCCCTGTGGAAAGCAGAGTCTGGGGAGTAAAGATGTCTTTGGTGGTAGAGTCCTGTTGAAGGTGGTTGAAGTTGCGGAGAGTGAGAGTTGGATGCAGAGGCTCATGGGGTAGTAGGCAAGGACAAGAGGAACTCTATCCCTGTTAAGGTGGTGGGAAGATGGAGTGAGCGCAGATGTCTGAGAAATGGAGGCGGTGTGGGTGAGGGCAGCATCAATGGTGGAGGAAGGGGAAACACTGTTCCTTGAAGGAAGAGGACATCGCCAATGTCCTGGAAAGGCTTTCTAATGATGGGGTATTTCAGGAGAAACTACTCTAAGAGTGGTCAGAATGTAGAACTTACTATCACGGAGAGTAGTTACGGTGAGCACACAGTTCTAGGTAACTAGTTAGGGACATGAATTATAATAATATATTCAGAGGGAGAGTTGAAAAGAATTAGGATATCGTATGTTTAGCATCAATATAGCCAGGAACCAGATGGGAACGTCAACTATCAAATGCAAAATAATATATTTTTAATCACCATCAACATTAAGGTTCTAGGGATCAGAGTCCCTGGTAGAAAACCCAGTGACACAACCAAACTCAGCCCTTGTTTCTTGGCCGAGCTTTGACTGGCTGGTCCAGCTAGCTTGGAACTCACCAGCTGCTCCTTAATTTTCGGCTTGAAGTGTGGCTGCCTGTGAAAGTTAGGGGGATGTTGGCAGAGTCTGGGAAGGCATTTGAAAAGTCTTGACCAAACTTGTTAATTGTGAAATGGGAGTGGAAGGATGAGGGTTGTGAATTAGACTCTCTTGCATTGAACTATCTCGGAAATTGACGGAATAAACGGAACCAGCAGACATGCAGAGGAAAGATGACTTGCACCAGTGTACATTCATGCAAGAGATTTCTGTGGGAGAATGAATTAAACTTCTGAGTATTTAGCATCTTAACTTGCCTAAATTATTTCCTATATCTTGCACTCATCTTTCAGAAACCATACGTTAAAAAATCTTTCCTGTTTTCTTGAAATTATACTTCAAGAGCAGGTGACAGAAACTTTCTCTCCAAACCACCACCATTCCACACACAGCAAGTTGGCTCAGCAACTCAATATACAAGATATTAAGGGAGCAACTGTTGCAATTCCATTATTATTGCTTGTGTGACTGAAGATTAAATTTTAAAAGTTACAGAAATTACATAGAAAGAGGTTCATTAGGCATGACTTCCTATTCAGTAATTTTAAACTGATCTTCTGAGAGACCCCACACACACACAATTCAGCACCCAAAATACACCACTCTTTCACCATTTAGTACAAGCAGGTTCAACCAATTATATTTTGAAATGGTTCCCCGTTTTCCAAAACCATTCTTCTCCAAAAATCATATACTCAATCTCCCCCATTTGCAACCATATTCCTCCTCAAGTGTGGCAAGCAAAAATGTACAGAATATTCCTAAAACAGTCCAAGCAATGTTTTGTACAGTTGCAACATGACATCTCAACTCAGATAATCAGTGCCATTTTCAAGCAGCTGTGGTACTTGCATCTTGATGTCTCTCTTTACATTAATGCTCCTAGAGGTCTCTGGCCACTCTTTCTTACTAGAATTTGACTTCCCAAAATGCATTCTCTCACACATTTGGCCCATTCTCTCTTTGGTAACATCCATCAATATCAAATCAGTTTCCATTGCTGCACTAGTCACATCCATTTGCATCACAACTACAAATTCCTGCTTCATTTTAAAGATGGGTGTTTAAAATCTACCCCTGCTCCCACATTGTCAGTAGCACACCCCCTCATGATAATTTACACTGGTGATTCTTACTGAGACTTCATTATCCAAATGCCAGGCCTGCCAAACAGATGCTCTAAAATTCAGTCCAGCATTATATTCTTCTATCTCTCAGCACAATTCCATTGTTCCAGCAGTCTACCTACAAGTGACGTATTTCATACAGATTTCACATAAATGGTGTGATGGCCCACCTACCTATAGGTGTAGAAAGAAAGAAACATGTTGAAAATAATTTACACCATCATGTCATTGCTGGCATTGTACTTATTGCCAGAAGTGGAGGGCGCAGATTTAAAGTGACGGGGGGGGGGGAGGAGAGATAAGAGAGGGGGCAACACAGTAGCATAGTGGTTAGCACAACACGTAACACTCCGGACAATCTGGGTTCAATTCCCGCTGCTGCATGTAAGGAGTTTACACGTTCTCCCCATGATCTCACGGGTCCCCCCCCCCCCCACAGTCCAAAGACGTACCAGTTGGTAGGTTAATTAGTCATTGTAAATTGGCCCATGATTAGGCAAGGATTAAATCGGGGGATTGCTGGGCAGTGTGGCTTTAAGGGCTGGAAGGACCTGTTTCACGCTGCATCTCTAAACAAATAAAACCTGAAGGATAAATTTTTCCACCCAGAGTTGTCAACATATGGAATGAAATGCCAAAGAAATTGGTTGAGGTAGGTGCCTCAACTCTGAACTGATTCTACAACCTACGGATTCACTTTCAAGGACTCTATAACTCATGTTCTCAGTATTATTTACTGTATTTATCTATATAATTAATTTGCAAAGTTTGTCTTCTTTTGCACATTGGTTGTTTGTGTGTAGCTTTTCATTGATGCTATTGTATTTTTATTGTGAATGCCTGCAAGAAAATGAATCTCAAGGTAGTATATGGTGACATATACATACTTAGAGATAATAAATTTACCTTGAACTTTTTCCACATTTAAGTGTTTGTGCAGGTACATGGATAGAAGAGATTTAGACCAGGGGTTTCCCAACCTTAATTTATGCCATAGACCAATACCATTAAGGGGTCCATGGACCCTGGCTGAGAACTCGAATCTAGAAGGATATGGGTCAAAAGAAAGGCAAATGGTACTAGATTAGATAGGAATCTTGGTCAGTATGGACCAGTTGTTCCAAAGAGCATGTCCCCATGCTGTAAGGCTCTTATCAAACAAAATTACTTCAATCAAGATTTCTATACAAACTCTATTGATCAGGACAATCAAGAAGTTTGGATGCCGAAGCCTGAGCTTTTTGATAAGGTATGTCATGAGCAAGGAACATGGTTACAAAGTAAGCAGCCAGTTGTCTAAAACTGAGGTACAAAGAGGTTTCTTCTCTGGTAGGGTAGTGAATCCCTGGAACTATCCGCCCACAAGGGTAATCATTAGATATAGACATGAGAAAGTCTGCAGGTGCAGGGAATCCAAAGCAACACACACAATATGCTGGAGGTACTCAGCAGGTCAGGTAGCACCTATGTCAACGTCTCTGGTCCATAACCTATATTGAAGGTGTAGCTAGATAAATATTTGAAGGGTCAAAGAACCGTCTCCTCTCTTCACAGATGCTGCCTATCCGGCTGCGCATTTTCAGGGTTTTCTGTTTTTACAACAGCCAGAGACTAGTCCTCTCTTTCACATCACAGATACAAACCCTGACTGATGCTCAGCTCTATACTCCCGCTTGGCCCCGATGAAGGGTCTCAGCCCAAAACGCCAACGCTTTATTCCTTTCCATAGATATTGCATGACCAGAGTTCCTCTAGCATTTTGTGTTTGTTAATCCAGGTATGCAAGCTCACCTGGTGCTCATCCTGCATATCGAAGCTCAGGTATATAACCGGTCTGATGTTAATTTCCTACACCATGGCTCAGGTTATACAGCAATTTAATATTTAATCCCATTAATCACAATCCATAAACAGCAATGTCACAATGACTAGATAATTTGTTTTGTTTAATGTTTAGGTTGAGGCATAGATTTTGCCCAGCTCCTCGATTTCCGCTGCACTTAGTGTCAGAAAATCGAAAATTAACCCAGATTCACTTCAGTTTCGAGGTCAGTTTATTTCTTCTAGGTTTGAAAGGTGGAATCTCCCTCGGATTCCCAAAGCTGTTGGTAGCAGCAATGAGGGACCGCGGGCGGCACGGTAGCCTGGTGGTTAGCACAATTCTTTACAGTACCGGCGACCCAGGTTCAATTCCCGCCGCTGCCTGTAAGGAGTCTTTACATTCTCCCCGTGACCCACTGGTTTCCTCCGTCAGCTCCCACAGTCTGAACACACCAACCCTCCCAGTTGGTGGGTTAATTATTGTAAAATGTCCCGTGATGAGGCTAGGATTCAATCGGGGGATCGGTGGCGCGGCTCAAAGAGCTAGAGGGGCCAGTTCTGCGTTGCATCACAATAAATAACTAAATTTGCACATTCATGCATTTTACTAACGAAATGCAATAAATATTGAGTTAATCAGGTAACGAATAAGACTTTGAAATTGTTTGGAATGAGCAAAGCAAAGTATCAGTTATTACCACTGCATTGGTGGTACAGTACTTCCAGCGGATCTGTCCAGGGTCTCTATGCATTCAGGTTTAAGCATCCCAGTGCCTCCCTGGCCCCCATAAATGTGTGTACTTATGAGGTATAAATTCACAGAATCAGTAAGACCATAAGGCACAAGAGCAGAATTAGGCCATTCAGACCATCGGATTTACTCCACCATTCAATCATGGCAGATTTATTCTCCCTCTCAACCCCATGCTCCTGTTTTATCCCAGTAACCTTTGACACCCTTACTAATCAAGAACCTATCAACCTCTGCTTGAAATATATCTGTTTTTATTTATAATGAAAAACATGTCTATCCAGTTGTCAGTGTGCAAAAAGGGCAGCCTATCCCAGTAAGAATTTGAAATAGACACCAGTCAGTGTTGAATTAATTGGTCTTATTCAGGATTAAAACAAGAATACCACATTTGGGCTAACACCCCTAAGTAATGAAAAAGCGTGTTGGTGGAGGAGGCGGGCCAGTTCTTGATTGCCCTGATGCAGCTAGAGTTTAACTGTGATGATCCTTCCTTAGTCTAACATCCCACCTGAACTCACCGATGTTTGTGGTGAGTGCAAGAGCGGAGCCTGAAGAGCCGTACGTACGAGGGAGAGGCAAAAACAACTGAAACCAAATGCCGTATGTTAATTCTGGAATTGCAGATACCTGCTATAACTCTCTGTACTGCTTCTACAAGAGAAAATTAATGAATTCACCGCTACGTAAAAAGTTACAAAATATTTGATTCACTTGACAAAAGTTACACAAAGGGAAATCACCTCAGAGAGCGAGCACTCACATAATGGATTCCCACCGAGAATTATTTTAGAAAGCTATCGAACTTTCTCAAAAACGTCAGGAGGTATTGGCGAATTTCAACAGAATCGAACCCATCTATTCTTCGATTCCACCTTAAGGGCGGCTCTCTTAACCAGACAGTGCTGCTGGTCCAACAGGCAGTTAACAGACTACTGTTTATGGAAACAACCAGCGTCCGAGCTGTCCAGCCGAAAAAAAACATTCATAGTAAAAGTCGCAGAAATCCTAAGATATGCTTTCACGATCCTTAACTACTGCCAAGTTTTAAAACGCGATACTTACATGTGGGTTTGCACTATTCCCGGGTTAATAGCAGAGGTCACAACGAGGAACAGCAAACAAATGTTTGCTGACACTTGATACATTTTGTTGGCGGATAGTTAAAGGCACCTGTGTTAAATGCCGTTAAGGGTCCCGATTCCTTCCTCAAAACTTACAAAACTTCCCCAAAAGACACACGAAAAAGGAAGTATTAATTGGTCCTTCGCGTGAACTCCCCTGCTGTTCGGACTGGCATCTTTTCAGCAAATCCAAAACTTCCTGAAATGCTGATTTTCTTTAAAGTCCAGCTGTAATTGAAACAGGAATTAAGAGTCAAGAGTGATTATTTTACAAGTCCGTCCTTTTCACGTTAGTTGTGGGAGTGCATTTAACCTGAAACGCCTCGTGTTAACCAGCCGTTCGGGAGGATGGAGAATGTTCCCAAGCCTCTGCTCGGTTCAGGGAGGACACAGAAACATCATTCACACGCGTTCTTGTTCTGATGTTCGGGAGAACCCGGCGCTGCTGCAGCACCAGTCACATCACCGTTGACGTGCACCCAGTCCTTCCATCTGCATCCTCCCGGGGGTGGAGTTTCAGACGGGACACACCCATTCCAAACACAGCTAACCCCACCCCTTTCACCCAGCACTAAACCGTGCCAGAATACTGTGGCAAAGAGCGGGGGGTCATTCAGTTCCAAAGCTATTTTCTTTCAAACAATCTATGGTTCAAGGCTGCTAGACAAACTATGTGTTTAAGAAATCGCAGAGAAACGGGAGATTATAAACACCTCGAAACGATGTTATAAATATAAATGTTTCTAAATGTACTCCATCACGAACCCCTTCAGCCGAGCGCCATCGTGGCTTTTCTATTTTTTTCCCGCCTTTCGCCCCCTTTCAATACCCAAGTCTTTTCTCTTCCCCCAGCCGACCCCTTTTTCCACGTTAACAAGATGATCATCTCCAACGCTTTAAACCAGGTTGAATTATCCACCTGAATGGTTAGCTTTTTTCATGTCCTGCCTGCTGAATATTTCTAGCACTTTCCGTTGATTCTGGAGAATTCCAGCATCCTGGATGCTTTGCTTGTGGCCTGGAGATTCTTGTTTTACCGAGAACAAAGTAAATTGGGAAGTGGTTGAGAAGTGTGCGTCTGAGTGGAGTTCCTTTATGTGACCGAGTCCTGCGAGAAGGCAAGGTGTATTTTGCTGGGAAATTGTTAAGCGCGCAACTGGGTGAAGGCAGAATGGATGCCACCGAAAGGTGGGCGGCAGCTTATCTTCCCGAACTCCAGCTGGGATCATAGATCATGTCACCAAGATTGCTGCCGAGCACGGAGCAAACGGGGGTCCCGGGCCCCTTGAATCTATGCGAAGTACCGTTTCCTGAGATGCCCGCCGCCCTCCGGCGATCTATTCACTCAACGGGAGTCCCGTTGCAAGTTCCGTCCTGTCTTCGCGGAACAACATCTGTCCTTTCATAGAATGCCAATCGAAACTTACTGGGAGCTGCCAGACGCGGGTACAACCACAACGTTTAAAAAAGGCATTTGATAAACAGAAGAGGTTCTGCAGATGTTAAAAATCTTGAGCAGAACGCTGAAGACAGAAAGAAAACACACAAGACGTGGCCGAAAATGGCGAGCAGTATCATAAAAGTTCCCGCCACCCTGCTTATGGACTGTTCGTCCCAATCCCACCAAGCGGTTTGGCAGCATCCAGGCCAGGACCACTAGACTCAAAAACAGTTACTTCCCCTAAACTGTCAGGTTGATCAACACTTCCACCATTAACTCACCCCATCACCCCTCTACCACCATAACATCCACCTCATCCTCTCCTCTCCACAACCCCTGTACGCCCTTCATTCCCCCCCCCCCACGCACTGCATTCCTCACCTCATACCTGTATTGACACAGTGTGGTAAACCATGTATGTATGTTGTAACTCGGTTACCTGTCTGGACACACCCCTCTGCTGACTGCCCCTGTGGCTCCTCCCTCAGAGTCCTGTATAAAGGTGTTCGTCTTGCCCCTCCCCCTCAGTCCGGGGGCAGACACTCACTGTGGAGGTCGTATTGTACAGCGCATAAAAGCCGTTCAGTATTTTTACCAAACCTCAGTCCTTTGGAGTAATTGAAGGTGCTTCAATTTTATTCGCTGTACAATACGACCTCCACAGTGAGTGTCTGCTCCCGGACTGAGGGGGAGGGGCAAGACGAACACCTTTATACAGGACTCTGTGGGAGGAGCCACAGGGGCAGTCAGCAGAGGGGTGTGTCCAGACAGGTAACCGAGTTACAACATATATACATGGTTTACCACACACAGTCACTGCCCTACGGTGTTTTCATAGGCCCTGCTACTACCTAGAGCGCTTCCTCTTGCCAAATGTGGCTTTGTCACCTTATCATTTCCTGTCAGAATCACCTTATGTACAGATACTCCTGCACCAAGCATCACTTCACTTAGAAACAGTCTGTGTTTATAATCTAACCTTGTGGCCACACTCAAACAGCTTCTTGTACATTGTGTTCGATAGGATTGTTTTTATATTTATATTTATTGTGTTTTTTTTGTGCTGCTTCAGATCCGGAGTAACAATCATATCGTTCTCCTTTACATCGGTGTACCAAAGATTGGCAATAAACGATCCTGGGTGCTGAAGATGTGTTCCTGCAGCATTTTGTGTGTTTAAAGCATTTTGGATAATTCTGGTTCAAGTTTAAGTATCATCCAAACCATTCATGAACACCCATGAATACAGCAAAATGAAACAACATTCCTCTGAGGCCAAGGTGCAAAACACAATACCAACAGTCACACACAGCACCAAGCACAACTAGCACATATCAGATAGCAAGTAAACATAGTCATATAAAAATATACATACAGTGTGTGTATATGCTTGTGTGTGTGTGTGTATATATATATATATAGAGAGAGAGAGAGAGAGAAATATATTTAAGGTAAATTTATATATATATATATAGAAACGTAGAAAATCTACAGCACATTAAACATATTACAGGCCCTTCAGCCCACAATATTGTGCTGACCATGTAACCTACTCTAGAAGCTGCCTAGAATTTCCCTACCGCATAGCCCTCTATTTTTCTAAGCTCCGGTACTATATACACACACATACAGACAGACAGGAACTCCATAGTCCAGGGGGTTCCCAACCTTTTTTATGCCAGGGACCCTGATCGTTAGCCAAGGTTTCCGCGAATGCCAGGTTGGGAACCCCTGATGGACAGGGGTAGGGATAAATGGAATTTGCCTAGATAAGCAAGACGATTAGTACAGAATAGGGGGCCACAAAGGACTCATTCTTGTGATGTGCAATAGTATGAATCAAGGAATCGATGAACAACAAAAGTTCCTGGTAATTATGTAGCTCTTTCCATGGTTTAGGAATAACCCAGAGTCCCATTTTTCTTTCTGAAGTGCCACAATGTAGAATTAATTTGGTAAATATGCCTTCCAGAGGTATCTTTAACATTCACCTTTCTCAGCTCAATCCTGGCTGAGTCATTTGACACATCTCCACGCTGGTGGGATTCTCGCCGAAGACAAGAGAGAGAATCTGATTTAAAACGAAAACAGTAAACTGGAATGCAACTTTGCCAGATGAATCCAAAGCTGAGTCGGAAATCTAATCATTTTATATAAACAAAAAAATCCCTACAAGTGGTTGGACTATTTGTTGCGAAACCCAAAAACTTCCCTGCCTGTGTTGTGGAATCACAAAACCCAGTGCAGATGTGTTCATTCAGTCTGTTGGCTGGGTCAAGCCAATTCCCAAAATTCCACTTCCACCACGCCACCAATCCAAAAGCAGCAAACTTACAGCTCAGCAGCAGCACACAGTGTATGTCCAGAACCCTGGTAAATCATTCAGTTACAGTGCAATTGATATTTTTGCACAGACGGGCTGAGCACTGATATCGCCCCCGCTGTCAGACAAAGGAGCAAGTACGTTCTCCCCATGACCATGTGGGTTTCCTCAGGGTGCTCCAGTTTCCTCCCACATTCCAAAGATGTACAGGCTGGTGGGTGAATTGGTCAGATGGATGTAATTGAGCGATATGAGTTCATAAGGGCCTGTTACCGTGATGGGATTTAAAGTCAGAACTCTGGCTTCTGGCCCAGTAACTTCATCTATGTGCTACTGGACACAGTAATTTAACCCATTTAATTGCTATTTGTGCCAGCATGTCTATCATCTTTCCAACACTACAACAATGACGATACTTCAAGAATGCTTTAATTGCCATTTTAGAACAGTAAGAGTTATTTCTTCCTGCAGACAATAGGAGTACCAAGCCTGCAACATTCAAAGCACGCCATCAGTGGAAAATTGTTCTGTTATTCAGTTCAAAGTTGCCAGCTTTCATTAAAATCCAATACATCGGCTGTCTTACGGTTTTCAGAGCCCAGTTGGTGTTAGCAGGACGGTTACAGTATGACCAAAATAGGTCCAGTTAAACCACATTCTCAGGCTATTGACTATAGAGAGATACTTACCTCAAGATTATTCATCACTAAGCATGCAAGACTTCTTCAAGCACAGTGGTCCTGATCTCTGAGCCCTGCCTTCTCCCTAATGCTTTTTTTTCCTAAAAAGGAAACAATTTCCTAAAGGAGGGAGAAGGAGATGGTGGCGCCATGCAGCACGCATGGCCGTTCTGAATGAATATGGATTATATGTAACTAGGGGCCGTGCACAATCCGGATTTGATGGAGACAGCCGTGAGAAGCGCAGAGGAACATATGGAGTAACTTCTGAAATGCCTGCTTCTCTGCCACTGCTACTGTGCGATCGAGAATCTCCGGAGGGGAAGGCCCCAAATCCTCGGCTTTGCCTATTGCCTGTTGCCGGGGCCGGGGTCAAAACGCTCAGCAGAGATGGTGCTCGGTGCTCGGTGTCGAAGAGGTGGTCGGAGGCTTGGAGTTTTCAGACGGAGTCGGAGTCGGACTGTGGTCGGATGCTGCATCGGCAAGTTTGCGGCGCTGCAGGTTCACTGTCTGCGTGAGATGATGGGACTTTCGAGAGACTTTGAGACTTTTACTGTGCCGTGGGCTGTTCTTATCAAATTACAGTATTGCTTTGCACTGTTGTAACTATATGTTATAATTATGTGTTTTTTTTTAGTTTTTAAGTCAGTTTGTCATGTGTTTTCGTGATATTTAGTTTTTAAGTCAGTTTGTCGTGTTTTCAGGATATCATTCTGGAAAAACATTGTATCATTTCTTAATGCATGTATTATTAAATGACAATAAAAGGGGACTGCATGTCCTCATAATTATAACAATTGTCAATTTTCTTTATAGGATTTAGCTCAGCACAACTCTACAGCTATAAATATATGTGTATATCTAGTCAACACCAAACCCCTTCCTCACCGCTCCATTTCTGTTTAGATTGAGCTGTTCCAACCAGGGAAGCCACCATTTAATCCAGCTTGCATCAAGTTAACTGAGCTCAGGTGGGACAACAACCCTGTGAATTGTAGCTGGGTACGAAACAGGGGTGGAAGAGGAAATAAGAGAGGGAAGAACACAGAGCAAGAACAGTACAGGCCCTTTGGGCCATGTGTTGCACTAACCTATATAGACCAACTCCGTGATAAATCACATACTCTACCACCAATACCCCCACGCACATACCACTCTCTGCGTCGAAAATACCTCTGTCATCTCCCCTAATTTTTCTTCTACTCACCTTAAACAGATATCCTTTGGTATTGGCCATTGGCAGTAGATGGAGTATATTCTGCCTGGGACAAGGTGCTATCTATCCACTCTGGTTGTTCCCTTCATCGTCTTATACTCCTCTATCATTTCACCTCTCATCCTCCTTCGCTCCAAAGAGAAAAGCCCTAGCTCGCTCAACCTTTCTTCATAAGACACGTTCTCAAATCCTGCCAGCATCCTGGCAAATCTCCTCTGCACCCTCTCTCAACCTTCCACATTCTTCCTTTAATAAGGCAAGCAGAACTGACCTTAATACTCTAAGGTGGTCTGAGCAGACTTTTACTGAGCTGCAATATAATCTTATGGGCTGGACTCAACTCCCTGACTAATGAAGGCCAGCACACCATATGTCTTCTTAATGATCCTTTCAATTTGCACAGCAACTTTGAAGGATCTATTAACTTGGACCCCAAAGTTATCCACACTGCTGTGAATCCTGCTCTTGACCTTCAAGTATTCTGCCTTCAAGTTTGATCATCCAAAGTGTATCACTTCACTCTTCTCCATTTGCCATTTCTCAGCTCAGCTCCGCGTCCTGCATTTCATTGTAACCTACAACAGCCTTCTACACTATCCACAGCACCATTAATCTTCGTGTTATCTGCAATCTTACCAAGCCACGCTTCCACCTCTTCATTCAAGTCACTTATAAATATCACAAAGAGTAGGGGTTCCAGACAAGCCCCTGTGGAACACCACTAGTCATAGACCTCCAGGTAAAATTAGTTCCTTATACTACCACCTTCTGCCTTCTGTGGGTAAGCCAATGCAGTCAAGTTTTCATGGATCAGTATAGGTTAAAAGAATTGACCCATAGTCCTGATGCTGCTCTCCTGCTGGAAATAACGTTGGCTTCAGTGATGAATAAATGGTTAACACTCATTGTCAAGAATGGTTAATCGTAGACCAGTAATTTTAAACCTGTACCCTAACGAGAATCAATATCGAAGGGTAAGAAAACGATCAAAATTAAGGGCTCTGGCAGTGGAGGCAAAACTATTTCCTTCCTAAATATATGAAAATATTTTGACCTAAATTATTCACCAATGTTATTTACTGGGGGAACATTTTTGAAAATATTAGATATCAGAATAGAGTAAATGCATTGTGGAATTGTATTTGTATAAACTGAACAATAAAAGGCATAAATTAATGATGGCCTGCCAAAGGGTTTCAGGCCAAAACGTCAACTGTACTTTTTTCCATCGATGCTGCCTGGCGTGCTGAGTTCCTCCAGCATTTTGTGTGTGTTGCCATTTCCAGCATCTGCAGATTTTCTCCTGTTTGTAAATTAATGATGGCCTTTTTACTTTGGAAACCTCATTCACTGGTGCATTAGTGTCTCGATGGCAATGTGTTCCCAAACAATTACACCTGACAAATTGCAGTCTGGGGCAGACAGTAGCCAAGGTCCTGATTAGGGCTTTTAACTGAACTGCAGACCACTGACCAATGTGTAGGTACCAGCAGAAACCCATAGATGCGTGGGAAACAATTCTGCAAGTAAACCACCTGGAGTTTATAAACACAAGGTATCCAGCAGATGCTGGAAATCCAGAGTAACACACACACACACACACACACCACACACACACACACACACACACACACACACACACACACACACACACACACACACACACACACACACACACACACACACACACACACACACACACACAAAAAATGCTGGAGGAACTCAGCGGGTCAGGCAGCATCTCTGGAAAGTAATAAAGAGTCAATATTATGGGCCGAGCCCTACGAAGGGTCCCTGAAATGGTGACTCTTTATTTCTTTCCACAGATGCAGCCTGACTCGCTGAGTTCTTCCACCTGGAATTTAACCACCCAGCCCCATCCATTCCCACCTGCCGCAGCCAGTTAAAAATCCATCAAATTGTGAGAAGAGCAAGTGATAGCATTAAAGTACTGAACAGATACTAACTTGCCTTTCTACAGCTTTCCTGAAAGAAGGTGTCTTACAACTGATTGTGAGAAAAGTGTGGAACATATCTGGATGAATTTAAATGATCAGGAATATTAATAAACTTACCATAGCCATAAATTGACCTAGCTTAATGTCTTGCACACTGTTGCAGTGTTCAGCGGAAAGATTTATAGCGAAAACACGGAAATCTAGGACCTAGAAGTGGCTAAAAATGGGCACACAGTATAGACACAGTTTGTATTTGAACTCACTCCAATTCTGCTCAGGAGCTCTGAGACCTAACAGTAAGGTATTATGAGAGTATATGTGTATTATAAAAGCATATTAACCTCCTGCTTGTATTTGCTGTGTCAGCTGTAAAATCTTATATCCACTTTGTTAATCATGACTACACAGCTAAGATTCAAAAATTATTTTGACTGTATTTTTAAAAATCTTTTTACTTGATATTGTAATAGTCAGTTCTTCTGAATCGTGTCGAGAAATTTACCAGCACATGTCAAACTGGCCCACCGCCACCCCACTCAGAGCCTATTATCCCTGGTTCCACCTTCAAGACAGGCAAAAAGAAAACTAAAGTAATGTGTGAAACTTTTATAGTCCAAATGAAAAAATAAAGTACCGGTAGATGAATTCCCTGCATTCATCTCTTCTTCTGTCTTCTCATTTGTTTCCTTCTCTTTCAGTATGAAAGTTTGCACTAATTGTTGTAAAATTCAAAAGAACATTTTTTTCCAGTTGAAGAATATTGAATATCTTTCTCTTTTCAAAAGAGGAAATTAACCGGAATTTGCCTTTCCATAAGAAAATTCTTCACTGTTGTGCCGCGGTTTTGATGTTTGATCGGGATTTGCTGCCCCCTAGTGTCATTATAGATTGGCATCAACAGTCTGTTGAGAAGCTGTTAAAAAATTAGAGCAGCGATCATCATTATTTTTCAAGAAACCACTTTGGTAAAAAAAATCTTCCATGTGAGAGGAGCCACGTAAACAACTGCATTAAAAGATTGTTTTCTATGTGATTTGCTCTCTTTTTCTCTCTGTCTTGTACTTATTCCCTCTATTTCACATTCCACTTCATTTTAAATGCTTCTGTGCCTATCCCCTAATCTCTGTTTTTGATATTCTCCCTTTCTCTCTCTCCCTCCTCAGTCACTCTCATGTCCTTTCTTGCTATTCTTCATTTCTTGACCTCTTCCTTTCTCTGCTTCTCTGGTATAGGCATGACAGTGGCCATATTTCATTAGGAGTTTGAAGACACTTGCAATATCACCAAAGATGCTCGCAAATTTCTACAGAGGTACTGTGGAGAGCATTCTAACTGGCTGCATCACCATCTGGTATGGGGGTGGGAAAACTGCACGAGATCAGAAAGAAGCTGCAGAATGTTGTAAAGTCAGCCAGCTCCATCATTGGCACTCGCCTCCCCAGCGCCGAGGACACCTTCAAAAGGCAATGACTCAAAAAGGTGGCATCCATTATTAAGGACCCCCATCACCCAGGACATGCCCTCTTCTCATTGCTACCATCAGGGAGAAGGTACAGGAGCCTGAAGACATACACTCAACATTTCATAAAAAGCTTCTTCCCTTCTGCAATCAGTGGACAAACAACACCTCACTATTTTTTCGCAAACATGAGGAAATCTGCAGATGATGGAATTTCAAGCAACACACATAAAAGCAGCAGGCCAGGCAGCATCTCTAGGAAGAGGTACAGTCGACGTTTCGGGCCGAGACCCTTCGTCAGGACTAACTGAAAGAAGACCTAGTAAGAGATTTGAAAGTGAAACTATTTTTTCCTCTTTTTGTACTACTTAAACCTGATTCTGATCCAGTCTTCCCCCTTCACCACTCTTATCTGCCTCTGAAGCTGAAAAGGACTAACATTTATTTTTTCTTCCCCTTTCAGGTCATTATTACTTGGCTGCTTGCAGGATCTCGTTGTGCAAACAATGGCTGAGGATTTCTTTGGGAAGCCAATGTTATGAAGGATGGTCAGTCTAGATTTTCGGCTGGATTCCAGAATAGGCTCCAGATGCATTGGTACCTCAGTACTGTGCAAAACTCTTAGGCACATATATATTTAGCTCAGGTGCCTAAGATTTTTTTCATAGTACTGTAGTAATTTTATATATTGCACTGTATTGCTGCAAAAAAAAACAAAATTCATGACGTATGTGAGTGACGATAAACCTGATTCTGATATAGGTCTCTTTTGTGGACTGAGAGTGGGTAGGGGGCAGGGAGAGGGGAATCATGGTTGGGTAAAGGGGAAGGGAGAGGGGAGAGAGCAGGAAGCACCAGCGAGATATCCTGTAATGATCAATAAACCAATTGTTTGGAAAAAAATTACCTTACCTGGCATCTCAGGTCTGGGTGTGTCTGCACCCACACCACCCTCCCCACTCCTGACACCTGCCACCTATCCCACACCCCTCAGGTGGCGCTCTACCCTCGCCATTCCCAACATCCTTTGCTCCCACCAGATTTACAAACACGCTCTCCACTCCACGTTGACAAATACAATATCGTGTAAAAGTCTGAGGCACCCTAGCTATATATATGCACCGAAGAGTTCTGCACAGTACTGCTCCTAGCATCCAGTCTTAAGTGACATGCATATTTATTGTGCGGTGAACTTTGTTTAATTGAAAGATTGGAAGAAATAGCCAGTCATTTAGAAAATTGTAATTCAATCCAACCCAAGTTAATAGGGTTTTATCAAAGGATAATCTCATTTGACAAATTTGCTCAGATTCTTTGAAGATATAACATATAGAGTTGATGGATGGGAACTGAAGATGTCACATATTTGAATCTGCAGAAGGCATTCCATAAGATAACAAATAAAAGACTCATGACTCAGGCAGAAAATGTTTTGCCTTGTGTCTGTCTTAAATGGAGGACCATTATTCTTAAAAAGTGACTTCTATTCTAAGTTTTCTCATAGATGGAAACATCCTCTTCTTATCCATCCTTTGAAGGTCCTTCAGAATATTATGTTTCAATTGAATTACCTCTTAGTGGATACAAACTTTGAGTGTCCAACCCTTCCGCTGAAGACAATCTGCCCGGTCCAGTTAACATTCTCTGAATTGTTTCCAGTGCACGAGCATCCTTCCTTAAATAAGGAAAATAACATTGTACTTGGAACTTCATGGTATTTGGATGTACAAGTATATGGGCTTCAAAGGTTATGAGGAGAAGGCACAGACTAGACTTGATGGGCCAAATAACTTAATTCTGCTTCTGTGTCTTATGGTCTTGTAGATGACAAAATGATGCCAGTGGTCATCGGTGACGTTCTGTGGGCTAAAGAAAATTGTTCCAAACTCTGGTTGAAAACCCTAGTTTGGTGGTCATTGATTGAATCTGTTACAGTTACTAGTCTATAGATCTGTTGAGTATCTTGCCCACAAGAAAATGAATCTCCGGGTTGTATATGGTGACATATATGTACTTCGATAATAAAATTTACTTTGAACTTTGAAGTTAAGATGTGGTTTTACCATTGCCTTAAGTAACTAAACCAAACTTTGGTATACATACTTGGTATCAGACCTCAAAATTAAATGCAAATAATAGGAACATTCCATTAGTTTTAAGTATCTACATTATTCTGTAGCCTTCTTATTATGTCCTCTTATACTTATGTCAACAGCAAATTTGGCAATGAAATCCCCAGTATCTTTATACAGCTTGGAGAGGGACCTTCAGCCCACATTGTCCATGCTACAGTCAAGTACCCATCTATCCTTTTGCATCCCATAACTCTTCCCCTGTCCCAATCCCAGCTAATTTTTCTACCACCCAACTACAGTAGGGGCTGCTTATACTGGAGTTGACTAACCTGCCACCTTTGCCATGCGGGAGGAAACTGAAGGATCATGTGATCACAGCCTAGTGATTAGCACAACACTTTACAGTACCAGCCACTGAGGTTCAATTCCCACCACTGTCTGCAAGGAGTTTGTACATTCTCAATGTGACCACATGGGTTTCCTTCAGGTGCTCTGGTTTCCTCCCACAGTCGAAAGACTTTCCCGGTTGGTAGGTAGGACTGATCATTATAAATTGTGATTAAATCAGGGGGCTGCTGAGTGGCACGGCTTGAAGGCAGGAAGGGCCTATTCTGGTATGAAGGTATGAAGGAATGAATGAAGGTAGGTATGAAGGTATGAAGGAATGAATGAAGGTAGATATGAAGGAAGGAATGAATGAATAAAGGTAGGTATGAAGGAATGAATGAAGGAAGGAAGGAATGAAAGAAGGAATGAAGGAAGGAAGGAATGAAGGAAGGAAGGAAGGAAGGAAGGAAGGAAGGAATGGTCAGGATTAAACACATAAAGTAGCAGCC
The DNA here is from genome assembly GCF_030028105.1 of Mobula birostris. Classification (NCBI taxonomy): domain Eukaryota; kingdom Metazoa; phylum Chordata; class Chondrichthyes; order Myliobatiformes; family Myliobatidae; genus Mobula; species Mobula birostris. The sequence goes on from NC_092396.1 coordinate 13,913,072, forward strand.
CATGATTATATTCCTTGCAAGTAGCCTGTCAAGTCCAATAAGAATTCCAATTTATCATACTGCACTCAGTGCTCACATTTGGATCTTTTCTACAACTGAGTGTAGCTAGAATCAGAATTAGGTTTACTATCACAGACATACATTGTGAAATTTGTAGCTTTGCAGCAGCAGTATAGTGCTATTTGTAAAAAATTAATTTAAATACAATAAGAAGCAGTGCAACAGAGAGCAAAATTTTTTAATTCATGGATTTATAAACGGTTCAGAAATCCGATGGCAAAGGAAAAAATGTTCCTAAAATGTTGAATGTGCGTCCTCAGGCTCCTGTGTCTCCTCTGTGATGGTAATAATGAGAAGAGGGCATGTCCTGGATGGTGAAGGTTCTCAATGATGGATGCCATCTTCCTGAGACACACTTTTTGAAGATGTCCTTGATGCAAGATAGCATTGTGCCCACTATGGAACTGGCTGAGTGTACAACCCTTTGCAGCTTTTTCAGTTCTGCGTTTGGGAGCCACCATACCAGACATTAATGCAACCAGTCTAAATTCTCACCACAGAACATCTGTAAATATCTGCAAGAGTCTTTGGTGATATACCAAATCTCCTCAAAGGCCTGATGAAATACAGACACTGGTGTGCCCTTTCGTAATTGCATCAATATGTTGGGCCCAGGAAAAACCCTCTGAGATGCTGAGGCCTTGGACCTTAAAGCTCCTCATCTTTGGGTGACAAATTATCTCCATTTATCTGCAATGGTGACCCCAAAAAGTACCCAACCCATTCCCCACTCTGATCTCTTTGTCCTTCACTTCTGTCTGAGGTGAAGGGTGTTTTAACATCCAAACATCAAAGCTGACACAAAACTCAACACCAACATCCTCTGCAATGAATAATCTGCTGAAGGAACTCAATGCGTCGAGCAGTGTAGAGTCATAGCAATACGACAAGGGGACAGGCAAACCATCCATGCAAACCAAGATGTATATCTAGGTTCAAACCTTTTGCCTGTGCTTCTCTCTAAATTAAGGGTTCCCAACCCAGGATCTGCAGACCCCTTGCTTAAAGGCCTATGGCATAAAAAAGGTTGGGAACCCCTTCTCTAAACCTTTCTCATCAATGCAACTATCCAAATGTTTAAATGTTGTTATTGTACTGCCTCAACTATTTCAAAGTTCGAAGTAATTCCATTATCAAACTACTTATATATCACTATATTCATTTTCTTGTGGGCATACTCTATAAATCCATAATAGAATCAATGAAAGACAGAACCAACTGGGGAGGCATGGTAACTTAGTGGTTAGCACAAAGCTTTACAGTACCTGTTACCCAGGTTCAATTCCTGTCGCTGCCCGTAAGGAGTTTGTACGTTATCCCCGTGACCACCTGGGTTTCCTCCGAGTGCTCTGGTTTCCTCCCACAGTCTAAAGATGTACTGGTTGGCAGGTTAATTGGTCATTGCAAACTATCCATTAATTAAGCTAGGATTAAATTGGGTGATTGCTGGATAGCACGGATCAAAGGGCTGAAGAGCCTACTCTGCCCTGTATCTCAATAAATAAATAAACTTGGGCATTCAACCGGTGTGCAAAAGACGACAAACTGTGCAAATACAAAAAGAAAGAAATAATGATAATACATAAATAAGGAATAAATATCTAGAACATGAGTTGAAGAGCCCCTGAAAGTGAGTCCATTGGTTGTGGGAACATTTCAATGATGGCAGACATCCCACCTCTCCCGGAGGGTCTGGGAGTCTCCCGCAAATAGATAGTGGCTCTCTGATGCCCGCAAATTATATACAATGTCCCGGCAATTGATTTTTTTTGAGAGCAAGCGTGAGAGAGCATGCAAGAGAGCGAGCACGAGTGAGAGTAACCACGAGCGAGAGAGAGCGCGCGCGCGCACAATAGAGAGCAAGAGCAAGAGCGAGAGAGTTCCAAAAAAAAGTCAGAGTGGCAGAGTGTTCCAAAAAAAGAAAATATAAAACGTATATCACCCCAGACTACCCTAAAGTGTACCCCTGTCTAATAGGGGTCAAAAATAATGACACTGTTGCTCGCTGCACTGTTTGCAACAGTGACTTTTCTATTGCCCATGGTGGGTTAAAACGTAAAAGACATGTTGAGGTGAGTTTAACAGGTGTCATTCATTCATTAGCATAGCTAGCTGCTAAGGAGCTAATCTATTGCAAACATCCCACCTCTCCCGGAAGTTCCGGGAGTCTCCCGCAAATTGATGATGCTACCTCCCTGAAATGAGTTTTTGCAGGGTGGGATATCTGTGATGGGGCAAGTGAAGTTATCCCCTTTGGTTCAAGAGCCTGATGGTTAAGAGGTAATAACTATTCCTGAACCTGGTGGTGTGAATCCTAAGGCTCCTATACCTTCTTCTTGATGGCAGCAGTGAGAAGAGGGCATGTCCTGGGTGGTTGGGGTCCCTGATGATGGATGCTGCCTCCCTGCAACAACGCTCCGTGTAGATGCACTCAATAGTGGGGACAGCTTTACCCTTGATGCTGGGCTGTATTCATAACTTTCTGTAGGATTTTCTGTTCAAGAGTAATGGTATTTCCATACCAGACTGTGATGCGGCCAGTCTCCACCACACATCTATAGAAGTTTATCAAAGTTTTACATGTCATACTAAATCGCAAACTCCTAAGGAAATAGAAGTGCTGCCATGCTGTCTTCATAATTGCATTCACCCTACCTATGCCCCTCATGATATTATACAGGTCTATAAGATCAGCCCTCTGTCTCCTACATTTCACTGAATAAAGTCCCAGCCTAGTCAACCCCACCATATGATTCCAGTCCTGGCAAGATTCTCATTAAAATTATTTGCTGCTCTTTCCAGCTTAATGATGTCTTTCCTATATAAAAAAAACCAAGATGTTTACTATACTCCATGTAGGATCTCACCATTTGTTGTATAACTTTTCTCTGGAGCATCGGAGGCTGAGGAGAGATTTGATAGAAGTTTACAAGATTATGAGAGGCGGACATAGACTGGACAGAGAGTATCTATTTCCAAGGATAGACACGTCTGACACCAGAGGACATACATTGAAGTGAGAGGGGATAGGTTCTAGGGGGTTGCGAATACGTTAGAGGCTTTTAAGAGAAGTGTGGATAGGTACGTGGATATAAGGAGCATGGAAGGATTTGGACATGGTGTAGGTAGGAAGGATTAGTGTTGGGGTGTTTTTGATTTGCTTTTAGCTGATTCCAGCACAACATTGTGGGTCGAATGCCCTGTTCCTGTACTGTACTCTTCCATGGGCTGTAAATTCCTTTGACTGTCCTCAGCTTCAACCTGATCAGTGTTTAGAAAGTACTCATTTCTCTTCTTTATGTTCAAAATGGAAAACCTCTCATCTGCCTACATTTAAACTCATTTGCTCTATTTTTGTCCCTTATCTTAACCTATTCCTATATCTTTAATGCTAAGATTCCGAATATATTGCTTGCTTTGTGAAAAATACCTTTTTAGAAACATGGGCTTCTGTCTTATAACCAAATTCTTTTAATGTGGCAAATGGAGGGATAAAGATGAAAAGGGAGAATGGAAGTTGGGATGAGGAATGGAGACTGGGAAGAGAAAGGACAGTGAAGATTCGTGATGAGATCGAGGATGAATTCAAAAGAAGAATAAAAACTCAAATAAGGAATTGAGGTTACAATGAGGAAGGAGGTTAATGACTTTGAATGGATAAAAAATGATTAGTAGAACCTGACAATGGAATAAATAGCAATTAATAGCCAGGACCTGAGAAAACTTGTCAAATTTGAATTGGCATTGAACTTCACTAAGAGGACATGTAGAACCATGAATCACTGAGCTATTCTGGAATATAAAACATTTAATCAGAGACATTTGTGCTTTTAATTTTTAATTGTCAAAGCCCCTTCCATATGCCTAGTGGATCTTAGTCAGAACTAGAGTTGGGTAGAGTGAAGCTAAACTGGCCCTTGTGTTCTAGGGCCATGAGAAGATACTTGACCAAAAGCCTTGCTCCTCATCACCACTACTGGAAAGTTTGCATGTATGAATATGATGTATACAAGATGGGAGAGAGTCAGCTGCATTACTGTTCTATTGTTGTTCATTCCTTGGGCTTGCCAAGGGAAGTAAAATTGAATATATTTAATTAGTCATAATTAATGCTGTTGCTTGGACTGTTTTGAGCGAATGGTGATAGTTTGAGGTGGTAGGTACAAGATTCCCACATATCTATAGAGGGACAGAATTCATGCATTGTTCACAAAAAAATAGTGAGATAAAACTGATCGGAAGTTATGCTCTACAAATACAACCTCTTGAAAATACAAGTTATTTCCATCTGGGACTCTAGAACATGAGGCAATAACTTCTCAAATCACCGATGTGGCAAAATTAATCGGAGGTTCTTTCTACAGGCTATCTGCTAGCAATGGACCTTGCATGGAGAGAAGCTACCTCTGGCATTCATGGTTTAGAAGGGATGTAATGAATAGTAATGAAGAAGAAACCAGAAGGGATCTCATGTAGGACGATCTTAGAATATGCAAGACATTCCCCACCCCACAAGCAAGTGCAAAACAATGATGGGGGTAAAACTGGATTTTGGCAATGGGAGTGGAAACTGAGAACAGAGTGAACTGTGCTATTGATTCATAAAACCCTGTTTCCCACTTTCACCAAAGATCAGATGAACCCATGGTAAAACAACATATAACAGGAACTGTGAATGACTGGACCCTTTCATTTTGGTTTATATCGGGAGATATCCTTCTATACCAAGCACAACTCTTTTAGATTCAATGCATATTGTTTTACGGAATTTTGGTCTTTCTTCTTTGAGGCTAACTTTCATTAGCCATCCTCTTTCAAGTGAAAGAATAGGACGTTCTTCCGTATATGAGGAGAGGTAGAGATGGCAATTCTGGGACTGTCTATTGAGACCTTAGTATCATAGTCAAGCATAAATTTTTGACAGGAGAATATTCAGTTCACCTAATTCTCCCATCTGAAATATATTTACTGATTTCCACAATGGGAGGGGACATCTCAGAACCCTGAAGGTATGTCCTCCCATTGCCCCCTCTTCCCACTCTGAGGAAAGAATCAGGAATGATTGATTATGAGGGAAGTGGCAGTGGAATGTCAGACCTGTAACACTTCTTTTCTCTTGTGCCCTCACTTTCTAAGTGCTATTTGTCTTCCAATAAAGTTACTAAGTAGGACAGATGGAGGAATTAAGTGAAAATTCCAATTCGCTAACCTGCAGCTCCCATTTTCAATGATCATGAACTTGAACATTAAGGAAAACAGATTCTAAAATGGTGATTTAAAATATTTCCCAATAATTCCAGTGATTATTTTTTTCTGGAACAGGATATTTGATCAGATCAGGTAGATTCAAAAGTCTGCTAAACATAGCTCCATTCAGGAAATAGGCCCTAAGATTGAACAAGACCAGCGTGGGAAAGAAATCAGGAACAGGAAAAGGGTATTTTGTCCCTCGTATCTGTTCCGCCATTTACTGAGATCATGGCTAATGTGTCATCCAAACCATATACAGCACCAGCCTTCTCCCAACAACTCTAAGTAACTTTGACTAATTAAAACATATCAATTTTTGATTTGGAGTCAGCAACTGACAAAGCATGTTGCTATTTGAGGGAGAAAACGCCAATGTTTTACCACTTGTAGCATGTAAAAGTGCTTCCTCACCTTTGAAACACCTGGTTCTCATTTTTAGCCTATTCCTTCTTCGCTTAGTCTCTCTAACATGCAGATGTTTTCCTTCTATTTACTTGATTCTCTCAGTTCGCTGCCTGAAGTGGTGGTAGAGGTAGCTACATCAGAGGCTTTTAAGAGACGTTTAGATAGGCATATGGATGTGAGGAAAATAGAAGGATATGGATGAAGGGGATTTGCTTAGTTGGCCATTTTATCACCAAATTAATTGGTTTTGCACAACATTGTGGGCTGAAGGGCCTAGTCCTGTGATATACTGTTCTATGATTTGTAAAGAGTGCTTGAAAGTAAGTCTGTAAGTTGTAGAATCAGTTCAGAGTAGTGGCAGCATTCATGGTAGCACGATCACAAACAGTTGATGTTGTTGCCTCACAATTCCAGTGACCTGTGTTTAATCCCAATCTCAGGTGCTGCCTTTGCGGAGTTTGCATGCTCCCTCTGTCATGGTGCTGGGTTTCCAATGGGTGCTGCAATTCCCTCCCATATCTTAAAAACGTTTTCTTTGGCTCCCATAAATTAGAATCGTGGCAAAAAGGTATAAAAAACAGGGTTCCACAAACATAATTAGATTAGATTAGATTATGAGGACACGCAGTCCTCTTTTATTGTCATTTAGTAATGCATGCATTTAGAAATGATACAATGTTCCTCCAGAATGATACCACAGAAACACAAACAAGACTGAAAAACTGACAAAAACCACATAATTATAACATATAGTTACAACAGTGCAAAACCATACCATAATTTGATAAGAACAGATCATGGGCACGGTAAAAAGTCTCAAAGTCTCTCAAAGGTCCCATCATCTCATGCAGATGGTAGAAGGAAGAAAAGCTCGCCCTGCCATGAGCTTCCAGCGCTGCAAACTTGCCGATGCAGCACCCTGGAAGCACCCGACCACAGCTGACTCTTAAGCCCGTCCGAAAACTTCGAGCCTCCAACCAGCCCTCCGACACCGAGCACCGAGCACCATCTCTGCCGAGCACTTCGACCCCGGCAACAGGCAATAGGCAAAGCCAAGGATTTGGGGCCTTCCCCTCCAGAGATTCTCAATTGCACAGCAGCAGCGGCAGTGAAGCAGGCATTTCAGAAGTTTCTCCAGATGTTTCTCCGTGCTTCTCACGTCTGTCTCCATCAAATCAGGATTGTGCACAGTACCTACTTACAAATACGATATCATTTCAGAGCGGCCGCGCACGCTGCGTCGCACCACCAACTTCTCCTCCCCTCTCCCGCCATATGTGTGAAAAACCTTTGGAAATAGGGATGCTGGGTTAATGAGGTTGCACATACCCCAAAATCATTCTCTGTACCTCTGTTTGATTTCACACGATAGCACCAATCACAACAAGTCCAAATGCTGGGAGCACATGGAAGCCTGGTATAAATGCAGAATTACAGAGTTAAAGAATCTACATGTTCTAAATTAGCCTCATTATTATTTCCGAGACCAAAGTACCCGAATTTACACAAATCCCCCTTAGTAGTGAGAAAATATCCTAAAATAAAATCTAGCATGAATACCAGACCTACTATCTGAGTAGGTTGCTAGAGCTTAACAATCATCTGGGATAACCAGATTTTCAGGTTTTTGTCAGAACTGTCCAGTTCGGTGGCAAGGTCAGTACCGCAGTGTTCTCTCCCCAGTTACGCTGCCTGTCCTGCTGAATATTTCCAGTGTTTTCAATTTGTATTTCTTCCCACACAAGCATGGATTTGGCACACACACTTTACAGGTGAGCCTGGGTACATCCCTAACCTATTCCTGACAAATCCCTGGCCCCGCCCCCACACAATCCGTGTCTTTTTCTTCTTCTGTGCGAACGGCGGCTTACATCTATCAGAAAAGTACATTATTGTCACCTACTGTAATAGAGTAGGAAAGGAACCATGTGGGGGATCAGATCCTACCTCCAAAACCTGTTCTAATTTTTTTAAATCATCAGTGCCCTATACGATTTATTCATCCCTGCCTCAGGTGCCAGAATATCCTGCAAACTAGGCAGCACACATCTGCCCAATAATGGCCTAAACAGCTTCCCACGTTCCAACGAGTATCTGTGGCACACCATGATCACCCTGTTCCACTATCTCTGAAACTTTACGCACAGTCCACATCCCGAACTTTAGATCCACTCAAATGCCCTGGTTTTGCCCCAAACCCCATCTCAGTGTTCTCTCCTATCCCCTGGTCCCCTCCAGTTCCCTGGCCCCTGCCCTGATCCCCAGGAACTGCCCCAATCCACTAGTCCCACCCCAATCCCCAGGAACTGCCCCAATCCACTGGCCCCTCCCCAGTCCCCTGGTCCCATTCCAATCCCCTGACCCCGCTCCAATCCCCTGGTCCCACCCCATCCCGCCCCTGCCCTAATCCCCTGGCCCTATCCCAGTCCTCTGGTCCCATTCCAATCCCCTGACTCCGCCCCAATCCACTGTCCCCTCCAATCGGCAGGATCTTCCCTAATCCCCTGTTACGTCACAAACCCCTGGCCCCGCCCCAATCTCCAGGCCCCGCCCCAATCCCCAGCTCCCCTTCAATCCCCCGGTCCCGCCCCAATCCCCTGGCCCCGCCCCAATCCCAGCTCCCGTCCAATCCCCAGGCTCCGCCCTAACCCACTGGTCCCGCCCTGCACTGGCCATGCTCTTGTCCCTGATCTGCCGCCCCAGCCTTGTTTATAACTCCAGGGTTTAAGCCAATCCCTGGCTCCGCCCCCGCCCTCATCTCTTGGCTCCGCCTAAGGGCCTGGATACCCACCAATCCTCAGACTCCCCCACCCCCTTCGGCCCCGCATAGTCCGGGCCGCCGCCGCCGTCTCTCGTCTCTGCCCTTCCACCGCCGCTATGCTGCAGATGAATGACTCGGTGGAGCCGGATGCGGCTGTGCTCCCGACGGTGGGCATCTCAGCTCCGGGCTTCCCAGCGGAAGCCACTGCCGGGACCGAGCCAGTGCCCTGTGAGGCGACGGTGGCGGGCAGCAGCTTGGAAGGCAGGGTTCCCGCGGCCTACGGCGTCGAGACCCTGACTCCGTTCAGTGTAAAGGATCCCACTCTGCAGGCCAGGATCAAGGATTATTTCGTGTTCAGGGTAACAGGCTTCTTACACCTGCCGATTTTGTCTCTGTATCTTTAAAATATTTTTATTTTTATATATCGCCCTTAATAATGTCAGTTACGTTTTTGCGTTTAAGATTATTTAGTTGTCATTTATTTCTTGTTCCTGTGTGTTTATATCTCTGTTTACTTGTCTAATTGATATAGTCGTGAGCATTTAGTGTGCTTGTGCTATATCTAGATCAAATGGCTGAGTCTGTCCAAAGTACTGCTTGTACATTTCTTTGTATATATCCTTCTACTCAGCTGTATTTGGCGTAACCCTGGCAAAGCCCCTTGTCGAAATAGGTGATAAGGTTGGCCTCCCTTTTGGTTGGGTAAGAGTAGTACCTATGGTCACTTTTTCATAATACAGCTGTGTGTTTTTCCCAGATGTTTGTAATCTTGATTTAGATTCACCCATGGGTGGAATTTGGATTTGTCTAGGGCACTGGGTTGCAAGTTCAACAATATGACCACCACAGTTTAACAACCTTGTAGTCCTATATTTATCCAAAGAACTTTTTGCTGACAGTTATAATCACATCCTACATCTACTTTTTATTCTTCTTGTTTTGAAAATGCATCTGATTACTTTTATCAGATAACAGATTTATCAGGTAGTGTGTGTATTTCGGTGTTAAGTGGGCCAGTTGCCACGGGTTTTTGCATTGACTGAAGAAAGATTAAGAATATTTGATAAACTAGATAAAATCTAATGGAAGTGAAATTGGTCAAGCAAATCTTAACCATCCATAATCTGTCCTTTTCCCAACATTTACTTGAATTTGCATTTCAAAAGGCAAGGACTGTAGCCTGGTTTTGTCTCACAGGTACTGGCCTTTTTTCCTGAAAGAGCGACCAAGAGGATTGACTAGGGTATGGTTTTAGCAAGACTTTTTACCAATTACTGCAAAATGTTCCTGCTGCTATCTATAAGGACTTAGTACGTCCTCCCTGTGTCCGTGTGGGTTTCCTCCAGCTGCTCTGGTTTCCTCCCATAGTCCTTAGAAATACTAGTTGGTAGGAGAATTGGTCATTGTAAATTGTCCTGTGATTAGGCTGGTGTTAAATCAGGGGATTGTTGGATGGTGTGGCTCGAAAGGCCGATATTGCTGTATCTGAATAAATAAATTGTAGACTGGATGTGAGTTAACATCACAAGTGATTGGTGTTGGGTCCCACATTGTCATATGTATTCATGGATTGGATGAGAATGTAGAAGGATTAGTAAATTTGCAGGTGACACCAATGTTAGTGGTGGGGATGGGCAGTGAAAAGGTTGTCTTAAGAGTACAACAGGATCTAAGTCAGTTGGGAAAGTGGATGAAAGAAATGGAGATACTACAGATTGCAGATGCTGAAATCTGGACCCAAAAACACGCTGTCGAATGAACTCAACTGACCCTTCATCTGGATTGAAAAGTAGAGGGAACATGCTGCTATTAAGATGACGGTAGTTGGCATCTATCTGTCTCAGAGGACAATGGGTGATGATCATCATTACAAGTCTGGGCAGAAGGTATGGAGATTCTGAGATGCCCAGTCGTCAAGGTCCCCCTCTCTGCCTCACTGGTGTAGTCCAAAGGAAAGCTTATGAAGCAATACCTTTGCCTCCAGCTTGGCTGCAGGAGTTGCTGGAAGGATGTTCAATGACATCCAGCTGCCTTAGGGGCTCCACTCCAGATTTGCTGTCTGGGTGTACTGCTGTAGTCTTCGTCTCTCCCAAGGCTGCCCAGAAGGCAGTGGAGCTACTTACCCATAGCTGGGGATCTGGTTCACGAGCACCAGGGTGTGTCCACACACTGGTGAGCCTACGTGCTAGGTGTGCAGGGGCCAGACCTCCTCCCCATCTTCTGTAGTTCAGCCCGGGTCCGAAAGGAGTTCAGTTTCTGTGTGTGCTAGCAAGGAGGCATTACAGAAGGTTTGCTGTTGGAGAGACTTGCAAATTCAGCTTTCCTATTCGCAAGACAGCTAGCCAGCGGTGGAAAGAGAGAGAGAGAGAGAGAGAAAAAGAAAAAAAGAAAGAAAAGCACTACTCACTGCACTACCACAACAACCATTTTGACACCGCTATTATGGTACAAGGGGAAGATGCACAGCGGGAACTAGAAACCGATAGAGATCCACATGAGTGACGATAGGCAACTAGAGGGAGGAGTGGAAATAGTGACAGGCTGGGGGGTGATGGGCGGAGGCAACATAGTGTTTCAGTTAAAGGAATGAGATAGGAAAGAAAGGCAGGGCATGGAACTAAGTCAGGGAGGTAAGATGGGTATGTGGAAATAGTAAGGAAAAGAGAGCTCCTGATCCTCCACTGCCTCTTTATTCTGGCGAACGGCTCCTCCGCCCCACTCCAGATGAAGGGTGTTGACCAGACGCATCAACCGTACATCCCTCCGCAGGTGCTGCTTGACCTGCTTTGTTCCTCTAACAAGTAGTTGGTTTATTTAAAACTCTTGACAGGTGTGAAATAATGCAATTTGGGAAGTTAAACCGGGGTGAGTAAATGTTGCACGGTAAATGTTAGGGCTCTGGGGACTTATTGCTCTATAAAATAGAGATCTAGGAGTACAAGTACATAGTTCTTTAGAAGTGATGACACAGGCACAGTGGTGAAGAAGCCATACAGTGCACTTCTCTTCAGTGCATGGAACACTAAGCAGAGGACTTGGAATGGTATGTTATAGTTGCATAGGATATGAGTGAGAACGCATCTAGATTTTTATCTGCAGTCCTGGTGTCCATACTAAAGGAAAGATGTGATGAAGCTATAGAGGGTGTAGAAAGGATTCACAAGGATGTTGATGGCGGAACTGAGTTATAGGAGAGACTGGATACTTGCGTGACTTTATCAAGGCCATGAGTGAAGGATGAGCCAGTCTTCAGCTCACTTCTCTGCTAGGTATACTTGCTTCAGTGCTGAACTGACTCTCAGCTGTGGACTTGCAGCCATCAGCACTCGCCTCAGCGATGAACTGGCTCTGTGGCTATGGACTCACTTTCAGAGACTCTGCGGTTAATGTAATGTGTGTTATTTGTTTACTTTTATTTATATTATTTGCACGATTTGTTCTTTTTTTCCTGCACGTTGGGTGTTTGATGGTCTTTGTTGTGTGGTGTTTTGAAATGGGTTCTATTGTGTTTCTTTGTTTTGTGGCTGCCTGCAAGAAGATGAATCTCAAGATTGTATTCATTCTTAGATAATAAATGTACTTTGATTGTTTTTCCTGGAGCGAAGAAGCCTGAGGTTTGACCTTGAGGTTTTCAAAATCATGAAGGGCATAGATCAGTCTTTTTTCCCAGGGTCAGAAGCTTCAGAGAGTCTAAAAATTCAGGGCATAGATTTAAGCTGAGAGGGGAAGAAGTTAAGGGGACCTGAGGGGCAGTTTTTCCACACACAAGCTGCCAGAGGAAGTGTTTGAGGCAGATGCAACTACAACACTAAAGGGATTTGGACAGTTTCATTGATAGGACGGGTAGAGGGTTAGAGTCTAGTTATGAACAAGTGGGACAAGCTCAGGAAGGCATAGAAAAGTTGGGCTGAAAGGCATGTTTCTGTGTTGTATAACTCTGTCGCTCTAAAATGAATTTAATTTGCACTGCAGGGGTGACACAGTAGCTTAACACAATTACAGCACCAGCGGCCCAAGTTCAATTTCTGTCACTCTGTAATGAGTGACATTCTCCTCTTGATCGCGTGTGTTTCCTCCGGGTGCTCTTGTTTCTTCCTCCATTTCAAAGACTTACAGGTTAATAGGTTAATTGATCACATTGGGTCTAATTGGGTGGCGTGGATTGGGTTAGTTGGACTGTAAGGCCCTGTTACTGTGCTGTATATCTAAATAATAATTGCAAAAATGTTCCTTATTTACACCTCTGATCTCTATTCGTATAATCTTCTCTACCCATACATTAACTTCTTAAAACAGGACAGCACAGTAGCATAGTGCTTGGCACAACGCTTAACAATACCAGTGACCTGGATTTAATTCCCACTTCTGCCTCCAAGTTCTCCCCATGACCATGTGGGTTTCCTCGCACAGTCTTGAGACATACCGGTCAATAGGTTAATTGGTCATTGTCCATTGTCCCGTGATTAAGCTAAGGTTAAATCAGGGTTTGCTGGCTAACTTATCTCAATAAATAAATACTCCAAATTCTGGGCAAAGAGAGAACAGCACGATATGAACAACAAGCACCTCCTTGTAACCACTTGTTCAGTGATTGCTAGTTTGAAATAAAGTGACAGAATTTCTGCCGCCTGCTTCCATCCCAGCAGCGGTTTTGAAGATCAGATTGTACAGAGTAGCAGTATTTCAAAGGGAAGATAGATCTCTTCTGATTTTTATCCCAGTCACTTTAATTTCTGGTATAATGCCTCTTAGCCAGAGACCAACAGATTGATTAGGGAATGATAACATTACCTTTCCTCAAAGGACGGATACCAGCTGCTTGAGTACTTTGGGATTTTGTGCATCTTTCTGTGAGGAAAATGAGACCGTTCAGATCCCTTGGGTGTACCCTGCCGTTGCTTTAGATCACAGCTAGTCCGTATCTTTTTCTCTCCATTTACCTTCTGCTGGCTTGTTATCAGATTGTGTACTTGCTTAACAAAAAATAATCAAGCTGTTTTGAAAGCTCCATTCTTCCAGATAACCTCTGACAGTGGAAAGTAATTCCTAGTTTAATTACTGATTGTTTAACTAAATTATGAATGAAGAGTGACCTCATTGAAACTTGTCAATTGTTGAATAGAGTGGATGTGGAGAGGATGCTTGCTGTGGTGGGGGAGTCTTAAGACGCAGCCTCAGAAGAGAGGGGTATCCTTATAGAACAGTGGTGAGGAGGAATTTCTTTAGCTATGAAGTGGTGGAATTCATTGCCACAGGTGGCTATGGAGGCCAAGACAGTGTATATTTAAGGCAGAGGTTGATAGATTTTTGATTGGTCAGGGCATGAAGGGATATGGGGAGAAGCCAGGAGATTGAGGCTGAGAGGGGAAATGGATCAGCCATTGATGGCCTGGCCCATGAAGTCAGCATTCCGGTTCACGGTCCGGTCCATCAATCCGTATTCCAGGTTTTCCTGTTTTCCCCGTTTGGGTTTGATGGGCCAAATGACCTAATTCTACTCTTATATCTTATGGTCTTACAGTCTTTAATGATCCACTCACCAGAGAAAATAGATTCTACATATTCTCTGTACTTTAGGCACAAGATCACCTCACAGCACAGATTTTTAACATTATAAGCCTTGATAATGCAATCTATCCTAATTTAAACCATGGTAAAATTCAGGTCAACCTGCACTGCACTCTGATCTAGACCAGTTAGCAGCTTCTATAAGTGTTTACCAAAAGCGGAATGTTGTACTGCGTGGGGTTTTATCAGATGTATCCCATGGGGGAAAATGTACCGAGTAGATCTCTGAGACACATTGATATTAATTTGATGGCAAAATTCGGACAATTACTATTTTTATATCATTGTACTGGTTGCTTGAAATGCCTTAGAAAGGTTCTGTGTGTTTGATATAGATGTTGCAATATTGCTGTTGTTGAATAATGACCTTTTTAAAGGATATTAGAAAATCACACAAAGTTTTGTTCTGGAATGAAACATTTTAAGTTTGAAGAGATGTTTGATGTAAGACTCATTTGAGGGTTTTCATGGAAAGTACACTGATTAGCAAAAAATTGTGGATTTGTGTGTAATAGCAAAAAATTGTGGAATTGTGTGTAATAAAGAAGTTGTTTTGTTTTATTTAGTAACCGTATTTGTGTTGCAAGGGTCTGGGGTATGGGGGTGAGGCAATCGACCATTGCTTTGAATTTTTGCAGTGTATGTGAAGTTGCCTTCCTGATGCTTTGACCAGGACTTCTGACTCGGTCATGATAATGGTGAGAAATGTCCACATCTGAATGGTGCATGATTTGGAATGAGATTCTGAAGAACACTGTTTCCACACATCAGCTTTCTGGTTTATGAAGGTTGTCAGTGTGGCTAGAAGAGTTCTTGGAAGAGGCAGGAGGGAAAATGGAGTGAAAGTAATGTAAACAAACTTTCAGTAGGTGTTTGGAAGTTGCCACGTGGGAATCTATTGAGGAGGATTCATGAGTTTGAAATGAGGGGTTGGTAGTAAATAGTGGTTTCTTGGAATAAATTTGGTTGAGTTGCCGCATCTGAATTTATTGTGAAACTATTTCAGTTCATCTGGCATCAGTTATCGTTAATAGATAGAGGCCGCCACAGTAGCGTTGAGATTAGTACAACACTTATGGATCGGGGCATTCCGGAGGTCAATCCCAGGGCTGCCTGCAAGGAGTTTGTATGTTCTCCCCGTGATCAACATGGGTTTCCTCCAGGTGCTCCAGTTTCCTCCCAAAGTTCAAAGACTCAACGGTTAGTAGGTTAATTGATCATTGTAATTAGGCTAGTGTTACATAGGTGTGTTGCTGGGTGGATTTGCCTGTTCCACGCTGTATCTCTAAATAACCTGGTGACGATACTCGGAGACTTAATGTTCAAAGAAATCTACAAGGTTATATTTAAAGATGTTAAGACGGTGTGCTTACTTCAATGTTATTAGGTGAGGGAGGGTGCCTGATTGCCTGATGCCTTGGCGGTAGTACTTTCCCACCTCCCCATTCCAGTTTAGTTCACTGTATCACCTTAGAAAGGCAGAGCAGTGTCATTTGGGCTAGTTGCCAAGTGCATTTGCATTGAGTGAAGGAACGCTCAGAATACTTGATAAACTAGCTAGTCTTATCGAAGCAAAACATAATGCAGGTTGACAACCACAAATCCAGAATGATTGGGACCTGTGCAGTGCCAGATTAGTGATTTTTGCTAAATCATAGGTTAGGATTAATTAACACTTCTAACCTATTTGATGATTACCTCATCCTTGGATAATAAAGGAAAAAGAAATAACAAATGAGAAGTAATTCTTTCACAAATTCCTGTACTGGCCTGCCAGAGTCAACTACACTCAGTGGCCACTTCATAATCGGAGCAATATTTAGTCTTCAAAGAGCATAATATGCCATTGTCCTGCAGTTGAATTAATGATGTACAGTTAGGTGGCAGGTAGATACTGTAAACATTTTATCGAGAAAAATTCTTTTAGATGCACAGAGCAGTCTTGGGGCAATGTAACTGATACATATGCACATAATTCACAACCACCAATATTGAGTTGGAGTTTCACTTTAAAAGGCAGGTCTGACGTGATGATGTAATTTTGTAAAAGGTTTTTGGCACACTTTGTGTTCAGGTTTTGAAGCTCAATAAAATGTGTTGAATTAAGAGCCGAGAGGTAATGTTGCAGCTACCTAGGACCCTGATCAGACCCCATTTGGAGTACTGTGCTCAATTCTGGTTGCCTCACTACAGGAAGTACGTGGAAACCATAGAAAGGGTGCAGAGGAGATTTACAAGGATGTTGCCTGGATTGGGGAGATTGCCTTATGAGAATAGATTGAGCGAACTCTGCCTTTTCTCCTTGGAGCGACAGAGGATGAGAGGTGACCTGATTGAGGTGTACAAGGTATTGAGGGGCATTGATCGTGTGGATAGTCAGAGGCTTTTTCCCAGGGCTGAGATGGCTAGCATGAGAGGGCATTGTTTTAAGGTGCTTGGGGAAGTAGGAACAGAGGAGATGTCAGGGGTAAGTTTTTTTACACAGAGTGGTGAGTGCGTGGAATGGGCTGCAGGCGGCAATGGTGGAGGCAGAAACGATAAGGACTCCTGGAAGAGACTCCTGGATGGGTACACGGAGCTTGGAAAAATAGAGGGCTGTGGTTAAGCCTAGGTAGTTCTAAGGTAAGGACGTGTTCAGCACAGCTTTGTGGGCTGAAGGGCCTGTATTGTGCTATAGGTTTTCTGTGTTTCTATGTGTTACGGTTTTTCCTTAAGCATAAAAGTGTTAGAGCAGTCCAACACATTGACACGATCTTTTATTACCTGTGGTGACTACATCCTCAGTAATCAGTGTTTGTCTTGGAATACAATGCCAATATAAGATGGTTTCATCAGCATTGTAGACCTGCTCGGGACTTAAATTTTCATCAACAAATTCAGCAGCTGTTTCCTTGTCTGCTGACTTTTTTTCTTGCCACACATTGCATGAAATGTTATGCAATGTTGCTGCTTGGGACACTGAGGCCACAGTCATAACCCAGTCATAATTCTTCATGAAGTAATTTAACTTGTTCCTGCAACATCTCTCCTGACAGTTCTATACCTTCACTGACACAGAGTTTAAACCACTTTGAGAACTTTATCTAGTTGTGAACATCTACCTTTGACTGTTTTCCTTATGCACATCTGTTTGTTTTTGATTCGCTGTCAACAAAGAACTGGTGCAACTTTTCTTTTTGTTTCTTTATATCATAAACTGTGGACGAGCCAATGTCATACAAGTCGTATTTGCTTTTCCCCGTCAAGTTTTTTTTTCAGAGCTTCCGCCATATCTTGTATAGATAACGTGTGGTGTTTGCGCTTTACATCACAAGAAACACTTCCTTTATTCAATGAAGACATGACTGGGTCTAGATAAGCACAAGTGATAAAAATAAATGCAGAATAACACTGGAATTACTTTTAAAGACCGTGCCAACGGCTGATTCTGCTAATGGTGCCACCAAAACAGTGGCAAAGCATTGGCGCGGAGGCGCGGTAAATTTGAGAGCACTGTGAGGGTCATGTTTTTTGACTTCTCCAGTGCGTTCAACACCATCCGCCCTGCTCTGCTGGGGGAGAAGCTGACAGCGATGCAGGTGGATGCTTTCCTGGTGTCATGGATTCTTGATTACCTGACTGGCAGACCACAGTACGTGTGCTTGCAACGCTGTGTGTCCGACAGAGTGATCAGCAGCACTGGGGCTCCACAGGGGACTGTCTTGTCTCCCTTTCTCTTCACCATTTACACCTCGGACTTCAACTACTGCACAGAGTCTTGTCATCTTCAGAAGTTTTCGGATGACTCTGCCATAGTTGGATGCATCAGCAAGGGAGATGAGGTTGAGTACAGGGCTACGGTAGGAAACTTTGTCATATGGTGTGAGCAGAATTATCTGCAGCTTAATGTGAAAAAGACTAAGGAGCTGGTGGTAGACTTGAGGAGAACTAAGGTACCGATGACCCCTGTTTCCATCCAGGGGGTCAGTGTGGACATGGTGGAGGATTACAAATACCTGGGGATACGAATTGACAATAAACTGGACTGGTCAAAGAACACTGAGGCTGTCTACAAGAAGGGTCAGAGCCGTCTCTATTTCCTGAGGAGACTGAGGTCCTTTAACATCTGCCGGACGATGCTGAGGATGTTCTACGAGTCTGTGGTGGCCAGTGCTATCATGTTTGCTGTTGTGTGCTGGGGCAGCAGGCTGAGGGTAGCAGACACCAACAGAATCAACAAACTCATTTGTAAAGCCAGTGATGTTGTGGGGATGGAACTGGACTCTCTGACGGTGGTGTCTGAAAAGAGGATGCTGTCCAAGTTGCATGCCATCTTGGACAATGTCTCCCATCCACTACGTAATGTACTGGTTGGGCACAGGAGTACATTCAGCCAGAGACTCATTCCACCAAGATGCAACATAGAGTGTCATAGGAAGTGATTCCTGCCTGTGGCCATCAAACTTTACAACTCCTCCCTTGGAGGGTCAGACACCCTGGGCCGATAGGCTGGTCCTGGACTTTTTTTTTTATAATTTACTGGCATAATCTACATATTACTATTAAACTGTTTATTACTATTTTTCTATTACTATTTATTATTTCCATGACTATGTACTATTTACTAATAGTAATATCACTATTACTATTACTATTTCTATTACTATTTATTATTTATGGTGCAACTGTAACAAAAACCAATTTCCCCTGGGATCAATAAAGTATGACTCTGACTATGAAAGTAGGCTGGTGAAAATGATCTCCGAACCTGCAGTGGAACCAGAGTTGAGGATTGTGACCTGTACCTCTCCTTCTCCAAGCTAACGTCCCAATCCTTCTCTCTGTCTGTCTCTCGCCTTTACTCACAGATTGCATTAGGTTCTAATGGGGGTCATTATAAATTTTCTCCCCCTAGAGCCAAAGGCAAATCAACTCAGCCTGGGGAACTTGGTAGGAATTTTCAAATGAATATTGCTGGTTTATCATGGTGTGATATTGCTAATGGACATTTAATTTTTCATTAAATTTGACCTTGCATTATTTCTCACTGAACTTTCACTCCTCACTCCAGCCAGGGACGATTGAAAAGGCTGTTTCAGATATCCGATCTATTGCTGTACCAATAGAAGATGGAGGTGTGCAGAGTGTGTGGCTGCTGACAGAGTAAGTGATGAGATTTGTAATATTCTCACTTTGGTTGTGGTTCATTTCAATAATTTTCCAGTTGGATTTGGAGAGTCAGAAGTATTGAGTAATGGTTGGTTAGTTGATGCTTGCTGCTGGATATCTTGCAAAGTTTGAGATCCAGGATCCATCAGATGTAATTGTATTATCCAGTGGGAAAACTTTCTATTTGAAGCCTATTCACTTTTCTTTGTGCGGTATTAGGCTGTATTTTCAGTAACCATTTTACATTTTGCCCAGTCATTCAGGACAGAGCAGGTTTCTACAAGGAGGTGATGTCTCAAGGGTTCATCATCTATTTGTGAGCTTTACACATTTGCTGTTGCTCAGTTTGAAGCGTAAAACCAGATGTTGTCAGTCTGTTCCTGTCTCCAAAATGTAATCAGACAGGAATCTTCCTCAGATTCGGATCCTGGTCCCTTGTTATCTTTGGGATATAGCTGAATGGTTTAAAATCCGAACATGTAGGCTCTATTGGCAAAGTCATTATGGTCATCTCACGCCGAAGCAAAATGCTACAGCTGCTCAAAATCTGATATAAATTACAAAATGCCACAAATACTCAGCATATCAGGCAGCATTGGGGAAGGTGTTTCCTGACCTGAATATTTCTGTCTTGTTCCATTCAATTCAATTCAAGATCAATTGTCATTCAAACATACATGGATACCCACGAGACAGTGTTACTCTGGGGCCAAGGTGCAAAACACACTACCAACAGTCACTCGGCATAAAGCTCTTGTAGCACATACAGGGTGGCAAGTGCCTAAACCTATCAGTAAGATGCAACCACGCAAAAGAAATAGTCCAGCCATGACTGCCACAGAAATCTGCAGTCAATTACAATCCAGCTTGTCTTCCGCCGATTGAACACTGGGAGGGGTGGTGGGGGCAGCACCGACTCCAGCCTGGACGCCACGCCACACCGTCTCTGGCGGAGTGCACCGCCACCGACGCCTCTGTCCTGACGGCTGTAAACAGGTGACACTGTGCCTTGAGGCATAGTCCTCGCACATATAAGCTATCAGTAAAATACAACCACACAAATATAAGTGTATATAGTTCAGACCCTGGTTCCATGAATGCTTCAGAAGTCCACAGTAGACCATGATACAGCTTGTACTGTGCCCATAGTGTTCAACTGTTTAGTTGTTTTTGCCCATTCTTGACAGTAAATAACAAAATATAATGTGTATTGAAGTAAATTAAACTGCCATCTCCATTCCTTTGTTTTGGGACTTTCCCACTGGTTTATAGTTATTGAATTTTCACCCACCTGATATGCTGGCATGGACTGTTCCTGGGAAGTGTGTAAGCATCAACATGCATATCGGGCACAGATGGCGTACTTGCCTTTCTCTGCTCTTTACAGTCAGGTAAACAATCAACAGTATTGGTGAGTAGTTGGAGGGTAGTAGTGAAAATCTGCCAAGATATGCCAACAATTTATGTTCTTGTATGCTTCTTTTATTGAACAATGTATCTGCACTTTATGAATGTGATTTTCCCCCCCCAACCGTGTCACAGGATCGACCACTGGAACAATGAGAAGGAACGCCTGGTGCTCATAACTGAGCGATCACTGCTCCTGTGTAAATATGACTTCATCAACCTCAGTTGCCGACAAGTTATACGAATTTCACTGAACGCTGTGGATACTATTTCCATTGGAGAGTTTGTTTTTCCTCCAAAGTCTTTGAACAAGTGAGTAGAAAAGCAAAATGTTTTATCTGATGTTTCTGCGCCGGACTTTTGGGAGATCGCATATTGGTTTGTGGCCTCATAATGATTTATAATAAAACTATTGATCACAATTGGAGAAAGTCACTAATGCCCATCTCCGCCCACTTACTGTCTATTTAATAGAACGTGTATCCTTGGATGCTCATCTCCCAGGTGTGATCTTTTACCTGTACTGTGTAATCCCACAATGTAATACCTGCCAATTTCTGCTATAGGTTCATAGACTTCATTTTTGTATACAGTATACATTCAAATATAACACCTTCAGTTCTAAGTTTACCACCCTTCTCAATTTTGTCTCCATGTTGCCTCAAGTTAATTTTTATCCCTTGCTAAGCTTTGTCTTATTCTTTATTCTGGAGAATTCAGTAACCTCCCCTGCACTCTTCTTCCCTTTACCTCATCATACTTTTCCAAGCTATTGAACCCACCCCCACTATTAATTTAAAGCCCAATCCACAACTCTAGTTGTGATTTGCCAGGAGCCTGGTCCCACCATGGTATGAATGGAGCCCGCCCCATTGAACAGCTCCCTGTTTCCCCAATACTGGTGCCAATATCCTACCTCTCCCACAGCATTCTTTGAGCCAAATATTTAACTCTAATCTTATTAATCTTGTGCCAGTTTGCATATGGCTTGCATTACAATCTGGAGATTATTGCCTTTTTAGTTCTGCATTTTAATTTAGACCTTAACTGCTCACATTCCCTCACAGAACCTCTATTTTTGTTTGTCCTACGTCATTGATACCCACATGGACTGTGACAACTAGATATTTCCCTTCCCAGTCCACATTCCTCTGCAGGTCAAATGAGATGATGAAACCTGAGCACCAGGCAGGAAACACAACCTTCAGGACTCTTGATCCTTGTGACAATTCCCCTAACTATGCTATCTCCAACCACAATTATATTTCTCCTCTTCTCCCTGAATGACTTCCTGAACCATAATGCCATGGTTCAGTTGCACTACAGTCCCCACTGTCATTCATACAGCAAGATTCTCAAACCTGTTGGACAAGCCCAAGGGCTGGGGCTCCTCCAGCACAACTACTATTTTTTTTTCCCCACTGCCTGCCATATTTGCAGTCACACCCTCTTGTCCCTGACAAAGACCTAATTTTGAAGTAGTTAGTCTAATGGGTGTGACTGCCTCCTGAAATGCGATATCCAGGTAACTCTCCTCATTGGAGCTCAGATTCCAGACTATCAGCTTTGAGCTTGAGTTCACAAACAACCAACACTTGCTGCAGATATGGCCACGGCAGTGGGGCCCACCAGTTCCCACATCACCTGATCCTGCATCCCTACTTTATTTAATCATTTGGAACTTGATATCTTTTTACCCACTATATATAAAAAAAACTTGCCTGTTACTCACTTATACCTCTTCGCTGAAGCCAATTGAGCCAAATCTTCGGACTGCCACTCCTACATTAGCCCTCTCACACAATGGCCACTGGAAAATGCTTGCTCCACTTTACGCTCCTTTTCTTTTATTGGCGGAGTTGCCACACAATTAGCCAATCATACACTTCTTTATAAAAATAAAGCTGCTAGCTCTTCCCCTTTGCTGCTCTGACTGCTGCAGTGAGGAAAAAGTACGAAGTACTTGCTGTGTATTTCAATCCTTCAAGTGCTTCCAATCTTATTCCGGATATCTTTCCCATTCCCATTATTGCCAATGATAATATTAAAAAAAAAAGGATGGAATGTAACTGGGTGATTGCGGATGAGCAAGTTAGTGGAACTGGGGATGGTGTAAAGGACTGTGTGTGTGTGTCTATATATATATATTATATAGTGTCTAAAAACAATTGGATTTAGATATATTACAGAAATGGGCAGAAAAGTGACATCTGGACTTTAATCCAGGCAAGCGTGAGATGTTGCACTTTGGGAGGTTAGATGAAGGAGGGATTATAGAGATGATGATAAACTCCTTAATAGCATTGAGATACAGAGGAATCTTGAGGTCCCAGTGCAGAGTTCACTGAAAGTGGCTTCCCAATTAGATAGTGGTAAAGAAGTCATATAGAATTCTTGCCTTCATTGTTAGATGGGTTGCGTATAAGGGTAAGGAAGTCATACTGTAGCTATTAAAAAAAACTTTAGTCAAACCGCAATTGAAGTTACTATATGTGGTTCTGGTCACCCCCTTAATAGGAAGGATATGGAGAGAGTGCAGAAGAGGTTTACCAGCTTGCTGGCCAGATTAAAAGGTATGAACTATATGGAGAAGTTGGACAGGCTGGGTTCCACTGTCTTGATTAGGGGTTCGCAACCTGAGTTCCACAGGCTCCTTGGTTAATGGTAGGGGTCCATGGCATAAAAAAGGTTGGGTACCCTGCTCTGAACTCTTGGAGACTGTAGGAAGTCCTGATAAAGCACTTGAAAATTTTGAGAGGCATAGATAGGGTAGACAATCAAAATGTCTTCCCCAGGGTAGGAATGTTAAATACCAGAAGATGTATTTAAAGGCTAGAGGGGTGATTTTTTTTTTAATGCAGAGTAGTAGAATAGGTTACCTGGGGTAGTAGTAGAAACAGGCAGTTTGGAGTTTGGTGTTTAGATAGACATGCATGATGGGCATGGAGCAATTATGGATGACACACTGGAGGACATTTAGTATAAATTGGCATCGGGATCAGCACAGCATGTGCTAAATGGCCTCTACTATTTTCTGTTCTAGAGTAAGGGAGGTGGTGACTGAATGGTCTGTTAGTCTGCTGTGAATACCATACAATTCAATAGTTAACCTATTGTACGCTGCACCAATCAGAAAAGCTCCTCACGAACATGGTCTAAAATACATAATAAAACCAAATTTATCTTGGGCAGTTTCTTAGGATCTAGGATGATTTGCTTCATCAGTCACTGTGGACCTGGAAAACCAGAGTAAGAACTCTTCCAGAGACAGGGCAGATTGGTTGGCTTGCAAGACAGCATACTGCTTATGCAAGGCGTCTGTAGTGCTCCCAAAGGATGGACTTTATTCTGTTCTCAATTCTATTTCGAATATTGTACCTTCATTCTGATTATTGTGAGCTTGAAATTCCCTTAAGTCAGTAAGGATTTTGCATTTTTTCCGACAAGGACATGATCACATCTCTGATTTTTCCCTTGTGTGTGGCAATCTCTTCTAGTGACTAGTTGGAACAGTGTCTGTTTCAAGATTTTGGAGTTTTTAATGCAAACCAAAATGCTTGGGCGTAACTGGGGCTTGAATGTTGGGGATGGCAGGGGAAGATCAACAGGGATAACCGATACCTGGAGAATTGAGGTTGTGCTATTTGAGGATTTGATCTTCAAACACCTTTTTCCTTGTAAGCTATTGTATCATCAGTCATGTGCTGTGTAGGGAATTGAAAGCAGCCATGAATTTCATATTCATGCAGCAGTGGGACTTAGTTTTGGGAAGTAATCCATAGTCATAGTCATACTTTATTGATCCCAGGGGAAATTGTTTTTTGTTACAGTTGCACCATAATTAAATAGTAATAAAACCATAAATAGTTAAATAGTAATATGTAAATTATGCCGGGAAATAAGTCCAGGACTAGCCTATTGGTTCAGGGTGTCTGACCCTCCATAATCCATAATTCCTTGCTACAAATTTTTGTCAGAGGCAATAGGACAGATTTATCAGTGACCTTAATTGCAGATATTGAGTGCAAGGCCTTTTATTTCAGCCAGTAGCAAAGGCTGAGCTCGAAGCCAAAGTTCTAAGTAAATTTACTATCAAAATACATGTCACCAAATACAACCCTTCATTTTCTTGTATGCATACTCAGCAAATCTATAGAATAGTAACTACAGCAGGACCAGTGAAAGATCAACCAGAATGCAGAAGACAACAAACTTCAAAATGCTAATATAAGTAAATAAGCAATGAATATCAAGAGCATGAGATAGTGAGGTTGAGTCCTTGAAAGTGAAATCATTGGTTGTGGGAACATTTCAATGATGGGGCAAGTGAAGTTGAGTGTAGTTATCCCATTTTGTTCAAGAGCCTGACAGTTGAGCTGTAGTAACTGTTCACAAACCTGATGGTGTGAGCCCTGAGGCTCTTGTACCTTCTACCTGATAGCAGCAGGGAAAAGAGCATGATCTGGGAGGTGAGGTGAGGATCACTGATGATGGATACTGCTTTCCGACGACACTTTCGTCTAGATGTGCTCAATGATTGGCAGGGCTTTACCTGTGATATACTGGGCCACAGCCACTACTTTTTGTGGATTTTCCTTTTGAAGTCATTGGTGTTTCCATACCAGGCTATGATGCAGCTAGGGAGCATGCACATATCCCAAATTCCCTGTATGATGCAGCTAGACTGCTGAGATGTGGCTGCTATAGGTTGAACAGTTTCCCATTACTACTGAAGGAAAAGTCAGCAGTGAAGAGCTTCAGTCACACATCGCAATCTCATATAGTCCACATATGAGAAGGCAGTAGGGGTAATGGGAAACCTCAGATGCTTTAATCATTTACTGCTGCCTTGAAACAAGTGTGATTGCTGTAACCACAGAGTAAATCAGAGTCTCTTCTTCCTCCCACTGGCTGATGAGTTTTTCCCCTTAATTCTACCATGGTGTTGTCAATACTGTGTGAAACAAACCATCTACTTTACATGGTCTGTTTTTGGCCATCAATTACTGGAAGGGAGAACTCTCTTCAACCCAGAATGTACTGTTGCTAACCACACTCACATCCCAGGATTGTAGATACTACAAACTTTTGAGAAGACAGATTAATTTCGTCAAAACAGGCTACATATAATTGAGAAGTTCATTTTAGAGCATTAATCTCTTCACGGTTCCTCATTATCACAGTTCAGAATCTTTTCATTGTGCCCACAGACTTTTTTGGAAACTATGAAACCACTTAGTTCCTATTTGCTTAACTGAGTCTATTGCTTTTTATGAAGCAGGAAAAGCCATTTCAAAAAAGGGCATTGGTAGGTTAATTGCTCGTTGTAAATTAGCCTGTGATTAGGGTAGATTAAATTGGAGATTGCTGGGTGGCATGGCTCAAAGGGCCTACTCCACACTGTATCTCAGTAAAAATAAAATGAATGAAGTGGAGCTTATTATTATTGAGTTACCACAACCCCAGCAGTCCCCCACTTTAACCCTAGCTTAATCATGGGACAATTTACAATGACCAATGAACCTACCAACTAGTAAGTCTTTAGACTTGGTGGGGAGGGGTGGGGGGAGAACTGGGGCACCCAGAGAAAACCTGTACGGTCACACAGAATGTACAACCTCCCTTGCAGACAGCAGTGGGAATTGAACCCCAGTCACTGGTACTGTAAAGCGTTGTGTTAACCACTACGCTACCATGCTGCCCTTATCATACAACTTATAAACACGAGAAGGTTTCAGATGCCAGAAATCCAAAGCAACACACTCAAAACTTGGCAGGTCAGGCAGTATATATGGAAATGAATAAACAATCAACATTTCAGGCCAATATCCTTCTTTGGGACTCGTACAATTTGTTTCATTTAACAGGAGAGAGGGACATGGGATTCGGGTTCAGTGGG
Source organism: Mobula birostris (assembly GCF_030028105.1). NCBI lineage: Eukaryota > Metazoa > Chordata > Chondrichthyes > Myliobatiformes > Myliobatidae > Mobula > Mobula birostris. The sequence goes on from NC_092396.1 coordinate 13,939,570, forward strand.
ACAAACGGGAGACGCCATCCTTTATTAATCGCTGGAATCCATGGTCCACTGACATGCCATATGCCACTTTCACTGAACATCCCATGGCAAATGCAGATGAGAAGATTGCATCTCTCTGCCAGGTAAGAAGTGATCAGCCAAAATGTTTAGGAAGAACATCTGATACTGATTAACCAAGGCAAATAACTCAGTAACAATTGTGTTGTATAACCCACTTTTTAATCTTTGGCCTTGAGTAAACCCATTGCCTTGACAGAAATTTGAAGATTCTCTTAATTTCTGAGATGTAACAGTTTATTTGTCCTGGAGTACTTGCGTTGAATTAAATGCAACTAAGTTTATCATAAAGCTAAATTCATAAATTTGTAGTAATTATCTTCAGTTATTGAATTGCAGAGGTTGTTTTAAATGCTAAAATACATTATCTAGTCACTGGTATTTTGAAATGGGTTGACTTTACCAATACTCTTAACTTTCAGCTGGAGAACTTTAAGACCCAATTAATCCAAGCAGTGAAGAAGGCTCACAAAGAGGCACCACTGCCAGGCCGGGCCAATGGAGTGCTGATCTTGGAGCGGCCTCTTCTCATTCAGACCTACGTTGGGTTAATGTCATTCATCAATAATGAAGCTAAATTGGGCTATTCTATGTCAAGGGGAACAATTGGATTTTAAAGGACCTGAGGTATTCCATATTGCCTCTTCTGCACCCTTTCAATTTGCATTATTCCAAGTTAGGAAATGGACACCTTTGGGTGCATGTCAGGAGTTGGAATAAACTGGGTGAGATCGCTCTTTCCTGAGAGCACAGCCAATTGTAGCATGTGGTGCAATGTTATTTTTAAGAACAGTGCTTCTGTAATATTGCATATTATACAAAGTGCAGCATTGCAATTGAAAAATGATTAGCACAGTCTCGTGCTTGTGTTGCAGATGTTTACTGATGGACTTGCTTCCTATGCTTGTTTTTGCAACCTACAGAAACTAGTCATATTTTAATTACTTTGTCATAATCGTCTGTGTTTTAGTCAGAGGTGAAAGTGGGGGGCCAGTTACTACAGTTTGCTTTCACTTCTTGATTCTGGTTCAAGTATATCACAAACAAAAGCAGATAGAGAAAAGCTGCATGTTTGGGTTTGAAATCAACCCAGATGTTGTCTTTTATGGTCATCCTGAAGCAAGGATGGTCTGACGCAGTCACTAAGTGACTGTGATGTACAAACTAATGTCATGTAGTCATCTGGTTAAATTTCTGGATTATTGATTCAAAGATGGGTTTGAATCTTGTTACTGTTGGGAAAACTTTCTAGTAATTAAATCTTGAACTTAAAATGCGAAACTATTGTTGTAAACCCCCATTTGGTTCATTAAAATCCTTCAAGAAAGGAGATTCATTATCCTTGTGTGGTATGACCTGTTTTCTCACTATTGACTTTTCAGGAGTAATTGGATTTAGAGAACAAATGGAGTAGTAGTGCCTACATCAGTCACTAATTCATTTACTTTCAAAGAAAGCTAATACTGCATGTAATAACTGAAGTTGTATTACTACATTTTATCCATACTGACCTGATGGCCAGAGACCATAGAACAGAAGCAATTCTGTAGTCTGGTATGGAAAGGTTCAGAAGTACAAATAATTTTCATTTCAGCAAGAAAAGTATACAAGTTGCATTATACTATAATAGGGGAAAAAAAAGTTGAGCAAACATTACCAGTCTAAAATCAACAACCTTGCAAAGGTGCAAGATTAACCATTCACTTTTACCAGCATTTGTAACTCCATTTTGAGACCAGTTATTTATGCCAAAGTTACTGTCTTCCATAAGTCATGAAGAAATGCATTAAGTATACTTATCCGATGTCCAAATAAAATGGCATATCAAAAATTGGAATACGAAATACTAGATATGCAGGATTTTGGCTGAAGAAAAATCAGAACCCATGAACAGCTAAAACTACTATAGTGGTAGGATACCATGCTGGTGAGGTGGTTAACATAAGAAATGGGAGCAGGAGTAGGCCATGTGGCCCCTTGAGCCTGCTCCACTATTCAATAAGATCAGGGCTAAGATCTAGCCTTGGACTAACCTCCCACCTACTTGCCTTTTGCCCATAACCCTTAATTCCCCTACTACGCAAAAATCTATCCAACCTTGTCTTAAATATGTTTACTGAGGTGGCCTCCACTGCTTCATTGGGCAGAGAATTTCACAGATTCAGCACCCTCTGGGAAAAGCAGTTCCCCATCATCTCTGTCCTAAATCTATTCCTTGAATCTTGAGGCTATGTCCCCTAATTCTAGTTTCACCTATCAGCAGAAACAACTTTCCTGCCTTTACCTTATCTATCCCTTTCATAATTTTGTTTCTATAAGATCTCCTGCAATGCTGACATCCCACGATGTTAGCGCAATGCTTTTACAGCATGGGACATTTTGAAATTTAATTCTGGTGCCGTTCTGTAAGGAGTCTCTGTACGTCCTCCTTGTGGAATGTGTGTTTTCCCTGGGTGTCCTGGTTTCCTCCCACAGTCCAAGGATGTACTGGGTAGATGAATTAGCCATTGTAAATTAGTTTGGAGTTAATTATGGTTGTGGAGGTGCTGTGGTCTGAAGGGCCAATGCTGCACTGTCACTAAATTAAATGAACTGAAGTGCAATTTAAGTACCCTGACTAGAAAAGAAATCACTGCTCAATTGTGCCTTTGAAATTTTTTAAATCATTAAATTTCTAATTAGTTGAGTTAGCATTGGAATAAATATGACTCTCTTAAGGAAGTGCTTGATTAGCCCCTTCAAGAGATGAAAATTACATATATTTAGTCTCCTATTACAGGATTAATGAGCAAATTGTTGTTGAATGGGCATGGTAAACCATATAGATGTGAATACAATGACAAACAAATGCCCACAACCATCACCAGACCACTCAATAAGGTAAAGAAAACTTTCACAATATTAAAGCAATAATATTTCATTGTTAGGTAAATGCATGGTCTAATATTTGGCACCACTGACCTTCACCGAATTATCCCAGCCTATGGCATTACAACAACTCCTATAAAGCAGAAATGGGAGTTATTGACCTTCCTGCTTAACATTAACTTATAAACACATTAGTTCAACGTCTCATAGTAAAGAAAGTGGCATATTTGCAAACTACGTTCACACTAAACTTAAATTGTTGTGTTAATCCACCAGATACAAGCAATTGAAAAGATGATTTAAGTAGAATAATGCATCATCTGTATTCCAGTGTTTTGTATTTTGAAGCTATCACAAATATTAATAAAGCTATTAAATGTGAAATATTGTATGTAGTTATTATCCTTTTTCAAAAATGGAGGTGAAAAGCATAATATTATCAGAAAATTGTTAGAATCAATACTCAGTGGTATATTTAAAATATTGTTAGCAGGGTCAGTATAACAGCAGAAGAATGAGGAAATTTTCTGACAATGTTATTTTTACTTTGAGGAAGTCTCAACTGGAGAGCACAAGACAGCAGAATTCAGCCAATTGGCCCATCAAGTCTGCTTCACCATTCCATCATAGCTGATTTATCATCTCGCTCAATCCCATTCCCTTGCCTTTTCCCCATAACCTTTGCTGCCCTTACTAATCAAGAACCTATCTACCTCTGCTTTAAATATACCTAATGACTTGACTTTCTCAGTAGTCTGCAGGAATGAATTTCAAAGGTTAAGTAAATTCCTCCATCTGTTCTAAAAGGGCCACCTTCTTTTCTGAGGTTGTGCCTCCCAGACTCCACCATGTACACTCCTCGATTTATGACTTTCAATATTCAATAGGTTTATCATGAGATGCATAGAGTAAATGTGCACAGTACTTTCCCCAGGAGAAAGGAATCAAAAATAGGTTTAAGATGGGAGTGGTTGAGGCAGGTACAGTAACATTTCAAAGAAATTTGAACAGGAATTAAGAGCAGAATTTGGCCCATTGAATATCTTTAGGATAGAACAGTAGATTTTTTTTGGACTTCAATGCATTCAATAACAGGATAATTCATGAGTCCATATTGAAATGACAGTACATTCAAATTAAGTTTTGGAATGTAGATTATCAATTGAACCATTAGCTTTCATTGAAGGGAAAAGCAGGTGATCCTGTTGTGCAGATAATTTTCATCTCTATTGCATTCCCAGCTGTTCTCTTAACATGCCATTTGTTTAAATTATATTTTCTAACAAATTATGACAAGGAAGCTTCACACAAGCCAAGTTTAACATTGTTCTGTATCATTGAACAGATTGAGATGCGCAACTGGGAATAATTCAAACCACCTTAGATTAAAAGCTTAAATTAACATTTCGTATTACTCCCTAAACCCTAGCAAAATTCCAAACCTCCACCAATAGCCTAAATAATTTTATAATATTGCATAATAATAGAAAAATGTAAATTTTATTTAAATCAAATTCTACAAAAACTTACACGCAAGATTGAATGATTCCATAGTATGTCATTAACTGATCTTTATATACACAACAAATGAAGACGAAGTTTGTACAATAGACATACCAATTTGTTTCATATGGCTAATTTTTCTATGCCATGCAAGGACTTTTAAGTTATCAGCAAACTAGTTTACAAATGTGCAAAGCTTGTGCAGAAAACATAAACTTAACTGCACAACATGTGATAGCTAACAGCATTAAACTCTAGAAAATATATTGGTTAGGGTTAATAATGTATTAAAATTAAGTAGAAAAGCAGCAGGGTGAAGTCAGTTCTTGGCATTTCAATATGAACTAAGCTTTTACTTTTTTAAATCTTAAATCAGATCATTCCTGTTGGATCAATGAATAAAACATAATTTTTCAGGCAGTGTACTAGTGGTCTCCACCACTTAGTTAGGATGCAGCAGAATATACACTATTCAGTACAATAGAACAAAATGGCCTTCTGTGCTGCCTGTTTCCATGATAGCTTAATATTAATTCAACATTACAGCAGCATAAAATGAAACAAACAATTTTAAGTCACTTAGTTCATAAGAACGAGTAACTTAAGACAGTGAAATCACACAATCAAGGTTTACAATATGCAGAATTTTAAAACAATGTCATGGCACATGGCAAAATGTCTAGCTGCAACCCTGAGACAAATGCAGCCATATTTTAATGAATATAACAAGAAAGATCTACAATTTTACATTGATAGTTGCCTAAAACACCCATAAATGATGTTTGCATCTTTGAGAAACTATATACAACTCTCCTGTTTGAAGAATCATATTTACATAGTGCCTTTCACTTGCATGAGATGTGCCAAGATCAATAAAGACATTTAATTAGTCAACTTTTATAACAAAATCCAAATTTTTTTTGTTACACAATTTGGGAGTTTTTTTTTCAAGCAATTTCATCTTTTCTTCAATCAATAAGCAGACATCTTTCCAAGGAAAACTAAGCAATTTATCATGAGGGAAATGTTGACCAATTTACAAGGAACCAATGTCAAACAGAAAAATATTTCAGTCAAGATTTGAGTTTTGCTGAATTCATAGAATATGTACTATTATTTTTTTTAAAATAGCTTTGGTACCTAAAAATAGTAAAAGAATATTTTTCACATTTTAATTTCCATTTCATAAGGAGCTGGTAGTGTTTCAGGGTTCACAATGCCCTTGATACATGGCAGAACCAGTGTGAACTTGTACTTTCATTTCTTAGGAGCAGATTGTTAACTTGCATCTTCAGGTTCCAGATAACACACACACATTTGATCCTTACTCATTAGAATTAAGGAGTCTCCACTGGGATGCCATTGCAGTGATAAAACCTGGAAACTTCCTGCAGAAAGAGTTCAGATTTTAGAAAGATATCAAGGGAAAAGTAGTACTAGTTAAGAAAGCACAAAATATACATTCAGAAGTCTTTAGACTCTTCAGTGCCTCTATCTTTACCTTCAGCTGGTACTTGCACAGATAGACACCCTGCAGGAGACCACAGGTAGACTTTGTTGCTGCCAGTACAGATGGCCAACCGGGCTCTACGTGGGTCCCACTGGAAGGATCTCACAGCAGATATTTGTTCCAAAACCACAAATTGCTTCAGCCTCTGAGCATCCCATATCCACACAGTATTTGGCATGTTATCTTGTACAGGAGAAAAAGACAGGATAAGTGAACTATCCTGTTATTTGTTACAATTAATAAAAAAGGGAACATAATGTTACAAACGAGGATTATCAAGATTCCAATGATTCTTTTGAAGTTAGCCTACAAAGAAAGTGGTAAACAAAAGTACATTAAAAATATCCTATTATCAATCATACTGTATTAAATGTAGTCATTTGTAAAGGGAGGAATTCTAAGGAATACATTTTGCCAAAGCTTTAGTTGAGCATCCAAAAATGCTACATTGACTGCAGATTATAGTAAGGAATGAAAATGTTAAAAGTTCCAGAATTTAACACATCTTCCAGCCAAGAGTTCATCAAATGCAAAGTAAAACAAAAACAACTGTTGCTTCATATAAAACATAACTGAAAGCACTGCTTCCTGTGTAGAGATATTTTACATCATATGGTGAGTGTGCTGACCACAATAAATGACACAATTCTCAAAAATTAAACTTAACAAAAGTTCAACAGCAGGGAACAATTTAGTCCAGCAAAAAAAAATGTACAGCAAATTAACTCCCTTAGCATTATTCCAAACAAAGGCACAGACTGCTTAGGAAAAAAACTACAGAGGCAGCTTCACGCACTGTAGTGAACAAACACTAAAATAAAATGACAGAAGACTCCGAGGGCATTTTCACTTCAGCCTTTTCTCTTGCTAGAGGTGCCTGCCTCCATCCATATACTACTAATTACAAACACAACTGAATGAGTGCATTTTACACCATTCTGCACATTCCCTGCAAGGTCAGTACTACTTTCAAACACAATTTAGAAAACTAAATATGCACACCAATTCAAACTGCCATTCCTAATTGCAGATCAAGTCTTAAAGTCTACTAAAATGATCTTTAACCCACCATATTGCTCCTACTAACATACCATTTCTGGTTGCCAAGAAACGGTTGTCTGGACTGAAGGCAATCATCCCAACACCCAGTTTAGGATTTGCGCGATCTGGATCAGGCTTCACTATTGGGACTTGAACTGGAGGCTGGCAAATCTCATCTGAAAAGAAAGAATCAGTAAGAGAAAGATAAATGTAGTGTTTTAACTAAATATGACACTGAGCCCTGTAAATTACCACAGGAAAAGTGAAGTTTTGTTTTGGGATCTTTTGAAGTACTAGAATGACAACATTTCTACTCACTAAACAAATCTGACTTGGATATTTTACTTCCCACAAGCTCAAAAATTTCTGATACCCCAGCTATTCTTGGAAGTAAATACTAAAAAGCATGTTAGCATTCAGATTGGGGAGATTTGAAAGAGACATTGAGATTTGAACTGCATGCATAATACCGAAGGGAGCTGACAGCTTCAGCATTAGTAAGTGAGAAGGTGGAGTTTGAACTCAGTAGGAGGTTTAGGTGTCCAAAGGAGAAAAATTAACCCTTATGTCTGACGATACATGATTTTATTGCACATGAGCACTGGGCTCTGTACAATAATATCATGCACTCAGAAATACCAGTCATAGTGACATACCGCACAGAAACAGGTCCTTCTATCTACCAACTCGGCACTCAAACCTGAAAATGGCTTTCAGTATGCAAGTTTGAACAAGCTTGTTTTGGTCCTTCAAGTCTGGTCATTTGCTGAATGTACAGATTAACTGTGGGACAGTGATTTATTATGACAAAATGATCCTCAAGAGAAAAGAATTGGGTATACTATACTAACAGTCATACTTTTACTTGGGCCACACATTCACAAAGGCCTCCTTATTTAGAGGCAATAGAATTTGAGAAGAGTTTAACTAATACAACAACCTGCAGGCAAAGGAGTTTATTTGTTCGATGCAGATTTGCATGTCAAAAAAGGAAGAACACTCGAAAAAGATCAACTCACCAAGCTTCTGTTTTTTCAAATAAAGATTGTGTGGGCTGAATATGGTTGTGAAATTGTGTGAAGTAACAGCTGGTGGGCTGTGATTATCTAAAAATCAGATGTATTCCAGGAGTGTATATTCACTTTCACATACTGTACATATTTGGTTTTACCTCACAACAGTGCTTAGAAAAGTTAAACTAAATTTAGCTTAAATTGCTTTACAAGATTCTGTTGGAGTGCGAGCAAGTGTGGAAGGGGAATAACATTTTAAACACATTTACTTAATTTGCTTGACCTTCTGTCAGAAAACCAAAGAGGAAATATTTCATTGCTATATTTACAAGTTTAAAACTGCAGACCAATTTAAAAATTTTACAGCTAAAGACAAGGCACAGAAAGTGGGTCAAAACAAGATTACAGATGCTGGAATCTCAAGTAAGAAGAAACAAACTGTTGGAAGAACTCAGCAGATTGAGTCACATCTATGGAGGCAATGACACTCTGCAAAGTAAGTGTGAAGCTGAGCCCAAGTAATTGGAACCTTACTGATACAATTTCTTAATTGTGCTGAATGAACTGAGCAATCAATAGGAATGCTCCAATAAAATCACAGCCTCCTGGGCTAGCTGGTGGGGATTAGAGATATGAAGTAGGCTTTTTGCTATCTGCCATAAATAGAATAACAAATTCTGGGCCTGAACAGATCAGGTTCAATCCACCAAGTGCAATTTCCCATCTGCTAAATCAACAAACTATGCTCTTATGGGGAAATTTCTCTGCACTTCCTTTCAGAGACAGTAGGCAGTATGAAGAAATAGTAACAATTAACATTTCATGGGTAACACATTAATGATGAAAATAGATAAGTAACAAGATTCAGATTTATTTATCACATGTACGTCGAAACGCAAACGTTTGTATCAATGACCTAAAGCTGCCCACAAATGTCACTACACCTTCTGGCGCCAACTCAGCACATCCACAGTGCTCAGCAGAACAACACACAACATAACAAAACAAGCCCCTCTCCTCCCCTCCCAACACACTTGGACAGTCCTCCAACTTGTCAGGGCTCAAGGCCTCAGCTATTAGGGTTTGACTTACAATCTTTGGTATCGACTGCTGGACTAGTTGATGGCAGGACCCCGAACTACAGGCTCGCCAATGGACTGGCCCTCATGCCTCCTGCTTGAACCCACCCACCGGGCTCAGCTAACATCCACAGATGTCCTTCATCACCAGCCCACGTAGCTGGCCTTCCACAGTGTAGTGGAGGCCGAGACTCCAGATGTCCTTCGTCACCTGTACACATTACTGGACTTCAAACATGGAGCCTGGAGCAAAGGCATGCCTCCTAACCTCCCCACATCTTTGACCCTAAACCCTAACCTGACCTGCACCTCCCATCTCTGTCCCCAAACCATCTCTATGAACTTAAAAATAAACTAACTGTGTACTATTACTTACATTTACTTTCTGAGCTGAACAAGGAACTTGCTCCAGTTGCAAGTGGAGGAAGTGACAAAACTCCAGCGGCAATGTCTGGGCGACTTTCAAACTCCTTATAAATAACCTATAAGCAGAGGGGGGGGGGGGGGGGGGGAGTTAGAAACTGCCACAGCAAAAATCTCTTATGCTTGCTTTTCTTACCTGCAACTGAAGATAACTAAGAAAGTACAACATACACGGGGGCTACCAAGCGATTGGGGTAAGCACGGAGATTGCCATGCCCATGGTCATGCAAGGATGTAGTATTCCAGTACTTAGCTAATTACAGCTTCAGATTCCAAATTATCTTCTTTTGTACTGAGTTGGCTGTTTTGGTTAATGCAGTGATTTAATATTTTGCAATTTCACCCAGAGTGGGAGACATTCAAAACAGAATCCCCCAAACTTCTATGGAACAGGTAGTCTACCTTTTCTAATATTGTTCCACACTGACTTAAATACGTTATTCTTTTCCCCCCATCATTCCGAACCATGAAAAAAGCAGACTTAGAACATGGGAGAAAGTCTCAGTTGCATAAGGAAGCAAATGAAGAACATTTGTATACATTTGACTTTCACCATTCTGATTGCTGATCTTGTCTACTTATTCAGATGGACTATAATGCAATATAGTCCAGTACTGGAATAATTACCTCTCCAGCTTACAAATATTTCAGTAACAATTTGGCTATGTTATTTGTTACAGAACTTAAACTCTACTTAACATTCATCACAAATTACCTTCATGGACTGATAAATACTAATTACTTGAATATCAAGCATCTTAAAGTTCTTAATAAGATCTAGTGAATTTTAATGATGTTGCCAAGTCCAGTTATCATTCTACATTATTGATAAACATAGATAATATAAGATAAATTTCATTTTTTGGTGACTTTGGCTGTGGAATAAACTTTAACCAAGTTAACCAAAGAACTCCTTTCTCTTATTTTGAAAGTGTCAGGGAATGTTTAAGGTCTCTTGAACAGGCATATGGGATTTAGTTTAATGCCCAACCACTTAACATTTATAATGCTAGAGTACCACTAAAACACTGGAGTATCTGCAGAAAATTGTTCAAACATTCAAAAGCAGCAGCTTTTTCAACTCAAACATTGTTCTTTCATTTCAAATAACCCACTCCCACCCTAATTTAGAAAGAACCACTTACTTACACTTTTAGAGTCTTTGATAGTTGGAAGATGTTCCAATTCCACAATCATTCTCCAGGTCACGTGATTTAAAATTCTTACCTAATTCATTGTGAGATCATTATAATTAAAATTTCTTTAAATAACAAAATTCACATAGAATATTTCAAAATAATTAAGGTCAAAAATTCTCAAAAGAGGGGCTCTTTATCTTAGCAAAAGTTGGACAAGACTGTTCACAATACTCAAGGCGGAGCCTCACCAATGTCTTATAAAGCCTCAGCATCACATCCTTGCTCTTGCATCCTAGACCTCTTGAAATGAATGCTAACATGGCATTTGCCTTCCTCACCACCCACTCGACCTGCAAATTAAGCTTTAGGGTGTTCTGCACGAGGCCTCCCAAGTCCCTTTGCATCTCAGATTTTTGGATTTTCTCTCCATTTAGAAAATAGTCTGCACATTTATTTCTACTACCAAAGTGCATGACCATGCATTTTCCAACATTGTATTTCATTTGCCACTTTCTTGCACATTCTCCTAATCTAAGTCCTTCTGCATCCCACCTGTTTCCTCAACACTACCTGCCCCTTCACCAATCTTCGTATGATCTGCAAACTTGATAACTAGCTTTTTTCCACCTCTCCCTCCATAACTGTTGCTGCATATTTTGCTTTAGTGTATAAATTTTGATTATGATTTCCCATCATAATCCATCTAAGCCAAATGTTCTGTAATTTCTCTCAGGAGACCTTTCCACCTCTCTAAGACTTTGCTAGAAAGTCACCTTGTTGTCAAAGCTTTCAGCAACACTTCTTAAAGCCACAGTCCCAAATAACATTTAGTTCTGCATCAATTTTTGTCTCGTTATGTCCCTTGTGAAGTCCAGTGGGTGGGTTTGTTATATTATATGGTGACATATATGTACTTTGATCATTTTACTTTGAACTACATATATACCGTCAAATGAAACAACATTCCTCTGGACCAAAACACAGTACATACAACTCACAGACACCAAAGGTAATATTACCACTAAGAGTTCTCTCTGAAAATGTTTGTTGACATTTATTTGCTTTCACCGATTTCTGACAAGATTTGTTAGTTAGCTATTAACTTTCTATTTCACATCTCTTACCTTTTCATCATAGCTGCCAATGGCCAGAAACTGGCTGCTCGGACTCCATGCAACAGATTTCACACCAAGAGACCACTGGTATGCACTGTATGTGGATAGCAAGCGCCCATCCAATGAGTATAAGAGGACTTTATACTGGAAGGACCAAAAAAGATCTTACTCAGTATTGAGGGTGGCAAATGTGTGGGGTGAGGTACAAAAACTAATCAAAGCAATTCTACATATTGAAGTGTGTAAGAAATCAAAAGGAATTTCATTTAAGAGTCGAGAGTGGCAGAGGGGAAGTCAGTACTCAGAAACTTGAGTTCGTTCTGCCAATTCCTACACTTCGTCATTAATGTTTAAGTAAAAACCATCTTGCATCTCTCTGCCATATTTTAGATCTTCTGTACATCCAAATCATTTTACAGCCAATTCAAGTTCAAGTTTATTGTCATCAACCATACAACTTCACTCTACCCATTACTGAATGTTCTCACAACCTATGGACTCACTTTCTAGGATCCTTCATCTCATGTTCCCAATATTTATTACTTATTTATTATTATTTAGTTTTTGTACTTACACAGTTTATCTTTTGAACATGAGTTGGATGCCCAAGTTGGTGTGGTCTTTATTGATTCTATAATTGTTATTATTCTATCATGGATTTATTGAGTATGCCCTAAGAAAATGAATCTCAGGGTTGTGTATGGTGACATGTATATACTTTGATAATACATTTACTTTGAACTTGCATATATGCCACTAAATATATTTAGGCATATATTTTAAGGGAGGAGAAGACGGCGGTGCAACGGCAGCACACACGGCCTCTCCAGTGATGAATATCTGTCAAGTAGGGGACCGTGCACAATTCTGATTTGATGGAGACGGATGTGAGAGTACGGAGGAACATCTGGAAAACTTCTGAAATGCCCGCTTCGCTGCCACTGCTGCTGCTACTACTGTGTGGTAACCAGAATCTCCGAGGCTGAAGGCCCCGAAGTCCTCGGCTTTGCTTGTTTCAGCGGCCAGGGCTAGGTTGAAGGCACTCGGCAGAGGATGGCGCTCAGGAGGCTGTATCGGAGGGGCCGGTCGGAGGCTTAAAGTTTTCGGATGTATGGACTCAGTGTTGGCTGTGATCGGCTGCTTCCAAGGCATCGGCCAGTTGACGGTGCCTGGAGGTTTATGGCAGGGAGTTTCTCCCTTTTGCCGCCTGCTATCGGGGACTTGGGAGTCGATCGACTCAGGGACTTTGAGATTTTTTTTTACCGTGCCCATGGTTTGTTCTTCATCAAATTATGGTACTGCTTTGCATTGCTGTAACTATACTTATAATTATGTGGTTCTGTCAATATTAGTCTTTGGTTTGTCCTGTTTTCTGTGATATCACTCTGGAGAAACATTGTATCATTTCTTAATGCATGTATGCATTTCTAAGTGACAATAGAAGAAGACTGAGTGTTCTCGTAATCTAAATGAAACAATGTTCCTCTGGACCAAGGTGCACAACACAGTATATATAACTCACACACAAAGATAATATTACCACAAATAAATTAACAAGTAATAAAATGCATTTATGACACTAGTCAAACAGTCAGCAGTATATACTACTGCTGCTTCATACACGATGAGACGTGGATGGTGCCAGGGATTTCTGGAGATTCATGACCTGGAGGAGGAAGCTATTTCTAACAATCTAATGCTACAGTACCTCCTGCCTGATTGTCAGATGGGAGGGATCATTGACAATGCTAATATTTCAAAGCCAATGAAATTCTTTGAAAGCTATTATCACCGATGTATCAGATAATTTCAAAAAGTTCCATCAAAAGGCACACTAAATTATTTGGGTGGGTTTAAAAAATGATTTTAGTTGAAGGGATAAATGTTGATCAAAACATCAGAACTTCTTTTTCTTCAATAGTAGCTGCTAATATCCACTTGGAAGCATTGACATACCTTTTGTTTGATGTTTCAGTACAGTGATGATACCCATAATCTACTTGTTCAGAGGTAAGTATGTTGTCACTGAATCAGGGCTGATACTTGAGGATATCTCAATGCAAGCTCTCCCATTTTGCACTTGATGGCTTTGGAGTTTAGAAGAATAAGAGAATTTGCTTGAAACCCACTGAATATTAAAGGCTGGGCTAGACTGGACACAGAGAGGATAGTGAGAGAGTCTAGGACCAGAGGGCACAGCCTCGAATAGAAAGATGGCTCTCTAAATCAGAGATGAGGAGTTTCTTAAGCCAGAGGGTGATGAATCTGTGGAATTAATTGCCACAGACGGCTATGGAGGTCAAGTTATTGGGTATATTTAAAGTGGAGGTTGATAGGTTCTTGACCAGTAAGTAAGGGCATCAAAGATTATGCAGAGAAGGCAGGAGAATGGGTTGGGAGTGAAGATAATCGGCCATGATTGAACGCCAGACCAGACTCAATTGGTTGAATGACATAATTCTGCTCTTATGTCTTATGGCCAAATGGACTACATGTTGGTGTGATTTTAACATTTCAAATTCTGTTCTATTAAAAGGCCAAGAACTCCATGTTAACCATTTCCTGTTGACTGGTAAACTTTATTCCAAATTTACTTCAAAACATTCAGTTATTTTAAGGGAAGTAACGTTTCATGCTATTTGACAGTTATCAAATATTTGAACTGCACCCCTCCACCCCTCAGAGGAGTTACTCACTTCCAAACAGGAATCCCAGACTGCCAACACACAGCCATTCGGTGAAAATTCAATACCAGCTAGGTCCTGAGTCAGAGCTTCAAAATGCTGAAATCACACACAAAAGCTTAATGATAAAAGTGAAGGCATTTACGACATTAATTTCAGTAAAGCTGACTTTAAACAGATACTTACTTAATACCATTTACAAAAATACAAGAAGGTAATGCCAGAATTATGTTATATTCAGATCCCATGATTTTACTATTTGTGAAATGAAGCTGCTGGGAGGTGCAGCATAGGAAAGTGATGCAGACAACTAAATTGCTCCATTATGTGGCAAATTGCATAATAGCTTAAATCTAAATATTGTTTAAACTCAATCCAGATTAAGGTAGAAATTTAGATTGTTCCAGAGTTTAAGTACGGGAAAATAACAAAATTCAGATTGCTGAAAGGCATTAATCAGAAATTTCCTACCAGCACAATACGATTTGATTTATTTGGAATATGAGGGATAACAGTGTCACTCCTACTTAATCTATCTGTACATGATTCAAACTCTATGACTATGGTCTGGCTGAAAATCACAAAGAGTAACAAAGACATTCTATTTTCTAGCACAACTAATGTTTATCTTAATAGACTTTTTTTTAGAAACACTTTTCTTCCAGTTGCCAATGATCTTGCACTTGGAAAAATTTCAATTTTATAAGTGTAGAAAATTTGAACTTAAAACCTGGAACAATTTTACCTGATATTTCCAGAACAGTGCACAAGAAGCAAAAATTAGTATCGGGTCATACATCTCTTAATAAGGAATAATGTGTGTGCTTTTATAAATGAAGTTAATTACCCTCAGCAGCTGCAACTCACTGCACACAAAGATACTTATGTAATCCTTGCAGTCCCTTCTCTCGGCCAGTGCCATGTAGCGGCCATCCTTAGTGAAATCCACCCCTGAAGATCATAAGCAAGAATTTAATACATGCCTTTTATTAGATTGCCAAAATCTTAAGGTTTTATGCAATTACATGCACAAAATTCCTAAAACCCAATCACCATTATTAGCTACAACTACATGAAAGCTTTGTTAGAACTGAATGTTTTAATCACAGCTTTTAAAAGAACTTTTAATATCATTTAAAACAAGTGTTTATAAACTCAATAATATTATGCAAATGCAAAATAGATCCCCTCACATACCCAAAAGAATTCAACACAATAGCATTCAGAGACTACTTCACATTAGTCCAGAAAGTTAACCAGGCATTTCCAGGTGCATGTTCCTGAGATTATATGGTCTTCCCAGAATCATGTCAAACTGGGTACCTGCCAGTTAGGCAAATTACTCGCATTCATTCTTGGGTGTCATCCCTACTTAGCTATGTACCCTAGTTCCGGGATTCCAAAACCAATTATCATGCATCAACAGCATCACAGATCAGTTTAGCTAACAAACTACAGTTGATACTTGAAGATTACTTCAAACTTGTATTTTTAAATTCTTTTTGGACCTACTCAAACTAACATGACTTGAAGTTTCAAATTATAGCAATGCAAAAATCTATTCCTCATTGTTATAAACTACAATGGTTCAAATAGAAAACAAAAACATTTGCCTTTTGAGAACTTGTCAAAAACCTGCGGATGGTAACATACATGTGAATTTTCCTTAAAGGAGGTAATAACTATGTTCGTTCTTAAGCAGCACATTGTCAATAAAGAAGATTGATAAGTCCACATTTTCCTCAAGGTGATCCAAACTTACTCTAAGACACAAAGGCTTGATAGAGTACTTGGAAAGATGACGTTACATGATGTGATCAGAGTACGGACCTTAAATACAACAGTCACGAAGGAATCCGGGAGAAACTGCCTGAAACTCAAGCATACTGAATACTCTCTGACATGGAATACTTGGGGTGATTGTCCAGAAACATTAAAATATAAACCAAGAACTTGAAGCAGAAAGGAAGAGAATGATATAATGATATAGTTATCAGGAGCATAAATGGCAGGATAGTTGGACCAAGCGACTGGTTTCACTGCTACCTAACTATTCAAAGCTGAAGATATTCAGTCTGTATTTACAGTCACCTGGTGGTAAAGACTGGTATTTTACAATTATTCTCCGGTCAGATAGGAGACCAAAGGATGGTTGGTTTCAGCTAAAAGTGAGCAGTGATGGTAAGGATTCCAATGTACAGTTAGGTTAATCAATCTAAATTTTGCTTATTTCTCCTCCTCAGCTATTTGGACCATGTTGATTCTTTCCTTCTCCCCATTCCTTCAATTCCACATTACTACAGCCTCTAAGACAGGCATGCAGTGGTCCAAACAGGTAGATATTCAATCATTCCTCCTGAGGAAACTCAACTTAAGAAAGCAGCCTGTTTAAGATCAAAAGTTGCATGGTGGAAAAAAACTACAATCCACTTGAAGTGTCCTTTATACCTACTTTGAATATGCACACGAGGATTCTCCAGGAAGTTCTTTTATATTTCACTTTCTCTAATATCTACAGTACAATTCCAGAACTTCCTGAAAGAATAATGAACAATAGCCAACCTTCATACACTAAATAGGATTAGGAAAGGCCCAATAAATAATAAAAAATATCATACATACATCCTGGACTGAAGTATAAACAAACTATGAAGTGTTTACATTTGTCCTTAATTCCACAAGATTAACACTTCTTATGTCATCCTTTGAACCAACATTGTTCCTCTACTTACCATGCTGACAAGCTTTGGGATACTTGATATAAGATACAGATTTGGTGCACAACGACCAGACGGTGATTCTCAGCTGTCAAGATAGATAAACATTTATTTCATTGCTGCAGCAAGTAAGAATGCAGGGACTCCAACTCAACTGCAATCCTGCAGAAATTGATCTATGCAGGCTTGCTGACTACATTTCTACAATGAATAACAATTCCATCTGAAGAAATTACGAAATTCTGTGCAAGAACTTAATTTTCAGCACACTGCTCATGTGGTAACCCTAATGTGATATTTAACCTAAATACAAATGCTAGACAGTTCCAAATATAGGAGCATTATAACAAGTCAGTTCAACTTTTATGAAGAGTGTTGCAGGTTATCCCTAAATCTTGAGATAGGGAATGGGGTAGAGGGGAAAAAAAAAGTGGCAGGCCAAGCTTTCAGACAAAAACTCTCTCTCATT
The DNA here is from genome assembly GCF_030028105.1 of Mobula birostris. Classification (NCBI taxonomy): domain Eukaryota; kingdom Metazoa; phylum Chordata; class Chondrichthyes; order Myliobatiformes; family Myliobatidae; genus Mobula; species Mobula birostris. Next base: position 13,957,188 of record NC_092396.1, read on the forward strand.
CAACTGAATACTGTATGTGTCATTATCTGATGCAGAAGTAATAAAAAAAACCTAAAATTCTGTAACCAGCTGAGTTACCAAACTGTTCTTAAAAATCTTCTGCCAGCACATACTTAAAAGTCCTCCCACAATTTAATTTGTAGCACATATTTCTATTTACCTTAAAACAATCTATAAAGCACATGGAATATTGTAGCTTTGTGGAGATTTTCTTATTACAATGCTGGCAACACAAAGCAGCAATAGTTTTAATAAAGTCAGCACTAGACAGTTACACTTCAACTCCTCTCCACAAGTGGCTGCACATAAAGATAGTAATGAACCAAAATGTACTGCAAAGTTGATTCCTAAGATAGGGCAAGTGGACCAACCTCCACCAATCAGTTGGTTTTGGAAGCAGCACAAAATGATAGACAATACTTGGTCCAAAAATGTTTGGTGGAATATACTGGTATAATGCACAGTGGATAAAGCCTAAACCGTGACCATCCCTTGCCTAGTATAAAAATTTCAGCAATTTACTAATGTTACTGACTGACCAAACAACTTTGGCCTATGGAACCTCTTCACCAGTAGTATCAGCAGCTCCATGAGAGGTGAGCAAGGTGTGTATGTGAAATGCATGCATGCGCACATTGGGGGAAGAGGAGAGAGGCCCAAAATAATGTTTGGCTGGTAATATACCACAAGAAAACTCAAAATTATACCTCTTACTTACAAGCTGATTAAATTCAAAGATGTCTTGATGTTGTAAGATATTAAGGATTTTTTAAAAATGTTTAAAAACTGAACACAAAAGGCATTTTAGTTCCAGCTGTACAGCTCTCAGCTGTTGTTTCACAAGAGAAAGTGATCCTGAATTGTGCCACTATACTGTATAGCCACTTTTAAAATAGAATACAAGTTGCTGACATTGTCTAAACATGGTAACTCAAGATAGCTTGACCTAGTGCCATTTAAAGAATGCCAACTTCAACCATCATAATCAAGGAAGGATTAAGCTTCAAACTTTAATTAAAGTCAGCCAAATGGTTATCTACTTACAGAGAAAAAGCAATGAGCAAAGAAATACAACTCTCCAAATTACAAATGGAAATCCCAGAATAACTCATTTAAATGAAGTTGGTCTTTACCTGGTGGCCATAAATTAGCAGCTCTATTACCATTTCACATAGTTTTGCACTTCCTAATTTACATTATAACAATGATAATAATAATAATGCCATTCCACCAATCTTGGGTCTCCTTAATACCCATCAGCTCCTTTTTGGTTTAAAAAGATTTTCTGTCCCCACCTTAAATATATCTAATGTGCTCTGGCCTCTGGAGATGCGCTCATTTCGTATGCAGTTCAGTTCAGCAGTTGGTTTAAAAAGATTTTCTGTCCCCACCTTAAATATATCTAATGTGCTCTGGCCTCTGGAGATGCGCTCATTTCGTATGCAGTTCAGTTCATCACTTCCAGTACGCAAGCAGTTTTTATGTACTGTGTGTATATATGTATATATAAATTTCTGCGTGGATTAATTTGGATTTTGTTTTGAAGTACAGAGTGAAAAGACTCCATTCTCTCTTTACTTGTCCTTGAGACAGCAACATCTGTGAGCCTCAAGTTTTTGTTAATATCGGTGAACATTTAGTAGATATATTTTGAAAGAAGTATTACGTTTATCATTCATCATTAAGATTTCGTTGTGCCACAAATTTACTTCTGTTTACACGGCATAGTGATGGAGAGTTGTGTTTATGTATTATCTTGATTAATACTGATTAAGAGAATAATTGACAGTATTAGTATATTCAGGCGAGCCGCAATCTTGCCTTGAATTTAATATGCATTTTACTTAACTTTCTCCAGTTCTACAAGATGTCATTAAAAACACCGAAGGAAACTTCCATCTCAGGTGATTTTTGAGAAATTGTTTAACTCACTGTATTGCTTTGTATATCCACACTGTGAGGGCAGTATAGACAATGAACGTCTCCACCACGTTTTAGGGCAGAAAATTTAAAAGATTCACACTACTATAGTGTTATACAATTGTTAGTTCTGAAGAACAAACTATGGTGCAGTGTTATTTAAGATGGAAGTTAGAAAATTGTTACTATACAAATTTTAAAAATGGTATATTTTTTTTTAATTCTTCCATGTACCGAGGTACAGTGAATAGCTTTGCTTTTTCATGCCATCCAGACAGTTCAATCAAAGCAAATACACAGAAAAAGCGCAAAAGGGAAAACAGTAACAGGAAGCAAAATGCAGTGTTACAGTTAAAGAGTACAGTGAAGGTAAAACAGGTGAACCTCAAAAGGCAGAAAGTCAGGGGCTGGTGTTTTAATTGAAAATTTGAATATAAAATGTCAATTATATTTAGATTTTTGTCAAGTGGACAGCAAAGTAGCACTGCTGGTTGTGCAGCTGTCTCACAGTGCTGGTGATTAGGGTTAATTTCTGACCACTTGTACCGTCTGTGCGGTGTTTACAAGTCTGTAAATTTCCCCCGGCTCTCCATTTCCTCCTGCCCACCAGCCCAAAAGATATGCTATGTTCCTTTCAGGAATAAGTTATAAGAAAATAAGTGAGGTTATGGGGTTGGTCTGAGAGACAGGATAGACTCCTATGCCTGTAACTTAAGGAATATGGGAAACTGCGCCAAGTTCTCTTTCTAACAGTTCATTCCAAAGCAAAAACCCTTTCAAGCTTTTGCAGAACGACAATATCATACACATGTTGCAATAAATTCAAAGATAAGTTATCAAGTCATAATTACATTGTTACCTATCGGAATTTCCAACGGGCATTTCCTATCTTAATCAGTGACAACTCTTTAAAAAGTTCCTCAATGGCAGCAAAGCACTTTAGGATGTCCTGAAAGGAACATGAACACTTCTATATACATGACTTTCTTTCCAAAATGAGACTGTCTGCCTTGTCCAAAATACATCTTGAGCTTGTAATATCCGTCAATAACACAAGAAGCTAATATACCTCGGGGCTGAATGACACCAATGACTGCTGCTGAAGCATTCCAACAGGTGCTATGCTGGTAACCACCGTACAAAATAACAATTATAAAAAGCTCAAATAACCTTCCATTAGTAAACCAGACTGCTCAGTCAGGAGGTCTCTTTTCCCAGCCATGTCTGTCAGCATGGGATTTTACTGAATTACACAGTGACCATTCCACAACATAAAACGTTTAACTGAACGACTTTAAATGCACTTCCTATATCATTTCAATTCTATTTGCTTTGATTTAGAGGGTGCAAGAACACTGCATTGTTTTCTATAAGTTAACTTTGTTGATGCTTTCTACAAGTTAACTTTGTACCAACACAATTCCTAAATCAATGTTCAGTTTCGAAATAACTTAAAATTCTTTTGAAAAATATACTATCCTAATGGCTTACTTGGTAAAGTCAGTATGTAACTTAACCAACATTGATGCAGAGCATTATACGGCTGCAGGAGATGGCAGGTCTCAAAACATGTTAACCCAGCCTTTATGATGCACCACAAGCTTAAATGCATGCAACTCAGAATAAACAGGAAAAGATCAATGTTGCACTTGACATCAACTAGGACAGTAGCAGAGGTGCTTAACAGTAAGTTTCACTGCTCAAGTCCCATTGTTCATGTCCAGGACTCTGCCAGGTAATCATTGTGTTGGCCCAACAACAAAAAAAAAGGGTAAGATTATACTAGCGCCTGGCACTTCTGGAATCACCCCCACAAAAGGAAGAACCTGTAACAAGAATGAAGCAGCAAAGAGCCATATAGCTAAATAATGAAATATTTAATACTATTATCAAATCCTTCATTTAACAGGATATTTTTTCTAATATTACTGTGGATTGGTCAAAATTCAGCAAGTAATCTTTCACCCCCTGCCCTCCCCACCCAAAACCCTTGCCAATTCCTGGTAGGAAAGTCACTTGTCATCCCACTTCAGCTATACTTGGAAACTTTTGAAATGGTCAGGCCAGGAGACGGAAGAGAACACAACTAATAGAAAGGACTTATTAAGCAGGCATTAAAATAAAAGGTGCTAAAACTATTAGATTAAGCTAAAATAGTCACAAACCAGTTAGGTCTAATATATTGACGCAAGGTCATCAGAATGCTGTGCGTAATGCTTGTTTTAGGATATGATGTAGGGGCAATGGTCTATGAATTTTCAGACATGAATCACCATTTATAATTGCATCATTCAAAACAAGATCTCATATTACCACAATATAAACCTAGCAAAGTAATACAACCCATGATTACAATTCATTGATTTTCATGACGTCACAAATAAAGTTACATACAGTTCTGGTCACTTCACTACAGGAAGGATGTTAAGGCTTTGGAGAGGATGCAGAAGAGGTTTACTAGGATGCTGCCTGGTTTAGAGGCCAAGAGACTGGACAAACTTGGGTTGTTTTCTTTGCAGTGGCAGAGACAGAGGGGGAGATCTGATAGTTTATAAGCTTATGAGAGGCTTAGATAGAGTAGACAGGGAATATTGTTTTCCCCAGGGTAGAAATGTCGAATACCAGAGGGCATGCATTATAGGTGAGAGGGGGTAACTTCAAAGGGGATGTGAGGGGTTAAGTTTTTTTTATACTCAGAGTGCTGGATGCCTGGAATGCAAGGCCTGGTATGGCGGTACAGGCAAATACGTTAGAGGCTTTTAAGAGATGTCTGGATAGGCACCATGAATATCAGGAAGATGGGTGTTCTAAAATGGCAAACCTCTAGTTCAGGAACACCCAATCCAAAATGTATGCAAGTATAACTAAACAAGGTGAAGTAATGATAAGCAGAGATAAACTTAAATGATTGACCATTCAGTCCTTTTAATCTGCTCCAGTATTCAATATCATTGTGAATGATCCTGTAACTTGATCCAATATTCCTGCTTCTTCTTCATATCCCTTAATGCTCTGTTCTGAAATGTTTCATAAACATATTGTGAATTGGCCTCCATGGCTTTCTGATTAAGGCTTCCAGATTCACCACACTCATAAAAATCTTCTCCTGAATGTCTTGAGACATCAACCTCTAGTTCCCTAACCAGGATAACCTTCTTGGCAAGCTTAATCAGCTCAAGACTGCACAATACTCAAGCAGTCCCATGAAAGCCCTGCATAATTTGATCAAGACATATTTGCTTCTATGCAAAGACACAATACAAAAAGACAATAATAATCTACATGGAGGAATTTTGTGGAGGGAGGGATTAGAGGAAAGGGTTAGTTAAGAAAGGCAGGCTGAAATAAATTGGCTAATTATGGGCTAAAATAAGTGTTAATGGGAGAGAATAATGAAGGAGTGAGAAATATAAATTTGAGATATTTGAGTGGAGAGGGAGTGGGTAGCAAGAGCCAGTGTATTGATATTAGGGGTCTGGAGTGGGGCTTAAGTCTAGATGAAACGTAGTTCTGGAAAATGCGAAGCTGCTGAGGGCACTGGCCCATGTTGAATTTGCACTATATGTAACACTATTTTATTTGACAATAAAATATAAGTTCCATGGATCATACCATTAAGAAAAAGCTGTGACATGACACTAATTCTCTGAACTTCACTTGCATATTCAAACTCAAATAATAGAATAACACTAATTTTTAAAAGCATACGTGTTGTGTTGTAGTTTATCGGCATTTCTGAAAATGATGGCAGAATAATTGAAATAGAGAAAACAAATTACATACATTTTTACAGTCTAAAGTACTTAATTCAGGCTTCATTATCAGTTTATTATTGTGTCTGAATTCCATCACTGGACAGCTTTTTAACTCCCTCACACCAACATATTGCACAGGATTAGCAGAGCAAGTGGTAGCTAACAACTGCTAAGACTCGAGTCCTATTTCAGCACAAGGCTACAGACAGCAACAGTTGAGGCTGTCTGTGGGGTCATTAGCCTTACTTACATGGAACTCTGTAGTATTGAGAATATGACGTCCATCAGGACTCCAACGTGAGGCCACTAGCCCAGCAGATCCCTCATCAATCTTGCAGTGCCAATCAGGCTGCTCCAAGGACCAGACCTGTTTTTAGAAGCGCCACAAATGTGAATACAGACATTGGAAACAATCTGTCATAGAACAGCTAGTACTCTTCATTCAGTTCAAGAGGCAGAGAGAAGTGCTACATAAAAAACATTTCCGAAGTCTAGTATTTAGAAAGCAAGCTAAAGCATGAAAGACTGGCGCTGGATACCTCTGCAAAGGTAACTATCATCTTTCCTTTGATCCTTCCCTTATGATTTACAGCAAATATTGATGATTTGCAGCTTTGTTTACTGACTAATGAACAACAGATGAGGAGCTTGTACTCAGTAATGGATGAGATTAATATGACAGTTATCTAAATTTACAAAATGCAATATTTGCAATATAGCTTGAAGTGTGCATTTTGCATAAGATAGCTGTGGTGAAAAAAAACTGTTTTAAACAAGCTTTTACTTTGTTCTTTATTCACACCCCATCCCTCTTGCCTCTATTTGCAACCATTACCTCTAGATATATTTATAATCAATACCTGCCAAATTGGCAGAGTAAAACCTATATTAAAGTAGCAGTTCTAAGTCATTCTAACAACCTGCAAATCACTGCCTGGTGATGCAATTTCTGCAGCAAAAATCAAAATCAATAAAATCAGATGAAGCAATTTAATATTCTGCACTGTAATTCCTTTCCTTGCTACATCCTACATTGCCATTTAATCAATCATTTTATAGAAGTATGTGAAACAATTATGCAGAGAAGAAATTATGTAGAGCTTTGGCATACTTTCTACAGGTTATCTCCCTTTGGCATTACTGCTGTCAAACCTCACACAAGAAGAGCAAGAACTTTGTGAGGCAGTAAATGGGCACTTGTACTTGTGGGATCATATTCCACCACACGGAACTGTCCCAGCAGTTATTGGGAAAGGGCAAGATTATTTCAAAATGTCTATTCTGGAACAATGTTAATTCTAGTCAATTTTAGAAATACATTTAGCATTACTTTGATTACACATTCTTAACAAGCGTGCAAACTTGTCAAATATTACAAATTTACACAATATTTTGTCCAGTAAATCAAATATCCAAGTTTTCTAATTGATTTTATCCTGCATGTCTAACTAAGCAAATTGATGTTGCACTACAACATATCACTGAGAATACAATTAGATTTTAAAAAGTAGATTTAAATCATTAACAGGTAATGTATAATCATAGCCTAAGTACTTTAAATGGATTGACAAAAAGGAGACATTAAGTGAATGATGGCTTATTATACCAAGTGGGATTTCTCTCATCCAACTGAAACATACACTATTGACAAGGAATCCATTTTCCACTTATTTCAAGATGGCACTGAGCTGCGTGACCATTGAGGTTGTGCTTCAGGCTTGGTTGTTTTTTTCAGGTTTGTAAGGATGGTTTTGGGGATAGCACAGTGAGCTAGGGGTGGGTCCGGCAGGTGTTAAGGACAAAGACTAGTGATCCCTATGATCAGGGACCAAGGCCAGCAGTTGCCAAGGACAAGGGCTGGACCAACCACCCTGGTTGGTGAGACCCGGGGTCAGAGGTCTCTGGGGGCAGGAGGCATGAGGGCTGGTGACCACCCTCCTAGGTTGGCAAATTCCAGGATTGGAGTCCAGAGGATGAGGTTCACAGTTCAAAGCCCTATGATTAGCGAATCCTGGGGTCAATACCGGAAGTTGAACCCCGAAGCCCAAAGACCGCAAGTCCAGCAGTCGAGGCTCAAAGCCCCTGGGTTGTCATGCTTGGAAGTCAGGGGCCCAACGTCTGCAAGTCTGGACTAGTATTGGACATTTAGAGATCCAATGTCTGTGAGACTGGGAATTCGGAGCCAAGGACTCCAGAGGCAGCTTGCCCTGTGGTTGGACACCTATCTGTGTGTGTGTGTGAGTAGAAGGGTGGGAAAGGGATTTGTTTGGCTGTTATTGTTGCTGGTTGTGTTATTCTGTTGGACATTGCGGGGCATGCTATGTTGGCACCAGGAAGTACGGCAACACTTACTGGCAGACCCCAACACATACTTAGATTGTGTTGTTTGTTAATGCAAATGACACATTTCACTGTATGATTCAATGTATGCGTTTTTAATAAATGAATCTGAAACAATGCTTATATTTGTTTCAGTCCATTTTCAATAAACAATGGGCATAAATCTCACACACATTTTTCATCATACTAACTGGCTTAAAAAGATCTTGTCCTGATGACAAACTCAGGAGTTATGGATGGTATCATTACAGGTTCAAGTGTGTAGTAAACTGTTCACTTTCTGAAACTGAGCATTTGGAACTCTAACAGTGCTAATAACGTACTGCTCCAGATTTCTACTCTTTCCATCTGAGTGTATCAGGTCATATACATTAAAAACGGTCCACAATTTATCACAGAAGTAAAACACTAATCAAGTTAAATTACACATGAAAAGTAGCTAAGAATTTTCACTGTACCAGTAATGTTTTACATTATATTTGTGATCACACAAGGAGATATTGCATCAGAGGTCTAAAGACTTTGTGAGAAAGGTACATTCTAAGAGAATCTTTTAAGAAAGAAAACTACAACAATTTCCTACTCTCACCTCACATCATTCAAACTACTTCCAATTTAAATGGCTGTCATTCTGTGGGGGGGGGGGGGGAGACTAGAAATAGATTCTATACATGGAAACTAAATTTGCATCTTCTTTTAGGTGTCATAATTCTGCAGAAAGGATGAGAATGAATCTATCACAGCGATGGTTAATTTATAATTTAAGTTTTATTGAAAGTTGTAGGAGGATGAATTATGAAAGGAACAGAAACCTGATGAGGGATTCTAACTTGAAGATGGTAATGATGGGCACAGATTTTGGAAGCAACTCCACATTCAAAAAGTTGAGATGAAGTATTGAAGAAAGGCAATGGATTCAAGCACACGTGAATAAAACAGAATCAATTTTGTAGAAAAGTCAGCACTTAGCAGAAATAAAGTATGACTATGACTAATAATCCAGTATTATTAGCTAACAGAGAGACAGGAAGGCAAATAACATTGACTGCAATTTAGTGGTTTCTGGTTTGGGAGAATAGAAAAGGTAAGTGTTATTGACAAACTAAATTAGAGGAGGGCATTAAAGGGGGAAAAAAAAATACAGAGAAATGTGGATGGGACAGAAAGAAGCAAAAGGTAGCGATCTGATATTAAGATATCCATCATCTTCTTCCCGATTAAATTGAATCATACAGGGAGATATGCCAACAATGAAGTAGTAGTAACATTTTTCCAAGTCAACATTGAGTGCAACTTTGAGGGAAACATGCAGAGGGTGGTGTTCCCAAATGCCCATTGCCCTTGGTCTTTTTATTGATGCACGTTGCAGGTTTTTAAGACGCTGATGTCAGCTCAAGTATAACAGAGATATTAGCAGAACCAAACACACTTGTATTGCACCCACGAAAGCCATCCCACATCTCTACTCTTCTTTAAATAGTGTCATCTGGGAGATCTGGGTGGTGGGGTGAAGATAGATCTCTACCAAAGAAGGTGTAAGGCACTCCTTCCCACAACAAGCCTGCAGGGCAAGACGTAGCACCTGCTTAGCACCCCCTACCCCCCGAACAGACTTACTGAAACCATGGGGGGAGGTGGTGGACGGCAACATAAGTAGCTGGTGCACATCACAAGTCCTGGTTATGCAACCACTAATACCAGGCAGACAATCTCTGAAGAGTATTGATAATGGCTAGGGTCACTCATCTTGTAAAGACACTGCCCAGAAGAAGGCAATGGCAAAGCACTTCTGTAGAAAAATGTGCCAAGAACAATCACAGTCAGAAGACCATGATTGCCCACATCATATTACACAGTACATAATGATGATGGTGATCTGAGAGATAAAACTTCTTATTCATAAAATACCATCTTCAACAGTCCAGTATTTAATCTAATCAGTATTATTGTACGTTAAGGCTAATGATCTCTGAAGTTCAGTTTGAACACAACTGCTGATTCAGGAGAAGAAAGAACTAGTAATGAACCAAGGCTAATAAAGTATGCAAAAAAAAAAAAAACCGGCTCTCCCAAATTGAGGCCTCAAATTTTCTTTCAGCAATATTCCCAACTAATTTGCAGCAAGTCCAGCAGATTGTCCTCACTCTTTGTGCAACACTGATACAATTCCAGTGTTAAATATGGTATTTAAATATTTAATATGGTATTTCAAAATTAAATTTTAAATACCATTTATATTAAATATAATATTCATTATATATTTAAAGTTCATGGTTCAATATTGTGTATATTTAACATACACAAAATATTCACTATTCAACATCCCAAGGCATTTAAATCTAACATCAGAACTACTAAATGCATAATAGCTATATTTCCAGATGCCCTGAGCATACTGCAGAATAGAAAGGAAATATTCAGACTAGGTCATGACCAGAACCTAAATGAGTTACCCTCATTCCTACTCCTCTATATATTTCTCTTCATTCTTAGTGAATACATGAACTGGAGTCCACATCTTAGAAAAATACATGGCATACAATAATCCTTCCTGTTGAAGAATATAAATGGATATGAAAAGCCTTCTGAACAGAAATATTAATAATATTCATAGATGCAAATTACCTGCACGAGACCACGCTTGTACATGGCACACAAGAGGAAGAGGGAGTCTGCTGACCACTCGACATACTGAATCTGGTCCAGACATGTATACAAGTGCAGGACTTGCAAGGTGTGTGCATCACGGATTATCAGACGGTACTGGACACAAACTGCCTGCATGAATGGATCAAATTATTAAATTCAGTTTGATAATTTCCCCAACTGATAAAAACACAAGTCAGACATCCTGGTACCGGTCATTCAAAGTTGCTACCTATATCTTATGAAGAAACACTATGGGAATACAGACCTTGCATATCAGTGCCCTATATACACAGCTAGAAAACTCGGTGGCTATTTTATTAGGTATAGAAGTGGAACCTGGTGTGGTACTCTGCTGCTGTAGTCCATCCACTCCAATGTTCAACTCTCAAGGAGATGCTCTTCTGCACACCACTGTTGTAATACATGGTTATTTGAGCTACTGTCGGCTTGAATCAGTCTGGCCATTCTCATCTGACCTCTCTCAATAACGAGGCATTTACATCCACAGAGCTGCCTCTCATTAAATTGTTTTTGTTTTTTGCAGCCTTCTCTGTAAACTCTAGAGACTGCGATATGTGAAAATCCAAAGAGATCAACAGTCTCTGAGATACTCAAACCACCCTGTCTGGCCCCAACAATAATTCCATGGTCAAAGATATTTAGATTACATTTCTTCCCCAATCTGATGTTTTGTATGAACAACAACTGAACCTCTTGATCATGTCTGCACCTAGTTTTTGCCACATGATTAGCTGATTAGATGTATGCATGAACAAGCATGTGTATACCTAATAAAGTGGCCACAATATTCACAATTCCAGGTATGTTTCAATTGATGAAGGACAGACTCTGATTCTCATGAAGCAGTGTTCTATTGCATAAGGGTTTTTATTGGCAAAAACAACAAAAGTCATAGTACCATCATTTTAGCAAACACAGAAGCTAGATTACTAACCAGATTACTAGATTACCTTTGACCGCCATTTGTGCTTTAAACCTTATTTTGTCCAGTGAGAATAGGTTGAGCATGCTGGGGATTTTGCTCTTCGAAGCAAAGGAGGATGACAGGTGACTTGATACAGTTGTACAAGATGATAAGATGCATAGATCAAGGGGATAGCCAGAGACTGTTACCCAGGGTGGAAATAGCTAACATGAGAGGGCATAATTTTAAAGTGATTGGAGGAAAAGTATGGGGGGAGGCGTGGATATCAGAGCTAAGCTGTTTTATAAAAAAAAAAGTGGTGGGTATACGGATCGCCCTGCCAAGCGTAATGGTAGAGGTCGTATATAGGGATATTTTAAGAAATCTTAGAATATAAGACTTAGATGTCTGATACAAAAATGGAAAGCTCTGTAGGAGGGAAGAGTTAGATTGAACTTAGCGTTGGTTAAAAGGTTAGCACAACATCATGGGCTGAAGGGCCTGCACTGTGCTGCAGTGTTCCATGTTCGAAACCAAACTCTCTGCATTACTTAAGAAGTCTAATAAGAGAAACTTTATTCAATTTAACTTGAAAAACTGCAAAAAAGCAAAAAGAATTTATGGGAACACCAAATCATGTAGAAATGATGACAGTGAGGTTACATTGCTGCAGTAATAATTGAATAACAGACAATATTGGGATCATTTAAATTTCAATTAAATGAAAAACAATAAAACATTGCAATCTTTAAACTATTTACGCTGAAGGTACTTGGGAAATCAGATCTAGGCCACAGTTGACTATTAATTCTGATTTAAAACGGGCACTCAGTTTAACAAACTACTGTAAGTATAATCATAAAAAAATTTGGATTCGTTCCCAAAAGTAAACAAGAAAAAGGAGTAGGCCATTCAGCCCCTCACACCTGCTCTAGCATCCAGAACAGCTAATTGTTCATGCGGTTCAATTTCCTGCGTAAACTCCATATCCAATTGTTTTTTAAATATATTATGCTCCACAGCCCACGTGTTGAGAATTCTAAGGATGCACTCCACTCTGGCAAAGAAATGTCTTCTCATTTGGAAAGTCTAAGCCCTTATTTTGAGATTGTCCCTTGGTTTTAGACAACCCAAAGGAAACATCTCGCCAACTACCATGGCAAGCCCCATTATAATTTTGTTCTCTCAATGTTCTAAACAAAAGAGAACAAGGCTACTCAGCAATCTTTCCTCAGAAACAAACTGCCATGAATCAATCTACTGAATCTTCACTGCACTCTTCTATCACGAGAATATTCTTTTTCCAGTTAGGGGGCCAGATCTCGACATATTCCACATATGATCTCATTCGGGCCCATCCTGTTTGATTTTCCTCAATGCTTGCTGTGCCTCCAAGTCAGGGCTTCCTAACATCTTGTCCACGGACCACTTGCTTAATGGTATTGGTCCATGGCATAAAGTATGGGAACCCTTGCTCTAAGTTAACTTTTGAATTCAGCCATTGGATACATCCTTTAAATTTGAAGAAATCTGGCGACCTTTTATTCAATATTTTCATATGATCTGATTTTTGTACTTGTTCTCTTCCGGCTATTTTTTCGGAACCTTGGATTTGATCAGAGAGTCTCTCTTCTCTTAGATTTTCTCTCAGGATGGACTGCCCAGTCCTTTTTTCTCCTGTTTAGATTAGTGTTTTTTTTTCTTTTTTTATATATAAAAATTTCTAATAGTCCTTCCTTTCTTCATAAATTGATAAGAGGAGAATGAATTACATTTTTTCTGTATTATATATTCTACTGTATATCAAATTTATACTTTGTAGATCAACTGTGATTTTGATATTATTTCACCTTCTGTATGTACTGTTATTGACATATATACCAGAGATATTCTCCTGTTTGTATACACACTTTTTTTCTAAATCAATAAAAAGATTGAAAAAAGAAAGTTAACTTTCAAATGATGCTCAAAGATATCCATGCCCTCTAAAACCAACACCCTCCAATCTCTCAGCTAACTTTTTCTTCTCATATTTTTACATTATATTCCATGTATAATTTCTGCATTTATGGATTGGACCATTGAGTTATTGACTGCAGACTTTTTTCAGACTTATGGTCTTTTTATTGCGTTTTTTTAATCGCACATTTTTCCCGTCTTATTGTGTGAGGGGAACATGTTTGGGAATTGATGATTTGAGTTTTTTTGTGGGGGGGAAGGGTTGTTTGGGGATTGATGTTCCTGTTCTGTTTTTTGTGGGGGGGGGTTGGGAGGGGGCTGATGATGGGGATGTCATTCTTTTGGGGGGGGCCGTTTGTCTCTGAATGACTTTCATGTTCTTTCTTTGTGTCATGGCCATCTGGAGAAGGCACATTTAAAATTGTACATAGATCCATGCTTTGATAATAAATGAACCTTTGAGCCTTTTTTTCTTTATCCAGTAACTTAATCTGGCCTTTCTGATGCTTCTCTGCATCCTCCTCAGAACTTGTATTGCCATTCAGCTTTGTATGTTCAAATTTGGATATATTACATTTAATGACCATGAGCAGCCCAGGCCCCAATATAGATTTCTACAGCTCTCCACTAAACAACCTTTCTCCTTGTAGGCTACTCAATACAATGGTCTAGAGACTGTCTTGTATTTTATACATTCACTGGGTAACTTTCTATTTTCTGTTCTTATATTACACTAATTTCAGCTTGATTTGAGTAAAGCCCATCTCAGTGGAACAACACACTTATTCCCTCATGTCCTATGATTTGAAATCCATTTCTTCCAGGCCAATCTTTATAGTCTTTTCATATTGATTGTATGTCAATTAGAACATGGTTTAGCTGCAAATTGATTTGAACTATAAGCATATATGAATTCATGAGCATACTGAACTTGGGCTCTCAATTTGAATTTAGAAAAATACCAAACTTAAGACCTTCAAGATAAATTACATAATCCATCAACAAGAAACAATCTCAATATTCCAGTGGAAAAATAAACATGAATTGGGATGGAAACAACACAAGTTTTACATTTTCCAATTCTCCTTCCTTACCATTAGTCCAGGCTACTGGATTACTAGCCATTAGTTTAACTACTATAGCACCAATTCCAGTATTGCTCTGGACTGAAGTCCAGCTTTGCTTTGTAAAACATCACACCAAGTTACCATCCAGTTTTTAAAAAAACATACATTCATCATCACCTCCACAATCATTGGCTTCCTGATGGTTTTACTTTGCCCCAACATCAGTCTTTTAATTCCATAATATGCTATCTTAGTAAGCCTCTACTACCTAGTTCACCTTTAGTTCTCCAAAAGTCTAAACCTACAGACATGTTACACTATCTTGATCAACCTTCTCTTACTTCCAGGAGTGCAATCGTTATCACGCACAATTCGCCTTTATCAAATACTGTACACATCAGCTCTCCTTGTTCAATTGAATACCACACCACTCAGGCAATGAATCACTTCCCAAGTATCACTCTTGCATGGGCAAATCTATCAACAATGAAAGATCTACAAGCAGTCCTGAAGTCGGCGGATGACTAAGTATTTCAATGGAGACACGGGCCGTGCGGCAATGAAATTTCTTACCGAGTACCGCCCATCGGGAGATAGTCTGCACAACTGGTTCGACTGTTTAAACAGTTCGGAGAAATTCATGTCAGTATAAACCTTGGGACCCTTCGTCCGGCCCGAGCCTCAATACTCCTTGCCCCTGGCCCGGTCCGAGACCCTCCTCACTCCTGTCCTGGCTACAAGCCCCTTCACTCCTTGCACTTGCACCTGCCCGGGCCGGGGGCCAGGGGCCGCCTGAACCCTCGCCGCTCTGGCCCCTCACTCTCCCCGGTCCTCCTGACCCGAGGCCCTGTCTCCTCCCCAACTTGTTCCGACCCAGTTTCCGGGAATCAGCTCGAGCCGAAAACCGTTGAAACCACCAGTTGAGGTTAGCTGCGGGGCGGGATCACGAAAGATATCAAGTCGGCCAATCCGGCAGGAGTGATGGCTTCAACTTCCGATTGATAATCTCATCCGCCAATCCAATTCGGTCCAGTGGAGGGAAACTGAAGCAATAGAGAACTATGGGAGTTGTAGTTTATGGTGCTTGGAGGGGTACCGGGAACCAACGGTTTTCAACATTTCGAGCATGTGATTCCTCCAGCAAAGGCAAGGTATGGAGAAAAGTACCGATTGCTAATTCACCGTACGGAGTAGTATGTTATATCTTGTATTGACTCTCTTTTTTTTGATGACACAACTTGACGATTTAATATCAAAACAGAATATGCTGGAAATACTCAGAAGTTCAGGCAGCATCTGTAGAAAGAGATAATGTTTCACATCGAAGACCCTTCGACTGAAGTTATAAGATATAGTATTGATTTCAAACCAGCTCAAAAGTGTTATCATAACCATCATCCAATCTTTGCAACAACGCATCTTTAATCTTTAAATATTAAATGTTCAATCTTTAAATATTTTATTGAAGGTCGTCTGATTCGTGACAAATTATAAACTGACTCAAGATGAAAATTCGACTTCTTTAAGATTCTGAATAGTCTTTGAATTACACCTTTATTTAAAAGAGCTATCTTCTGAAGAAAGGATATTTTTTCAACATTCTTCCGATTTATTTGACTATAAATCTGTATTGCATCCCCTCATCGAGTTTGTACAAACATTACCAAAATAATCTGCAAAAACAGTGGTACGAAAGCACAATATTCTTCTAGGTTTTCTACAGGTCACTCACGTGTGTATATCAAGGTACTTTTAACATTGCTGGATCAAGATCTTATTATTCCCTGTTAATTTATTATTATTATTTCCCAATGTCACTCTATGCACTCTACCACAACTCTGAAAAAGTTCAAGACCCCCAATTATATTCTCAAGGCGCCTGTAATCAGTTCGTAAATCGAGCATTGCCCTTCCTATGAACAAGTGAAAATATAAGCAATAGCAGTTCTTTTGGAAAGTAAGAAAACCATAATCAACTGTGGTCTAAAAAGTAACAGAAGGCCTATAAAATGGAGCAACGAAAAGCAGAGAAATTGGAAAACACATTGTGATGTAAGGTAATGGTTCTTTCCAATGTGTTATAATAATTATTATACTTTTTAATTCATGCTGAATATTGACAATTACATTTACAGGAACCATGGACTTTGCTCCGCGTTAACGTATGTAAATATTTAATGAAAGGTCTCCGACTTGAAATATTAACTCTGATTTCCTTTCTACTGATGCTGCTTGATCTGGCGATAGTCTCCGGTATTTATTTCAGATCTCCAGCATTTTTTTAAACATGTTTTCCTCTTTTAAAAATTCTTCCTTTCTGCTTTAGACTTCCCAGTGCACATCATGTTACTGTTACGGTATTTCAGCATTCCTCCTTATCTGCGTGTTGACTTTTGTATCAGCTAGGATCTGCTGTTGTCAAAATTTGCCCGTAATCGAGGTCGGATCCCCGATGCAGTACTGTGGGAATCTTATATTCCCAAGGTATCCTTCAAATAAGACAATAAGCAGAGATCCTGTTAGATTTTTCCGGTGATCCTTATTGGTACTAAAAGAGTGAGAACTGGAATTGCTAGCAAAAAAAAACACTAAAATTAAATAGGTTAGTTATATGTTCCACAGCGATCATATTTATGTATATTAGTGACAAATTACCGAGTAAAAAACGTTTAAATATTTTGTACAATGTGAGTGGGTGCTGCATAAATGAGGATGTTTTGTTTCCATTCAACCAAACTCAGACGGGGTTTTCTAAAATTCATATAATGTTCCTCCAATTTGGCTCTGTAATTGCCCATTGGACCTGCTGTTTTTTCCTCGAATGATTTTGTCTTTCGATTTGAATTTTCTTTCAGTCTCATTAGTGATAGCCGCTTCGCGGCGGCTTTTTGCTGAGTCTTCCCCCACTGCTGATTGTATTTTCTTCCCGCCTGTATGAGCCGAAGTGGCGGTTGTGCCTTTGGCAGATGTGACTCTCTCACTCTCCTGCTCTGAATGAATCGGCGCATATATTTATATATATATATAAACAGCCAGAGTCTCTCCCTCTGGCTCCCAGCCAGGCGGAGCTGTCAGTCTCTCCTCTCTGTCTCTCCAGTCCAGGTAATACTAACCCATATCAAATGCCCTCGCCGGTAGCAGAAGTGACAGAGACGCCTGTCCTGATATCCCTCAAACATTCGCCATCGGGCAATATCACTGGATTGAACCGCGGGCAGCACACATTCCACCTGTGACCTGCGGGGAATCAGACGGTAGCTTGAATTTTTACAAATTTCTTGGCGACGGTGGCAACTCAACCAACTCCATGTGAAGAAAGGTTTTCGCTCTCGGTTCCCACATCAAATATCAATAGACCGTAGGTAAATATTCAGTTTGCCTTTTGACCAATTATTCAGGCGCAAGCGTGATCTTTTTAAACTTTTAAAGTTGGTTCCATCTCTATTAAATTAATTTTATTAATGCTGTATTTGTCTGGTGTTTCTAACTGTTCACGATGCGTAAGAGTATCGTTTCATATTTTGATTTAGTTGTATTACTTGTATTAATTTCCTCTGTGGATTAAATGTGGATCTTTATATTGTTAGGTATTTTGATTATGCTTGAAAACAGTTTCTGTTTTCTTAGAGGCTGGTTTGGCACTGTATTTCGAAACTGGAATATTATTTAAATGCACATTTTCAGTCGTTTTCCATTGCAGAATGTCACGCTTTAGTTTCCCTTATTTTAAATGCAAAAGACGCTAAAGAATTGTTACGTGTTCGTTAATTTTTCAACATTTCTTTGCTTCTAATATATATATATTTTAACTAAAAATATTAGAAACTAAGTGAACTCTCGAACTATTCATTCATGGCAATATATATATATATATAGTTTCTAATATTTTTAGTTAAATGCATTTTTGGTTTCAACTCGTTCCTTCATTTAACGCTAAATCTCACCTATACACACGTAATTAAAGATTCCGTTGCACTTAAAACTTTTGCTTTTGTTTATGTGCGTTGCCATATCTATATTTTGAAGCGCATTCAGCAGAAATAGTGGGAATTTGTTTTGGAAAACACAATTGTCAAAGTTTATCGAGGTATTGGAGAACAATTTTATTAACAATTTTGCAATGTCAGGAATCTTATGGATTCCAATAGGATCTTACTTGGCATCTTATCAAAAGGTTGGTTGACCTTGGGGCTGGAGATCCCAGTTGCACTCTCACTTTTAGAAAATAACTCAGATCTTGCTTTTTACCAGGAGTTAACAGACAAATAGTATTATGTCTGAAATAGTATCTGATAGCATGGAAAGATTTTTTATATGAAAATGATATTTGGATGGTATTGTTTAATCCTTGCAACCAGCTAATAATGACAAATTCTTTAAATGATTGCAGACAGCACCCTCAGTTTTAAGAAGCATAAAATGGGTCAGGGAAACATCTTTTAAAAATGATTGTTTTCAAACAGTTTTGCTTGTAAGGTACAAGTTGTGTCAAAACACATTAGCTCTTTGACATCAACATGACAACAATGAAGCAACGTTCTTCAAATGGCCACCAGGAACAGAAATAACTTGCAAATAAGCCTTTTCATGAAGGCTGTTACCCTCTAGAGAAGCTGCTGCTGCCTCCCAAAGTCTATGGCTTCAACTGTTAGTCATTAAATGGCTTTATTTTCTAGTTAGTTTCAATTTGGATTTGTATGATTGCTGGCTGAGGATAGTTTTGTGTTTCAAGCAGTTGGTGTTGTTTGGGTTTGTGAGTCTATAAACAGAAAAATATCCGGTGAACAAAGAGGAAATTGTATTAATACAACACCTTTCATAAGTAAAGCCATTTTTATAATTCTTCACTATCAGTGAAACACAGACACCATTGTGCAGGAAAAAAGCATCAGCCAATTTTCATACAATATGATCCCATAAGCAAAAGTGCAATGATTTTGTAGATAATCTGTTCAACTAATGTTAATTAAGCAAATTAACATTGACCAGAATACTAGGAAACTCTTCCGCTTTTCCTGAGGTAGCGTCATGTCCAGTGACAATAGAGTTAGGGCATCTGTTTAATATCTCATGTGAACCCTCATTATGGCATGGTTAACTGCATATTTTGCTCAAAATCTGTACACTAGAACAGCACAAGAAATTCTGCAGATGCAGATCCAGAGCCATACACACAAAATGCTAGAGGTACTCAGCAAATCAGGCAACATCTATGGAAATAAACAAACAGTCTTTGGGCCAAAACACTTCATCCCATAGGTCTGGAACACACACCCACTTTAGTCTGGCATAGAGGCAACACGCTACTAAGTGTACATCTTAAAAGTAGAAGTAAAGTTCTATCAACAGATGAAAGGAGCTATTCAAGTTGAAATGGCCCAATGGCACCTTTTTAGAATTATCAGTCTTAAGTTAGCCTTTTACTGATTTCAATCCAATCCTAAATTTGTCTTCTGTTGACTACTATGGTTAAGTATATTATGCTTTATATTATCAGAGGTGTTGTAAAATTCCTGAAGTGGATGATAATTTTTTTGTCTATTTTGATATGCACTGAAGATTTGAACAAAACTCTGGCAATGTACTACTTGCGCTGATTAAATTCTATTGCATTGAACATGAATATGTTTCACTGCACAATAGAAACATAGAAAATAGGTGCAGGAGTAGGCCATTTGGCCCTTTGAGCCTGCACCGCCATTTATTATGATCATGGCTGATCATCCAACTCAGAACCCCGCCCCAGGCTTCCCTCCATACCCCCTGACCCCCGTAGCCACAAGGGCCATATCTAACTCCCTCTTAAATATAGCCAATGAACTGACCTCAACTGTTCCCTGTGGCAGAGAATTCCACAGATTCACCACTCTCTGTGTGAAGAAGTTTTTCCTAATCTCGGTCCTAAAAGGCTTCCCCTCTATCCTCAAACTGTGACCCCTCGTTCTGGACTTCCCCAACATCGGGAACAATCTTCCTGCATCTAGCCTGTCCAATCCCTTTAGGATCTTATACGTTTCAATCAGATCCCCCCTCAATCTTCTAAATTCCAACGAGTACAAGCCCAGTTCATCCAGTCTTTCTTCATATGAAAGTCCTGCCATCCCAGGAATCAATCTGGTGAACCTTCTTTGTACTCCCTCTATGGCAAGGATGTCTTTCCTCAGATTAGGGGACCAAAACTGCACACAATACTCCAGGTGTGGTCTCACCAAGGCCTTGTACAACTGCAGTAGTACCTCCCTGCTCCTGTACTCGAATCCTCTCGCTATAAATGCCAGCATACCATTCGCCTTTTTCACCGCCTGCTGTACCTGCATGCCCACTTTCAATGATTGGTGTATAATGACACCCAGGTCTCGTTGCACCTCCCCCTTTCCTAATCGGCCACCATTCAGATAATAATCTGTTTTCCTATTTTTGCCACCAAAGTGGATAACTTCACATTTATCCACATTAAATTGCATCTGCCATGAATTTGCCCACTCACCCAACCTATCCAAGTCACCCTGCATCCTCTTAGCATCCTCCTCACAGCTAACACTGCCACCCAGCTTCGTGTCATCCGCAAACTTGGAGATGCTGCATTTAATTCCCTCATCCAAGTCATTAATATATATTGTAAACAACTGGGGTCCCAGCACTGAGCCTTGCGGTACCCCACTAGTCACCGCCTGCCATTCTGAAAAGGTCCCGTTTATTCCCACTCTTTGCTTCCTGTCTGCTAACCAACTCTCCACCCACACCAATACCTTACCCCCAATACCGTGTGCTTTAAGTTTGCACACTAATCTCCTGTGTGGGACCTTGTCAAAAGCCTTCTGAAAATCCAAATATACCACATCCACTGGTTCTCCCCTATCCACTCTACTAGTTACATCCTCAAAAAATTCTATGAGATTCGTCAGACATGATTTTCCTTTCACAAATCCATGCTGACTTTGTCCGATCATTTCACTGCTTTCCAAATGTGCTGTTATCACATCCTTGATAACTGACTCCAGCAGTTTCCCCACCACCGATGTTAGGCTAACCGGTCTATAATTCCCCGGTTTCTCTCTCCCTCCTTTTTTAAAAAGTGGAGTTACATTAGCCACCCTCCAATCCTCAGGAACTAGTCCAGAATCTAACGAGTTTTGAAAAATTATCACTAATGCATCCACTATTTCTTGGGCTACTTCCTCAAGCACCCTGGGATGCAGACCATCTGGCCCTGGGGATTTATCTGCCTTCAATCCCTTCAATTTACCTAACACCACTTCCCTACTAACATGTATTTCGCTCAGTTCCTCCATCTCACTGGACCCTCTGTCCCCTACTATTTCTGGAAGATTATTTATGTCCTCCTTAGTGAAGACAGAACCAAAGGAATTATTCAATTGGTCTGCCATGTCCTTGCTCCCCATAATCAATTCACCTGTTTCTGTCTGCAGGGGACCTACATTTGTCTTTACCAGTCTTTTCCTTTTTACATATCTATAAAAGCTTTTACAGTCCGTTTTTATGTTTCCTGCCAGTTTTCTCTCATAATCTTTTTTCCCCTTCCTAATTAAGCCCTTTGTCCTCCTCTGCTGAACTCTGAATTTCTCCCAGTCCTCAGGTGAGCCACTTTCTCTGGCTAATTTGTATGCTTCTTCTTTGGAATTGATACTATCCCTAATTTCTCTTGTCAGCCACGGGTGCACTACCTTCCTTGATTTATTCTTTTGCCAAACTGGGATGAACAATTGTTGTAGTTCATCCATGCAACCTTTAAATGCTTGCCATTGCGTATCCACCGTCAATCCTTTAAGTGTCATTTGCCAGTCTATCTTAGCTAACTCACGTCTCATACCTTCAAAGTTACCCCTCTTTAAGTTCAGAACCTTTGTTTCTGAATTAACTATGTCACTCTCCATCTTAATGAAGAATTCCACCATATTATGGTCACTCTTACCCAAGGGGCCTCTCACGACAAGATTGCTAATTAACCCTTCCTCATTGCTCAAAACGCAGTCCAGAATAGCCTGCTCTCTAGTTGGTTCCTCGACATGTTGGTTCAAAAAACCATCCCGCATACATTCCAAGAAATCCTCTTCCTCAGCACCTTTACCAATTTGGTTCACCCAATCTACATGTAGATTGAAGTCACCCATTATAACTGCTGTTCCTTTATTGCACACATTTCTAATTTCCTGTTTAATACCATCTCCAACCTCACTACTACTGTTAGGTGGCCTGTACACAACTCCCACCAGCGTCTTCTGCCCCTTAGTGTTACGCAGCTCTACCCATATCGATTCCACATCTTCCCGGCTTATGTCCTTCCTTTCTATTGCGTTAATCTCTTCTTTAACCAGCAACGCCACCCCACCCCCCCTTCCTTCATGTCTATCCCTCCTGAATATTGAATATCCCTGAACGTTGAGCTCCCATCCCTGGTCACCCTGGAGCCATGTCTCTGTGATCCCAACTATATCATAATCATTAATAACAATCTGCACTTTCAATTCATCCACCTTATTACGAATGCTCCTTGCATTGACACACAAAGCCTTCAGGCGCTCTTTTACAACTCTCTTAGCCCTTATACAATTATGCTGAAAAGTGGCCCTTTTTAATGCTTGCCCTGGATTTGTCGGCCTGCCACTTTTACTTTTCTCCATAGTACTTTTTGTTTCTACCCTCACTTTACACCCCTCTGTCTCTCTGCACTGGTTCCCATCCCCCTGTAGTGAACTAACCTCCTCACGCCTAGCCTCTTTAATTTGATTCCCACCCATCTAAATAAGATATTTAGGCCTAAGTTTTTAATGTAGAGAAGTATCCAATGGTGCATCACTGTGACATAATTAGACAAAAATTGACAGGCTGGAAATTCACAATGTTAAAGGGAATTTAACATTAATTTAACATTAAAGGGAATTTTATGTTCATAATTTTTCCTATCCCACTCAAGCTTTCTTTACAAGGGCCAGCTGTTTTCTTTAATCCCATGAAAGAGGGAATTATTCAAATCTTTGGTTAATCTGACAATACCTCCCAGCATCATATGTGCATGATAAACAGGCATAAACTACAATGCATTGTGCAGTTGCTTCTATCATTCATTTTATAGAGAAGAAGCAGTTCAGTATTGTATCTGAGGAAAAGAGGACTATTTTCTGCATCCACAGCAGCTTACCATTGCTGGTTGTTTGACATCTGCACCTTCAAAAGTGTGCTATGATAGAGTAATGTAAAAGTATAGTGGTTGTGTACAATCCATGAATTATACCTCCTAGGAGAATGGCACTTTCCATCTTAAATGACTTCAGTCCAATCAGCTGGAATGCTTGCTTTTATTGGATGTTTTCTTTAGCACCAACTGGGCTACCTTCCCTTAATGGAGTGTTGATCAGAGTATCCCTTCTCTTCGCAAGTGGCAAAACCACTTTTGATTCCATGATTTCACCCTTATTGCATCAGATGCATCTCTTTCAGAACTGCTGCCTCAATAGATTTTACATTCACTGCCAAACAAGCTAAAAGCTAAAATCTCTGGGAAGGTTCTCCATCTGCAGTAGCCTTTCACCAATGGAGAAGACAGTCTCATTAAAAAGTCTGGCCCAAGATGGAAAATGTACCTTTTGCTGTCAGTGCATAATTTATGCAACAAACAGACTCTTACCATTTTTAAAAACTTCTGCAATGCTTTGAGAAACCCATTTATCATTTTTATTCAATCCTATTATGTATTTATTATTTCTGACTGCAGCTGTCAGTAGATCTGAGTGTTCTGATTTCAGATTTATTTACTACAAGGCCTCTCCAAACTATTGTGCCATTCAAAATTTACAGATCAAAGCAGTGAGGTAGCAATAAAATTGTATTGTCCTGGTAGGCGGACAATAAACATCGGTGTAAAAGCAAGGCTACCAAGGATTGATACAGATAACAATTAATCATTGTCATTGTTAATGTGCCATGATGTAAGATGTGGGCCATCATGGTCTTGCATCTGTCTTTAATCTGAGAAGTTCTAATAAGCTCTCCAAAACTTTTGCCTGTTAATAATACTTGTAAAATAAAGGGCTAATAAATTGGAAAAAGTAAAGATAAGCATATGAAAGACAGACTATATGTGTAGTGCTTTCAAAGAATTATATTCCATGGAAAGTATGACTTCTATGTGTAGTACTAAATTCTACAATTCTATCATTATAGGTCTTCCAATCATAACTGTCCATTGGTTTGCAGATTAGTTGGACTATCAAGAAGGCAGCAGAGAATAAATTAAAACTCAATTTGCTGGGAAATATCTCTCTGAGAATCAGTATGGCACTATACTTTTATCCATGTCTTATTTGAACTAAAGAAATGCTGAGGAAAAATATCCAGGAACAAGAGCAGTGCGCACTTGAATTGAATTTCTGGTCCCTTCAACAAATTTACTTGATTACTGGAGGTACACAATCCTTTTTATTTGCATTTGTAAATAAGTACATTAGTTAAATGCTAACCAAGCTGTGTTAGTTTCAATCTGATTTTTTTCTCCATTTTGATTCATTTCCTATATCTATTTATATCATCCAAACCAATAGTAAGATAGATCAAAGTGAAGGCTGACCAGCTTGTGGCTCTTCTCAGTCGTCCCTATTAATCAGCTGATTTGAATTCAAAGTTATTGCACAGTGTTTCATTGGAAGTTCTAAAGTTGATGTTTGCTTTATCTGTACTCCAGTCATATATTAAAATCTCTGTACAATGGAGAGATACAATATAGTAATTAATACAAGACTTCACCTAGGTAAGAGTGAATAGTGCTAATACATAACACACTGTACCTATAATGAGACAAGTAGAACACATCAAATATAGAACCTTGGCTTCATGTCAAACAGACCAGTATCACAGTACACAGCTTATGTATATTATCAGAGAAGTAGCACTGTTTAAAATGTTGCAGATAACATTGGTATATGAATGTAAGAACACTAATTGCTTTGCAAACATTATCATTATATATTAAATTATTCATCTTTAGATAATATCAGTTTTAACTAACCAGAAAAGATGAAATGAGTGCTTCAATAATGAGTATTAGTGTATTGTTTCAGGAAAAGGAGTATTATATATAATGGTATAAGGATGGAGATTCTTATGGAGTCATAAAAATAAACAAAAATATGCATCAAATTTTTGGCATAAAATCGTTGGGAGAAATTGAACAATAATATTTTCCACTGTATTTATCAAATGGAATTCCTAGACTAAATACGTAATGTCCTAAAAGGCCTACATAGGCCTACCCCTGCCAAAATGTGTCTTGCTCCTTGTGACTTTGTTCTTATTTATTCACAACTCCCAACAACTCGAGTTCAATCCTGACCTCCAGTGCTGACTTTGTGAAGTTGGTCTGTTTACCCTGTATATGTGTGTGTTTTGTCTTGGTGCTCCAATTTCCTTCCACGTTCCATGTGTGGGTAAATCGTTTAATTTGTCGCTGTAAATTACTTCAAGTGTGTAGGTGAATGATAGAATCTAGAAGGAACAAGTGGGAATATGGGGAGCACAAAAATGGATTTAGTGTAAATAGGTCCTTGATGGTTGGCAGATTAACTATTGGCTCTATGACAATAATTGGATATTGCTAAGAAGGCCAGCATTTACTACTTGTGTTAAGGTGGTGGTGATCTATCTCTTTAAATGCTGTAATCTTTGTGATAAAGATAACAAAAACAGATTGATGTAACTAAATGGCTTAACTTCTCCATGGACTGTCCCAAGCACAGCTGCACAAGGGGGAGGGTTGGGCATAGGGCTAGCAACCACATTCTGTAAAACCTAGTGCTATGGAAATGCCAACAGAAACACCAAAGACCTCATCCCTGGTATAGGAAGGATTTTTGGTGGGCTGCGGCTTGAAGAACTGGCCAGGACAGAGAACTATACTGTCCCAGTAGCGTGATAAGCTTAAGAAAAAGAAGAATGAAATGGCTTGCTATGCCATGTGAAGGGCATGCAAGAATTAAGCACCTGTTCTGGGTCCAGAATTACTAATATATAGACCAGAATAGGTAAGTATAAAGCATTTCCTTCTCTGTTAGACAGCGGTGAGCCAATGGATGGTGTGACAATATGGAGGTCCTCGTTGTCATTACTATATGTATTTTTTTTCACAATGTTAGTTCTTGTAAAATAGTAGCTTAATAACAATTTAAATTGCATATTTTTGAATTTGCATCTCTGGGTTGTTTAGCCAAACTGCCGGATTACTCTTTACTTCATCCCTCCTCCTTCAGGTTTCACCTATCACCTTCTGTTTCTCTCTCCCCTCCCCTCCCCTCACCTTACAAATCTACTGCTGAGCTTTTTTTCTCCAGTCCTGCCACAGGGTCTCAGCCCGAAATGTCGACTGTACTCTTTTCCATAGATGCTGCTGAGTTCCTCCAGTATTTAATGTGTGTTGCTTGGATTTCCAGCATCTGCAGATTTTCTCTTGTTTGTGATTGGATTACTAGCCTGCTTCATTGTCAACATAGCCATAACATTGCTGTAAATTATTACATGTACATTAAAGGTGTACTGCCCTCATAGAGATGCCCAGAAGTAAGATTTTCTTTTTCTGAAAATACTTTTCTTTTGCATTGTAATACTGAAGCACTCATGTTGTTAATTAATGTCTCTACTGTAATCATTACCTCTAGTTTATTGATATAGTTATTGACAAGTCTAGATCACCTTATAAATATTTTCATCTATGCTCTATTTCCTCTTCTCCTTTTGGGCATTAATTTCTCACTTTGGAGAGGTTTACCAGCCATCCATATCATTGACTCTATTTACAAAACACTTATCTTAAATCTATATTTTAAGTTTGATTCAGTTATTTCAGTATGAATCATTTTTCTCTGTCTGGCATTAGTGCAGTTTTGTCATATAGTACATCACATATTCATTCTTTCATTGATCTGAAATCCATGTGATCAGTTATTTACACTACCACATAATTAATTTGATATATCGCGCATTGAAACAATTACGTGTATAAATCGCCCATATTTCATTAACTTTTACATCCATGGATCTGATAATTGATGAAGTCTATCTGCTTGTATGTTATCCAGCATTTTTTCCTGATTATTCTGCAAAGCATTTTCTTCTAAACAAACCAAGATACATTTTCTTCTGAAATTTTGTTGTCTTATAAGTCAAACTGACTTTTTTCATATTTATTCCTTCTAATACCAGCCTGATCCCTACCTAATATCCAGATCAGTTTCCTTTTTATTAATTCTGATTTTCTTTTATCAGTACCTTTGTAATCAACTGCATTTCAATTGTTATTCTATGAACACACATCAAAGTTGCTGGTGAACGCAGCAGGCCAGGCAGCATCTCCAGGAAGAGGTACGTCCTGACGAAGGGTCTCGGCCCGAAACGTCGACTGTACCTCTTCCTAGAGATGCTGCCTGGCCTGCTGCATTCACCAGCAACTTTGATGTGTGTTGCTTGAATTTCCAGCATCTGCAGAATTCCTTGTGTTTGTGTTATTCTATGAGTATGATTTGCTATCTTTGGGCTCGGATTAAAAATGTTTTCTTAAAGGGAAATATTATTTGCCATTCATAAAGATATTTTGATGAAAAAATCAGGATAAATGTAAGCAAAGCATGAATATTGTATATTTAGGTTTTTAAAAGGTATTCAGTAAAAAAAATGCACAGAAAGGTTATTACAAGATTGGGACTAATTGAACAGAAGATTTCTTAAAGGCAAGAAATGAAACAGAGATATATGGCTCAGTCTGAGGGTAGTATTTTGTTAATAGTAGGACACTACATTGACCAGAATTGAATTACTAGTAATACATAATTTATTTAAATACCCAGTTAAAGAGTACAATATTTCCAAATTTTCTGTTGATATAAAGCTAGGCAGGTAAGTGAGTGATGCAAAGGATGTAATGTGTCTGTAAAACAACACAGGTAAAATGATTTGGCAGAAACTAGCTCATGGAAAATCATGAGAATATTCATTTCAATTGCAAAAATAGAAAGACATTGATTTTAAATGGTAGGAACACAGCAAATATGGCTGTACAGAGGATTCTTGGAGTACTGGTAAACAGTAGCAGAATGTGAATTTGCAAGTCACAGCAAGCAATTAGAAATGTCAAATGTCAGCCTTTATTGTAAGGGTGAGGTTCCCAACCATTTTTATGCCATGGACCAATACATTAAGCAAAGGATCTGCAAACCCCAGTTTGGGAACTCCTGTCGTAAGGGCATAGAGTATAAGTATAGGTCTTGGTAGTATTCATGCAGTATTTTGAAAGGGTTTATAAGATCAAACCTAAATTAATAAGAACCCCAAGGTAGTACTGTACATCAGGGGTGGCCAACCTTTTACATTCCATGCGTCAATTTTTTCACGTACGAGTTCAGATGTGATTTTTTTTCATGCACGAGTTCTATATTAACATGTTTTTACAAGAATTGATTGGGGGTACAAGACTTGTATGGCACATCTGAACTCATGTGTGAAAAAATTGAGGCATGGAATGTAAAAGGTTAGCCACCACTGCTGTACATAGTTTGATAGTAAATTTATGTTGACTTTGACTTTTTTTTTTGCTCCCTGGACTTAAAAACAGATGTACTTTCTATTGATTGGGTTGCTGAAATGCAGAATCAGTACATTACTTCCTATCATGAGAAATCAAATGGCATAGGTTGACATTCAAACATTTAGAAAAATTAAATGTACTATTTGTGAAAGATGTGTGAGAAGGATTGACATATAAATACTGAGAAGCTGTTTGGTAAGCTTGAGAAATCTAGAAATTTGATCAAGATTGGTGGTGTAATGTGTTTGTCCATCTAGGCATAACATGCTAAGATAAGGAGAAATTTGTTGTTCTTGAAATATCAGTATAGAGATTGTCTGTCTCTTGGAATGGGTTTTGAGACATAAATTTGGTCACTATTGATCTTATGGCAGAAAAGAAAGCCACAAATCAGAGGACCAACTCAATACTGATATCAGTAAACTAACCTCTAAAACATGGATTGAAAAAGAGAATTTCCTTCATCAGGTGAAAACCATTGGTCTTTGTCTAAACATATACAGGTAAAATGAACTTTCAAAATATATCTTTGTTGATGCTTCTCACCTTCTCTGTACCCCTGCATGAGCTTATTCTCACAATCCTTCAGTTCTTTTCATGCATTGTCCAGTTTACTGTTATTAAATTGAATCATTTTCAATTTTCCTGTCTGATTACAGCTAAAGTAGCAATGGGTCTCCTTCTATCCCCTATTAGCTCAGGCACTATCTAGAAAAATCTTGTTATGTTCTTCTTTTGTAGTCCTTTGGTAACTTCATCCAAAGGCACGGTAAAGACATCCAGGTCTATAACCACAGCACCTCTCTTGACCCCTCTTCTACCTCATTTTGTTGGACTGATTTTCTGATAACTTGATGTAAGCAATTATAATTTTCTCTGATGTAAACAATGATGAGATTGATCTTAGCTGTCATAAACTCTGTACACACCTCCACTAGTTCCATATTTCATCCATTATGAAGCAAACTATTAGCGATTTCAGTGTCTTGTATGATGCTGAGCTGAGCTGACCCACATATTTTCCCCCATAAAATCTACCAACAGCATCCTCCTCCAGTCTGCTGCCTATATCCCTGGCTGAGCCCACTTGAGGCTAGCTTTGTTATACCCATACACACGATTTTCAATCCATTGCATTTCCTAGCTCTCTATAAATGGAATTTCATCCAAAATGTAACTAATCATTTGCTATTTTATACCTATTCTACTCCATCACCATGTCCTTGATAGTTTGCACTGGAGTCCCATAACCGTGGCCTTCATTCCAACCCCGCCCCCCCCCCCCCAATCCGTTAAACATCTGACTCTGGCATTTGTGTTCCATACTTTTGGCAAATTGCTAACATTCATATCCACATGATCTGGAATCTATCCCCCTCCTCTTATACTTCCTGTTCCTTGCCATCAGCTTCTTTCCCATTAAGGCTCTATTTAAGACAATAGACAATCGAGCCAGCACCACCATTCACTGTGATCATGGCTGATCATCCACAGTCAGTACCCTTCCCCTGCCTTCTAGCCATATCCCTTCACTCTGCTATCTTTAAGAGCGCCATCTAACTCTTTCTTGAAAGAATCCAGAGAATTGGCCTCTACTGCCTTCTGAGGCAGAGCATTCCACAGAACCACAACCCTCTGTGTGAAAAAGTTTTTCCCCAACTCCATTCTAAATTGTCTACCTCTTATTCGTAAGCTGTGGCCTCTGGTTCTGGACTCCCCCAACATCGGGAACATGTTTCCTGCCTCTAGCGTGTCCAATCCCTTAATAATCTTACATGTTTCAATCAGATCCCCTCTCATTCTTCTAAATTCCAGTGTATACAACCCCAGTCGCTCCAATCTTTCAACATACGACAGTCCCGCTATCCTGAGAATTAACCTCATGAACCTACGCTGCACTCCATCAATAGCAAGAATGTCCTTCCTCAAATTTGGAGACTAAAACTGTACACAATATTCCAGGTGTGGTCTCACCAGGGCCCTGTACAACTGCAGAAGGACCTCTTTGCTCCTATACTCAACTCCCCTTGTTGTGAAGGTCAACATGCCATTAGCTTTCTTCACTGCCTGCTGTACCTGCATGTTTACTTTCAGTGACTGATGAACGAGGACACCTAGATCTCGTTGTACTTCCCCTTTTCCTAACTTGACACCATTCAGATAATATTCTGCCTTCCTGTTCTTGCCACCAAAGTGGATATCCTCACATTTATCCACATTAAACTGCATCTGCCATGCATCTGCCCACTCACCAACCTGTCCAAGTCACCCTGCATTCTCATAACATCCTCCTCACATTTCACACTGCCACCCAACTTTGTGTCATCTGCAAATTTGCTAATGTTACTTTTAATCCCTTCATCTAAATCATTAATGTATATTGTAAATAGCTGTGGTCCCAGCACCGAGCCTTGCGGTACCCCACTAGTCACTGCCTGCCATTTTGAAAAGGACCTATTAATCCCTACTCTTTGTTTCCTATCTGCCAACCAATTTTCTATCCATGTCAGTACCCTACCCCCAATGCAATTTGCTCCAATTTTGCACACTAATCTCCTATGTGGGACCTTATCAAAGGCTTTCTGAAAGTCCAGGTACACTACATCCACTAGCTTTCCCATGCCCATTTTCATAGTTACATTCCCAAAAAATTCCAGAAGATTAGTCAAGCATGATTTCCCCTTCGTAAATCCATGCTGACTTGGACCTATCCTGCCACTGCTATCCAAATATGCCGCTATTTCATCTTTTATAATTGATTCCAGCATCTTCCCCACCACTGATGTCAGACTAACTGGTCTGTAATTGCCTGTTTTCTCTCTCCCTCCTTTCTTAAAAAGTGGGATAAAATTAGCTACCCTCCAGACTTGCCCCTGAACAAGTTTTTGATCAGTTTTCTTAACATCCATTTATTTAGGTCAGCTAATTAATGGATATTAAGCAGTATTCAAGAGGCATTGTCTCAAATATTATTACTCAAGTGCTTATCATGTTGAAGGCATGGATAGCAGACTTGTTAACCAACAGAAAAGAAAGGAGGAAACACAGATCATTGTCATAACACAATAGCCCATTGGTTGAATAACAACTTCCAGAAAAACAATTCTATTGGTCCCATTCCCCCTTTTCTTATTCTAGAACTATATGTAGTAACTGAAAGCTTTAACTAATTGTAATGCAAAAGATTCTGCAGATGTTGAAAATCTAGAGCAACACACAAAATGTTCAGAAACTCTGTAGGTCAGGCAGATTACATGGAGAGAAATAAACAGTCGATGTTTTGGATGCATCTTGATGAAGAGCCTCAGCTTGAAGTGTCAACCCTTTAGTCCTCTCCATAGATGTTACCTAACCTGCGGATTTCCTCCAATATTTTTTGTGTGTGTTGCTTTAACTAATTGGATGGTTTGGGGTTTAATCTATTTTAATCACAGCTGAAGAGATCCAGTGTAATAAAATAAAAAGTATGGTAGACATATATTAAAAAAACAAGTGGAAAAACATTAGGGGATGACACAGAACATCTATAAAAGATAGAAGGATTAAGTGACTAACAAGATTTTGGTAAATATGGTATAATTTAAACAAGTGTGAGGCTATTCATTATGATGAGAGGAACAGAAAAGCAGAAGGTTATTTAAATGGCACACAAGAATGAAAAGTTACCTCTCAGAAAGATCTGGGAGTCCTCCAACAAGTAAGTCATAAATTTTGCAGGCAGGTACAGTGAGTAATTATAAAGGCAAATGGAACATTGCCCTTTATTGCAAGTGAATGAAATACAAAGGTGGTGAAGTCTTATTACAATTGTACAATACTTCAGTGAAAACACACCTGGAGCTCTGTTTTAAGTCTCAATCTCCTTATTTAAGAAAGAATATACTTTTTTCTTAAATGCAAAGTATCACTGAGCTGATTCACGGATTTTCTAATGAGAGATTTTGAAACAATTTGTCAAGGCAAATGGTGCAGAGCTTGCAAGGCAGAAACTTTGGATAAGTCCATTTCCAGGAACAGGATTTGTCAATGGTTCCCCGAGAGACTATCAATCAAAGGATGTTAAAAGAAAATTTTTAAAAATGCAAAAACTGAACTTAGATTTTGGCTCTGTTAGGGCCCAAGGATTATTATTAGTGAAATGCATTTGATCAGGCCTATAAAGTTAGGTTGATGTTCAGGTGTTTTTTTACCCATTTCTTTCTCTCCCTTCAAAATGTTCAAGTTGGTAAGAGTGAACCTCAATAAAAACAAAGAACATATGAATAATTGGAAGGACAGAGTTAATAAACGAAATGTAACTTCATGTTGTATGAATCATACTCCTTAGGCTCCAAAGAGCTAGTTTTAAATTTCATCTTTTAACCATAGCTTAGTCCCATTTCCACTCACAGATTCACATCTGGTTGCAGAAGCATAGGCGTGAACAAATAATCTGGAACTGATGTTCCAATGTAATATGGATCCTAGTGAACTGGTGGATGTCTTAAATGTGAGCTGCCTTAATGACTATCACCAGGTAGCACTCACATCCACAGTAATGAAATGCTTTGAGAGGTTGGTCATGACTAAACTGAACTCCTGCCTCAGCAAGGACCTGGACCCATTGCAATTTGCCTATCACTACAACATGTCAACGATAAATGCAATCTCTTTCTTTTTAAATCTTTTTATTAATTTTTCAAAATTACAAACTCAATAACAAAGTTGGTACAAAGAGATTGGAAAAATGTTCATCAACATATATAAAATTAATTTTAAGTAACATAGATATAAAAGACTTCCAAACTCATAATGAGATTAAACATTAAAAAAGAAATAAAAAGGAAAAAAAATATACAAACAAAAAAAACCCCAAAAGAAAAAAAAGAAAAAAAAACCCCAAGGAAAAAAAACAAAACAGAGCTAGACCAACAGCTTATATCGAACATGTTCAATAATGTCGTTAACTCCGCTCCTCTCATCATATACTTTAAATTTAGAAAAAAGATTTGGAAAGGTCAGATTACATCATATGAAAATGTTGCATAAAAGGTTTCCAAGTGTCTTCAAATTTAACCGAAGGGTCAAAAGTATCACTTCTAATTTTTTCTAAATTTAAACTTAATATGGTTTGAGAAAACCATTGGAATGTAGTTGGAGGATTAGTTTCCTTCCAGTTCAACAAAATAGATCTTCTCACCATTAAAGTAACAAAAACTATCATTCGACAGGCTGAAGAAGACAAAGATCTATGTTCTACCATTGGCAATCCAAAGATTGCCATAATAGGAAGGGGTTTAAAATCGAAACATAGAACTGTTGAAATAATATCAAAAATGTCTTTCCAATATTTTTCCAAAAGAGGACAGGACCAAAACATATGAGTTAAAGAAGCCACTTCCGAGTGACATCTATCACAAATGCAATCTCAATGGCTCTTCACACAGCCTTAGACCATCTGGACAATATAAACACCTACGTCAGGATGCTGTTCATCGACTATAGCTCAGCATTTAATACCATCACTCCCACAATCCTGCCTGAGAAGTTACAGAACCTGGGCCTCTGTACCTCCCTCTTCAATTGGATCCTCGACTTCCTAACCGAAGACCACAATATGTGTGGATTGGTGATAATATCTTCTCCTCACTGATGATCAACACTGGTGTACCTCAGGGGTGTGTGCTTAGCCCACTGCTCTACTCTCTCTATACCCATGACTGTGTGGCTAGGCATAGGTCAAATACAATCTATAAATTTGCTGATGATACAACCATTGCTGGTAGAATCTCAGATGGAGACGAGAGAGCATACAGGAGCGAGATATGCCAACTAATGGAGTGGTGTCGCAACAACAACCTTGCACTCAATGTCAGTAAGACGAAAGATCTGATTGTGGACTTCAGGAAGGGTAAGACAAAGGAATATGTACCAATTCTCAGAGGGATTAGAAGTGGAGATAATGAGCAGTTTCAAGTTCCTGGGTGTCAAGATCTCTATGAGGACCTAACTGGTCCCAGCATATTGATGCAGCTATAAAGAAGGCAAGACAGTGACTATACTTCATTAGGAGTTTGAAGAGATTTGGTATGTCAACAAATACACTCAAAAACTTCTATAGGTGTACCGTGGAGAGCATTCTGATAAGCTGCATCACAGTCTGGTATGGGGGTGGGAGGAGGCTACAGCACAGGACTGAAATAAGCTGCAGATTGTTGTAAAATTAGTTGGCTCCATCTTGGGCACTAACCTCCAGGACATCTTCAAGGAGCAGTGTCTCAGAAAGGCAGCGTCCATTATGAAGGACCCCCAGCACCCAGGGCATGTCCTTTTCTCACTGTTACCATAAAGTAGGAGGAACAGAAGCCTGAAGGCACGCACTCAGCGATTCAGGAACAGCTTCTTCCCCTCTGCCATCTGATTCCTAAATGGACATTGAACCCTTGAACACTACCTCACTTTTTTAATATACGAGGGGTGATTGATAAGTTTGTGGCCTAAGGTAGAAGGAGTCAATTCTAGAAAACCCAGCACACTTATTTTTCAACATAGTCCCCTCCTACATGTACACACTTAGTCCAGTGGTCGTGGAGCATACGGATCCCTTCTTTGTAGAAGTGGTCCACAGCAGGGGTGATTGATAAGTTTCTCGCCTAAGGTAGAAGGAGATGAGTTATACAGCTCTCATTACACACACGTGCAGTTCAACTCTTTGAGTGAAAATGCAGAAAGTTTGAAGTTAATAACTCATCTCCTTCTACCTTAGGCCACGAACTTATCAATCACCCCTGATGTGGACCACTTCTGGAAGTCCGAGACGCTGACTTCTACAAAGAAGGGATCCGTATGTTCCACGACCGCTGGACTAAGTGTGTAAATGTAGGAAGAATAAATGTGCTAGGTTTTCTAAAATTGACTCCTTCGACCTTAGGCTATGAACTTATCAATCACCCCTCGTATATTATTTTTGTTTTTTGCATGATTTTTAATCTATTCAGTATACGTACACTGTCATTTATTTATTTATTTTTCCTCTCTTCATCTCTATTATGTATTGCATTGAACTGCTGCTGTTAAGTTAACAAATTTCACAACATATGCTGGTGATTTATAAACCTGATTCTGATTCCGATCCATTAATCTGAGGCACTGTGTTTGTCCAGCTGAACAAGAATGATCCTGTGACATTATTTAAGAAGCATGGAAATTTTCCTGAGCATTTGGCAAAATGTATTTGATTGTGGTTTAAAGAACCTTGCTATGTGCAAACTGGTTATTGCATTTGCCTTTGAGTTCAACAGTTCAGAAATTATGAATCCTTTTTTAAGGATACTCTTCTCTTCAAAAACTCTTCTCACACATGCATACATGCATGAAATTAAAATGTAACAATTATATTTTCTAAAACGGGAAAGTTTGGCTACTGATAGCAACAAATAAATATAGATGAAATAGGTATATCCCCATCAATGTTCTTTAGCAACATCTTAGAAAAGCATTCACAAGAAAGAACGTCCTGCTACTGTCTGTAAGTTCTTATTCAGAGGACAATTCTTCCTGGTGTTTGGAAAAAAATAGATATTGAGACAATACACTCAAAATGCTAGAGGAACTCAGGAGGCCAGGCAGCATCTATGCAAAAGAGTAAGATGGAAACACAGAAAACCTACAGCACAATACAGGTCCTTCCACCCACCATGCTGTGCCAAACATTAGGGCAAAAAATTCTCACAATATGCTGCTGCTTGTTCATTCATCATTCTTGAATGAATTTTCTCAAAGAAAATACTTAATTTTTTTATTTTACAGAATACACAGTGCCTATCAAAAGTATTCACCCCCTCCTGGAAGACCTCATGTTCCACTGTTCCATAACACCGAATCACAGCAGATTCAACCCAGCCCCTTTGACACTAATCAACAGAAAAAGACGTCAAAGTGAAAGCAGGTCTCCACGAAGCGATCCAAGCCAACCACAAATATAAAACACAAATAATTGCACAAGTATTCACACCCTTCAAGTCAATACTTAGCAGATACACCTTTGGCAGCAATTACAACCTTCAGTCTGTGTAGATAGGTCCATATAAGCTTTGCATATGTGGACACTGCAATTTTTCCCCATTCTTCTGTACAAAACTGCTCAAGCTCTGTCAGATTGCATGTGGTTCATAAATAATGAGCCCTTTTCAAACCCAGCCACAAATTCTCAGTTGGATTGAAGTCTGGACCCTGACTTGGCCACTCCAGGACATCAACTTTGTTGTTCTTAAGCCATTCCTGTGTGGCTTTATGTAGGGGTCATTGCAGAAAACAAATCTTCTCCCAAGTCGCAGTTCTCTTGCAGACTGCATCAGGTTTTCCTCTGTGATTTCCCTGTATCATGCTGCATTCATTTTACCCTTTACCTTCACAAGCCTTCCAGGGCTTGCAGCAGTGGAGCATCCTCACAGCATGATGCAGCCACCACCATGCCTCGCAGTAGGGATGATGTGTTTTTGACGAGATGCGCTGTTGGCTTACACCAAACATATTGTTTAATCTGATGACCAAAAAGCTTAATTTTGGTATCATCAGACCATAGAACCTTCTTCCTGCTGACTTCCAAGTCCTCCACATGTCTTCTGGCAAACTCTAGCCAAGATTTCATGTTGAGTTTTTTTTTCCAACAGTGGCTCTCCTTTTGCCACTCTCCCATAAAGCCACGACTGATAAGGCACCTGGGCAACAGTTGTTGTATGTGCAGTCTCTCCCATCTCTGTCACTGAAGTTTGTAACTCCTCCAGCGTTGTCATAGGTCTCTTGGTGGCTTTCCTCACTCGTCCCCTTCTTACAATCACTCAGGTTTTGAGGACGTCCTGCCCTAGGCAGATTTACAACTGTGCCGCATTCTTTCCATTTCTTGATGATTGACTGAACTGTACTCCAAGGGGTACCTAGAGATTTTCTTGTATCCATCTCCTGACTTGTGCTTTTCAATAACCTTTTTGCAGAGTTGGTTGAAGTGTTTTGTCTTCATGGTGTAGTTTTTGGCAGATTATTGACTCACCGGCAGTTGGACCTTCTAGACAAAGCTGTACTTTTTCTACAATCAATTGTACCACCTTAACTGCAGTTAGGTCTCCAAAAACAGATCTCCTAAAACCAATTATGTGACTTCCTAAACCAATTGGTCAGTCGACATTTCATCCAAGATCCTAATCAGGACAATATTATATATTGAGATCAACATTTCAGCTCAAAAACCATCACAATGAAAGCTATAATTGTTTCTGAGATCTTATAACAACACAAAAGGAAGTAATTCAGTCAAGTGGATTCAAACCACCCCCCAGGTACTCACCTCCCATTCTCTTTGCCATTGAACAATGTTATGAGATAATGCACTGTAGTCAGTTACCTTATCAGTACACCTTTGGTGTGGGGGAGAAAGAATATATAAACTCCACACAGACAGCAGCTAAAATCATGACTGAATCCAGGTCCATGGAGCTTTGAGGTAGCAGCCCTAAATGCTGCCTACTATGCCACACAGGCTTTTAATTTCCATTACTTCAAATAGGAAATCCATTCTAAATATTCATCATCCTGTATAGAAGAACATTCAAATTTAACTTTCAAAGCAGAGTCCAATAAATGAGATGATGCAGTTGCAACTCTAATCTTGCATTCTAGAGTGGAGTGGCATGTAAATAGAATCACTATCTGTTGAATATGATGATAAGTCATCTCCTTTCATTGTTATAACGAGGAATACAATTGACTAACCTGAGCAACGAATAAGAGAGAAACAGTATTGCAGGCTTATGTGCTAGGATTCAAATAACTGTGTTAATTAACGCTGACTTACTTGTTGTTCCACATGTCCAAGCCTGATTTTAAATTGCCCATAACACCAAAGCTTTAATTATTTAGAACAGCTTTGTTTCCTAGAGAGACTGCTAAGAATCCTCCCATTAACCTTTTACTCTGCCTTCAAGTTTGACCTTCCAAAGTGTATCACTTCACACTTCTCTAGATTCAACTCCATTTGACTCTTCTCAGCCCAGCTCTGCATCCTACCAATGTTCCGTTTTAGTCTACAACAACCTTTTACACTATCCACAGCACTACCAGCCTTCATCAGTCATCTGCAAGCTTACTAACCCACTACCTTCATCATCTAAGTAATTTAAAGAGCTGATTGTGGACCTCTGGAAGAGTAAAACGAAGGAACACATACCAATCCTCACAGAGGGATCAGAAGTGGAGAGAATGAGCAGTTTCAAGTTCCTGGGTGTCAAGATCTCTGAGGATCTAACTTGGTCCCAGCATATCGATGCAGTTATAAAGAAGGCAAAATAGCAGCTATATTTCATTAGGAGTTTAAAGAGATTTGATATGTCAACAAATTCACTCAAAAACTTCTATAGATGTACCGTGGAGAGCATTCTGACAGGCTGCATCACTGTCTGGTATGCAGGGGCTACTGCACAGGACCGAAAGAAGCTGCAGAAAGTTGTAAATTTAGTCGGCTCCATCTTGGGTACTAGCCTACAAAGTACCCAGGACATCTTCAAGCAGCGGTGTCTCAGAAAGGCAGCATCCATTATAAAGGAACTCCAGCACCCAGGGAATGCCCTTTTCTCACTGTTGCCATCAGGTAGGAGGTACAGAAGCTTGAAGGCACGCACTCAGCAATTCAGGAACAGCTTCTTCCCTGGACTGCCTCACTTTTTTAATATATAGTATTTCTGTTTTGTGCACAATTTTTAATCTATTCAATATATGTATACAGTAATTTATTAATTATTATTATTATTTTGTTTTCTTCTATATTATGTATTGCATTGTACTGCTGCTGCTAAGTTAACAAATTTCACGACATATGCCAGTGATAATGAACCTGATTCTGATATAAAAATCATAAAAAGTGGGGTTCTAGAACAGGTCCTTGCAGAATATTACACTACTCTGGCTTCTGTGGATAAGCCAATTCTGAATCCATGTAGCCAAGCTCCAAGTTCCCCTGGTGCATCCCGACTTCGGCAAACCTTGTCAAACGCTTTACTAAAATCTATATACACCACATCGTTCATTCTACCTTCATCAATTCATTTTCTTACTTCTTAGAAAAATTTAATCAGGCTTGTGAAGCATTGATGGATTCCAGTTGCCCTGATACCATTTCTCCATGACCGCAATGACCTGGGCAAGATAGAAAACCTTTCAGCTTACATTGTGGGCAATGTTTTAATTGACTTGAATTATGAACTGAAATAACAAATATAGGTGATTTTAAAAAATGATGCATGATGGGGAAGTTTCATGGTGATTTTCATGATCAACAGCCCAAATTCCATAAGGTACACCCAGAAGTATTCAGGAAGCAAAATCTTTGTTGTCCACTGTTATTGTTAAGTTGGCGTGCAGCCTTATGAAAAAGCTGTTGAGAAGAATTAGTGTTGCAAATACTTCACTTGTAAAGAGATTTTTGTGATTTGTTATTTCCATAAATGAATTTGGAATTGCAACATTGATACTCCCTATGGGTGTTCCGAGACAGTGGGTGACCCCAGTGGACAGAGTTTTGTTGTGTTACTATGGATATTACCAGGGTGATGTATGTAACTAAGGAGGAGGGCAGCAGGTGAAATCAAGCTAAAAGTGTGACCAGGCTGCTTAGAGGGATTGGTTAAAATTTAACTTTTATTCCTCTTTGTTAGTCCTCCTGGATAGCAGAAAAATGGGACGCAGAATATTAGCATGAAGTCTTTTAGAAATTTAAAATGCTTTTAACAGTTAGAAAGTAAGTAACCCTGACTTGAACAGAAGCAAACTAACAGCTGTTTGTTTCAATCAAAGATGTTGCAAAGGGGATAAAAGGTACTTTGCTGGTATTATAGTTCAGAAATTATCATAATGCTGATGGTTTCATTTTTAACAATTTAAACATAATAGAAATCAGAAATATTGTAATTATTTTATGTTACTCCATTTTACTCACTACACAAAAGTTATTCAACCCAGAGTCCATGTTAGTTCTCAGAGCAATTCCATCAATCCCTTTCCCCCATTTCTTTACTTGTAACACATATAAGGTAAAGATAAAGGTAAACTTTGTCACATGTACATCAAAACATATAGTGAACTGTGTTGTTTGTGTCAACAACAAACATAGTCCATGGATGTGCTAGGGGCAGCTTGCAAGTGTCGCCATGCTTCCGGTACCAACATAGCATCCCACAATTTACTAATCTGTATATCTTTGGAATGTGGAAGGAAACCGGAGCACCCAGAGGAAACCCACGTGTTCACAGGGAGAACATACAAACTCTTTACAGACTGCGGCAGGAATTGAACTCTGATCCCTACCGCTGTAAGCATTCTACTAGCCCCTATGCCACAGTGACGCCCTTGCTTTTTGCTTGCATGTGGCAATCAAACTCTCCATGATTCTTCTGCTATTTACACAGATTAGGGGTAATTTAAGTAGCCATCAAGCAGTGGGAGGAAACTAGAACACCTAAATCACTGGAGTGAATCCATTCATCGGACATTTAAGGGAGCAGTTGTAATTGCTGTGACTCCTTTCTGGTTCAGGGATCTCTAATCTATAAAGGAAATGTGGAACTTGGCAATTTAGACATATTTACTGGCTTGGCTTGTATGAAGATTGGATATTGGCACAACTACCAAGACTAGTTAGTACTTGTTGATCATTCCTAATTGCACTTGAGAAGATGGTGGTGAGCAAACACTTGAACTGCTGGATAACTGAATAGGGAGCTCCAGGATATCGATCCAGAGAAGATTTAGGAATACTTTTATATTTCTAAATTGGGATTGAATGTGATAAAGAGAAGAACCTATAGGTGGTGGTGTTCTTGTGTTGCTGCTTTCCTTGTTTACTTGTCAATAGAAATTACAGGTTTGTGAAATATTAATGGATGAATGTAGTAGTATTAGTTCATTTTGTAGATGATGTTATTGCACATTGCCAATGTGCCATCAAGTGGAAGATTGGATGATGTCAAACTTGTTGGATCCAAGCACATGCAGATAGGTGGAGAGTGTTCAATGACACACTTGACTTCTCCCTTGACTTGTGAAAAAAATATTTGGTTAGCAAGAAGTGAGATACACAGTTTCTGACCTGTTGAAGTTGGGTGTCTTCAGTGGACAGTGTTTATATGGCTGGTCCGATAGTGACCAATAGTGAATCTAGGATGTTGTTGATAATAGACTTGATGAGTGTTGACAGGTATTGACTGTCAAGGTAGATAGTTACATATTCTCTTTCTGGGGGTGGTCATTGATTGGCTCTTTTATTATGTAAATGTTACTAGCCACTTTTCTATTCTATTAGTAAGAATATAAATTCCTGAGAACATTGATTTAATAAACTTAGTGCCTAGGGTCTGAATAGTACACAATGTGCACTGTTATGTTTGCTGTAAGTGGATTCCCAGAATAATAATGGCAAAAGTCTCCAATCTGATAACTGTGCATTCAAACCAACAAGCATTTAAGAAAAATGCAACATCACAGGCATCAAATTAATTTTAATACATTTATTGTTAGTTTTTTTCCAACTTTCTTTTTATTTTTCCCCTTTTTAAAATGTTGTCATTCACCACCCCCAGCACCAAATCTGGGTATTTTATATACAGAATGGGTGAATAGACGGCTCTAATAAAGGTGAGACAGAACAGGAAGATCACATTACAGGATTCAGAAAATGCTAGTTTAGGTGGGATAGAGTACCAAAGCAATACAGAAAAAAGAAATCATAGGGGATAAAAGAGAAATAAAGGCCATCATTTTACACTAACAAGGAAAAAGTTGCATTTCAGCTAATCTCAAACTTTTAGTTCACCTAACCTCTCTTACTTCATTTCAAAACAAAACAAACCAATGCATCAATCACTAAAAGTTGCATCACAGATTTGCAAAGCCATAATAAACCAAACCAAGCATTACATATTTGT
Organism: Mobula birostris; assembly: GCF_030028105.1. Lineage (NCBI taxonomy): Eukaryota > Metazoa > Chordata > Chondrichthyes > Myliobatiformes > Myliobatidae > Mobula > Mobula birostris. The sequence continues at coordinate 14,000,339 of NC_092396.1, forward strand.
TCCAAAAAGCAACAAGATTATTATAGAGTCAACAACATGGAAATAGAGCTGTCAGCACACCAAGACTATGTGAGAAAATAATGAAATGGAAAGGTATGGTGAGAAGCTGAAATGAGACAAGGTGGAGTACAAAACATCTGTGAAATCATTGATGACCTCCAGTATGTTGACAGGGGACAGAACAATGGGAGTACATTTAAATGTCAAGGGTAGCTTATTAGATTCTTATCAGCTGGAGATGGTCATTGGCTGGCACTGTGTGATTCTGTGTGATACTTACATGTAATTATCTTGCATCCATCTGGGTAAATGGATAGTCTGCTTGCCTCAGAGTCTAAATTTGTGGTTTCAAACCTTACTCCATTGTCGGTGTTGAACTGTTAGAAGTGCAGTCTTCTTTGCTTAAGATGAACACGCCCTGTAAATGAGAAAGGGAAACTGAGGAAGAGATACTTAGTGAAAGTGGATGTATATGTGTGTGTATGTATTTGTATGTATGTCATATGAATAAATAGATTGCATCTCTACCTGTGTTAGAATATGAGTTAAATAGGTGTATGTCTGTCCTACTATATGTATGTGCATGCAGTGGAGCCTGGTCTACACTTGTCTTAGACATCCTCACCATTGAACTAAGGCCATGCTCTCTCAAGACACTTTAGCAATTGATGTGCAACAGCCACCCCATGTTAAATCATGCACAAGCATCTTTTGGTGCTTATAGTCAAAACAATTTGTGCTTTGTCCCAAAGGACTGCTTAACAAAGAGAAATAGCTTGTCAGCAACTACTTACATAGTTAGATTGCTTCTTCACAATGACTGTCATAAGACGTTCCACATACCTGTAACTGGAACCATCACAATGATGGGTGCAGTGTTCATATCATCAGGGTTGAATGCCATAGGTTTCATCATATTTAATTTAAAACACCAATGCTTCTTTTGGAGCTCTGGGAAGATATTGGAGTGGGAGAAAATAGTTGACTGAAAATTTTGAGTAAATTAACAATATGAAAATATATGATTGCTTTATTAGATTTAAGAGGTTAAATATATCAACATTCAGCCTGTAAGGTCATATCACACTGCTGTGTGGAACAACATGTTTCTTGGCTTAAGTACAAATGGAAATTCAATTGCTCTCATCACCTACTGGAATCACTGTTATTTAATTGTCGTGTTGGGATGATAGTACAGCCTGTGTCTCCTTGGAGGGCAATTACTTGGGGAATGTGATGGTGTAATTGGGCAGGTGTGTGGAACATAATCATTGCTAGCTGTAAATTAATGTTGGAAATGGTTGCTTTTACATACGTGTGCGTGTGTTTCTGTGTGTGATGTGTACTGAAGTATTAGCATAATATATTGGGGATGATAAGCCTTTTTCCTGGATATATGGCCTGATGACTTTCCATTATTCAACGAAACTTGTGCTGTACAAAATCTGAGTCATCAGAGGTTTATTTGTTACTTGCTTAGCCCACTGATGATATTCTAGAATAATCTTCCACAACAATTTCCTTGCTGCTCTTGTCAAGGAGCAGGCCCTTCACCCTCTCACTATTCTCACTGACTTTACTCCATTTCTAACCAGAAAAGGGGCAGCATGGTAGCATAGTGGTTAGCACAGCACTTTACAATACAGTTGACCCAGGTTCAATTCCCGCCATTGCCTGTAAGGAGTTTCTACATTACTCATGAACGTATGGGTTTCCTCCAGGTGCTCCAGTTTTCTTCCACAGTTGTCATGGGACAATTTACAATGACCAATTAACCTACCAGTCAGTACATTTTTGCACTGTGGGAGGAAACCGGAGCACCTGGAAGAAACTCACATTGTCACAGGGAAAACCTACAAACTCCTTACAAGCAGCGGTGGGAATTGAACCGAGATCACCTGTACTGTAAAGCGTTGCGGAAACCACTATACTGCCATGCTGCCCTATATGTCACAGACAGATTGTCATTGACTACATGTATGTGGCACCTTTCTGACTGCACATATATGTGACACCTCTAAACCAACTAAAAAATCTACCATGGCCTTATGGGAGTTTCATCAATGTGGAGGTGGTAGAAACCATTGAAAATATATTTTTGTGAATGGATATACGATTCCTGGAATACTGTTGTGATCCTTTCGTTCTATAATAGTCCAAGCTTCCTGATGTTTGAGCACTTGGAAGTACACCCAAAGAAATCTTCACTAATAATAAACTTTAACATTGCAACAATAAATGCCATGTGACCCCCATTTTTTTTCCATACAAGTTGACATAGTATAGATGTTTTGTACATGCCCAAACAGCTTGCCAGGTTCCACATAATAATGGTATATTAAGTTCTTTACAAGGATTTGGACCAGTGGGCTAAATGATATTCAAGTAATCTTCAGATGAATTCAAGAGAATGGACTGGGAAGAGGAAATGAAAAGGGAAAAGGTGCTATTCAGATCTCTTTGCTAATGCAAGTTCCTGTTAGGTTCAATCATACTCCCCACCCCAAGCTATTTCACTGACAGGTAGTTATGCAACAAACAGCCTTTCACTGCTGATAAAAGATAACCTGTCACTCAAGATAAGAATCAGCAGGACTGGCATATAGTTCCAAGCCACAAATGATTTTGATTTGTAATGTTTTTCAGCCTTTTATTGCACAAACACACAATCTTTCATATCTTACCATCATACATGATGCAATCCCTGTAGTATCAGCAGAGGTTACTTGAGGCAATGCTTTGCATTTGCTCTTGGCAAATATTCCATAAGCTTGGAGCTTGTGAGGATTCATCAAAAATTTTTTGACCTCAATAAGGGCGAGATCAGCCATTAAGACACAAGGTAGAATTTCATGTTCCTACTGAGAGAAAGATAATAGGTGAGATATGTATGTGCTTTTACATACTTTTATACATTTTCCCTTAAGATCATGCCTCCCTTACAACAGCCATTCTGCAATAGCACTCAATGAATCAGTGCACTATTTTAAGTTTAAAGCTAAACTGTCTATGTATTAAAGATGGAAAAATGTTGTCATCTGCAACCTGCATAATAACAATGGTCAAAATTTGCATGAATTATTGTTTCCATGGAGCTGGCTGCCTAACCTTTGCATGATATTATCATAATACCCACTGACATAAATATAACGAAACTTTTCTTCCATTCTCTCTGGAGTAATAGTCAGAATGCTTACCTGGCCTGTCAGTGCATTATATATTCTGTGCTTCTGCAAAGATACTTTTCTTTTCATTAACTATTCCCAGAGTTCTGCATCTTTGTCTGACTGAACAGAGCCTTCACTCTCCCCTGCTATCCTACTGTTGTTTTCTTACTCACTTTTCAAGTACGAATCACCATGTGGAGACATGACTTCCTTTGTTCCTGGCCTCTCCGAGGTGTACTCATATTTTCTGAGTACACCTTGGAGAGGCCAGGAACAAAAGAAGTGTCATTAAAACACTTCCTGCATTGAAACCAGGAGGGAGCAACTTTCAATCGCTGTCTTTGTCTGAGCATAGGTTTCTGGTTCCTTATAGCCCATCACCGCAACCATTTTTAAAGCAAAATAGATCATTTAAAATTGAAACACGAGGAAATCTGCAGATGCTGGAATTTCAAGCAACACACATAAAAATTGCTGGTGAGCGCAGCAGGCCAGGCAGCATCTATAGGAAGAGGTACAGTCGATGTTTCAGGCCGAGACCCTTCATCAGGACTAACTGAAAGAAGAGATAGTAAGAGATCTCCCCCTTCCCCTCCCACTTTCAAATCTCTTCCTATCTCTTCTTTCAGTTAGTCCTGACGAAGGGTCTCGGCCTGAAACGTCGACTGTACCTCTTCCTATAGTTGCTGCCTGGCATGCTGCGTTCACCAGCAAATTTTATGTGTGTCATTTAAAATTGAGATTGTTTTCTCATGCCCGCTGCATGCAATCAATGCCAAAACTGGAAATAAAATAGCATTTACATTTACATTACAAGCCTTGGGTAGATGCTTAACCTGCTTTTGGATTTCCTACATTAGATTAGATCTCTTCCCCCATTAACTTCAATTGTTTATTCAAGACTTTCTCTAATTCAACTGGGGAGTTTCAGGTGTTGAGTTGGTAGAGCAGCAGAAGGCTTTGCCCAAGAAAAAGTGATTCACTGTCTGTAATTTCAATCTTCATTAGGAATAAGTTATTGTTAGATAGTCTCATTTTACATCTGAAAGAGGAAGCTTGTTGGTAGGGGAAACATCGGGATGTTCAGAGAAATGTGAAGATATTTTTAAATGTAAGCAGAACATGTATCCACATTCCATTAAAATGAAACCCAAATGCATCAGCATGAACACTATAGACTGAAACATCTGAAGTATTGTGGTATGGGGTGAGGTCAGACAAACTTAGATTGTTTTTCCTCTGGAGCAGCTGAGGCCGAGGGGTGAACTGATAGAAGTTTATATGATTATCAGAAATATACACGTGCTCTCTAATACTAGAGGTCATGCATTTAAGATGAGATCAGGTAAGCCCAAAGAAGATGTGTGGGGATTTCTTTTACGCAGAGAGTGGTGGGTGCATAAAATTCAATGTCAGGGGTGGTGCTTGAAAAAATATGATCGAGGCATTTTTAAGGCTTTTAGATAGGTACATAATTCTGCTCCTATGTCTTATGGATGTGCAGAAAATGAAGAGATAAGAACATTGAGTAGGCAGAAAGAATTGGTTTAGTTACCAGCTTAATTAGATTGAGGAATTGTGAGTTATAGAGAACTGACGTAAAAGAGGAATTGAAGCCAGCCTAGATCAGCCGTGATTGTACTGAATAGCAGCATAAGCTTCTGGCCCTTGGTGTCCTACTCCTGCTCCTATATTCCTGTATTTATAGATTCAGTAGATAGATCCATACATTCCCATTCGGCTAAAACGTAAGAATTAGTAAAGACCTGAAGCTTGTGGTCCTGCCCAGATTGATCAATGAATTAATCTAATAAATGTGGTTTTCATCAGGGGACATCTCATAGTTAATTAAGTGAGAACCTTGAGGCATTGTTGTTGGTTTTGAAAGAGAAGGAGATGTATTTGTTGGGATACAAATGGTAAATAAACTTCCCAAATCATCTTTCCATGCACTAGTGCAGATACTTCATTTTATCTGACCAAAGAGCTTAAAAGGAATGCCCAGTGCTTCCTTACCAGAGTCCACACAGGCACATTTTTCAGTGAAGGTTATAGAATCTGTTGTTCATAGTGGTTATTGCATTAATGTGATTATATTTCAAAAGTACTTTATTGGTTATAAATCACTTCAAAACATCGAGAGATTGTGAAATGAAACACAAAATTGAAACCAAGTATTTCATTTTAGTTTTAGTTGGTGCACCTCAGCATTTTAGGAATGCTACAGGGTTACTATTGATCCATTTCATTTTATTTTTATGGTTTTACTGAAGTCCATAGATGGCCTCTTTCTTAAGAAATTTTAGCAAGATGCCATTTAGGAGAGGTGGGTTGAATTTTGGAAGCAAGTTAAGTCTTGATTATTAGCTCCAGATTCTAATTACATTTTTTAAGAAATCAACATCTAGCAATACTGAAGGACCATTGGCACTATAGATAGTGACAGCCGCAAAAGTATTAAAATCAGTGTCACTTACTGGTTTTCATTTTCACTTCTTAGTATCCACATTGTCCCCGAGCTGTGTATGGTCCCTGGTAATTAGAGTTTTCACTCATCACTTACAGACTCAGGCAAGCCTCAACAGGCATCCTTCCTTTCTATAAAAATCCAGATTATTGATAGTTCTCAACTAATTACACTTAAATTGGGAAGAGGAATTGTCAGACAACTTGTGAAAGCTTTCACCAATTTGTGCAGCATGTAAATTAAAACAGAATCCCAAGTAAGCAACATTTTTTCTAATTGCTGATGGTTTTAGATGTATTTTATTTTAACACTTGTTTTCAATTTAAATGATTTCATATTTGCAGTTTATTGGAGAGCAGGGCATTCATTATATTGTCCTGTTATTCCAGTTTTCACTTATACATGTTGTTTCACTTTTACTTCTAATGAAAGTGTACTGTAGGCACATCAACTGCCCTCGTTCATGCCTTGCACTGTGAACATCTAAATCCAATATTATTTGCAGAAGCATTTTGTGCTTGTAACCTGTATCTTTTGAGTTTCATCATGACTAATTTTCTATGCTGCTGCATCATGATTAAGCTTGCTACATAACTCTACCACATCACATAAATTTATATCCAGTGAAACGTGAAATTGGTGTTTCAGCTATTCTAAATGTTAGAATATTGGGCAGCATCCATAGAGAAAGAGCATTTCCTGAATGTTGATTCTGTTCCTCTTGTCACAGGTGCTGCTTGACCTGCCGTCTTTGTTTTCGGCGTTCTCATCTGAATGTACATGAAAAAGTATTAAGCCCCATAACTATTTTCACATTTTACTGTCTCATTTTCTAAATTCAAAATAAATTGAAGTAGGATATTTTTTAACTAACAACATCATGCATCAAAGTTCAGAGTACATATACATCACTATATACAACCCTGGGATTCATTTTCTTGTGAGCGTACTCAATATATCCATAATAGAATACTGTCATAACCATAATAAAATCAATGAAAGACTGAAAACTTGGGTGAACAACCAGAGTGCAAAAGACAACAAACTGTGCAAATGCAAAAAGAAAGTAATAATAATAATAATAATAATAAATAATTAAATAAGCAATAACTATCAAGACCATGAGATGAAGACTCGTTGAAAGTGAGTTCACTAGTTGTGGGAACAATTTCAGTGATGGGGCAAGTGGAATCAAGTGAAGTTATCCCCTTTGATTCAAGAGCCTGATGGTTGAGGGGAATAACTGTTCTTAAAGCTGGTGGAGTAAGTCCTGAAGTTCCTCTACCTTCTTCATGATGGCAGCAGCGAGAAGAGAGCATGACCTGGCTGTTGGAGGTCCCTGATGATGTAGCTTTCCTGCGACAATGCTCCATATAGATGTTCTGAATGGTGGGGAGAGCTTTACCCATGATGGATTGGGCCATATCCACCACTTTTTGTAGGATTTTCCATTCAAGGGGGTTGGTGTTTCCAGAGTAGGCAGACTGTCAATATACTCTTCGCCATAGATTTATAGAAGTTTATCAAATTTTTAGATGTCATGCCAAATCTTCGCAAACTCCTAAGGAAGTAGAGGCACTGCTGTGCTTGCTTCATAATTGCACTTACATGGTGGGCACAGGATAGGTCCTCTGAAATGATAACACTAAGGAATTTAAAGTTGCTGACCCTGTCCATCTCTGATTCTCTGATGAGGACTGGCTCATAGACCTCTGGTTTTCTACTCCTGAAATCAATAATTAGCTCCTTGGTCTTGCTGACATTTAGTAAAACATTATTTTTATGGCACCATTCATCCAGATTTTCATCTCCTTCCTGTATGCTGATTTGTCACCATCTTTGATTCAGCCTAAGACAGTGGCGTCATCAGCAAACTTGAATATGACATTGGAGCTGTGCTTAGCCACACAGTCATACTTGTAAAGCAAGTAGGGCAGGGGCTAAGCACACAGCCTTGTGCTGATGGAGATTGTGGAGGAGATGTTGCCAATCTGAACTGACTGGGGTATGCAAGTGAGGAAATTGCATAAGGAGTTATTGAGGCCAAGGTCCTGAAGCTTATTGATTAGTTTGAGGGGATCCTGCTGAGCTGTAGTCAATAAAGAGCATCCTGATGTGTTCCAGGGTTGAGTGAAGAGCCAATGAGGTGGCATATGCTGTGGACCTGTTACACTGGTAGGCAAATTGGAGCGGATCCAAGTCACCTCTTAGGCAGGAGTTGATATGTTTCATCACCATCCTCTCAAAACCCTTCATCACTGTGGACATAAGTGCTACTGGACTATCGTCATTGAGGCAGATTACTGTTTTGCTTAGGCCTGTTTGAAGCAGGTGGGTACCTTAGACTGACAAAGAAAGTGGTAAAAGGTATCAGTGAACACTCCAGCCAGTGGATTGGCACAGATGTCGCATCTGGGCCAGATGCTTTTTGTGGGCTCACCTGCATGCTCGCACGTTGGCCTCAGAGACTGAATCACAGGAATCTCAGGAGCTGTGGGAGTTCATGATGGTTCCTCATATCATCATGTCAAATCAGAAGAAATATTCCAAGACCCATCAACAATTTACTAAAAATTAAAAACAAATTGTGAGGTCAATAAAGTTCATTCTCTTTGTAATTTTTTTTGTAATGTACGCTAACTTTCCTCAGTAGCAATATAATACCAACTTACACAATTATTGATGTAGAAAACTGGAGGATTCTCTGTTTTCAATGAATTCATAAGAATACTGTAAATACCCCCTCTCTCTGTAAGATTCAACAGTATGGTAGATTTTCAACAGACCAAACCAAAATGAAAACAAAAGAGCATTCAAGGCAAGTTAGGAAAATGATAATAGAGAAGAATGACTGAGCTGCACACTGGTATGAATTGCTTTTTTCTACTTAATCTCCGACCCTTTCTCATTATGATCTGAAACTTGAGCTGTATTATCTGCTCAAACTCATATATCTTCAAAGTTGGTGAATGCTTCTATTAACATAGTGGCACAGATGATAAATCTGATCATTGGCAGGGCCAATTTGCTCTTCATGAGCTTATTTCCCAGACCCTGTACACATTCCAAATCCAATGCATCAGTCATGGCAGGGAAGAGTTTATATTCTTTTCTTCCCAGTCTAAGCAACCAAAAAGATGGGGGAATGTGGATTATTTGTGATGGGCACTTGGGGGTTGGGGTAGTATAAAATCGATACTATTATCAAGTTATTGAACATATGTAAAGCAGAAGTTGATAGACTTTTTTATTTTAAGGGCATCAAAAGTTATGGAAAGAAGGCAGGAGAATCGGAATGAGAGGGAAGATAAGTCAGCCACAATCGAATCATGGAGACTCGATAGGCCAAATGACCTAATTCTGCTCCTATATCTTTACAGTGTTATGGTCTTATCAGTGAATGTATAATGGAATGGTAAACAATAATTCTCAATTACTGTAAACAGGTCAAACTCTGAACATGTATTTGTCTTTATTTGGTACTTTAAACTCAGCAAGCTCCTGTATGGGCAATAGTACAAATTAAAATATCTTGAACCTCTATATAAAGGTATGTTTTACTTCTTGGAAACAAAGAAAATCATGTATAGAGAATATCAAAGTGATATATAGTACAGTATTTTATTTTATGAAACAAAAAAAATCTTACATGTATATAGCACTGCATTTGTATAGCAATCCTTAGCTGGTCAGGCAACATAGTGGGATGGGGAGTGGTTTGATGGGGGTGAAGAGAAGAGAATCAAATTTTAATATTTCACTTTAATGACCTTTCATTGTGGAAACTATTTCTCTCACCATGGATGCTGCTTGACTTGCTGAGGATTAGATTTTTTCTGTTTTAATTATAAAATGATTTTGTTTTATGAAGTAGAAATAGCCAAGTAGGCTGCTGTCAGAAACATCATTCTTGCTTGCCTTCTTATGCAGAATTTTAGTCTACTAAAGATCATTTGCTGTAACAGGTAAGTTGTGCTGCAGTTGATAGTGTTTCAGCGTCTTTGCCAGAACATTGGATTATATTGCAAGACTTGAAAAACTATTGTAGGCTGACACCTAAGTGCATTCATGGATAAGAAGTTAAGCAAAGGTTCATTTAATATGGTTAAAGGGCTGTTAATGATTCCATGGTACTGTTTAAGAAAGAATCACCTGGCTTGTCTAACCTTGGCTTATCTCAACAAATACCAACAAAAATGAATTTCCACACAAGATAGAAATCTGAATCTCATTACCAAAGAGTTGGTGATGTAGGGTCAATGCAGATTTTTGAGAATGAGATCAAACGTTCTCATTCAATAAGGTATTATAAGAACAAAATGAAGTTGAGGTATGAAGTTGTGCTGGGATGTGTTTCATGCAGAGAGAAGTGGTAAAATGGCACCTGTGTAGTTTCAGTGGGACTTCACTCAATTTAATTTGTGAATGCTTTAACACTTTATAGTGCAGTCATCTCTGAAGGATACATTAGCTACAAATAGAAATGATGCACAAATAGATGCACTGCACATGAATTGATTGTTCCTCATGAGCAGAGAAGTGCCAGATGTGAGCTAGGTAAGAGGTGAAATTAGGCCTGTTCAAGTGGATGAGAGATGCAGTCATCTTTCTCACTCTCAAACCTCTTCATCTTGAGCAGAGTCTTGCTCAGGTTGTGCAGAGAACCAACTCAAAGGAGAAGTATAAATATGAGGGACTATATATTGTATATAGCAGAATGTGGCAGATATAATCATAGTCACAGAGAGGTAGAACAGGGGAACAGGTTCCCTGCACTCCCCTCCCCCCCAAACAAAGAGTCTGTACTAACCATCAGGCACCCATTTTTCCATCATTCTTGTCCTATGAAACTGCATTTTGATCAACATCTCTCAAATTCTACTATTTGCCCCATACTTGGGGCAGTTTACACTACCCAATTGATGAATCTGCACCTGCTATTATTGGGAGATGTGCAAAATTCCACAATACCAGAAGTCGGGGTGGGAGCTAGGTCCCTGGAGTTTTGAAACAGCAGCAATTATACCTGTGCCATTATGTCATCTGTGATTTAGGATTGTGTCATTTGGGTCAGCTCTGGTTTGATGTGATGGTTATGCTGGGTGTCTGTAAACTACTGCACCATTGTCCACCATGACTTAAGGTGTACAGGTCCCTCAATTGCTGCCCATCTTCAGAAGGTTGCAAATTCCATGCCACATCCACACCTCTCCATTCTACCCCATATTGCTTCTTTGGTTGGCTGTCCAACAGTCTGAATCTAGTTTCTGTAGACCATTTTTTTATGCCATGGACCCTTATCATTAACCCCGTGTTGGGAACCCCTGCTCTTGAATAAGATTTTTTTTGCATGTCATCAGAGAAACATCTCTGGACTCCAATGGAAAGGGAACAGGCTTCCACCAGCCAGGTTGCACCCAAAGAGGGGGCCCTAAATTGCATCTCTTGGATGATGCAATCCAGCTGCTGTATATAGTTGTCAGATGGGAAAAGTTCCAGGATGTTTAATTTTGAAGACAAATGCGATTTTTCATTTATATATTATTTGATGTTGCCTTGTTGTAAATAATTCCCAAGACAACAGCCGCTTTCAGATGCACTTTTATTTAGGGCACACAACATCCATCAGTGTGCCGAGTTAAGTGCGCTGAGGCATCAGCTGGCAACGTCACACATCCTGCGATGCCTCACCTAGAAAGGCTGCTAATGTCATAGATTTCATGTTAATGTACCAAGGAAGATCTATATTCCCTGTAGACAGTAAGAGATGCATACCCATTAAAAATGATTACCTCACTGGGATAATAAACTAATTTGAATGCTGTCATAACTGGCATGTTATTCTAACACTGTTTGAGTATGTGAAATTAATTCCTAAGTCAAAGTGCATCATCTCATCATTCCTGCTTGGTCAGTTTTTACATTGTGATCTGAAACACCTCTGTTACATTGCCATTGTCAAGGAGTTGACTTTATGCTCTCTATTGAATAGTGAGAGACATAAATTAAAAAAACTATTAGTTGTTAGGGGTATCTTCTTATTCAGTGAATGTGGGTCTCATTGCTTTGAAATGTCAGTCTTTCAATGGACCTCCCTAACCTAACAAAGCTTGTTTGAGCAATATATTCTGATGTGCATTACCCATGGTCAAAGTCAAAGTAAATTTATTATCTGAGTACTGTATGACACCATATATAACCCTGAGATTCTTTTGCTCGGGGATATACTCAAAAATCCATAAAAGAATCAATGAAAGACCTCACCAACATAGGTGTTCAACCAGAGTGCAAAGGACACAAACTGCAAGTACAAGGAGAAAAAAGTAATCATAAATTTCAAGAACACAGGACGGAGAGTCCTTGAAAGTGAGTCCATAGGTTGTAGAAACATTTCAATGATGGGGCTAGTGAAGTTGAGTAAAGTTATCCTCTGGTTCAAGAGCCTGATGGTTGAAGGATAATAACTGTTCCTGAACCTAGTGGTGTGCTGTACATTCTTCCTGATGGCAGCAGTGAGAAGAGGGCATGTCCTGGGTGGTGGGGGCTCCTGTTGATGGGAGATGCTTTCCGGTATTGATGACAATGGTGACCATCCGCCATTGTTGTTGAACAGCAATTCAAGATGTTCAAGCTCTCAACCTGTGAGAGTATCTTTGGAGGTCAGAATTTTTTAATTTAATTGACACTAGTTAGGAAATACAGGCATTTTGTAGCAAGACAAGTAATTAGATCAGAAACTGACCTGTTATGCAAAGTACATTGTAAGGGAATATGATACATCATATAGGGTTCTTTTAGCATTGATTGGTGGTAATGTTTGAATTCCTGAAATTGTCATTTGGTGTAAGTTGGAGACAATGATTTTGCAGGTCCCTTCTGAAAAGCATCTTCCTATCAGGAAATCCCATACAACCCATATATTTAGTGAGTGCTTCACTTCTCTGTTCAGATTGGAGTTGGGCCTTTTGACATTGAATTGGGGCATGCTATTCATCCTCCGGTAACAGTTGCTTTCTGCAGTTTGCTAGATTGTGCAGGATACTTCACAACACGGTAAAGTCATCACCTGCTAGTGGTTTATTTATACTGCAAGACAAACAACCTCACTGATGTAGACAAGGAGATCAATGGCATTTTCAAGTTTATGTTAAGTTTAATTATCATTCAACCAAACATGTTTATAGCTAAACGAAAGAACATTCCTCTGGGGTCAAGGTGAAAAATACAACACATACAGTCACACATAGCACATATAGTTATGATAGCACATACAGACACAAAACGTCCCTGAGTGGCATAGCTTACTACTACAACTACAACTACTCAGAAGCCTGAAGGCACACACTCAGTGATTCAGGAGCAGCTTCTTCCCCTCCGCCATACGATTTCTAAATGGGCATTGAACCCATGAACACTACCTCACTTTATCTCTTATTATCTCTTACTATCTCTTCTTTCAGTTAGTCCTGACGAAGGGTCTCGGCCCGAAATGTTGACTATATCTCTTCCTATAGATGCTGCCTGGCCTGCTGTGTTCCACCAGCATTTTTTGTGTGTGTTACCTCACTTTATTTTCTGTTTTTGCACTATTTTTAATTTAACTATTTGACATAAATGTGTATATTTACTGTAATTGTTTTTTTTCTATATTTATCATGTATTGCATTGCACTGCTGCCACGAGTTTGACAAATTTCATGACATATACAGTACCAGTGTAATTAAACCTGATTATTATTTATTTCCCTAGTGCCATATCTTCTGGACAGTTGTGTCATTGAAAATGTCCAGCAGTCAGAATCCCTCAGGATGAAGAGTTCCTAGGAGCTGGAAGGAAATATCGCATTGATATTGAATAAATTTTTCTCATGATCAGTATTTAAGTAATCAAAATCCCTGGATAAAAAGTTCTGGATTATTAATCAGAGACCTAATAGGATGACAAATCTCAATACCGATGTAACTTCTCAGTAAAATCAAAATAAGATGAAATAGTTTTTTTGACAGTATGGAAACAGACCGACCTTTGTTGTTCTACAGTGAGCCAAAAAGCATGCCATAGTTTGTGGCTGCTATTTGGAATGATATACTGGCGAAGAAGTTGAAAGCCATCATCATCATCTTCACCATTTTGGAGAGAACAATGCAGGCATGAAATTGTGGCCTAAGTTCCTCCTGCAAGACATCATATATCTCAGTTATGACAGAGTTAGAAAACTTGAGTCTAGATAAGATATGGTGAGTCTAAAGAGACTTCAGAAATAGGTAAACAACAGGAATTCTGCAGATGCTGGAAATTCAAGCAACACACATCAAAGTTGCTGGTGAACGCAGCAGGCAACTTTGATGTGTGTTGTTCAGAAATAGGTTCTTTGCAGATATTTTTCTTCTAATTCTGTTCTCCCTGTTCCTCTCCAAATGATCTGCCATATCTTTCCAGAAGCCTCCAGAATTGGAGTGCTGTTATCGTTTTCAACACTGATGCCCTTTTGAATGAGTAGTTCAGTGGCTAAAATTATATAAGCTTTGGGGGGTGCATGATGATCTGAGGCCACTTAGTCATGTGTCCCAATATCAGCAAAACATACATTTAAATGGTGAAGAAACCAAGACTGTAGAGCATCGTGGTCTTCAGTCATATGAGGCTATTCCACAATGGTTACCATGTTAAGATCCAATTTATTTTGTTGCAGGCTGAAACATATGCATTATCGGAGACATTACGAGATGCATCTGGTATTGAGAAAAAGTAAGGTGTACTAATATGGTGGTGCCCCATCCAATTTCATGATTAAGATAATTTCATTCCGAATTAATAAATAACAGAGTCTACCCCAAGGAAAATTGATTATGAAGCTGGAAGCATTTAAGCAAGCGTAAACTACTTTATCGAGTACTATTCATTGACTGTGCAGTAAGTCCAGAAATTGCTGGAAATACTCATCAGGTCAGGCAGCATTTATGGTATGGAAAACAAGAGTTAATGTTTTTGATAGAAGATTTTGACTCAAAACATTTATAATTCTTTTCCCTCCACTGATGCCCAACCTGCTGATTTCCACCAGCAGACTGTTTGTTGTAGTTAAAGTTCCAGTTCAACCACCCTTAAAGAGAATTGATTTGCTATCTATGAAGTGGTTTTGGAAGTTTCAGAAATACAGTACTGTACAAAAGTCTTAGGTGTGTGTGTATATATATATATATATATACAGTGGCATGCAAATTTTGGGCACCCCGGTCAAAATTTCTGTCACTGTGAATAGCTAAGTGAGTAAAAGATGAACTGATTTCCAAAAGGCATAAAGTTAAAGATGACACATTTCTTTAATATTTTAAGCGAGATTACTTTTTTATTTCCATCTTTTACAGTTTCAAAATAACAAAAAAGGAAAAGGGCCCGAAGCAAAAGTTTGGGCACCCTGCATGGTCAGTACTTAGTAAGACCCCCTTTGGCAAGTATCACAGCTTGTAAACACTTTCTGTAGCCAGCTAAGAGTCTTTCAATTCTTGTTTGGGGGATTTTCGCCCATTCTTCCTTGCAAAAGGCTTCTAGTTCTGTGAGATTCTTGGGCCATCTTGCATGCACTGCTCTTTTGAGGTCTATCGACAGATTCTCGATATTTAGGTCAGGGGACTGTGAGGGCCATGGCAAAACCTTCAACTTGTGTCTCTTGAGGTAGTCCATCATGGATTTTGAGGTGTGCTTAGGATCATTATCCTGTTGCAGAAGCCATCCTCTATTATCTTCAGTTTTTTTTACAGATGGTGTGATAGCTTCCAGAATTTGCTGGTATTTAATTGAATTCATTCTTCCCTCTACTAGTAAATGTTCCCCATGCCACTGGCTGCAACACAAGCCCAAAGCATGATCGATCCACCCCCGTGCTTAACAGTTGCAGTGGTGTACTTTTCATGAAATTCTGCACCCTTTTTTCTGCAAACATACCTTTGCTCATTGCGGCCAAAAAGTTCTATTCAAAAGGTTCAAAGGAACAGCTAAACAAGCTTGATGCATTTTGGAAACAAGTCCTGTGGACTGATGAAGTTTAAATTCATCCAATTGCTTGGAATCAAATTACTTTGCCTGGTGTCTCAGTGCTGGGTGTGCCTGCACCCTCACCACCCTGTACCTGTGGCACTCCTTCGCTGCCACCTGCCCCACACTTCCTACAGCCCTCCACTCTTGCCATTCTCAACATCCTTTGCTCTCACAAGATTTAGAAACTGGCTCTCCACTCGACGTTGACGAACAGTACCGTGCAAAACTCTTAGGCACCCTAGCTATATATATGTGCTTGAGACTTTTGCACAGTACAGTATGTAACAAAACAAATCTCTGTTGTATTAAGTTAAAATCTCTTAATTCTATCTATCAGTCTTTCCAGACAATTGAGCAACATGATACCGTTTTGATAATGCCATCAGTAGTGCCCTTTAACTTTATTGCCTCTTATTCACTTGAGACAGTTGCCAGCTCTTGAACTTGATAGAAGATTTTGACTCAAAACATTTATAATTCTTTTCCCTCCACTGATGCCCAACCTGCTGATTTCCACCAGCAGACTGTTTGTTGTAGTTAAAGTTCCAGTTCAACCACCCTTAAAGAGAATTGATTTGCTATCTATGAAGTGGTTTTGGAAGTTTCAGAGATATTTTTGGGGGCATTGGAATGCTTGAGCCAATGTATTGCTTAGGGTTGTGTTTACATTATAAAATTAAACTTGGGATAAAGTGGTGTCCCAGTACATGTCATATAGTGTATGTAATGGTTAGCACAGCGCTATTACAACTCAGGGAATTCTGGAGTTCGAAGTTCAGTTCCGAAGAGTTTGTATGTTCTCCCAGTAAACCTCGTGGGCTTTCTTTGGGTGGTCCAGTTTCCTCCCACAGACCAAAGACATACCGGTTAGTAGGTTAATTGGTCATAGTGGTGAGGCAGGCAGTTGTTGTCCCTTACTGATGTGCTTGTCGATTTTCGTGTCCGAGGAGACACTGATGTGGACCCCAGGCATGTGAACTGATGGACAACATCCAGTTAGTAGTTTCCAATGGTAATGACTGATGGTGCCTTCACGTCTTGTCCCCAGATGTTTGTCTTTTTTAGACTGATAGTCAGACCAATTCCTTGCAGGCCTAGGAGAAGTTATCCATCAAGCTGTGGAGGTGCTACGGAGTGTCAGTCAGCAAACCGCACGTCTCTGATCATAGCATCGTGCACTTTGGCTTTGGCTCTTAGGTGGGTGAGGTTAAAAAACCTGCCTTCAAGTATGAAGGAAAATCCCTTCGTTGCAGTCCCAAATGTCTACCTCAGGAGAAGAGCAAAGAAGATACTGAAGAGAATTGAGGCGAGAACACAGTCTTGCTTGATGCCACTGCTTATGTCAAAGGACTCCAAAGACCTGCTGATGTATTGCACAGTCTCTTTCATGTTGTGTGGAAGGATTCAACCATGCTCTGCAGCTTTGGCATGCAGCCTACATTGCAGACAATCTGAAAGCCCGTCTCTGCTGACCAAGCCAAAGTCCTTGGGGAGACCAATAAATGCAATGTACAGGGGTTTCTTTTGTTCTCTACACATCTCCTGGGGTTGACAGAGGGAGAGAGAAAATCATGTCTACAGTTGACCTTACAGCACGGAAGTCACTCTGTGACTCCAGGGAGACGCGTTCAGCCATCTCCTATAGGCGGACCAACATTGGGCAAAGATTTTGCCAACAAAAATCAAGAGAAAGTTGCCCCTGTAGTTGTTACAGTCACTCTTCTCACCTTTGTTTTTGTAGAGGGTGATGATCTTGACATCCCTCATATCCTGTGGTACAGTTCCTTCCTGCCAGCACTGACAGAGGACTTCATGCAGCAGGTAAGTAGGGTAGTCATGCAATGCTTGATCAGGTCTGGGCGAATCCCATCATTGCCTGGTGCCTTGCTTGAGGCCATGCTGCCAATGGTCTTGCTGAGCTCCTCTAAAATCAGTTCTGTATCCAACTCTTTCATTGATGGCAGGCACTCACAGGCGTCCAGGGCTGATGTGCTGACAGTGTTCACTCTGGAGGACAGAGTAATGTTCTATCTATCTCTCTGTCTGTCTCACCACATGAGTCTGGGAGAACTCCAAGTTCTCGGAAAAAAACAAAAATGTCAATGTAGAATGTTTGTGTCACCAGCACACTGCTTTTCAGCAGTGAGATATGGACAATATATGCTAAGCAGGAGAGAAGTCTCAACATCTTCCATTTAAGGTGCCTTTGTTGCATCTTGGGCATTTCTGGGAGTGACATAGTACTCAATGCTGAGGTTCTCTCTCAGGCCAGTCTCCCTAGTGTGTATATCCTGTTCAGACAGCATGGGCTGCGCTGACTGGGCCGTATCTACTCCTTGCAGATGGCAACATCCCTCTTTGGTGAGCTGGCTTCAGGCAAGCTGGCCATTTGCAACTGCACTACAAGGGTGTCTGCAGGGACATGAAGGCATTGGACATCAACATTGAGTCCCGGGAGAAACTTGCAGCTGACTGCACCAGATGGAGACGTACCCTGAAAGAACATCTTAAGTCAGGCGAAGAAGAAACATTCCTGAATGAAGCAGAAGACAAATGAAACAGCGAAAGGAACACTGCAGCTCCAGAAGAGCAGACACCCACTTATAGAAGCCACCTTTGCAACCAGACTGCTGCTCTCGCATTGGTCTAGTCAGCCACAGACGCCACTGCACTAACAATGTAGACAGCTAGGACACAACATCCATGGTGGACCTTGACCAACGGAGGACCACACAGTGGTCATTGTAAATTGTCCTATGATTAGGCTAGAGTTAAATAGGTGGATTGCTGGGTGATGTGGCTCGTTGGGCAAGAAAGATCAGTTCCAAGTTATATTTCAAATAAATAAAGAAATATACCTGCAGTCGTGTTGAATCAAAAGCTGGGGCATAAACGCAAGCCTATTTTGAGAATAGCCATTTATCATGATGTTGTAACCAAGCTCAAAGGTAAGCATGAAGTGAGAACAGGAATGGTTTCAGCCCCACTGTCGTTTATGGCAGAATGAGCTGGTTAAGGCTTTGTTGTATGCTCAGGTTAAGAATGGTTACTGAGTTGATGTGTGTGAGGACATGGGATTTCACCTAAACAAATTCACAGACTAGTGCAGAGAAGTTCCTGGGCTTTTTGAATTTCTTTGAGGATACAGCAATATTAACCTCAGGCAGTGCTACTGTAGTTTTCAGTGAAGATGAATACCAAGTTGTTATATCATCCACCATCCAGTAGAGGGCTTACACTTAATTACATGCAAAATGGATATTTCGCAATGGCTCGTGGACTTATTTTAATAGGAATGGATGGAAATTAAGCAATAGGGCTGAAACTATTCCAGAAGTTTCTCTCTTGATCTGAATGTCGAGCCATGTAACTGATAAATGTCATGTATAAACTTCCTGCTCACTGTACTGGTTGCTTTATGACTTATTTCTGTTCAGTATCTGCTCAATGACTGTTTCACTGCCCGCTTTAAAGGTACTCCTTATCTGCTCAACACTTGTTCAAAAACCACGTACTCAGCCTTTGTTCAGGGTTGTCTCCACTTTTCAGTGAAGCAAGTCTTAAACCCAAAATGAGAATCCTTTAGACCACAGGTTTGATTTTTTAAATTTCTACTAATATATATATATAGCCATAATAATATTATCGGTTTAGTGTCAAATATTGCCAAGTTCATCATTCATTTTTTGTAATGAACTTCTTTGTAAACTTTTAGATTGATTTAACTTGGTATTCTTATTTCCTCCAAAGAAGTGTTTCATCCCACTGAACTGACTTTAACAGCATTTAAGTGGAAGTTCAGCTTCCTTCTTGACCTTGTTAACTGTTTTCTGGTAATCATTCCATAAATGCTTATGAATACAGTATTTCACCAATGGCAAATGTATCAAAAGGTAAGCATAGTAAGCAGCTGAGAATGATTGGGTACAAGGAACTGTTATTTAAAACAAAATTGATTAATCATCATTTGTACAGCAACAGTTTAGTTGGTTCCTTAAGGTTATTTTAGCTCAGCAAGGCTTTGTTTACAGAGTATCTTGAGAGTGACATTTTGACCATCTCACCTGCTCTACTAATATTACTGAAAAATTTGTGAAAATACATTGTTCTTAAAGAGACATTTGCAAAGTTCTCTGATCTTAATGCATTATTAGCTAAAGTTTCATCTTTACCACTAAATCTAATCTAACATTAATTCAAACCATCGCATCAACCTACTGGAGCTGATTGACCATACTCTCCCACTGCTCACTTATCAGAAACATAATTTATGCTTTGCACATCCAAACAAAGGGAACAATTTAATCACACACAGCAAGTTTGATAATGATAGACCCAAGAAAGGCTGTGGGACATTTCACTACTCGATATATCTTCATTGTTAATGATGAAGTCAATACAACACAGATGAGAATGCACCATTGCAGGTTAACTTTGGTAACTGCGACAGCAGAGATTTATGCTGCTTTCAGCCACTGAAAGTTAACCAGTACCAGACACGGGTGAGAGTTCAAGTCCAAAGGCTTCATTGTGCCTATTACTCTAGCAAAGTTATGTTCACAACACAAAACTGGTGGTGGTGAAGTAGTTAAGTTAGAGGACTAGTTCTCCAGGGACATGAACTAAATACCTTGAGACATGGGTTGAAATCCTGCCACAGCAACTTGAGTTCAGTTTCTCATCTAGTGTTTTTTTTGGGGCGCCACGGTACTGTAGTGGTTAGTGCAATGCTATTATAACCTGGTGTCAAAGTTCAATTCCATTGTCCTCTATAAATAAGTTTGTACATTCCTTCACATGTGTACATGGGTTTCTTTTGGGTGCTCTGGCTTTCTCGCACTGTCCAAAGACATACTGGTTAGTAGGTTAATTGGTCATTGTAAATTGTCCTGTGATTAGGCTAGAGTTGAATCAGTGAGCAGCTAGAAGGTGCAGTTCAGTGGACCGGAAAGGCCTGTTCTGCACTGTATCTCTAAATAAAATAAAAATAATAGAACTGGTGAAGGTCACTGGATGACCTTTCCCAGATAAAAATTATTATCAAAGGATTGTGTGCACTTCTGATGTGCTGCAGTAAGGGAAGGATGGTGTGTGGGTAAGGGGTATACTGTAGTGGGAAACTATTCTCCTTGGCCCTCCAAGAGGACTCCCCTTGTCATGGTTTGGAGGCTCGCATGCCTCAATGACCTGGAAAGCTATGTTGGCTGAAATCAGGGCTTTATGCTTTGGCTCTTGGTAGGGTCACCCATGCCAAACAAGTGGAGGACAGACTAAGAGTGGTCCACCAGTCCTCCAGGTTTGGGGGTTCAGCTCAGAGCTAACAACCCTGATTGGTAAAACAGCAATTAAGAATTCTTCTACGTCTGAGTGTGACAGAATTTCTGAGTCCCTACCTGGGACTTTCATGACTGACAGTAGTGAAAATCGAGAGGAAGCTACTGACATGATGAAGGAAGCCCTGAACACCATCAGAGATGGAGAACCTTCATCGCTGGCCTAAACGCCAGCAGTGTGATGGACAGTAAGTAAGTATTCTCTTTGGCAATATGGCATAGGTTTAAAGTAGAAGAAGGTAGGAGATGTAAAGTAGAATATTTTTCAACCAGAGAATGGTTGAAATCAGGAATACACTGCCCAAGAAAGTAGTGAAGGTAAGTTTTCAGAGTATTTAAGAAGTATTTAGATGACCACCTCAGACAAAAAAGACGTGGAAGGTTGTAGGCCAAGAGCTGGAAAATGGGATTAGTACTGACAAGCAGCTGAGAGCCTGCATTAACCCAATGGGTTGCAGGGCCTATTCCCATGCTGTATGAGTCTATGAGTGGAAGTTATTCATTTTACCTGCTTTAATAGCTCCTGATCACCAGGATGTAAGGAGATTTAAACAATACAAAGGAAAAGAGAAGTGTTTAAAAATAATCTCTGGCCAGATGCGGCCCATCCTTAACTGGATAAACCTGACTGCTAAACTGAGCAACATTCTTTGGGAATAGTGCCAGTAATGGCATGATACCTAGCAACTCCTATACTTGTTTTTATTGAAAAAAAGCCATGATGTATGAAGTAGCTTCTGGAATAAAGAAGACTAGTCATTGGTTAACTTGTATTGTTAACTGCTTGACAGCTGAATAGTTAATTATCTAGTCAGTTGGTCGACTTAGAAGTTTAATGCTATGCCGCATGGCCACATTTGGTTTCAAGAACCCCAGGAGTACATTTGGTTTCAAATACCCCCAGGTAAATGTTAGCCACTCTCACTACTTTCAGATGAACAGGTTTACTGCAAATCTGTTTGGTCAGTTAATCTTATTCAGAAATGGTTGTGGCGTTACTGTGCTACGACTGGGAAACGTAGGTAGTAGCCGCCAGCATTCCTAATCCAGATTAATAGAGTTCAGAGTAAATTTATTATCAAAGTACATACGTGTCAGCAAATACAACCTTGAAAAACATTTTCTTGCAGGCATACACAATAAATCCATAATAGAATAATAACTAAAATAGAATCAATGAAAGACCATACCAACCGGGTATTCAACCAGTGTGCAAAGGAACACTTCCATTCACCAATGAAATAAAATGTTTGTATTCCTGAAATTGTGTAAACCTGGACCAAATAAGAGGATCTTTATCACTTGTAAACAAGCCACAGTAAAAGCCAACATTTTCAACAAGGAAAGGGAAATGATAGCCCATAAAGATTAAAGATTAGTTTTATTTGTCACATGTACATCAAAATATACAGTGAAATGTGTTGTTTGTTAAATCAAATCAATAAGGATTGCACTGGGTAACCCACAATTGTTGTTGTGGTTCCAGCACCAACATAACATGCCCGCATCTCACTAACCTTAACCCATATGTCTTTGGAATATGGGAGTAACTGGCGCACCTGGAGAAACCCATGCAATCATGGGCAGAACGTACAGACATCAGCAGGAATTAAACCCCGATCTTGCAGCCAGTGCTGTAAACTGTTGCGCTAACCACTGCGCTAAATTGAGACTATATTACATGCAGTTGGAATTAAATCAACAAGTAGAATTTAAACAGCTTAGTAAAGCTGAGAACAAATTCTCCAAGGTACTCTATTTGTCTCAAGTGCCCTGATGCAAGGGTGACACCTTGCAGACGGTTAACAACTGAAGTACTTCTGGAGCCAAGAGACTGTACTACAATTTGTCTCGTGTGTTTACCTTCAAAGGTCTTAATTTTAATTTAGATAAATTACTTTAACAAACACAACAAGGGGGCTTCATTAATCTCCAATTATTAAGTTTTACGTAATAGATTGAGAGTGACAGAAGGTGGTAATAAGTGCAAAAGCCAGCTAGATGCTTAATTCTACCAAAACTGTCTCAGAACTCATTATTCAGTATTCTCTAATATGTGCTATTTTGTTCTGTATTAATCATGGAGTTTTACAAGAAAATAGGGTGCATAAATGCAAGGTGGTTACTGATAAATATGATAATATTTCAATAAAAATAATCTTTATTCTAAGAGTGAGGAGAATGTACATGGAGTGAGAAGAATATACATGGAATGGTTGAGCAGATTAGGAAGGATGCATTTAAAAGCAATCTGGGATGTGAGAGATATTTTTTAAAAATGTCATGCTGTTGGAATGAAATGAAGGAACAGGCAGTAAGGTGGGCGAGTTAGCTGGATACTTTAATCCAAGAATACAGTGTTCAAATACTTAAGGAACTTTCCCTTTGTTTTGATGCCCCTGACTTAATTTCATTTCATCTTTTCTTTTATCTGTCATAAATGGATCTAATTGGACTGTATTCCTTGGAGTTTAGAAGAATGAGGGGAGACCTCATAGAAACATTTCGAATGTTAAAAGGCATGGACAGAGTGGATGTGGCAAAGTTGTTTCCCATGATGGGGGAGTCTAGTAAAGAGGGCATGACTTAAGGATTGAAGGGCGCCCATTCAGAACAGAAATGCGAAGAAATTTTTTTAGTCAGAGGGTGGTGAATCTATGGAATTTGTTGCCACAGGCAGCAGTGGAAGCCAAGTCATTGAGTGTATTTAAGGCAGAGATTGATACGTATCTGAGTAGCCAGGGCATCAAAGGTTATGGTGAGAAGGTGGGGGAGTGGGACTAAATAGGAGAATGGATCAGCTTATGATAAAATGGCAGAGCAGACTCAATGAGCCGAATGGCCTACTTCTGCTCCTTTATCTTATGGTCTTATGGTCTAATTACCCCTTCAATTCTTCTGAGATTAATTGGTACGTTAACTGAGTTCTGAACAACCTGATTAGAACATTAAATAATGCATGAAAGTTGGTTGTGGAAAGTAGAGATTTTGATTCTTGGGTCATTGGCATCAGTATTGGGAAGTGGGGGCTGTTCCATTGTGACAGGCTTAAATTGGACTGGAACTAATGTCTTAACAAATGGAATAACTATGGCTTTAGACAAATGAAAGTGTATCGGGCAAGGGTGATGCAAGGATTCGGGAAAGAGCAAACAAATACCATAATAGAAAGATCAAAGCTGTAAAGCAGAATGACACTCTGGGTAAAATGTGTGTAGAATGGATTAGGACAGGGGTTCCCAACCTGTGGTCCAAGGGTCCCTTGCTTAATGGTATTGGGCCATGGCAAAAAAAAAGGTTGGGAACCGAGGTCTACACGTTAACAAGCTAAGAGACCATTAATGACTTCAAGTGACAGTAGGGAAAATAGAGATAAATATAAGGGCCCTATCTCACTATTCACAGAGTAAAACACAATTAATAGATAGAAGCATATCCATATCCATTACAGAGGCTATTTTGTAGAGTGATGAGGATTGGAAATAAATATTCCACCATGTTTTAAGAAGTTGTATAAAGCAGTAAAGGAGGGGAAAGTCCTGATAATAAAGACTGGAATTAGAACAGTAATATTTTGCCCATAATTCTTTACAACATAGAAAGAGGACATTTGGCCCATTAAGTTTATTCAGACTTCAAGAGCATCTTCAACAGTTCCATTATCTTAATTCTTTCTCTAATCTCTAATGATATCACCCAAGTGCAATGCAACAAGTTAACATAGAACATGAAACAGTAACGCACAAGCACAGACCCTTCAGCCCATAATGACCCCTAATTAAACTAATCCCTTCATCCTGCACATAGTCCATATCCCTCCATTTTATACATATACATGTGCCTATCTCAGTCTCTTAATTGCCTCTATTGCTTCTAGCTTCACAATTATCCCTGGCAGCACATTCTAGACTCTCATTGCACACTATATTCAAAAAAAACTTGTTCCACACATCTCCTTTGAGCTTTCCCCCCTCTCTCACCTCAAATACATGCCCTCTGGTATTAAATATTTTGACCCTGGGTATAAAAGATACCATCTATCTTCTCTATCTATGTCTCTCATAATTTTATAAACTGTTATCAGCTTTCCCTTCAATCTCTGCTACTCTGGAGAAAACAGTCCTAGTTTCTCCAACCTTGCCTTATAGTATATGCCCTCAAACACAAACAGTTTCCTGATGATCTCTTTTGCTCCTTTTTCTCATCAATCATCACATCTTTGGAATGTGGAGGACACTTAGGGAAACCCATATGGTCGCCATGCAATGTCCAAACAGGCAGCACCTAAAGTGAAGAATGAAGTCAGGTCACTGGAGTGGAATGTCAGGTTTGAACTGCTTTGCTGCTGAAAAATATATCAGTCACAAAATTAATTTGGTTAGAGGCAAGAGAAGAGACAAAAAAAAACACTGTGGTATTAATGAGAGAAAATCTGCAGGTGCTGGAAATTCAGTCCTGTTGAAGAGTTTCAGCCCGAAATGTCAACTATACTTTTTCTCCATAGATGCTGCCTGGCCTGCTGAATTCCTCTAGCATTTTGTGTGTGTTGCTCCAATTTCCAGCATCTTCAGATTTTCTGTGTAGTCATTTATATATATTGTTCGTCCATCGTCGACATCAATGAAGACCTCGACACCAGATGGTGTTGAGACTAGCGGTGATTTGAATTTAAGTGAGGGGGAGTTGCGCAGCGTCAGCCTCACTCTCTTCCCAATTCCCAACTGGATCCAGTGGGAAGACAGAGTTGAGATGGCTGGAGATGGGACTAGGCGCAGTGGATAACCAGGACGTCTTCTGTGTCTTGTCCTGCTCTACGCGTTCCACGACGCTTGCAGAGACCGCCTTCTTGACCGTTGGGCCTTCCATTGGTCTCATCCACTCAATCTGTCGGAGTCTGTCTTCACATGCTGGGATAGACAACACCCTATCTCACCGAGGGTTTGAGACCCATTGGCTACCCTCACCTGGTTTAGCCGGCTTGTTGAAGCCGTTGCCTGGGGTGTGGCCGCTGTTGCATGCAAACAGCTATGGGGAGCCACAGGTGAGAGCTGAGTGCCAGGTGGGGACCAAAGGT
Organism: Mobula birostris; assembly: GCF_030028105.1. Taxonomy (NCBI): domain Eukaryota; kingdom Metazoa; phylum Chordata; class Chondrichthyes; order Myliobatiformes; family Myliobatidae; genus Mobula; species Mobula birostris. Next base: position 14,026,418 of record NC_092396.1, read on the forward strand.
GGACTAACCACCTTGAAAAGGACGCGACATGTTCCCCCACCAGAGGTGCTACCCCTCCCTGACACCCCATACGCCCCATTAATAGGCTCTGGAACAATACCAGTAGTTTTAGATAAAATAGAAACATGCCAATTAGATGTTATAATCTATTACAGTAATCCTGGAGGACTTCAGTCTTCATGTAGACCATGTATACCAAGTATGTAATAATATTGCACATGATGAATTTGTGTAAAATATATAATGCCAAATACTAGAAGGGTGCAAGTCCCATTTTGAAGAAAAGTCCCATTTAAGAAATGTTATTCAGCCGCAACCTTAAATGGCAGCAATCCATCTGTGAAGGTATTCCTGCATTCTTGTCAGATAGTGTATTGCGGCATTCAATTAATTGGTAATAAAAGATCTGTGATATATTTACAAGCCAGGATGCAGTGGAATTTGCAAGTAGTGTACCACTTGTCTGAAGCATTTACCTTCAAAACAGAATAGATTTCAGGTCTAGGATATGCTGTCAAAGGGCCTTCAATGTGTTATTGCAATGCATTTCATAGACAAAAATCACTGCAGCAATGATATTGGTAGAGTAATAAGTCAAGTGCCATTCAAATAGGACATTTTGTCCCAAATGGTATTGAGCTTCTTGAGCTTTATTGAAGTTATACACATCCGAGCAAGTTAAAAATATTCTGCTCTGCTTCTGAGGTGCCATTGGATTGTAGGAAGACTAGAACTAATTATTCACCGTAGAATATCCGCCTGCTTATTGCTTCTTGCTCTTTTTTAAGATTCTGTTCAATTATAACATACAAGCACCTTTGCTCCATCTGCAAAAAGCGGGAATCTCCATAGCTAAATATTTAAATTCCAACCCTCATTCCCATATTCTCATTTTGACATGTTCATCCATGGCCTCCTCTATTGCCACAATGAGGCCACTCTCAGGTTGGAGATCTGGATAGCTTCCAACCTGATGGCATGACCATCGATTTCTCTAACTTCTAATAATATCCTCCCTCCTTTTTCCCTCTTCTTTATTCCCCACTATGGCCTCCCTCTTACCTCTTCTCTTCTCCTCACTTGCTGATCACCTCCTCCTGGTATTCCTCCTCTTTCCCTTTCTCCCATGGTCAACTCTCCTCTCCTATCAGATTCCTTCTTCTCCAGCCCTTTTTCCACCTATCACTTTTCAGCTTCTCACCTCATCCCCTCTTCTCCCCCCTGCCCTCACCTGGCTTCATCTATCACCTTCTAGGTTGTGGTCCTTCCCCTCCCCCAACCTCTTTCTGGCTTCTTCCCCTTCTTTTCCAGTCCTGATGAAGGGCCAAATATATTGACTATTTACTCATTTCCACAGATGTGGCCTGATCTGCTGAGTTCCACCCGCATTTTGTGTGTGTTGCTCTGCACGTAAATAACGACTTTATGTAATAATATTGATGGGAAGATGTTCAACTCTTTATTTTTGTAGTTGACACAAATACTTGGAACTTCCCATACTCTTCAATCTCGTTAAGAAGTTGCAAGCAAAAATGAATACTGTACAATCATCAGTGAACATTCTCACTTTGTTTTTTTTATAAAGGGAAGAAGATGAAGCAATCAAAGATACCTGGGTCTTGGACACACATTTCTAAAACAACAAGGAGCCAACTTGGGAACAGACTATTTTAAATGTAGTATTGTGTAAAAGGACTGGGTTAATTAATAATTCAATGGTAAAGGAGCCACTGGGGAAAGTGATTATAATAGAATATTACACTGTTTTTAGGTGATGTAGCTGAGAATAACAGTAAGCCCTTAATTTTATATGTTACTTTTTGTAGATTTAACAAGGTAAATTAAGAAATGAAACTAAATTAAAATTCATTACTATTAATGGTCTATGTTAGAGGTTAGGGTTTTTGAAATGTATAACTTGCAACAAATTTAAATTCTGGGGGGAAATAAGATTCCATGGCAGGGTTTCCAACCTGGGGTCCACGAGCCCCTCAGATAATGGTAGGGGCCCATGGCATAAAAAATGTTGTGAAACCCTGTTCCATGGGAAGGTGAGCATTTTAGATCAGAAAATCAGACTGATAAGGTTGCTGAGAGATTTGCTTTATTGACCTTCTGTTCAAAGTATGCACAGAATGCATTGAGCTCATGGTTGCCTTTTTGCTAGTGATATTGCTCATTTTCATTTTGCCTGTTGCCGCATGCAAGCCTTGCCACAACTGACGACTGGTCCAGGGTTGTATTTTGGTCTGATGATGCCACTTGGTATCACTGATAGCTTTACGAAGATCATAGTTAGTTTTTCCATTGGTTGTTTTAGTGACAGCATGTTGTGGGATAGTTAGCTGTACATGTTTATGAAACTGTTTCAAGCAAAGTCTAAAATCAAGTCATGGCTTATATAAAGTGCATTTCCTTGAGTAAGGGAGATTTGAGTGATCAAGATACCTGAAGTATTGAATGGATGTGACAAGGTAGATCAGAAAACTTATTTCCTTTGGTTGGGGAATCAAAGGGACATGTTCTTCAACTTAGATATAGGACATTTAAGAGTGAGTTCTGGATTTTTTTCACATTTTGATTGCAGGATATCTAGAATTCTTGTCCCCAATGTAAGCTAGAGCAGGGGTCCCCAACCTTTTGCACACCGCAGCCCGGTGGTTGGGGACCACTGAGCTAGAGCTTTGAAGACTGGTGTAATGAAGTTTTCCTAGGAAAGGATATCAATTTCCTTGTTAAAGCTGCAGCTTTTATTACTCTATGTTAAGGCGTTGGAGCTGGAACTAGATGATTTGAGATCCAGAGAGGGTGACAGATAGGACATATAGAGAAGTAGTAACACCCAAGATGATGGTCAGGAAGGGAAAAAGGGTTAAACTGGCAGTACAGAGTACCCAAATGCCCATTCCCCTCAATAACTGGAATACCACTTGGGATACAGTTGGAGGGATGACCTAGCAGAGGGCAATCACAGCAGTCAGGATTCTGGAACTTAGTCTGGCTCTGAGACTAAGGAGAGAAGGTAATGAAGAGGCAAGCTCTGGTGATGAGGGATTAATTGGTTAGGGGAGCCAAAGGAGGTTCTGTCGATGAGAATGAGATTCCTGGATGGTACGTTTTGTCCTGGATGCCAGGATCCAGGATAACTCAGATCAAGTCCTCAGCATTCTTAAGTAGGAGGGTGAACAGCCAGAAGTCATGGTCCATATAGGTATCAATGACATAAGTAGGAAGAGTGATGAGGTTCTGCAAAGAGGGTTAAGGGAGTTAGGTGCTAAATTAAAGGGCAGGACCACCGGGGTTGTGATCTCAGGATCGCTACCCATGCCACATGCTACTCAGGCCAGAAATAGGAAGATCATACAATTTAACATGTGTCTAAGGAGTTGATGTAGGAGAAAGAGCATCAGATTTTTGGATACTTGGGCACTCTTCCAGGGGAGGTGGGATGGTTTGTTTCTGAACTGGGAAGGGACTAATAGCCTAGCAGGAAGGTTTGTTAGTGTTACATATGTGGAGTTTAAACTAGAGTTGCAGGAGAATCAGAATGCCAGAACAGGTAGGGAGACAGATGTTGTTAAAATCTCAGACAAAGTCAAAGTCAAAAAGTTGAGCATGGTGTGAATAATGTCCTTAGCTGTATATATTTCAATGAAAGAAGTATCGTTGGAAAGGCAGATAGGCACAGAGCTGGATCAACACCTGGAATTATGATATTGTAGCCATTAGTGAAACTTGGTTGCAGGAGGGGCAAGACTGGCAGCTCAATGTTCCAGGGTCCTGTTGTTTTAGAAACGACAGAGCAGAGGGATTAAGGGAGGAGGGGTGGAGTTACTAGGCAGGAAAATGACACGGCAGTGCTCAATCAGGACAAACTAGAGAACTTGTCTAGTGAGGTGTTATGGGTGGAACTGAGTAATATGAAAGGTATAACACACAAAATGTTGGAGGAACTGAGCAAGTCAGGCAGCATCTGAATACTGAAGGAACTTCATCCGAAACATCAACTGTTTATTCATTTCCATAGATGCTGCCTAACCTGCTGAGTTCCTTCAGAATTTTGTGTGTTTTGCCTTGGATATCCAGCATTTGCAGATCTTCTCGTGCATGACCATGTTAATGTGGCTATATTACAGAACACCCAACAATCTGAGAGACTTAGAGGACTCCCAGAATGTAAAAAGACTAGCTGGGATAGAGTTTGTCAAATGTGTTCAGGGAAGATTTCTTAATCAGTACATAGAAGTCCCAATGACAGAGTATACTATACTTGATCTGCCCTTAGGGAATGTGACAGGGCAGGTGACTGAAATTTGTGTAGATGAATAATTTGCATCTAGTGATCACAATGCCATTTGTTTCAAAGTAAGTATGAAAAAAGATAGGTCTGGTCCACGGGTTAAGATTCAAAATTGGAGAAAGACTAATTTTTATGGTATCACAAACACGAGGAAATCTGCAGATGCTGGGAATTCAATCAACACACACAAAACGCTGGTGGAATGCAGCAGGCCAGGCAGCATCTATAGGAAGAGGTATCAGAAAGGATTTGGTAAGTGTGGATTGGGACAGGCTGTTTTCTGGCAAAGATGTACTTATGAAATTTTGAGAGTACAAAGTTTGTATGTGCATGTCAAAATAAAAGGAAAGGATAACAGGTGTAGGGAATCTTGGTCTCAAGGGATATTGAGGCCCAGGTTAAGAAAAAAAAGGAAGTGCATTACCAGTTATAGGCAGCTAAGAACAAATGGGGTGCTTATGGAGTAGAAGAAATTCAAGAGAATACAGGAAGAAAATCAGGAGGGCTAAAAGAAGACATAAGGTAGCTTTAGCAGACAAGGTAAAGGAGAATCCTAAGGGATATGTTAAGAGCTAAAGGACTGCAAGGGACAAAATTAGCCCACTGGAAGATCAGAATGGTATTCCATGCGTGGAGCCAAAAGAGATGGGGAGATCTTAAATACTTATTTTTGCATAAGACTGACACATGTAGGTAAGGCAAAAGGGTGTCAACTTCATGTACTCTATACAGATTATAGAGAAGGAGATGTTTGCTGTCTTGAGGCAAATTTGAGTTGATAAATCCCCAGGACCTGACAAGGTGTTCCCTCAGATCTTGGAGAAGCAGGTGCAGAAATTGTAGGGCCCTGGCAGAGATATTTAAATCATCCTTAGCAACAGGTGAGGTGCCAGAGGATTGAGGATAGCCAAAATTGTTCTGCTGTTTAAGAAAGGCTCTAAAAGTAAACCAGGAAATTATAGCTCGGTGAGCCTGATATCAGTAGTGGGAAAGTTATTGGAAGGTATTCTAAGGGTCCGGACATGTGAGTATTTGGATAGACATGGACTGATTAAGGATAGTCAGCGTGGCTTCATGTGCGGTAGGTCATGTCAAACCAATCGAGGAAGTTACCAGGAAAGTTGATGAAGGCAAGGCAGAGGATGTTGTCTACATGGACTTTAGAATCAGAATCAGATTTAATATCACCGGCATATGTAATGAAACTTGTTAACTTTACTACAGCAGTACAATGCAATACATGATAAATATAGAGGAAAAAACGGAGTTACATTAAGTATATATATGTCTATTAAATAGTTAAGTTAAAATAAGCAGTGCAAAATAACAGAAATAAAAAGCAGTGAGGTAGTGTTCATGGGTTCAATGTCCATTTAGAAATCGGATGGCAGAGGGGAAGGAGCTGTTCCTGAATCACTGAGTGTGCACCTTCAGGCTTCTGTACCTCCTACCCAAAGGTAACGGTGTAAAGGGGGCATATCCTGGGTGGTGGGGATCCTTCATGATGGACACCGCCTTCCTAAGGCACTGCTCCTTGAAGATGTCTTGGATATTACAGAGACTACTACCCATGATGGAGCTAACTAATTTTACATGTTTTTGCAACTTATTTCAACCTTGTGCAGTAGCTCCCTCTCACTCCCATACCAGATGGTGATGCAGCCAGTCAAAATGCTCTCCACAGTACATCTATAAAAGTTTTTGAGTGCATTTGTTGACATACCAAATCTCTTCAAATTCCTAATGAAGTACAGTCGCTGTCTTGCCTTCTTTATATCTGCATCGATATGTTGGGGCCAGGTTAGATCCTCAGAGAACTTGACACCCAGGAACTTGAAACTGCTCACTCTCTCCACTTCTGATCCCTCTGAGGATTGCTATGTGTTCCTTCATCTTACCCTTCCTGAAGTCCACAATCAGCTCTTTTTTTTTGGTGTGTGCCTGCGTGCGTGCGAGTCTGTGCGTGTGTGTGTGTGTGTGTGTGTGTGTGTGTGTGCACGGATGGAAAGCGTACTCGGGAGCGGACCCAACTGGTTTCGAACCCGGGAACCTCCGCTCCTGGGTCGGCGCCGATGTCATTGCACCACCAGCCGGCCCCGCAATCAGCTCTTTTGCTTACTAATGTTGAGTGCCAGGTTGTTGCTGCAACACTACTCCACTAGTTGGCATATCTCACTCCTGTACGCTCTCTCGCCACCATCTGTGATTCTGCCAACAATGGTTGTATCATTAGCAAATTTATAGATGGTATTTGAGCTATGCCTAGCCACACAGTCATCAGTATAGAGAGAGTAGAGCAGTGAGCTAAGCACGTATTCCTGTGGAGCGCCAGTCTTAATTGTCAGCAAGGTGGAGATGTTATTTCCAATCCACACAGATTGTGGTCTTCTGATCCAGTTGCAGAGGGAGATACAGAGGCCTAGGTTCTGTAGCTTTTTGATCAGGACTTTAGGAATGATGGTGTTAAGCATTGAGTTATAGTCAATAAACAACATTCTGACATAGGTATTTTCATTGTCCAGGTGATCCAAGGCTGCAAGGAGAGCTATTGAGATTGTGTCTGCTGTAGACCTTTTGTGGCAATACGCAGGTTGCAGCGGGTCCAGGTCCTCCCTGAGACAGGTGTTGATTCTAGTCATGACTAACCTCAAAGCATTTCATCACTGTAGATGTGAGTGCTTCTGCACAATAGTCATTGAGTTAGCTCACACTGCCCTTCTTGGGCAACGGTATAATTGTTGTCCTTTTTGAAGCAGGTGGGAACTTCTGACTGTAGCATTTAGAGATTGAAAATGTCTTTGAGTACTCCTGCCAGTTGGTTGGCATAGGTTTTCAGAGCCTTACCAAGTACTCCATCGGGCTCTGCTGCTTTACGAGTGTTCAACCTCTTGAAGGCTTGACATGGGCTTCCGAAACAGAGATCAAAGGGTCATCAGATGCTGCAGGGATCCTCATAGTTGTGGTTTTATTCTCCCTTTCAAAGCCAGCATAAAATGTGTTGAGCTCTTCTAGTGGTGAAGCATCGCTGCCATTCATGATGTTGGGTTTTGCTTTGTAGGAAGTAATGGCCTGTAAATCGGATGTCGCCTCCAACCTCTCCTGGAATTTAGCAAGGCATTTGACAAGGTCCCGCATGGGAGGTTGGAAAAGAAGGTTCAGTCACTTGGCATTCAAGATGGATGTCTCTCTGACTGGTGGCCTGTGACAAGTGGAGTGCTGCAGGGATCAGTGCTGGGTCTATTGTTGTTTGTCATCTTTATCAACAATCCAGATGACAATGTGGTTAACTGGATCAGCAAATTTGTGGATGACACCAAGATTTGGGGTGTAGTGGACAGCGAGGAAGACTATCAATTGCTAGCAGGGGGATCTGGACCAGCTGGAAAAATTGGCTGAAAATGGCAGATGGAATTGTGAGGTATTGCACTTTGAGTGGACCAACCAGGATACTGTGAGAGGTAGGGCACTGAAGAGTGTGGTAGAACAAAGGGATCTAGGAATACATGTCCATAATTCTTTGAAAGTAGCGTCATAGGTTGATCAGGTCATAAAGAAAGCTTTTGGCACATTGGTTTGCAGCTTCAAGTTCCTGGGTGTCAAGATCTCTGAGGACCTAACCTGGTCCAACATGTTGATACAGTTATAAAGAAGGCAAGACAGTGACTATACTTCATTAGGACTTTGAAGAGATTTGGTATGTCAACAAATACACTCAAAAACTTATATAGATGTACCGTGAAGAGTATTCTGACAGGCTGCATCACTGTCTGGTATGTGGGGGGGTGTGCTTCTGCATAGGATCGAAAGCAGTTGCAGAGGGTTGTAAATTTAGTCAGATCCATCTTGGGTACTAGCCTACAAAGTACCCAGGATATCTTCAAGGAGCAGTGTCTCAGAAAGGCAGCGTCCATTATTAAGGACCTCCAACACCCAGGGCATGCCCTTTTCTCACTGTTACCATAAGGTAGGAGGAACAGAAGTCTGAAAACACACACTCAGTGATTCAGGAACAGCTTCTTCCCTCCTTCCAACCGATTCCTAAATGGACATTGAACCCGTGAACACCACCCCACTTTTTAAATATGTATTATTTCTGTTTTTTGCATGATTTCAATCTATTCAATATGCATATACTGTAATTGATTTATTTATTTATCTTTTTTCTTTTTTATTATGTATTGCATTGAACTGTTGCTGCTAAGTTAATAAATTTCACGTCACATGCTGGTGATAATAAACCTGATTCTGAATTCTTTATCAAAATATTGAGTACAGGAGATGGGATGTTATGTTGAAGATGTGTAAGATATTGGTGAGGCCTAATTTGGAATATTGTGTGCAGTTTTGGTCACCTACTTACAGGAAAGATGTAAATAAGATTGAAAGCATACAGAATAGACTTACAAGAATTTTGCCAGGTCTGGAGGACTTGAGTTATGAGGAAAGATTGAATAGGTAAGGACTTTATTCTTTGGAACATAGAAGATTGAGAGGAGATTGATAGAGGTGTACAAAATTATGAGGTGGATAGATAGGGTAAGTGCAAGCAGGCTTTTTCCATGGAGGTTGGGTGGGACTACAAACAGAGGTCATTCGTTAAGGGTGACAGATGAAAAGTTTAAAAGGGATATTAAGGTGAACTTCTTCACTCAGAGGGTCATGGGGGTATGGAATGAGCTGCCAACGCAAGTGGTGCATGCAAGCTCGATTTTGATGTTTCTGAAAAGTTTGGATAGGCACGTGGATAGTAGGAGTATGGAGAGCTATGGTTCTGGTGCAGCTTGATGGGAATAGGCAGTTTAAATAGTTTGGCTTAGATTAGATGTGCCAAAGGGCCTGCCTGTTCCTGTGCTGTGTTTCTATGACTCTAAAAGATAATGTGCAAGAAAATTATGGTCCAAATCTGTCATTTTTTTTGTTGAGCAGAAACAAAGCTGTAGGGCATATTGGCCTAGTCATATCATAAACATTTCTTTGTTCTAATTCTTAATGCTAACCAGAATTAAAAGTCTAGTAACTGTTTAAGCTTGGCATAACACAGAAAAATGTCAGAAATGCAGAGCAGCACACATGAAATGCAAAGAACTGAGATGGTTGAGTTAGACAGTCCAGACTTCTGAAACAGCTGCGATATTGGTTAATACACTCAACATGCTGGAGAAACTCAGTGAGCCGGATGAAGGGTCTCAGCCTGACACATCATCATTCTTTTTCTCTTTTTCATAGGTGCTGCCTGACCTGCTGAGCTCCTCCAGCGTTTTATGTGTGTTACTGTGGATTTCCAGCATCTCCAGAGTTTCTTGTGTTTGAGCTAAATTAGTCATATCAAATGATCTTACTGCAGTAGTTTCCACTTGATAAGTGTATACAAGCTCCTTCCTCTTATCCCAGTTACCTCAATTTCTACATTTCTTAAAGCCTTAACTTGGCCTTATGGTTTAGCATCATGAACAATTGGTGCATATAATGGAATCTGAGGAGTGAATGGTGCTTGTGCATTTTCAACCATGCAGAACATCACATTTCAGGTAAAACTGTGGAATGGGTTCCTTCTGGGAGTAGATAACATTGATGCATTCAAATTGAAATTAGATTACTTTCAGGAAAGCCATATTCTGGGATTGAATATGTGAGTAAGTCTGGATAAATGTAGCATGCTCTGCCTCTATCATAGATGAATTATTAGAGTTTGGTTTCTGGTATTATATCTTTACTCCTATCACTGTTACATATTTTCTTAAATGGATTTCTGTACTCTGGATAGACTTTAGATTTTAAGCTACCATGAGCCCAGTCCTGTTCTCTTCAGATGTCCATACATATACTTCTTGTGGGAATTACTGGATAGCAATGTGCATCAGGAATCAGATTAGATTTTTTCTTCTTTGCATATTTAAAGGACAAGGAAGCCATTTGTAAAGTTCTGGCTGAGATCAACAAATCAGAAACAAAAGTAGTCCATAGAACTCTTTAAGTAACTGAGGCATTGGGGAAAACTGCTACACAGCGTAAAATTCTTTTTGTATAACAGAGAGTGACATCATTGAGTTACAAGTGTTATTGTCCCATTCTCCTTTAAATCAGGCTTGTCTGTTACTGGCCCAATTGACTTATTTGTGAATGCCTTTCTCACCAAGTTTGCAGTCTCCGCCCAATGCCCAGCCTCCATGCCTAGAAAAGTCTCTGCTACACTTTCATCTAATCTTCCTCGGCACCAGATGCCATCACCATGGCGACAGGGACGCTACATGCTGAGCTGCAGTAAATAATGTGGTTTCATAATAGCAGGCCACTCCTGCTCACCAGATCCCTGTGGAGTTTTAAAAAAAATCTTCAGGTACAGTAACAAGCAAATGAAGCGCTTTTTAAACGTTAACGTGCTGGTGCTCTCTGAAACCGAGGGGTGGAAACGTGCAGATAAGTTGTGCGGGGGAGGTTATTTAGAACTTCAGGAGCTGGGCTATTGTACTTCACTCAGAGCTTTGTCTTAAGTCTCTAGAATTCTGAAAAGAAGTTAACCCTTTGTGTGTGGATTCTGTACAAAATAGATTTGGCTGAAGCAGTTCTTATTATAAATATTTCGTTTATGTATCCCGTTGACACAGTTGTCAAGTATAAACTTGGAGAGCCGTTCTGCCAAATACACCAAGTTAGTGAAAACTCTGCTGAATTAGCAATCTCAGCTCACGTGCCAGTATGACTGAAAAAAGGAAATACATTCAGGTTCATACTCATTCTCGGGATCCAGTGATTCATGGCTGCAATATTGACAGTTGAGAAGCGGCTCTGAAGGTGTGCATGAAGAAATGACGGTTGGCTCCCAATCTTCAGGTTTGTCTGCAAGGTGGAAGAGGGCACTTGGTTCTTAGAACTCAGTCACAACAAGACTGACTACTTACTGAAAAGGAGAAATGTTCAGAAGGAAAAGTGACCATTTTGCTTTGAGAACTTTTCCTTACACTCCATTTAAAGCATCTGATTTCTCCTTTTTAAAATGCTATCTTATGAAATTGTACATGATTTATCTTGTAAGCTATTTCAAAACATTTGAAACTTGACATGTTCTGTCTGAACATGTTAAACCTTGAGATTGAATGCTTAATCAAATGTCCCTTCTCTGGAATAACTGCATTTGCAATCATAATTTACTTAATGCATACAGATTATAACCCCAAATGGATTATTTAAAAGTTGATTATTTCATTATTGTCTGATTTTTGTGACAATTGACAATTAGTCTTTTTACTTTTAATCATGATTAACATTTGAATCAGAATCAGGTTTAATATCACTGACATGTGAAATTTTGTTTTCTGTGGCAGCAGTATAGTGCAATACATTATACTATAACTTACAATAAGAAAACATATATACATAGTGCAAGAAGATTAAAAATAGTGAGGTAGTGTTCATAGGTTGGTTCATTGTTCATTCCAAAATCTATGGCAGAGAGGAGGAAGTTGTTCCTGAAACATTCCTAAATCATTTGGAGATTCTTCCAAATAAATCTTAAGCATTCTTAATCATCTTCAAGTATTATGGATATTTGTGGACTTCCTGGAAGTATTTTCATATAGATTTCACTTGATTATTCGGTAAAGCTCAAAATTCTTTTGTGTCTGTTTGGAAGCTCCGGATTGAAAAATGATGTCCCAAAATAATAGGAAGAACATTTTACTGCCGGGTATTATCACTTGAATAGATTAAATTGTTCCTATTAATATGTGTTGGTGTAATTACAGCTATTCAAATGAGTTTATTTATTTTTCTTTTATTTGATTGTAAAGCCAAATTACTGTATGCCTGAAGCTAGTATTAATAACTTGGTCAGAGAATCATAAAGATTTGAATTTATGCAAATAGTCTTCATTCATATTGCCCTGTTTTTACTAAGAGAAGTTTCTGTGGTTTGTTTCCTTTGCTCTTTAACCAGACTATTTACTAAGGAAAGCTGGAAACACTTGGCAGGCAGTATCTGTGGAAAGAAATACAATGTTCATGCTTCAGGCTGCCTGACCTATTACCAGCATTTTCTGTTATTAATTTACTAAATTATCTTTGTTTACCAGTCACTAGGTTTTACTCTGGGTCACACCTCCAATTCATTGGTTAACAGAATGTTGGCAATAAGTACTCTGAAAATTAAACTTCTCCTTTTGATATTGTTGACTTGATCTTTTTTGCTTTTAAATGCATTTTCTAAAGTAGCTTCTGCAGGGAACATTGGATCCTACTGATACACCTTTCTATGTATAAGGTTTATGCATTTAATATTACACAGTGCCTTTATTTCCCTATTGCTACAGCCAGCAAAACTCTGCCTGCCATGTTAAATGCTGCTGGATTCAAGCATTGGAATTGGTTCTGGAGCAAGAATGACAACAGTGCAATCTTGCCTCCACCAGCCTGAAAACCATCTGAAGCCTATACCAGGAAAATGCCAATGGTTCTGTGGCAAAAGAAACTACTGCCCTTACTAAGATGACAGCATTTCTGCTCCAACTATTGGCACTTTCTTCCCAGAACCAGCTAACCCAGAATGCTGCTGTTGATTGCTGAGATGATGCAGCCCTTAGTTGGTCCATAAGTCTCTCATTTGATCTTCATAGTTTGTTGACCCTCGCCGTTGCAAAAGGTCAGCCTTTCCCTGACTTGCTGCATGCAAATACAGGGCAACACTGCTTAGAGGAAACCCTCTTGAGAAGCACAGGAGTAAATAGTAAATATTTATAATTGTGACGTCTATTAGTTTAATTACACTACAGATTAAAACTGATTTGTTTTATAAATTTTGTTATTGTGAAATCTAGACCATTAATGGTTTTTGCTGCAGGCATCATGAGGGTGAGCAATAAAATAGAAAGCACAATGTGGAATATGCAGTTTTATGCGCATTATAATTTACCTTGTGACAGTGCTGAGGACTACCAGACTCAAAAACGGTTACTTTCCCCAAGCAGTAAGGCTGATCAACACCTCCACCACTACTTTATTATTTCCCATCAGTCACCTAACATACAGCCTAGCATCACTTTTTGTACATACAATCAATCAATGTTTGTATGTTATTTTATGTATCTATATTTAATCACAAACAAGAGAAAATCTGCGGATGCTGGAAATCCAAGCAACACACACACAATGCTGAAGGAACTCAGCAGACCAGGCAGCATCTATGCAAAAGAGGACGTTTCGGCAGGACTGGAGAAAAAAAGATGAGGAATCAGAATTAAAAGGTGGGGGGAGGGGAGGGTGAAGCACAAAGTGATAGGTGGAACCGGGAGGGGTGAAATAAAGAGCTGGGAAGTTGATTGGTAAATGAGGGAATCTAATAAGAGCGGACAGAAGGCCATGGAAAAAAGAAAGAAGGGTACTCCTCCCCTTTACTTTCTTCCTTGGCCTTCTGGAGCAAATGGTCACTTCAGGTAGCTCTGTAGTGTAATTGGTGAGTCATTCCGTCATCGTGGCTATCCCTCGAGGTTGAGGATGATGGTCTTCATTCTGTTGATCTACTTATGGACTCTCAAGTGGCTTATGAGTCCAATCTTGGCTTTGAAAGTTCTCCTGCATTCAAGACAGGTAGTTCCGGATGGCAGATCGGGCTTTGGTTGTTGCTGCCTCTCTTTCCATTTTCTTCTCTTTTCTTCTAATTCTGCACATCTGTTGGCTTCGAAAGTTTCTGTTCCTTCTCAGATGATGGCTTGCAAGAGTTTCCTGTCCGTGGCATTGGTTTCCCAATTGTCGATGCTACATTTCTTCATGTTGGCTTTTAAGACGTCTTTGAATCTCTTCTGTTGTCTGCCTGTTTTACATTTGCCTTCTTTAAGCTGGGAGTAGAAGATTTGTTTCGGCAGACATTCATCTTTCATCTGAACAACATGACCGCTCCATCTTAGTTGGTTCTTGATGACGTAGGCTTCAATGCTTGTTGTTTTTGCTTCATTTAGCATGCTGACGTTGGTTCTTCTATCTTCCCAGCTGATGTTTAAGATGTTTCGAAGACAGCGTTGATGGAACTTTTCAAGTGCCTTCAGATGTTATCACTGATTTCAACAAGATAGTGTCATCCTCTTCCTGCTCTGAACAATCAAGTGTTTTGACTTTAATTAAAAGATCTTTAATCAAGACCTTTCCTTTCATTCTCCTAGTTGGTGAAAATCACACTAATGCAGTAGAGTGTTCTATCGTTCTTTCCTACGGAAAGAACAATAGGTGCCTAGCTTCAGTGTTTCCTTGATTGATGTAAAAACAACTTGTTTGCATCATTATTATGTGCTCATCATTGGAGAGACACATTGCCAAAATCATCAATGCAAGATTGGTTAAAAGATAATCCGTATGTGGTTAAAGAAAACGGATGTTCGTCCCTGATTGCCATTGTTCCCTAATAATAATGTTCCTCCAAGGTGAAGAATAGTGTAGTGGTATGTGCAGTATCCAGAAATTGAAGTCTTGATGTACTTCCATCTGATTATCAATGGCATTGGACTTGATATACTGCTCCAAACCAAACACTGGAATGTCACCGTGATACCCCTTACCTATCCAAAACTCAGGAGGCCCGAAGTGTGATTTCATTGGGTCTTTTGCATCTCCTCTATTAAGCTAGAGAGCCAATAGTGTTGCAGCACATTCAGAGAAGCTCTTTCTTTGTTGCTTTCTCAGGTGGCAAAATTGTGTGATTAGCTGCAGACAATACCAAAGCAGGGTATCCTTCATAGAGGTAACAGCAGAAAGCTTTGAAATGGAGTGTTGCTGTTACTGATACACACAGACACACACAAACACCAGCATGATTTTCAAACACATCATCACAAAATTCTCTGCCATGTAAAAGAGGAATGTGTATCATTTTAACAAGTTGTGTAAATCAGACTTTCTTATAGGTAATAGCATTCAAACTATTTCTCTAGTAAAGGAGCAAGGTCTGTTGGTTTAAAGTCAAATTAAATTGGTTAGGTCAGGAATGGGTAATGCCAAATATGGCTTTTAAAATATCAAAGATAGTTGCCATATTTTCAGTAGTACACCCTGGTACCAAGGTGGCATAATTCATGCATGTAGTACATGTAACATGCAGCATCTACATTATGCAGTACTGCTGCAGGTTGAAAAGGAGCAGTTTGAATTTAACCCTCTTCCAGATGTCCAAAGGGAGTTAATTAACACTCCTTCCATTCTTTTCACCCTTCTCCACCCTTCTGTTAGAGTAGGTAACAGGAATGGAGAGTTATTTCAGCAGGGTTCTACACTGTGTGTGTAATGTGTGATATATATGTGATAGAATTGAGAGGTTCCCTAGAACAGCAAATAATAAAGGAGTGATTTTTAAAAACGCCTTCAGCAGAAGAAGTTTATTTTTTTTATATAACTTGAAGAGCATCAAGAGTACAAAATAATAACAAATACTACTACTGTTGGAAATATGAAGTAAAAACACAAAAATGTTGGAAATGTTCAGCTGGTCAGCTGCATCAGTTAAGAGATAAAATTAACACCACAAATCAAGTAAACTTAATGCCATTGGTTATTTGAGGCAGCTGCTTACTTGATGCTAGTGTCAGTTGCATGTGTTTGTGTTCAAAAGGAAGTGATTTTTGTCACTGATAGTTGGTGAGAAATAAGCATTAAGACAATTGAAACTATGTTGCTTACCACGGTTTCAAGCATTTCAGGCTTGGAGATGCCAAAAATGGCCAGCTGGGAATGAAAATGAAATAATTTCAGTACTTCATCAAGTTAGGAACTATGAAGAATTTGAAGGTATCTACAATCATCTTGAATGTTACAATGAAAACAAAGACTTAGAGAGAATGCAATAGTTGAAAGCATTGTATGAAGGCTGTATGATCTGTACTAGGTGTCTGTGCTGATTTTGTTTATTTACAATAAATCAAAAGAGCATGCAGTGTACAGTAGATGAATTCCTCTGATAACTATTAGGAACTAGTACAGTTTTATAGTACTGTAGTAGTATTGATAGTTTCTAATTTGTTCTGTATTTCATATAAATACATAATTTGTTACTCGGTTAAACCTTTTTTATACCTTTTTAACTATTTCCATGAAACTAATTGGGGAAGCTGCTTAATTGGGCCAAAATGTACTGATCCCAATGTGTCACAATTAACTGGAATCCATCGTATTATGGAATTATTTGCACAATAGAAATGCATCAGTAGATATCAAAGTAAGGCAGTTAATGACATTTAAACCACTTTGATGTAAAGAATGCCATTAAGTACTCCACACTCATTCTTACTTCATGAGTGTTTCAATGATTACCGTCTTTGAAAGGCATTGAAGGTATTAATTGTGCATTAAGCAGCCACTCTCAAAACAAATTGTAAATGGAGAAGCAGTGTGAAGCTAGCAGTCTAAAATCTGGCTACATCACTGTGTTAATCCACCTTGCTATACAGTGAGGAGAGATTGAGTGAATAGCCAGCTGGTCTCTGGGGAGTGGGGGGGAATGGTGTCAGTTAATTGTATTGTAATGCAGAAAGTGAGTACCAATATGAAAAACTTGTTCCTCCCAGCAGCTAATTCACCATCTGTGTGTTATTCCTGAGCTACTTCATCTAACCTCAACTGAACTCAACTCAGTCATAGAGTAGTAGGTGATCAAAGTCCTGCTTAAGCTCTAGTGCAGGGGTTTCCAGCCTGGGGTCCACAGAATCCAAGTTTAATGGTATTGCTCCATGGCATAAAAAAAGTTGAGAACCCCTGCTCCAGTGGAAAATACAAACATTGGGTCTTTTACAGTGAGAAAGCTATAAGCAACTTGGTCAAAGATGAAGACTATGAATTAATCTTTGAAATCAATGATCTTTCAGAAAGAAAGAAGGTACAAGTGCCCCAGAATTCACACCACCAAGTTCAAAAGCAGTTACTACCCCTCAACCATCAGGCTCTTGACCAAAAAAGGATAACTACACTCATTCTATTTCTGGTGTTCCCACAACCGATGATCTCACTTTTAAGGACTTTTTATCTTGTTAGTTAATGCTCTCGTACTTATTGCTATTTATTTATATTTGCGTTGCCACAGGTTGTTGTTCATTGATCTTATTTACAATTACTGTTCTATAGATTTGCTGAGTATGCCTGCGGGAAAAAGAATCTCAGGGTTGTGTGTGGTGACACGTATGTTCTCTGATAATAAATTTTACTTTGAACTTTAGAAGAAGACAAGATGTTAAATAATTGAAATGAACCAGAAGTATTGACTGTTTCTTTCTTCCATGCTGCTACCTGACCTGCAGATAGTTTTTAGCTTCTGCTTTTGATTTTGATGTCAATTTTGAGGAATGTAGCCTCCTCGTCTGTAGGAAAATTGAAGTTGTGCTTTATTCTCTTTCAGGTGAAAAGTACATGGGGCTTTGCACAGTTAAATACTAATGAAAAGTTCTTTCCCAACGGACTATTTCCACGTTCCCATTCTTTCACTGAATTATTGTTCCAGGACTAAATTCAAGTACTCCCCAAATCACTGGGTTGAATAATGTATTGTTGACCCTTTTTCACTGTTCCCTCTATCACCTTCCCAGGTGTTTAAAGATTTTCTTGATTTCCCTTCCTATTCCTGATGTTCTTAGTCTTTAAATGTGTCTGCAGTACTGGATGGTTTTGTTTTTAATCCAGTCAAGCTCTGTTTTCCTTATTAATAATTCAATAAAAGATTATTTAATTCAGTTGACAGATTATCTGAGGCTTTGTGGACATTGAATCTTTATGACTGTATATATCTTGAATGCTGTTGGAGGTCACAAACATGCCTTTTAGGGAGATCTGCATAATCAAGCCATGTCAAAGTGCTGAAAGATAGTTTGCATCCAGAACATGTTTATTTGAATCTTTGTGAATAAAGGAGAACACCTGCTCTGAGTGCCATGTTGTTAATGAAAAGGTTGTTATTTTTTAATGTTGATTTTTAGTGCTGGTTAAATGGGTGATTAATTCTGAAAATCAGTTAGACATCTCACAATCAGCTGATATATGAGGCATTTACCTTTCTGAGTTTAATTCTTAACTACTACTGCAAGATTATTCTATAGCCATCCTTCTTCCCCTCCAGCCGCATCAAACAACTGCTCTTTAGTAAATCCTGGGGTAGATCATGTCAAATTTTATTTGATTGTGCCAGAGAGGTGCATTGGAATATGTGGCAGAAGAGCATGTGTGCCAGACATGATTCTAGTGTGGTGGAAACTAGCACCTGGGGAATGCAAATCCTTACAAAGTAGGAAGGCACCATAAACACCTAAGGTTAAGGAATAATATTCTCTTTGTTCCATCGTCAAGGAATAATATTCTCTTTGTATTTCTTCTCCTTACAACATTCTACTAGCTACTCATTTTACAGTGGCTGTCAAAGCTCTACAAGTTGCTCTATAAGCTTGCTCTTATGCTGTACTGTCACGTGAAGGATCACTCTAGCATGTGAAAGCTAGGTGGACAATTTTCATTAAGTTGTTCCATTTGCTTGTTGCATGCTGCTATCAGCAACACATCAAATAAGCAAGAGGTGCGCAAATTATTTCCACAGTATTGCCGAGCTCAAGAGACATTTGCACTCTGTTTTAAATCTTTATTTGTTCCCCATTGAGTACTGCAGTTGAGTTCAGAATCTTATTTTTGCTATTGACAGAAAAACCATAAACACTGAAGTGATGTTTGTCTAATAAGAACTTATCAGATCACATAAGCAGGGGGATGGGAATGGAAGTGATAGGGCTGAGGATGGGGAATTGGTGTACAAGTTAATGCTTTGTGTACTGAGACTGAAAAAGGTCTGGAAGATTATAGGACAAATTTGAAGTCAGTTGGATGAGTTAAAGTGTTGCACGGGCAAAATCAAAAAGGATAATGTATACAGGACTGAAAGGTGTTATATTTGAATGCACATAGTATACGGAATGATGTAGATCATCTTGTAGCACAGTGAGAGATTGGCAGGTATGACATTGTGGCCGTCACTGAGTTGTGGCTGAAAGAAGACCACAGTTTGGAGCTAAGCATCGAAGGATACACATTTTATCAAAAAGACTGGCAGGTAGGCAGGAGGTGGGGTGCCTCTGGTTAAAAAATGAACTTAAATCCATAGAAAGAGGTGACATAGGATCAGAAGATGTAGAATCCTTGTGGGTAGAGTTAAGAATCTGCAAGGGTAAAAAGATCATGATGGGTGTTGGATACAGGTCCCTGAACAGTAGCCAGGATGTGGGATATAAATTTCAAAGAGAAATAGAAAAGAAATGTAAAAAGGGCGATGTTACAATAGTCATGGAGGATTTCAATGTGCAGGCAGATTGGGAAAATCATGTTGATGCTGGATCCCAAGAGAGGTAATTTATAGAATGCTACAAGATGGCCTTTTAGAGCAGCTTGTGGTTGAGCCCACTAGAGAAAAGGCAATTCTGGATTGGCTGTTGTGTAATGAACCAGATTTGATTAGGGAGCTTTAGGTAAAACAACCCTTAGGAGGCAGTGATCATAATATGATAGAATTTACCTTGTATGTTGAGAGGGAGAAGACAAAATCAGATGTATCGGTATTACAGTGGAGTAAAGGGAATTACAGATGCATGAGAGAGGAGTTGGCCAAAGTAGATTGGAAGGGGACACTATCAGGGATGATGGCAGAACAGCAATGGGTGGAGTTTCTGTGGGCAATTCAGAAGGAACAGGATATATACATTCCAAAGTTGAAGAAGTATGCTAAAGGGAGGATGAGGCAACTGTGGCTGACAAGGGAAGTCGAGGACAGCAGATAAGCAAAAGAGTGGGCATATAATATAGCAAAAATTGGTGAGAAGTTAGAGGTTTGGGAAGCTTTTAAAAACCTTTGGAGGCCATTAAAAACATAGGGAAAGAACAAATGAAACATTGGAGTGAAAAGATGAAGTATTAAGGTAAGCTAACCAGAAATTTAGAAGAATGAAGGGGGACCTCATAGAAACATTTCGAATGTTGCAAGGCATGGACAGAGTGGATGTGACAAAGTTGTTTCCCATGATGGGGGAGCCTAGTACGAGAGGGCATGACTTAAGGATTGAAGGGCGCCCATTCAGAACAGAGATGCGAAGAAATTTTTTTAGCCAGAGGGTGGTGAATCTATGGAATTTGTTGCCACGGGCAACAGTGGACGCCAAGTCATTGGGTGTATTTAAGGCAGAGATTGACAGGTATCTGAGTAGCCAGGGCATCAAAGGTTAAGGTGAGAAAGTGGGGGAGTGGGACTAAATGGGAGAATGGATCAGCTCATGATAAAGTGGCGGAGCAGACTCGATGGGCCAAATGGCTGACTTCTGCTCCTTTGTCTTATGGTCTAAATATCAAGGAGGATAGCAAAAGTTTTTTGAGATATATGAAGAGTAAAAGAGAGGCGCTGTCTATTTTCTAAATGGGGAGAAAATTGAAAAGTCAGAAGTGCAAAGGGACTTGGGAGTCCTTGTGCAGGATTCCCTGTAGGTTAACTTGTCAGTTGTTTCAGTGGAAAGGAAGGCAAATGCAATGTTAACATTCATTTCGAGAAGATTACTATACAAGTGCAAGGATATGATGCTGAGGCTTTCTAAAGCACTGGTCTGACCACAGTTGGAGTACTGTGAGCAGTTTTGGGCTCTTTAACTAAGAAAAGGTGTGCTGGCATTGGAGAGGATCCTGAGGAGGTTCATGAGAGTGATTCCAGGAATGAAAATGTTAATATTTGAAGCATTTAATGGCTCTGGGCCTGTATTTGCTAGAGTTTAGAAAAATGAAGGGGGTGGGATCTCATTGAAATCTATTAAATATTTGAAGACCTAGATAGAGTGGATGTAGAGAAAATGTTTTCTGTCGTGGCCTAGTCTAGAACCAGAGGACACAGGCTCAGATTAGAGGGACATCCATTTATAACAGAAATGAGGAGGAATTTCTTGAGCCAAAGTGTGGTAAACCTGTGGAATTCATTGCACGGACAGCTGTAGAAGCCAAGTTATTGAGTATATTTAAGGTGGAAGTTGATAGGTTCTTGGTAAGTCAGGGCATCAAAGATTACAAGGAAAAGGCAGGAGAATGGGGTTGAAACAGATATTAAATCAGCAATGATGGAATGACAGAGCAGACCCAATGAGCTGAGTGATCTGATTCTGCTCCAATGTCCTACAGCCTTATGGTCTTCAACAGTGATTCTTTATATGGGAACTCCTTCAGCTGCACTTCATAGGATATGTTTCAGTTTGTATCCTAATTCTACCTATTGGATACAATAGGGTCTTTTAAGAGAGTCTTAGATAGGTTCATGCAGCTTAGGAAAATAAAGGGCTATGTGGTAGGCTGATTCTAGTCAGTTTCTAGAGTAAGTTACATGGTCAGCACAACATTGTGGGCCGAAGGGCCTGTAATGTGCTGTAGATTTTTGTGTTCTATGTTGTACCTGGTGAACATAAAGTAAATCAAATAACAGTCTCAGCACCTTGTGAGTATGTAAGATTAAGTGAAGCTGTGATCACTATTGGAGAACTCCTCCAGGAAAGGGTCATCTGGGTCTTGGGAAAGCAGCAGTTCTCCAAAGAGCTTTCAGGAAGCTTTTTTCCTTTTTTTCAGTGCTCCTCTGTGTCTGGACCCAAACCTGTTTATAAGTGGCAGTTTTTCCCTGATGAAGGCATCGCAGCATGTCAGAGTACATTTATTATCAAAGTATGTATACTGTATACAACCTTGAGATTCATGTTCTTGCAGGCAGGCACAAAACAAAGAAATACAATAGAGCCCATGTTCTTAAAAAAACCCACACCACAAAGACCATCAAACACCCAATCTGTGTTTTAAAAAAAAACATGCAAGCAATGAACAAGTAAACAAATAACACACAGAACATGATGTGCAGAATCCCTGAAAGTGAGTCTGCAGCTATGGAGCCAGTTCAGTGCCGAGGCAGACACATCGCTTTAGAATTTCATCAATTTATGTAATCAATCACCATGTACCTTATCATTCCATTTAAATACCTTGTATACTAAAAAAATCTATTTGTTAAAATGGGCACAATTTCAGACCTATGACACTTGTCTCATCAGCACTTGTCTGACCATCCTTTCCAGCTATTCTCTGTGGGCACTATGGGCATAGAGTATTAAAATTAGGTGTTCAGATAGGGAATTTTCTACTAATCCTGCTCCAGATATCTGTCAAGATGTAAGTTTGCTCCCACAAAGTATTATAACAGAACCTATGTTTTATCAGAAATAATACTGTAAAGGATGTCATGTTCTGTCAGTGCAGATCTTGTAGATCTCGGCACCTATCTCACAGTCCGCAGTCTCTGGGTTTGAAACTTCAACTTCCTCTTAAAGCCATATTTGGTCCCTCAGTGACTGTTGGTGGGAGGATGAATCTTGAGCTACCTTCCTCTGGAACCTGGGCAGACAGCAACTTTCTTCTTCCCAGTGCTGATAAAGAGTCTCCACCAAGAAATACTAGCTCTGGTTCTCTTTCCATGTATACTGCCTAGCCTACAGTTTCCAATATTTTCTGTTTTTGTTTCAGAATTTTAGCATCAGAATTTCTTAGATTTTTGACTTTTTCTTCAATAAATTTATTGTCAAAGTACATAAGTGTCATTATATACAACCCTGAGATTCATTTTCCTGTGGGCATACTCAATAAATTTAATAACCTTAACAGAATAAATGAAAGACTGTACCTACTATGTATTTAACCAGTGTGCAGAAGACTACAAACTGTGCAAGCACAAAAAGGAGATAATAATAATTAAATAAGCAATAAGTATTGAGAATATGAGATGGATTCCTTGAAAGTGAGTCTATAGGTTGTGAGAACATTTCAGTGATGGGCGAGTGAAGTTGAGTGAATTTATACCCTGTGGTTTAAGAACCTGGTGGTTGAAGGGTAATAACTATTCCTGAACCTGGTGGTGCTGAGGTCCCTGTACCTTCATCCTAGTGGCAGCAGTGAGAAGAGAGCATAACCTAGGTGGTGGGGATCCATGACAATGGATGCTGCTTTCCTGTGACAAAGCTCCAGGTAGGTGTGCTCAGTAATGGGGAGGGCTTTACCCATGATGGACTGGGCCGTATCCAGTACTTTTTGTAGAATTTTCCATTCAAGGGCTTAATCAACTTTGCCTCCAACTTTCACCCTACCCTCAAATTTACTTGGTCCATTTCAGACACCTCCCTCCCCTTTCTCACTCTTTCTGTCTGTATCTCTGGAGACAGCTTATCCACTGATACCTTTTATAAATCCACTGATTCTCACAGCTACCTGGACTATACCTCTTCCTACCCTGCTACTTGTAAAAATGTCATGCTCTTTTCTCAATTCCTCTGTCTCTGCTGCAT
Source organism: Mobula birostris (assembly GCF_030028105.1). Classification (NCBI taxonomy): domain Eukaryota; kingdom Metazoa; phylum Chordata; class Chondrichthyes; order Myliobatiformes; family Myliobatidae; genus Mobula; species Mobula birostris. Next base: position 14,050,064 of record NC_092396.1, read on the forward strand.
CTGCTCTCAGGATGAGGCTTTTCATTCCAGAACTAAGGAGATGTCCTCATTCTTCCAAGACAGTGGCTTCCCTTCCTCCACCATCAACGCTGCCCTCAACCAAATCTCTTGTATTTCGCGAAAGTCTGCCCTCACCCAATCCTCCCGCCACCCCACCAGAGATAGGATTCCTCTTGTCCTCACCTACCACCCCACCAGCCTCCGCATCCAGCACATAATTCTCTGTAATTTCCATCATCTACAACGGGATCCCACCACCAGGCACCTTTCCCTCTTCCCTCTTCCCCCGCCCCCCCACTTTCTGCTTTCCACAGGGATCGCTCCCTATGCGACTCCCTTGTCCACTGGTCCCTCCCCACTGATATCCTTCCTGGCACTTATCCTTGCAAGTGGAATAAGTGCTAACCTGCCCCTACACCACTCCTTTCACTACCACTCAGGGCCCCAAACAGTCCTTCCAGGTGAGATGACATTTCACCCGTGAGTCTGTTGGGGTCATCTACTGTATCCGGTGCTCCTGGTGTGATCTCTTGTGTATCGGTGAGATCCAGTGTAATCTGGGAGACTGCTTCATGGAGCACCTGCACACTGTCTGCCGGAAAAAACTGGATCTCCCAGTGGCCACCCATTTTAATTCTACTTCCCATTCTCATTTTGACCAGTCAGTTCACAACCTCCTCTACTGCCATGATGAGGCCACACTCACATTGGAGGAGCAACACCTTATAATCCAAATGGGTAGTCTCCAGCCTGATGGCATGAACATCGATTTCTTGAATTTCTGATAAAGCCCCCCCTTTCCAACTTCATTCCTCATTCCTATTTCCCTCTCTCACCTTATCTCCTTACCTGCCTATCACCTCTCTATGGTGCTCCTCCCCCTTCCCTTTCTTCCATGGTTTTCTGTCATCTCCTATCAGATTCCTCCTTCTCCAGCTCTTTATCTCTTGAACTAATTGACTTCCAAGCTCTTTACTTCACCTCTCCCCCTCTCTCAGTTTCACCTATCACCTACTACTTTGTATTTCTTCCTCTGCTCCCCCCTCCATCTTCTTACTTGACTTCACTTCACTTCCCCCCGTCCTGATTAAGTGTCTTGGTCCAAAACGTCGACTGTTTACTCTTTCCATAGATGCTACCCGACCTGCTGAGTTCCTCCAACATTTTATGTGTTGCTTGGATCTCCAGCATCTGTAGATTTTGTTTGTGATTAAGCTATTCCATATCCTTTCATAGTTGGAGTCTGCCAAGCAGTATAAATTGAGACTAAACTGGCGGCTAAAAGCAGGTTTGAAGGTTTATTCATGAAGATTATTATGTGTAGAAGTGTCATAAAAGCTCAATATTTATAACATCTCAGTAAACACTGACAGGTTCCTGTGCTGTAACTCAATGATGGGTTCATTTGTACAATACAATTCTCTCATCCCAGGTTGTCTTTCTACTAACATACACCAACTGGAGTTTGTGTTCGTAAGTCAACAGATCCATGAAAAATATGAAACTCTTAAGATGGCATTTTTGCCAATGGGGAACCTGATACCTTCTGGGATCCCTTTGGATCTCTGACTGGAGCCATGCACCAGATATCAGTGTTAACAGCAATCTGGTGCATTCAGTCTACAAAGAAATTCTTTGATAGAGTGTTCTATCCAGTGGCTTTAGTGAGAGGAGCCTCGTATCTTGTGAATTGAGTTGTAGAACAAAGAATAAACTGTTATACTCATATTATTTCCAGCAAATATTAACCAGGAGATTTATTACTGTGAACAAATTGTATTGTAAACTTATGTTATGCTTTTAGTCTTAATGTGATTTTTGACCCTGTGGATTATGCTGCTGTAACTTTGACCTGATGAAAGCCGGCGCACATTCAGTCAAATCTGGGTTTGTTCATTCATGGCAGTGTTTGATCAAGGTTTGCTTCTGAGAGGCTGGGGCTGTTTGGTAAAAGGAAATTTGCAATGTTTGAGGTTGATTGAATTCCATTTTATTTTGGTCATTTTGGGAGGGGCTTGCTTATATACTTGAGTTAGTACATCTTGGAGCAAGTTTGCTTCCCAGTATTGCCACTGTTTCCTATTACTTGACAAATTTTCTATCCATGCTACTCCTGCCCTCTTTATTTTATGGCCTCTCAGTTTCAATTTTGCACTTTTACAAATATCTTACAAAAAAGCTATATACCATATCAACCTTTTTTCTCTCATCTATTACACTATTAAAACAAAAGTTCTATCAAGTTGGTTTGACATGATTTCCCTTCATCAAGTCAGTGGCTTCCAGAAACTCATTAGTATAATTTTGCTCAGTGAGCAAAAGGTGCAAGAATGAGCTCTAAGGAAATTAGAAAACCCCAAGTTTGGAGTCTTGTTCAGTGCTGGATTAGCTAGAGGGTTGCTGTTGTTATCCACTGTACCCAGAGTCCAAGAAAGTAAAAAAAGATATTCAAAGTGCTCTATTGAAATTGTGTACTTGTGTAAACACTTTGGGCTAGGACAGAATTGAGATGAAATGTCATCCTACTCATGCTCAACTGAAGAGCTTTTGGCTGACATGATACTTGGCCATGTTTATAACAACACTTCAACAGTACTTAGAGAACAATACGCAAATGAGTCTTAATCTCCTCTGCAGTTTAAAATGAATGAACTCCGCATGTAAAGTGGAGAATGATGTGACCAGAACCATTGTCTGAAGATATTTCTCCCTAATAAAGAGTGGCCATTATCCGGGGCTAATGGGTATATTACCAATGAAACAATCTTTGGAGATTTTCGGGATGAAGATTCTGTATAGGAAATTGTACGTTTATTCCCATGGAAGGAAAAATATTTTTACATCTGTATTTTTGTACTCTTTTAGAAATCATTTTTGGTTCTACTATTTTCTCATAAAGACATGTTTGAGAAAATAGAAAATTCAAAAGTAATCTAAGATGGGTCAGAATTAACATACCCTGTTAAAACTACAACAAATAGGATTAGTTCAGATTGGATTCCAGGAGGAATATAAATCTCCAGCATTTTAGGAGAGAAAAAAAATGAGGAAAATGCTGAAAAAAAGAAATCTGTGCATAATTTATTCCTTTGTAAATAATACTTGTACAGAATTAAAATGTTGAAAGAGCAAACATAGTGGGCTAAGAGATTAGCAACTAGACAAATAATTTACAAATAGAATTTGATATTGTTATGCGTGAGATTTCTTCAATTGGTAAACACGATGTGAATTTTAATCATTTCTGATTCAATTAATCCCAAGAGGTACCCAAATTTGATGCCTGATTAGTACAAAGGGATGGTACTACGTTAGGACTGCTGACTCACAGATGAGATTCTGCTGTCAGGTCTGTGTAAATGATCTCAAAAGCTATTTGAAAATGAACAGGAGTATTCTTTCTGGTATCCCTAAATGATAACTGTCTTTCAATCAATATTCTTAAAAACACATTAACACAAGAAATTCTGCAGATGCTGGAAATCCAGAGTAACAACACAAAATAATGGAGGAACTCAGCAGGTCAAGTTGCATGGAGGGGAATAAGTGTCGATATTTTGGACCTCAACCTCTCATCAGGACTATGGTGACTAACAGGACCTGAGAGAAGAGGTGGGTCAGAGAAATACTGGAAATTAGAGAAATCAATGTTCTTGCTATTAAGTTGGAGACAACCCAGCCATAATATGAAGTGTTGTTCGTCTGCCCTGAGTGTGGTCTCATTGTGGCAGTAAAGGAGAGCTTGGACCGACACGCTAGAATGGGAAGTAATAATGGAATTGGTAGCCACTAGAAATCCCATCTTTTGTGAAGGTGCACAATGAAACGGTCCCCCATTCTACCTCAAGTTTCTTCATTGTATAGGAGGCTACACCAGAAGCACCAGATATAATAGATGACCCAGAGAGGCTCGCAGGTGAAGTGGTACCTCACCTGGAAGGACTGTTTGGGACCCTGAAAGGCGGTGAGGGAAGAGGTGCAGGAGCAGGTGAAACACTGACACACATGCAGGGATACATGCCTGAAGTGGGGAACAAAGCATGGAAGCTTGCAAAGAAGAATTCCAGTGACTAGCCCAAGCATTTGAAAGCATAATCACTAGTGATGGTGTGATTCAAAGTGGAGATTTGTAATAAGCCAAGAATGGAGATGCACACATTTTATATGTTCGGAGGACTGAAAGATTCATCCTTAAATGAAGTTGAACATTTGGAGCTGTAACATTAATGCTTTACTAGTCTGTATGCTCTATGCTTCCTAGTTAATACCACAAGTTGACAACTGGGGTGGAACTTTGCTTTCAGAGACTCCTTGGTTAATGTGTCATTTGTTTACTTTTTATTATTCACACAATTTGTTCTTTTTTCACACCTTGGGTGTTTGATGGTCTTTGTTGTGTGGGTTTTTTCTTTAAATGGGTTCTATTGCATTTGTTTGTTTTGTGACTGCCTGCAAGAAGATGAATCTCAGGGCTGTATACTGTACACAGTACATACTTTGGTAGTAAATGTACTTTGAACTTTGAATATGGTTTTCAAATTGTAACAGGAAAGTCAGAAGTGCTTTCCTGAACTAATTTTTACAACCTTTTACAATATGCAGCACATGAAGGTCAACAAACCAAATAATCTGGTCCGTATGGTTCCTTGCTGTTGGTTTTTGAACTTGTGTGGTAAATATCTAGTATAGTGGAACAAATAATTTTAGGACTATGGGTAGGTATTTGTGTGCTTCTGTGATCACAGATGTATAAGTAACAAGAATTTATAAAATTGTGCATAGTGGATTTCAAACATAATTCACTCTCATTTAGAAGCTTCAATTTGTATCTACAGATACATATTAGATTGCCCTTGTGGAATTGTATAGAATCAAATTCTGTAACTGATGGCTAATTAGTTGCCAAAATATCAAGTATAATAAGCGGTATCTTCAGGACTCCTTTAGAAATTAAAGAAATTATATAAATATCAATATAATTCCAAATATAATTCCAAATACTTGAGACCACCTACTATTTTAGAAATATATGCTGGATTATGTAATGCGACAATCTGTCAAGGCCTTTTCAACAGCAAGTCGCAAACCTGTGGACCTCTAGTTTCCAGGAGGAAAGGGCAGCAGGCATGTGAGAGATCAGTATCAAGTTTTCACCCAATTTACAAATTGTTCTAACTTGAAGTTTTCACTGTTCCTTTATTATCATTGGGTCTAGATTTTAGAATTCATATTATATCAATATGTATTGGGCTTGAAATGTTCTCCACACCTTATGAATGAATAAAAACAATCTGTCAACATCTATAAAGGGGAAAGCAAGCTAATCTTCAAAATGGAGATTTTCATTGCATGTGATTATCTAAAATATTGAATTGAACCATATGTCCAAATAGGTGGTTCCTAAATTTGAAAATCATGCCTTACTGTACCCAACGTAATACTCTAAACCCTCCATAATTAACAATTTTTCCCATTAAACATTGATGATTAAGTATCTCTTATTTTTATTTAGATTTTAATTTTGAAAGTCTTTCTGCAGGGCCGGCTGGTGGCGCAATGACATCAGCGCCGGACCCGAGAACGAACGGAGGTTCCTGGGTTCAAAACCAGTCGGGTCCGCCCCTGAGTACGCTTTCCATCTGTGCTGGGTTGAGTGTCGAGATCGCAACTCGACCTTGTAAAATAAAAAGGGGAAAATACTCGAAAATGTCTGTGTGAGGAGTGGCGCGTCACACAGTCTCTCTCTCTTGCACTGCGCCTTGTAAAAAGCCATGAAAAAGACATCACGGGTGCACACACACAGACGCGCACGCACGCACGCAGGCACACGCCAAGAAAAAAAGAAAGTCTTTCTGTCTCTGTGAGAAGATTTTGATTATGGTTCCATAGTGTTCATAATATACTGGAAATCATGGATCAGGAAATGATATTGAATCTTCATTTACTGAAACCAACTTCCACAAAATTTGTGTCTTGATTGGAGAATATATGGACTAGAAATATAGAAAATGGAGCATTTGTTCTCCACATACCAATGCAATAAAAATGGGTAATGGAAGTCAGAAAACCATTAGATACATCATGGCTGATATATTTCCGGGCCTTAATGAATATTGATTCATTGTGGTTCATTCTTACCTTATCTATGATAATCTTTCAATTTCTGTCTCGAAAATAAAGAGGAACTTTTTTTGTCAGATGTATATCGAAACATAGATCGAAATGGGTAGTTGGTGTCAAATGAAAACAGGGAGGAATGTGCTGGGGTCAGCCCAAAAGTGTCACCATGCTTCTGGTTCCAGTATACCATGCCCACAAATTACTAACCTTTACCATAGATATTTAGACTGTAGAGGAAACTGGAGCACCCAGAGGAAACCCATACAGTCATGGGGATAATGTACCAACTCCTTACAGACAGCAATGGAAATCGAACCCCAATTAGTAATCGCTGGTCCTGAAAAGCAATTGAACTAACCGCTACATTACCATGCCGCCAATGTCATTTTCATTTGATTCAGTATTCAGAGCCTTCTGATCAAAGAATTCCAAATTCTCAGGTCAAGCAAATATTAAAATTTGTCTCCAACTATGGAGGTAATTTGGCATGATACATATCATCAATTTGATTATAAATTTATAACTATTTAAAGTAAATTGAAATAAAAGAGTGAATTATTGATGGATTTAGAACCAAGACTCATTGTTCAAGATAGCGTTAAAACTAATATGAAAAATATATGCAGACTCATAAAACTCTGCGTTTAAATATGCACATTGTCAAATAAAGTGAAGATTGAAAGAATGTTCTGAGGTCATCACAAAGTTAAATTGTTGAAGTGATTTCCACACAGCAAAAATGTTGTGGGAAGGAAATTGCAGATTGAAATATTTGGTTTTAGAAAGAATGAAAGAAAGTTCAGAGAAAGTAGTCTAGACGAAATAGAAAGAGATTGAAGAGGAAAACCCAAGGAGAAATTGTTGGTGAAAAAATGGTTCACTTTTTTATTTCTCTAATTATGCAAGAAATATTAGATAATGCTTTATTTTGCTTATCTGAAGGTTAGACCCATGAATGTCTTTCCTTTTCCAGTAGGAATCAGTACCACCATTTGTTTACCCATATTTGTGATCAGGTTAATAGGTAAATGGAAAACAGGATCATAAGCAGGACAGATCCACATGACTTCAATACCGTGACTTATTATTTAAAACTGTTTGAAAGAAGTTTCAGCTTAAAAACTGTAGATTTATTTTGAAGGTTTGACATCAGGTCAAACATTATTGTGAATAGGCTTGATTACTCAAATTTTCTATTAAAATATTTTGCAAACAAAATGAATGACTGCCAATTTAGTTTGCATCTCAATGAGAGGGCATTATTGTCTGCAACAAGAGAGAAAGTCGTCTTTGTAAATTATGTTTTTTATTGCCTTATTAGGAAATATGATACTACTTACACACTTCCTCAGCACTGTGGGGCAGCGTCATCATGGATTATCTGGTTAGAACATTATGAACTCTGAAATTTGAAACAGCTGTAGGCCATTCACCATTCATACCTGCTTTGCCATTCACTAAGACCAGTTTGATTTTCCTGCAATAACCCCATATCCCTCGATTACTTTAATAACAAAATTCTATCCATATTTGTCTCGAATATACTCAATGACTAAGCATCCAGCCTCTCTTAGGCAAAGAGTACTGATGATTCATTATCCTCTGATTGGAGAAATTGCTTCTCTTCTCAAATATGAATGGCTAACCCCATTATTTTGGAATTGTTCTCGATGTGCCACCGTTGGAGAATTTTGTCTGTGCATCTATCCTCTCAAAAAAATGAGTGAGATCATTTTACATATTTTTAAACTCTGGCGAGCACAGGTACAGTCTTTTTATCTTTCCTTGAAGACAACCACCACTTCTCTCTATAATTTTGCCCCTCTGTCCACCATCCCAGGAATCAATATGGTTTGTCTTTGTTGTATTCCTTGCATTAAAATATATTTATTCTTTCTGGGGTATTAAAACCAGTCCTAAGCATAATATTGCAGATAAGATCTTATAGAGCCTAATGATCTAGCAAAAAGTTATTTCTATTATTGCACTCAAATCCTCTTGCAATAAAGGTAAACCTCTGGTGATCTGTGTGCTAACAGCACACTTGTTAATTTTAAAAACAAAACCACTTTTTTATGTTTTCTACCTACATTGTATATCCTCCTCCTTGTCCACACTCCCATTCAACTTTGTGTCATCAACAGAGTTGGATATTTTATGCATAATTTCTTCATTCTTGTTTAATGAGGGTGTCAAAGGTTACAAGGAAAAGGCAGGAGAATGGGGTTGAATGGATTAATAAATCAGCCATGATGGGATGGTGGAGCAGACTTGATGGGCCAAATCACCTAATTCTGCTCCTATGTCTCATGGTCTTAAGGTCTCATTCAAATCAACAGTTCATATTATAAACCGTGAGGCTCCAGTACTGATCTCTGCAACATCCCACTACTCATAGACCACTAACTCAAAATAAAATGGGTTGTTTATTTGTACATTGCTCTCTGTATATTGACCAGTCCGGTATTTATAAGACCATAAGATATAGGAGCAGAAGTAGGCCATTCGGCCCATCGAGTCTGCTCCACCATTCAATCATGGGCTGATCCAATTCTTCCAGTCATCCCACTCCCCTGCCTTCTCCCCATACCCTTTGATGCCCTGGCTAATCAAGAACCTTAATTATCCTCTTATGGACTCAACTTTTGTTAAATTAGATTTTCTGTGGCAAGTAATTGAAGTTCCCCTGAAAGTCCATTGTATTCCTCCTCATTAATTCTGCTAGTTACAATCTCAATATATTTGTCAGATATAATTTCTCTTTCATTAATCCTTGTTAATTCTGCTCAATCCTATCATTTTTTTCTAAATGTCCTCTAACTAGTCATCATATCTTGTGGATTTCTCAGTTTTCAGTCCCTAATATCTTCACTCCATTGTTCTACTTACATTAATTTCTTTAATTCACCTTTCTTTACAATTTTCAGGATGTTTTCTGAATCTTGTGTTGTAAAGACAGACAGAAAATATTTGTGTAATTTATCTGGCTTACTTTCCAATTAATGTAATTTCTTCTGTCTCATTCTGTTAGAGATTCACATTAACTTTTGCCAATCATTTTCTTGTACGACAGCCATTGAAATCTTTTAAAGTCTGTTTTTTATGTTTGTCACTAGCAACAGTAGACCAAAGGCAAATGCCAAAAGAAATTGCAGAAACTGGGCATGTCTTATTTACAAGGCAAATGGAGGAACTGGCATCTGTGACACTGTTGCATTATAAGGGTAAATGGCTGATCTTGCAAAGGTTCCACAAGTTGCAGTGGATTAGTAATGCAAAGAAGAATTGAATCTCTTTTGTTGATGCAGTTGTAAAGCCAGCTTTGGCAGAGTATCTAGCTTTACTCATACACTTCCAATTGAGGTTTATTTGGGCTCAGGTGTGTAGCAATGTTTCATTCATCTCAGTCCCTGGAGGCTGATGTGAACAGATGGAAGGTGGCAGATCAAAGGTGATACGTGCATTTCAGGCAAGTTTGGGCACGTATATTTGGCAAAGATTACATTTTCTCTGGATGTCTATGTGATTTAATAGTCACATACTGAGGCCCTCTAGCGTCCCATTGGAAATAATAACTTGCATTGAAACAAGTGGTATGTAGAGTAAATGTGTGCATTGTACATAAGCTTTCACAGATGATAATTTACATGAAAAGCATTAACAAATGCTTATGAAATTTCCTGGATAGACTGATATAATTCATTTTTTGCAGATTTTTAGGGCTTTGTTAACTGTATCAATTTAATAGCAAACCATCAACCTAAGCAGGAAGTCCCAAACTTTTTTATGCCGTGGACCAAAACCACTAAACAAGGGGTCCATGGACCACTGGTTGAGAAACCCTGATCTAAAGCTCTTTGCTGTGACCTTGTAGGTTTGAGCCCAGTTTTGGCCCTGAAGACTTAAATATGGTCAACTTCCCAGTGCATTGGTGACATAACGCAGCATTTTCAGAGTAAATACCCCCTTGGATATAATATTAAACTTCATCTGATGTAAAGATTCCATGCCATTATTTAAAGAAGAGCAAGTAAATCTTCCAGGGGCGTAATAAACACTTTCTTTAAACCAAAATCATTTTAAAGTTAGCAAAGGTAATTATTTATCTCAGTGTTATTTGTAGGATTCTGCTGACTGGATGTTAACAATTATTGCCTTCCATCTTATGATATAATGATGCTTCCAAAATATGTTATGGTGCTTTCTAAATGCAGGTCTTTCTTTCTGTTCAAATCAATGAAGCACTTAAACACAAATGACACTTGTAGTCCAGCTTCCTGATTCTCCTTCCCTTTGGAAAAACTATCTTTGTCACCTTTGTATCTCTACAGTGGTCCATGTGGAGAAATGTAGGTTTTCACCTACAACTTAACATTTGGCAGCACCGGCTTCACGATCATCAAATTCCCTCTAATATATTGCAACACCTTTCAGTTTAATTCCTGCAATTCTTGGAGGTTTCACTTCATGATAGCTACTTTTCTATCCGTATACAAAATGATCCTACAATGGAGTATTTCCAAAAAAGGTCACTTGCAGAAACCACATGTAAAGAAGAGCTACAAATTAGCAGAGATGACTGTTTAACTCATACTTCCTGAGTGAGATTTAGCTTCTGTTGAAAAACAGTAGGTATCTTTTTTAATGTAGGCATGATTTTGGAGTAGATTCATCCAATTACCTGGGTCAGTGATGGTATTTTCCTTCCATATTAGTGCTAAGGAATTTTGTAGTTTCTGCACTGATTAAAATGAGAGATCTAATTCCTCAAACACGAGGAAATCTGCAGATTCTGGAATTTCAAGCAACACACATAAAAGTTGCTGGTGAATGCAACAGGCCAGGCAGCATCTCTAGGAAGAGGTCAGTTCTAAAGAAGGGTCGCAGCCTGAATCGTCGACTGTACCTCTTCCTCAAGGTGCTGCCTGGCCTGCTGTGTTCACCACTATCTAATTCCTCATAATTTATCTTAGTGTCTGTTGATTTGATCAGCTACTATTTATAGACTTCCATTAAGGCCTAACCACATTCCTTTGCTTCAATCTATTTGTTCTTCCTGAGGGCACTGATCCACGTTGTAGTGCAGTTCTGACAGTACAGATTGCTTTGTGCACTCAATTAATTGACAAGGCCGCTTTAGTTGGCCTGTATTAATTGATTAGCTGTGACAGGACAGTCATCATACTCATACCCAATTCCGCATTCCCTATTATCCAGACAAATACACTTTCATTAAGGTTGTTGGGTTGAGATAAGGAGTTAGAGTCCCTGACATGGAGACAAACTAATAGATGATTACTACCACCCCAACTGAGCTCACTAAGAATCAGACCTGTAGTGTGCGGGACAAAAAACAGTGCTTGCTTCTGAGTGCAAACTAACAATTGAGGAAAAAATCCTTAATGTGGTTAACAGATGAGCTCTTTGTTTTCATATGTTTCAGTGATTAAATCATTTTAATTTGTGTATGCTAAAGGAAGAGTGGCGAATACAGCTTTGGTCTTGATGTGCCGTGGATACATTCATCAACTGCATTTAACACATGTTAAGCTTTAGTTAGTCAGCTGAAAATAATTCAGTATGTTTGCATTATAATTAAATCATTAAGGACAATTGATTTACTTAACATTACCTTTGTTGAATATGTGGTACTACTGTATACAAGAACATGAGAGTACCAGCAAAGGATAGGAAAATTTGGGATGAAGATATTCTGTTTACGAACCTCCTTGTCAATTTGAGCCTATGCATAGCCGAAGTGAGCTACTCAAATGCTTTTTGTTGGCACTGGGACTACCAGGGGGACCTACCAGTAAGAGTATTAGAGAAGGTTGACCTTATCACATTGGTATTTGAAGCTCTGTTACCTGCTTTTTTCTGCCAGCTGAGTTAAGCTTAATATGTCAGCAGTTTAATGCACCTCTTGCTATTAGTACATTGATATGTGCCTAATATGAGTACATACCTTATTAAGGCTTTCTGAATTGATATGTGTCATGTTGACATGAATATTATTGTGCCTGTACTGGTGTATATGGGAGAACAGTGATTTAGGTTGTTCTCCCACAGTTTCAATCAAACTGTTAATTTCTAAAATGTTAGATTTAAAGGACTTGAAAGATTAGTCAACAATATAGGAATCGATTGATCCATTAAACAAAGTAAGAGAAACAAAGACTACAGAATTTAACATAAAACTGAACAATTATATGGAGGGATTTTGAATCTTGAACTGAGTGTAGTATGAATTGTTGCACCAACAATATTTTTTAAACAATTATTAAGCTTCATTTAGGTAGCTGAATACAAATGCAATCAAAATTAATCAAAAACAGTTCTAGCAATTTATGATTGTGTTTATAAATGTATGTTTCTTTCGGTTGCAGGGTTCTTTACCCATCACTGGACCATCCTATATCCAAGATGGCTCAGTCTTCCCCAGCAGATGAAGGTCCTACATTTGAACACCTCTGGAGTAGTTTGTAAGTGTGCAATTGTTTTGTTTTTGTAATTATAAGATAGAATCAAAAACAGTAAAGCAGTGGTCCTTCTACACAATATTCATACTTATCTGCTGCAAAATCTTAGCCATCCTTGAAGATGCTTTTGATGGAAAGCATATTTAAGGACTTTAAAGAGGAAAAGAAAATTGAAAATGAACAGTGATTTGCAAGGATGGAGAGTCAAGAGTTGGTTTCTTCTGGAGAGGTGCACTGAGGACAGATTGAAAGGAAAAGGGTGCATACCTGGAGGGTAAAAACAGTTCAGAATTTACAAGTGGAACAAGAAAGGTTTGTTGGATGGTTAGCAGTTTGGTGAGGCTATGGTCAAGGGAGCAGGCATTGACCCTTATAGACAAGATGAACTCAGGGAGGCCTGTGTCCCAACAACACAATGGAAGCACCTTCCCCAGAAGGAGTGCAGCAGTTCAGGAAGGCAAATCACCATCACAATATCAATGATCATAATGCTGGTGATGGCCAGATTCTGACATTCAGCATGTGTATGAGAAACTAAGGAAGAAGAGGTAACTGAGGCAAGGAAACAACAGAGGCAGATGATCTCAGACTTAGTGACAGTAAGATAAATGAGCTCTTTGTACTAGTTGGGATAATGAGCTAGTGGGAGCTAGGGAGATAAGAAAGTGGTTTGTGCTTGATAAAAGAACTAAGATTTAGGGATTATTTTGGAATGGTGAGCAGTTTGTGCAGGTAACATTAACTCTTTATGTTGTCTAGCTTGATCAAGCACTGAAAGCAGATGACCTGTTCAACCTATCTACCGAAGTTTACGTTGTTTGGAGTTAATAGAACAGGGTCAACGTTCTAGGTTCTGATCAGTAATAGTTTTAATGTAAACTCAGCCATCAAAGGTGGAGGTGAGGATGTGGTGGTTGAGCAGATTTATGATTGAATATATTGTCTTGATGAATAAAGGACCAAAGGTCTAGCAGCGGAGGCTTAGAATTCCTGTTTGAAGTTTGCTTTCTACTGGTGGCTCAGTTGAGGTAGAGTTGTGAGACGGGAGACCAATATGGGTAGAGGTCAACTTAGGACTTTATTGTGATGAGACATTAGGAACAGTGAGAACAGATGGGGTTACAAAGTTGATAGAGGTGACCATAAATCTGGTAATTCTGGTGAGAAGGTGATGCGCTCAGACGCAGTGCCTCTCTGGGTCCAGCCAAAGGTATAATTGTTCGTCCTTTACGTCCTTTTCACGATCACAAGACACTGCTGGTTATCAAGGACGTTAAGTACTACAGGTCTATCCCACTAGCTGGATAGGGATGGAGCTAGAATTGTTGCGCACCAAATTCCCTGCTTTACCTAGGGAGGAAGGTATCAGCGGCACGTGGAAGCAGTGCAAGTCCAGTGGATCGGGATGGTTAACTTGGACGTTTTTGTTGTGATTGCAAGACCCTGTTAGACATGGGTAATGTAGAATACTGTGAGTCCGATTCACTGGTTTATTGGTGAAACCGATGGTGGGGGCACTGTGTGGCCTCGGTTGTGGCACAGACTAGGCCTCATCTATGCTTTGGGATTGCCTGTTACGGCCACTGAGGAAGGAGGCATCAGAGCTAGCTGTGTGTCACTGGATTCTGTGCTGTGTGTCACTGGATTCCATGCTGTGTGTGACTGTGGTTCTATGTTTTGCACCTTGGCCCCAGAGGAACACTGTTTCATCTGGCTGTATTTGTGTGTATGGTTGAATGACAATTGAACTTGAACTTGAAATGTGAATTGGGTACCTACATGAAGAGAGAATTTGAGAATTGATTCAGTAACTTACTGTGGAAAAAATAAAGAAACCATGATTGGGGGATAGGCAGCTTTAGTTTAAAATAGCAGTAAAAATGAAAACTGTATCAGAGTTAGGGGAACAAATAGGGTGAGAGAGATATTAGAGGAGAAAGAGCGAAGGAAAGTGGCTACTCGCCAAGGAGAGTGATTTACAATAAACAACCCCACAAGATGCTCACTACCTAGGCCCCATCTTCTTTAGTCAACTAGCTCCTTTCTGCTGGTTAGGAATTGGTGATAATGTGTCTCAATAGTAATGGAACAAAATGAGACCTTTCACATGTCCATTATCTCTCCCTAATTCTACTATCCAACGATAACATATAGTAGCAAATTAACCTACCAACACATTTTGGGATGTGTGAAGGTGGAGCACCCAGAGGAAACCAATGCAGTTATGAGTAAACATGAAAATTCCACAAAAACAGCAACAGGGGTTAGGTCTGAACCCTGGTTACTGGAACTGTGAGAGTACCAACTCTTCCCACTGTGCCATTCCTATTGTAATGTGTCATGAATTATTGTGTCTCCAAATTTTAGTCTGATTCAGGAAAATTAGTCTGATTCAAGAATCTTGATTCTGAATCAGGAAACCAAAGTTTGTCTCCTTTTTTGTCAAGGGAATTGTCCTTATTCACTTACTGTTTCAGAGGGATAAAATGGAGTTGCATTTCTGCTAAAAGTGATCCTAATTTTAAATGGGAATAGGAAATAAAATGTACTGACTAGAAAGTTGCCTTTTGCATGTTATGACATAATAGAATAAATTATGTGTAACATTTACTTAAAAAATCATCTGGTACAATTTAGCACCTTCAATTTTCTTTACAGTATAACTATCCATAGAAGGCCAGGCTCTTATACAAACACCAAAATCTTTATTAATATTACTATATCCCCCACAAGAATTTTGTTCATAATTCGGCACCAACTAATGAAATGGAAATGTCCTCTGCCTAATATCAGTGACTGGAGCAACACACATCAAAGTTGCTGGTGAACGCAGCAGGCCAGGCAGCATCTCTAGGAAGAGGTACAGTCGATGTTTCAGGCCGAGACCCTTCGTCAGGACTGAAACAAACCGCATTAAAATATGAATAGAAATTTCAGGCATGGAAACTGCTAATTGTAGAAAATCAGAACTGCCATTAAAGTGAAGTGGTAGGATTCTGAGATTGAGAATGAGAAGCATTGTGCATTCCAATAAAGGAAATGTTGATTTCTTGTCCCATATCTGACCTGTGAGTTATTGATGCCAATGTCAAATGACTGAAACTAAAGAAATTGGATTTCCAAGCATTCAGAAAAATGGCATGGAAAAGTTTTGTTCTGCAAAAATCTCTTACATCCTTACAATTAAAACAGCTCTTTACATGCTTCTCACCAAATAATGAAGAAATAGAGTTGGCATATCTGAAATTGTGATTGATTCCATTGAAATGCATTTGGTGAGCTATGGAAATTATTTGTTTCAGAGAACCAGACAGTACATACTTTGATATCCCACAAACCAACCTCTCCAGCAGCAATGAGGCTGTGCCAAACTTGTCACAAAATCGAACTGAAGTTTGCATGGATGTGTTTCAGATGAGGGACATGAATGAATCTGTGATGGTGAGTTTAATTAAGCTATCTCATTTTACTTCATTTTGTGTGGATTAGTAATGGAATAATGATCAAGAAATTTTGTATTGTGGAGTGTAACTGTCATAATTTTGGATTATAGTATGCCAGCTGGCTGATACTGGAAATCAAACCCTTTCCTCTGTTGTAAAAAAAGAGATATTCATTGTTTGGCATTTACAATGTTGTGATGAATCTCAAGAAGAATAAGCAATATTATTTTGGATAAATGAATTGATAATTCATAAATTGGTTTGAAATATCTAAAATATGGATGATGTAAAGCTGAGGTTCCCAACCTGGGGTTCGCGGACCCCTTAATGGTGTTGGTCCATGGCATAAAAAAGGGTTGAGAACCACTGGTGTAGAGGAACAAGCTACACAAATTCCACAACTTTAGCCCAACAACCTCTGTCTTTTTGTACACAACAACTATGCTGATTAACTATCAATTTTGCTCCTGATTATGAAACCTACTCTTTAACATTTTTTGGACAACAATTGCAGCCTTTCTCATGACTACCGGTCCTATCCCACAGCCACCACAACACCTCTTCCCCTTCATGATAATGCCTTCAATCCCTTACCATCAATCTTTCTACTGACTACCAGATCTAACACCCCCTCTCCCACCTGCCAACTGACCATCAGTCATTTTGTACAACATTATAAAGTATGATAAATTCTGGTGAAACTCTAGCTTGCAGGGCTTTTATTTATTTTATCAAAGTATACATCTTTATATTTCCCACAACTTCTTGAATGTAGAGAAAAGTGCGGGTGTAAGTGATCAAATCTTGAACTGATCTAAAGATGTGGCACCATCTCCTAGATCCATTTTCTAAAGCTGTGCAATATCTACATGTATTTCACAAAAGAAAAAGGTTGTCTGCTGTCATCTATTTTGTTCAACTTTTACCAAGAATGCTTCAAATGATATTCTCAAAGATCATCTTGCAGTACATACAGCATCTGAAGTTTTAAAGAACAGTGGAAATACTTTTTTGCCAGATGATATTTTGTCGTAGGTGAAGTTTATGAGCATTTTTTGGTTGTACACTCCATCAGATGATTGAATAACAGGCCAGATGTTAGGCTGGCTCGTGAGACTTAGTAGAAGTTGCTGCAAGTTATTATGGCATTGCAAAGAGAATGGAATCTCAGGGATACACACAGGAAGGTACCAGAGACTATCTGTCCTGTTTGTTAATATCAGTATGAGAGATTTTGATCGATGCTATCTTTGGCCTCTATACAACCAGGAAGTTGTAAAGGATTCTTTGGATTTCACTATTTTTCTTCAATACCATTAGACCCTCAATGCAGATAAGGTAAGAAAAATAACAATGTAGAATAAAGTGTAAAGAACATCATGGATGAAACGAATATCTGAAGAGGATGTCACGAACAGAGCAAACACAAAAAGAGAAATCATGTATGAGATCATGAAAAGGCAATGTAACTTCTTTGGACATATGATTAGGAAAGAGGAGTTAGAATTTACAGTAATTATGGGAAGGATTGAAGGGAAGAAAGCAAGAGGAAGACAAAGACAAATGATGCTGGAGACAGCAGCCAAAGAACTAGAAATGAATACCAATGAATTGATCCACTTGACCCAAAACAGGAGTGTGTGGGCCATGGCAGTCAAAGCTCAAACTGGGCACGGCACCTGATGATGATGATGATGATAATTGTTGCCTTTTTGAAGCTAGTGGGAACTTCTGCCCTTAGCAGTGAGAGGTTGAAAATGTCCTTGAATACTCCTGCTAGATGGTTGACACAGGTTTTCAGAGCCTTACTAGGTACTCCATTGGTACCTTCCGCCTTGCGAGGGTTCACTCTCTTTAAAGACAGTCTAACATTGGCCTCTGAGACGGGGATCACAGGGTCATCAGGTGCAGCAGAGATCTTCACAGCTGTACTTGTGTTCTCCCTTTCAAAATGTGCATAGAAGGAGTAATGCCTTGCAGACCCTGACAGAGTTGCCATGCATCCAATGTTGCCTCCAACCTCGTTCAAAATTGTCTCTTCACCCTTGAAATAGCCCTGCGCAGATCATACCTGGATTTCTGGTACAGGCCTGGGTTGCCAGACTTGAATGCCACAGATCTAGCCTCCAGCAGACGATGTACCTCCTGGTTCATCCACAGCTTTTGGTTTGGGAATGTACAGTAAGTCTTTGTGGGCACACACTCATCCACACAGGTTTTAATGAAGTTAGTAACAACTGCAGCATACTCATCCAGGTTCGAAGATGAGTCCCTGAACATAGTCCAGTCTACCGATTCAGAGAAGTCTTGTATGTGCTCTTGTGCTTCCCTTGTCCATACCATCTTAGTCCTCACTGCCGGTGCTGCAGTCTTCAGTCTCTGCCCATACTCAGGGAGTAGGAGTACAGCCAGGTAATCAGATTTCCCGAAGTGAGAGCGTGGAATAGCACAGTAGGCATTCTTGATGGTGGTGTAGCAATGGTCCAGAGTGTTGTTTCCTCTGGTACTGCAAGTGATCTGTTGATGGTAGTTGCTTAGTGATTTTTTTCAGACTGGCCTGGTTAAAATCTCCCAAAATGATGGTGAAGGCATTAGGATGCGCTGTTTAGTGCATGTTGATCCCATTACTCAGATCATCTAAAGCCTGCTTGACATTGGAGTTCTAGTCATTAATCTGTCACTGACCAAATCCTGCAGTTGCATGCCATGTAATTTATGTAGTTACTTTGGTAGCAGAACTGATATTCTGTGCATTACAGGATTTGAAGAGCTCTCTGTAATTTGAAATGATTTTCTTTCTGTCATATTTTCTCAGAGGTATTTGTAGCTAGCTATATGTGAAACTGTAGAAGATACAAATGTTACATCATCCTGATTAGTATTTTATACACTTTTATAAAGCCTCCATTGTCATAACAATTTTCATCAATGAAAAGCTGGAAGTAACATTCTGGGGATTTTTCCTGAAATTTTTAGTGATTGATCAGTGGGCTTTTTGTCAACCTTTGAAGAAATCTTTGTCAGTGGTGCCTTTTTATATTGCATTATGCATTACTGAACAGTAATATCGCTTGAGAAGCATATAATGAAAATCATTCATTTGTTTTAATTAAACTCTGATTCCCTCCTAAATGGGAATTTTTCCCTCCTCGATTCCTTGTTCCCACCAAAAGCTCATTTAATGGAGGGAATCTGTGTGTGCCAATAGTCTTGACCTAGGGGAAAGTAGAATGACGAACACAACAGAAGCAAAGCATCTTTTGATTCACTAATTATGTACCAAGCCAAGCCTGACAGCTTAGAGATCAGTTACACCATATGCGGCAGAAACTAAGGCAGCTGAATACTGAATGGGCTCTTAATGTTTAATGAAGAGGTTAAACTGCTTTTGGATGGTGCCGCAGGACAAACAATGCTTTAAAAGTACTGTCTATAAAATGCAGAATACTTTGTTCTTAAGACTTAATTTGATTTTGCTTTTTGCTTTGAATGAAAACATTTAATCCAACAGGAAAGACTCTACAACTGGCACTGAGCAGCCCTTGGCCAGGCGAGACAAATTCAGTTACAACATTAATCTTTTCTACTTGAAATATATTGTCTGTCTGTTATTTAAAATTTGATATCAATGTATATCTCATAGTCTACAAAGATAGATGACATAAGAACATAGCAGAAACAGGATTAAGTCTTTAGGGCCCTCATGACTGCTCGGCAATTCAATAAAATGTGTTGATGATTGCTGTTTCCCCCAATACGCAACGGTATTATTTGATGTAGTGAGCTATTCCATTCATACTAAGCCATTCCATTCATACTCTTAAAAATAAATGCTTGTGTCCCTTTATTGCAATAGCCCTATATCCCCTTATTCCATTAAAATTTAAAAATCTATCAAACTATCGATCCCACGTCTTTGTTGTATCCCTCTATCAAGAGTATATCATTTTTAGATAGAGAGACTAGTGCTGCACACAATATTCCAGAATACAGTCTCACGAGAGTCTTATATAATTAGAGCAAGACATCGCTAATCTTATACTCAAATCCTCTTACAACCTTCGTAACTGCTTGATGCATCTGCTCATAACTTGGAATGATATTTGTGTAAGGCATTCATGTCTTTTTGAATGTTCCTTTCACTAATCTTTTAAATACCATGCCTTTTAATTCTTTTTCTATTGAAGTGCATGGCCTCATATTTTTCCACATTATATTCTATCAACCATATGCTCTGTAATCCATTTACCCTACCTAAATGCTCATGAAGTTTCTCTGCATTTTCCTCATTGCCTATACTGCCAGTCAGCTTTGTATCTTCACCAAAGTTGATCATGTTCAATTACAATTTGATCACTTCATCCAAATTCTCCAGTAGCAAACCCATGGCACCCATTTGTCCCAGCTTGCTGAAAAAAAATAACATATTTATTCCATATGTGCTTACCCTGAAGAAGTTTAAATCTACTCCGACTGCAGTTCTGTGAGACTCACTCACTGCTCCCCTGCTGTGATCTCTGCTGACTTCCAAATCTTCATGTGCTTACACAGACTCGCTACCATAGCCACATCACCTATCACCATCAAGCTTTTCCTCCTTCCCCTTTCCCCACGATCTTCTTCTGGCATCTTCCCCCTTCCTTTGCAGCCCTGATGAAGAGTCTGTACCTGAACTGTCGATTGTTGATTGATTTCCGTAGATGCTGCCTGACCTGTTGTCTTACTCCAGCATTTTGTATGTGTTACTCTGGATTTCTGCATCTGCAGAATCCCTTGTGTTTATATTTATTCTTTCTTTATTTTTTGTCTAATAACCAGTTTTCATTCTACTCTACTGTATTAACCCCCTTCAAGTGGATCGCCTCATACTTTTCCACATTTTTATATTTTATCAGCATACATTTCCACATTTTTATATTCTATCAGCCATATGCTTAGTATATGGCGATAGAATATAATGTAAAAATTTAGCTTAGCAACCTCTTATATAGCATTTAATTCAAGACTGCCTGAAAATCCAAATACAACATATTCATTGTTTTCCCCTTATTTACTGTGCATATTATAACCTCAAACAAACTCAACAATTCTGTTATTTTTGCTTTAGTAAATTAATGTTGAGTGTGCCCAATCCCAGTAGGAATTTTGACACTTCCAGCAACAAACTGGTGTGTAGTACCCAGCGTTTGCCTTTCTTAAATGGTTGAATTAGATTTGCCTCCTTCATATCTATTGAAACTATTACAACATTTTGGAAATGCACAGCTACTGCAGTTACCCTCTCTGAAGTCAGCACCCTTAAAATCCTAGGATGCAGATCATCCGGGCTTGTAGATTCATTGCCTTTCAGTCCTAATAATTTTTCCAATACTCATTTTTATTTAAACTTATACCAATTTCTTTGAGCTCCTCGTTAACTTAGGCCTTTAATACTCCGGTTGCCACAAGTGATTTTCTGTGAATAGAGACGCAGAAGAGGTTAATTTATCTGGAGTTGACTTAGTCTGTAAGAGACCTACAATAACAGATTAATCTTTTATCTGTATAGTTCATAGAATTTTTTACAGACTTTTTTTTTGTTTTAAGGATTTTTTTAAGCTTTAAGTTATTTTTCTTTCCATCTTCATCGATACTTTGGCCCTCCTTTGCTGAATTCTGATAACAAGCATAGTCCTTAAATCTGCTGTTTGTTGGTAACTTTATAAGGCTTTTTCTTTGATTTAATGATATCTTTATCGTCTTGATAAGTAGGGCTGGACTATGTTTCCTGCTTTCTTTTTCCTTATATATTACATGCAAGCTATATATTAATTCTTTAAATATATATTTTCCAATTTACAATAGTCAAGTCATGCATAATGCCTTCATTGTTTGCTTTATTTAGAGTTAAGACTTGGCCAGCACATCCTATTGTGTTTGTGTCTGTTAAATTCCAGATATTCATCATCATCTAATGATCCTTTGATGTTCTAAGCTGCCCTTCACTTGTAACTTCTTTGTACTGTTTTCCTTATCCTTTCTACTACAACCATCTGAGGTGCACTTCCTGGGCATCCAATTCTCTTTCCATTACACTATCTATTGGAAGGACTTTAGATGGCTTATCCTTAGATTCTGACATTTCTTGCTGGCATCTCTTCTTTTAATATCCTTGTTTAAGTTGCTTGAAATATTTTCTTTCAACTATACATTTAATCAGCTCTCCTAATTTTTCCATTGATATTTGGTGTCCAAATATTGGAAACTAAATCATTGCATGTATTTAAAGCAGAGGTTAATAGGTACTTAGTGAAGATGTCAAAGATTACAGGGAGTGATAATAAATCAGGTGTGATCAATTGGCAGAGCAGATTCAATGGCCAGATGGCCTAATTCTGCTGCTGTGTCTTCACCCTGTCTACTCCTGTTATATTTTCCCAGTGTGTCACTAGAGGGCACCATTGAGTATAATTTTAGATTGAATATATGACCAGAAGAAAGCAGCTTTAAGTTTCAGGGCAAATGTTACGACTCAAGAGGCTCAAGTGATCCCTAGAAGTGCCGAAAGTCGGGAAGTTAAAATAGAATTTGATTTTCCATTAGTCTAGCTGTCATTACAATTACCTTTATTTCTTGCAACTATCATTTGAACCCGGATCACTGGTACAGTACCAGCGGCCTGGGTTCCATTCACGCCACTGCCTGCAAGGAGTTTGTATGTTCTCCCTGTGACTGCATTGGTTTCCTCCAGGTGCTCCAGTTTCTTCTCACACTCCAAAGACTGACTTGGGGATGTTCAGCCCCTTGTAGTAATTCCTTTCTGACTGAAGAAAAGATGGATTGGTATGTAATATTTGATTGTACTTTAGTGATGCTGACTTGAAAAAGGTGTTTTGCCTTTCAGCGCAATCTCAGTTAGGCTATGTCACAAAAAAAGTCATGAATCAGGGTTCATGGGGACATAAGAAGCTGCAGATGCTGGAACCTGAGACAGTAAAACAACCTCCTGCAGGAACTCAGTGGGTCAGGAATTATCGACAGAGGAAAATGGACAGTTCGTATGTCAGACTGATACCCAAAAGTTATCACCAGTCCAAAACTGGATATAGATTGGTCAAGGTGCAGAACTACTATGGAGAGATTTCAGGAAGAAAATAATGAAGGGCAGATTGTTTGACTAGTTGGCCAGTATGGATTAAGTCATAAACCAGAACTTTACTGTTTAGCTTTAAATTGACAGATTTTCATTTTTAATACCAGTCACCTAGTAATAAAAAGAAGTTATTGTATAAATAACCTACTGTAGGATTAGAATGAACAACTTTGCGATATTCAGTGGGATTAAATTCTTCAGACATTAAGGCTAATATGTTTGTTATCCTCAAAGGATATTATTTTGTTAAAGTTTCTTTATCTTCTGATATAAAATGAGAAAGATATGAATTTGATTCTCTATCCAGAACGATCAAATTCTTCTTTTGTTCTGACATAGAAGAAAGACATTAATGACATCAGCTCTCACGACTCTCCCATCAGTTGTATTCCCTTACTTGTATCCCTGTAACTGATTCTCTTTCACATTCCCTAGCACTTCTTAGAAAAATGGATACCAAGTAGCAATGGAAGAATTAGGAGAGCTAATTAGATGCACAGTTGAAAGGAAAGGTGTCAAATAAAGATATTAAAAGAAGGTATGCCAGCAAGTAATGGCAAGTATATAGATATTGGCAGGTACATTTCCTAGACACTGGTGAGAAGGCAAATATTATTACCAAATATGATATTTTCTAATGCTGTCCTTTCAAGGCCATCTGCCATATCTTCCTGTTTGGTTAAAAGCTTAAAGAAGAAAGCCATCATCCCTTGTATTGTGCAGCAAGCCAGAATGCTGATAAGACCATAAGATATAGGATCAGAATTAGGTCACTTGGCCCATCAAGCCTTTTTCGCCATGTCATCGTGGCTGATCCAATTTTCCTCTCAGCCCCAATCTCCTGCCATCTCCCTGTATCTCTTCATGCTCTGACCAAATCAAGAATCTATCAACATCTGCCTTAAATATACATAAAGACTTGGCCTCTACAGCTGCCTGTTGCAAAGAAATCCACAGATTCACTACTCTTTGGTGAAAGAAATTCCTCCTCATCTCTGTTCTAAAAGGACACCCCTCTATTCTGTGGCTGTGCCCTCTATTCTTAGCCTCTCCCATTATAGGAAACATCCTCTCCATATCCACTCTGTCAAGGTCTTTCACCATTCGATAGTTGTCATTGAGGTCACCGCTCATTCTTCTGATTTCCAGTGAGTACAGGCCCAGAACATTCAAATGCTTGAAATATGACAAGCCATTCAATCCTAGAATCATTTTCATTAACAGATGTATATTGCATAATAGCTTTGATACTGGTGTACTTCATGCCCAGTGGTGCTTGCCCAGGCTCTAAATACTCATTCCAAATATCTAGATGCCCAACTAAATTCTGCAGTATCTGAGATCACTAGAACCCTTATTTATGCTTTCAGTATTTTCCAGTATTGCTGTCATAATTGTTTGTCACAATGCAGCCTTGTACAGTATAGAGATATAGATGGCATCATAGATATTCCGTAATTTTTCAACCTCACTACTTGTTTTCCTTGAAACATTTTGGATACTCAAACAGGACATACAGTATAGTAAAAAAAAATTAAAGATTAGCTTTTTTTTGTAATTTATTTTTTATTGAATTTCATCATCAAACATTTCCACAAGATGTATTTCAGACACTGTACATATATATACATACACACACACACACACACACAGATATACATATATATATCATATAATCATATTTGTCACAAATCTCCACATAATATTTATCTGAGGTATACACTTATAGAAAGGAGAGGGAAGAAAGAACAATCGAAAGAAGAGAACTATGTACAGAGTAGGGAGTGATCTTTTTTTTACAACATACTCATTGATGTGTGAGAATAAAATCAGGCCTATGAGGTATTATGTAGTTAAACCATTTTTTCCAGTATAAATAAAATTGTTCCAACTTATGATTAACAGATGCTGTTATCTTCTCCATTTTGTAAATGTCCATTGTAATTTCCATCCATACATTTATAGTTGGGCTCTCCTGTGATAACCATTTCCTGGTCAGGGTCTTTTTACCAGCCACCAGAAGTACATTAATTAAATATTTATCTCTTTTCAACCATTCTTGAGGTATAAACCCAAAATATATGGTCTTACTCTCTAAGGGTATTTCACATTTAAAGATGTCTTGTAGGGCATTATGTATCCCACTCCAATAGTCTTTGATAACGAGGCATTCCCAGAAAATATGATAATGATTTGCATTTTGATTTCCACAATTTCTCCAGCAGACAGTGGGGTTACTATCATAATGAGATTTCTGAGGGGGTGTAATAAAATATCTTATCAAGTTTTTCCACCTGAACTCCCTCCATTTCTGTGAACTGGTACACTTCCATTGACACCTCTATATTATTGTGATACTGTGATATACTGCGTCCAGTGTTCCCGATGTGGCCTTCTGTATATTGGCGAGACCCGACGCAGACTGGGAGGACAGTCCTTCCAGGTGAGGTGACACCTCACCTGTGAGTTGGCTGGGGTGATGTACTGCGTCCGGTGCTCCCGATGTAGCTTTCTCCCTGAGCCAATAGACTGGTCCTGGACTTTTTTCCATTTGGCATAGTTTGCATTTTGTTGTTTGATTGTTTGTGGTTTTTGTATTGCTATATTTATGCTCTATTCTTGGTGCAGCTGTAATGAAACCCAATTTCCCTCGGGATCAATAAAGTATATCTATCTATCTATCTATATATTGGTGAGACCCGACACAGACTGGGAGATCGTTTCGCTGAACACCTACGCTCTGTCTGCCAGAGAAAGCAGGATCTCCCAGTGGCCACACATTTTAATTCCACATCCCATTCCCATTTTGATATGTCTATCCATGGCCTCCTCTACTGTAAAGATGAAGCCACACTCAGGTTGGAGGAATAACACCTTATATTCCGTCTGGGTAGCCTCCAACCTGATGGCATGAACATTGACTTCTCTAACTTCTGCTAATGGCCCACTTCCCCCTCGTACCCCATCTGTTATTTATTTATATACACACATTCTTTTTCTCCCACTGTCCCTCTCACTATACTCCTTGCCCATCCTCTGGGTTTTCCCCCCTCCCCCTTTTCTTTCTCCCTGGGCCTCCTGTCCCATGATCCTCTCATATCCCTTTTGCCAATCAACTGTCCAGCTCTTGGCTCCATCCCTTCCCCTCCTGTCTTCTCCTATCATTTTGAATCTCCCCCTCCCCCTCCCACTTTCAAATCTCTTACTAGCTCTTCTTTCAGTTAGTCCTGACGAAGGGTCTCGGCCCGATACGTTGACTGTACCTCTTCCTAGAGATGCTGCCTGGCCTCCTGTGTTCACCAGCAACTTTGATGTGTGTTACCTCCATATTATTGTCCAGTCTTTGTCAGATATTATTATCCCTCCTTCCTTCTCCCATTATGTTTTAATGTATGAAGTTGAATGTGTTTTAAGATTTGACAAACCCTTATACACGCTTGAAATCATTCTACTACCGTTGTCTGAATTATATTAAAGATTAGCTTTATTTGTCACATGTACATAAAATATCGAAACGCACAGTAAAGTGTATGGTTTGCATCAATGCCCAATGCAGTCTGAGGGTGTGCAGGGGGCAGCCTGCAAGTGTCGCCGTGCTTCTGCCATGAACATAGCAGGCCCATAACTTACTGACTCTGACCTATACGTCTTTAGAAGATGGAAGGAAATCAGAGGATGTGGAGGAACCCCACACGGTCACTGGGATAACGTACATACTGCTTGAGATTGCTGCCAACTTCTACATTACTGTGCCACTCTAGGAATCTAGATGGAAGAAGGAAAAATCAGGAAAATCTTGAATTTGCAAACCAGCAGTGAAGCTACCCGTTCAAGACACACTGGGGAAATCTGAACAGGTCATGGTCATTGGTGCCTTTTACACATGTGGTCTGAGTATCCGACAGGATATGACTGTTTCGTCTGATTTAACTCTGCAAAACACTGTAAACTTTCAGTGCCATATTTAAGGTAAACTCCCTTTCCTCAAACAGTAGATTGGTTAACAAACCTCAGAGTGAACCAAAGTTTGTTCCTCAAACCAGCCTCATAAAAAATGAGTTTATGTTGCTGTTTATAGGGGTCATGCCATCCAGATATCATCAGCTATGTTTTTACATCACAGTAGTGATTGTACATCAAATATAATTAGTGGCTATAAAACAACGTGATGTCCTGCAGTGATCGAAAGCACCATATAAATGCAAATTCATTCTTTGACTATTTCTGCCCTTTTATATTTTCTTTTGCTATAAATTATGAACATCGTCATCATCTGGGATTGAACTTGTGAAGCTGAGTTTCTTTTGCCACAACCCCCATTGAAACTTTGCAAAAGAAATCAACCACGACCTTCTGGATCTAATAATGTACAAATTTAAGTTTGATCAATATTGTGTAAACTGGAAGCAGCAGCAAAATTTAACATTATAAGGTGCTCTAGTAATCAGATGTGACCCCTCCCAATCCTGTGGGACAGTAGCTGTCAGCAGACGAAAACCTCTGATCTAAAATTTCATTGTTTATAATTGAACAATTAATGCCAAGGAAAATTGGGGTAGGGTTAAAGAATTAATGGTTTCTTAGCGACTTAAATTTTAGGCTATACAGCCTAAAATTTACCTGTGCACGTGGAGACTTTCCAAGAGTATTTGTAGTTCATTGGTATGAAATCTCACATCAGCATCTTTCTTCATTACATGGTGTAAAATGTTTTTGAAATTGGAAAAAAATTGCAGATGCTAGAAACAGGAAATGTGGACAAAAATTCTGGAAACATTCATAAGGGCTGACCGTATCTGTGGAAAGAGAAACATAGTGCTTGTCTGAGTGCTTTCAACTGAAATAATTTTGTTTGCTTAATTTTTATAGTCTCCTTTCCTAAATACTGTAGTTCTTGCTGGGTGGAATTCAGTGGCTATAAACAACCTCATCTAAATATTCATTTTGTAACACCCAAAACAATGATTGTCCGTGTTATTTTTATCTTAAGGAGCTACGTCAGTTGAAACTTGGTTCTGAAGGACATTGACTAACTCACAATTTGGGTGGACTATGAAACCTGAACTAAGTGTAGTTAGAAATTAGAAAAGCTACTACTTTAACCCTTGCTCTTTTCAAATACATGATCAAAGTATTGGCCCTTTAATGTATGGGTTTCATTTTCAGCAGGAATGTAAACATTTCTTCTCACCAGGTTGGGGCACCCAGGTAACATGATTACTCCATAAGCCTGCTCTTGCAGAAATCTGGGGGAATTTAACTTGGGATGTTTTTCCATACTGGGCAGGGAATTACATTGTAATTATGGTGATTTCAGTCAGAGAAACTGGTGAGAATCTGAGAATGGAACTTGTATGATTTTAGCTAAATTCTAGGAATTTTGGCTTGGTATCATTTTTGTCACAAGTTTATAAAACTAATCTGTTTGTGGATATCAACAAATAATTCAAGGAGATGCATAATCAGTTGATTTAAGTTAATTAGGCCATTGATAATCAGGGCAGCCTTTATTTGGTAGAACTCTTAAAGAACAAAAAACTAATTGAGAAAGTAGGTGGAGTTCAATTCATTTATTTGAGACACTATGCCACTTAATTGGGAGAAGAGACTGTTGCTGAATAGTTTCTAACTAGCACCAGTTGTGTGCACTTGCAGTGGCCATTAGACACTATACCATGCTTAGAGTGAACAGTTTTTAAATAATTTCAGTTGCATATGTTTGTGTTCAAAAAGCAGTGATTTTTGTCACTGATGGTTGGTGAAAAAGAAGCAGCAAGACAATCCAGAACTGTTTTGCTCATTATGGTTTCAAGCATAGTCATTGACAGAGGCTTGGAGGTGCCAGAAACAGCCGGGAATGAAAATAAATCAATTTCACTACTTCAGCATGTTAGGATCTATGAAGAATTTGATGTTATTGACAATCATCTTGAATGTTAAAATAAAAATGAAGATTTGGAGGATGCAATTGTTGAAAGTATTGTATGAAGCTAGTCCATTATCTGCACTAGTGTTTCTACTGATTTTGCTTATTTACAATCAAAAGAACAGGGCAGTGACAATGATTGACTTCCTCCATCATTATCTGTTCAGAACAGTTGTGTAGTATTATTGATAGTGTTCTAATTTGTTCTGTATTTCATTTAAATGCATAATTTATTACTCAGTTAAACAGTAGTTTGTCTTTCTTATACCTTTTAACAATTTCCATGAAACTTTAGCTAATTGGGGCAGCCGTTAACTGAGCCAAGATGAACTGGTCTTGATGTGTCCCAATTAACCAGAATCAACTGTATTGTAAGCAATACCATAATATGGATAAAATATCAAAATTGGACTCTGGTATCTACTGACATGCATACAAATAATCCCCTAGATTTTTCAAATAAGAGTCAGTATTTCTTCCAATACATTTATCACCATCTCACTCATCACTTATTTTGATAAGAAATGTGATTTCACTAAAAATGTAATCTGTTAGTTAGGATGCCAGTTCTTTCTGTCATTTTCTGATTTTATTTGTTTTTCTGCAGCTTGTAGTAGCTTCCTTTTTTAAAAAAAAAGAACTCTGCCTCTTTTATGTTCAGAGGTTTTTTACCACAATTCTATTGGCTATTCCACCATTTTATAGATGCGTAAAATATCCCCTGGGAAAAGTGGTCTAAGTAACCTATCCTAGTATTTGTATAAGCATCTGATATTTTGAGCTCGGGCATGGCAATTATGACTGCTCAAAACGTCCAGCCCTGTTTTGAAACACACAATCTGTTCAAACGCCTTTGTTTCTGAAATATGTGGTTTGGTTATCTGTTATTTCTGTCATCAGGTCAGATGTTTTGAAATGTGACATTTGACTTCAGCAAGATAATTTGCTAAAATCTAAGATATGATGGCTTGAGTATGACAGGAAATGTGTGTGGTGCTTGAAGGATTTAGACCTCTCATGTTTTATGTGTTATAGGTAATAGTCTACAACACGTAAAACAGGTAATGATGCGACATGGTAGTCTAGTGGTTAGCACAATGCCTTACAGTACCAGTGACCTAGGTTCAATTCCAATCACTGCCAGTAAGGGGTTTGTACATTCTTCCTGTAACCGTGTGGGTTTCCTCTGGGTGCTTTGTTTTCCTCCCACTGTCCAAAGACGTCCCAGTTGGTAGGTTAATTGGTCATTGTAAATTGTCCTGTGATTAGGCTAGGGTTGAATCGGGGGTGAGGGGGTGCTGGGTGGCACGGCTGGAAGGGTGCATTCCACAATGTATCTCAATAAATAAATAAATAAACAAATAAATAAATCTAGAGAATCATTAACATAAAAAGAATAGCAGTGTTGGTAGAGGTTTATAGTAGTCGTTTCCATAAAACAAGTATTAAATAATTTTAACAAGTTTAATCAAATTTAATCAAAATTAGTAAACCTATGATCCATCAGGCAGTATTTTATATTTTAAAAAAAGGATAATGTATGCATATACATTAACTTTAGTTTGTTATAGACCACAGTGAAACTTTTATTCCAACAATAACAACATTTTTCACTTAATGGGTGCTAATAATATAGGTAAAAATCTTGCGAGAAACTTCACAAAGTGCATAATTAGATGCTAGTTTACATTAAGCCAGAGAGGGAGACCGTAGGTCAGATTACCCAAGCTTTGTATAAGAGAAGGAGATTTAGAGAAGGAATTCAAAACTTCTGACCTGGGTACTTGAAGGCACAGCTGCTAATAACAGGCAATAGCCAGCAGGCCCAAAGTAGAAAAGTGCAGAAATCAAGTACAGTGGGGTGAGGCCATGGGAAGACTTTAGACAAGAGCATAAAACAAATCAAACCACCATGTTTATAGTCACGAGTATGGGCATGGTAGTTGATTGGCAATTGGTGCAAATTAGTATTCAAGCAACAAAGTTTGGAGGAATTTTGTTTTGTGGAGGCCAGCCAGTGGACTTTTGTAATTGTCAGGTCCGGATACATAGGCTTCCAGCCACCACTGAAAGGCAAGTGATATTATGGAAATGAAAGTATTGGGATTAGGATGTCAAGAGCTCAGGTAACATCTGCAGCTAGAGAATGATATTCAAGGTGAGGGTTGAACACAGTAGGTTCAGACTTTCCAATATCCAAATGGACTTGAAATGCAAGCTGAATTTCAGAATGTATAACCTAATTGGTGAATTTGGTAGTAGTTAAAATTGAATGTTTAAAAAAGGAAACATTAATAAGCACTGCAGGTAAACTATTCCCTTTTTAATTAATGAAGCCCCTCTGTAACCGCATATCTGAAATGGTATAGTCTCAAACATCGCTGGGCAAGTCTAGGCCTGCCTTGTGGTTAATTGAATAGTCATGAGGAATAGAGGGGAGGTCCAAGTTTTGTTGTTAGATGCAGTCAAGAGAGAGGGTTGAGAAAGAGGCAGAGAAAAAGGAAGATAGGAAGAGATGGAAAAGCAACAGAAGCTGTCCCAATGTGTTTCACCGTTCCATTGTCCCCAAGACTTGGTTAGTAAATGTGAGTGAGGTGTGCTATAGATCCTGCACTATGTTTGTGTAAGTCAGAGAAAAAGATCCCTCCTCTCTCTCCCTGATGACACCTGAGGTGGGAACAATCCCAGCTGCACATACAATCCGGGAATACTAAAATGCTTTACATAAGTGACGCAGCCCAGCACTGCACCACGGTAGGTGGCTATAAATTTACCTCTTTTGAAATTCCTTTTATTTTTGAAACATATATTTATGTTGAGATCTGTACCTACTTGCTGATTTGTAGAAAAATAGTTTGATGCTGTTTTCAATTTCATTTAGCTTTGTTGCTAGGTAATTAGATAACTCCATGACTGAGATTAATGTTATTATTTTGACCTATTTTGTCTCCAATCTCAGGGATTTTTTTTTTAGTAATCCTGGTCCAAGTCACGCAGCCTTCTAGTGCTGCTATGTCCTTGACTCAAATTCCTATTGGATTCCGTCAAATCTGCTGGGCTAACTTTGGGGATCATATAATAGATATGTTCCAATTTGTTTAAAAAGACTAGTTCCTATGTGGTTTTTCTGTCATTTTATCATTGTCTATGCTTTACCAGCACTGCTTTTGTTTATCACTGTTCTGACCTACCTGCTTGTGTTCCTTCAAAGTTGCAAATTCAGCACTGCGTACACTGCCTCCTTCCTTGCATTCAACTTCATTGAAATCAGGACCTATCATTTCTTCTCCTGTAACTTGCTTTTGTTGGACCTTGAAAACTCAATCCTTTGCTTGCCTAAAGATTTCTTCCTTCAGATTTTCAAATTATCCCCAAAGAGCATTTAATGAATGGATTGGCTCTGATGTCATAATATTTGAACAAAATCTTGATACTCTTATATTCTTCAATATATGAAATCACTGTCTAATGAGCTTGGTTAATAGCATCTACAAGTACAACTATATAAGCTATACAAACCTGTATTTCCTATATAAGTTAATTTTAATAAATAGATTTAACCACAAGCCCAGTAGAATTTTTTAAAAGTTTCAAAGGCATGTTTCTCCAACCATACATTTTCTAAGAAGTGGTATGTAGATATATTTTTCTGGCACTAGGAACTAAAATTACTAGTACTAGAAATTTAACCAAAGACTAATTAGCTGAAAATAAAGAACAATTCTAAAGGAGAGAAAACTGAGGGTTTCAACCCGAACCATTGACAATTCATTTTTTCCCTACAGATGTTGCTTCTCCCACTGAGCTCCCCCAGCAGATTGTTTGTTGCTCTGGACAAAATTTTCTTCAGTTTTACTAGTTCTATTTTTCTTGCCTGTCTTGAATCACCTAAAAAGAATCAATGCAGCCTGTCTACAAGAGAACATTAGATACCACGTATGATAAATATTGAACTTAGTGAATGTCTTTTTCCAGTTTAATTTCATCCTAGTGTAAGGTCATAATAAGTTAGAAGTTGGATATGTTTCGATAAACTCAAAACATGCTGCATACTACTTGTAGTCAGACATTATTGTCCTTTAGGGGATGCTTTGTTCTGCATCACATGCAAATGACGCATTGGGGACTATTCTGAATTAGTGACACAATGGCATGTAATCCTAGAAACCACAGATGGAAGTTGATCAGCCTATAATGCACATTAGTGCTAGCTCTTCAAATGACTCATAATACGCAACTCAAATTCCATTTTCATGCCTTTCTCTCGTGTCCTTTTTTATTCTCTTTTCTGGCTAATTAGCATGTTCCTTGATACATACTTTACTCAAAAGCCCTTTCACTCTGTGTTCTAATGACTCTTGGACACCTTCAGAAAGCAAGTTGGATGAATATAGAGACCTTCATGTGCCTCACCTGCAAACGTTTTACAGGGGGTAGAGGACTATGCGGAATAGTCAAGCCTGAGAATAGGGAGAAGAAGCTTAGGGAAGGAGAAATAAGAAATCTAGTTAATTGTTCATGTGAAACCTTGGAAGAATGGGGAAAAAAGTTTGACTGAGAAATAGTTTAAATTTATGTCAGGGTAACTTAGTGCCAATGGGATTGATAAATTTTTGAAAGCATCCTTATTGCTTTGGGTTTTTAAAAAATGTTTATTTTAGTGCTTTGTCAAACTGGTAGATCCTGATATTCTTATATGACTGCCTCTTGATCTTGAGGATAATTCATCAGTCCATTACACCCAGCAGTGAACTTGCTGTCACAAGGGCTGCGAGTTAGTGATGGTTCTTTAACAACTGTAGCCTGATTTTCCATCCTTGCTCCCAATAGGATCAAATAGTAGTATGGGAGTGCCAAGTTACCTGTTACTGTTTTTTAAATCAGCCTGGTTCACTACATTGAATCTCACATAAGTCTCATTTATAGCCTCTGATCTCTGAGCACCTAACCTATGAGCTAAGAAATGAATCTTTTATCAAAAACTTTCAGAATCCCTGTAGATAAAGAAAGGCAGTTGAACTACTGTTTTGTATGGTCAGCATAAATATTTATCAAAACTCATGAAATTTTATTTTTTCTCCATAACCCCATTCTTCCTTAAATGTATTGACAGTTGGAGATGACTGTATATGAGCATGAGACAACGTGGGTAACTAACCAATAAAGTTCATTGAAATCAGTACCAGAAACCTTAGTGTTATTGGATGAGGAAGTTTATTTCTGCTCTAGGTAACTTATAAACACAAGAGATTCTGCAGAAGCTGGAAAGCTTGAGCAACACACACATAGTGGTGGCAGAACTCAACAGGTCAGACAGCATTTATGGAAGGGAATACACAGTTGATATTTCAGGCCAAGGTTCTTCATTAGAACTAGAAAGGAAGGGGCCAGAAACCAGAATACAAAGGTCGGGGGAGAGGAAGAGGCGCAAATTGGCAGGTGATAGGTGAAACCAGGTGAGGGGGAGCTATTTGCCACTTTTCATGTCACTGATCATTTTTATAACTCTCAGCTTGTTTCTGCCACAAACTACTCTTACAATTAAACACATTGAACAAGTGAAATTACTCATTAGATAAATAATAAGATTAAAACTTAAGGATAAATAATAAGAAAATAGACTAGAATCTCTCATTTTAAATCTTAAAGTAATTTTATTTATTTATATATTGGCATGCAAAGTGGAATAGGCCCCTCGAGCCATGCTGCCCAGCAGTCCCCCAATTTAATCATAGCCTCTCCACAGGACAATTTATAATGACCAATTAACCTACCAACTGGTACACCTTTGGACTGTAGGAAGAAACCAGAGCACCCAGAGGAAATCCACACGGTCAAGGGGAGAATGTACAAACTCTTTACAACCAGCAGTGGGAAATGAACCTGGGTCACCTGCACTGTAAAGCGTTTGCTAACCACTACACCACTGTGCCGAGGCTAACCCTTGTTCAAACCATTGGATTAAATGTAGTACAATATTCAGTCCCATAAAGCAAGAGTTAAGAGATTGATTTTAAGGGGAAGGTAAGTTTTTAAAAAAAGGAAAGGAACTGCCATTTTTGATGCCCAAGTAAAGGACCCACAGAGTATTGAACCTGGAACTCAATATCCACTGGATAAATATCTAGCATTTAATATGTCTGTAACTTGCAAAGAGTTACTGAGAGATGCCATTGTTAAGAGGACAATGTTAGTGATCCTTGGGCTAGATGGAAGAGTGTAAGTAGCAATTCCTGCATGCTATCCTATCATTGCCTGATAACAATGGAAATAAAATAAATATTAGAAAAGATGTAGAGTTCATCCTTTAAATCAATACACTTGACAGCTTGTTTGTAATAGTCATACATTTAATACTGACAATTTACACTGATCCAGAGTATAGCACCAATGAGCCTCATAGATCTTCCCTCAAAGGGATGTGATTCAAGCTCCGGTATATGCCCATGAAAATAAGGAAAACTGGAAGTAAATACTCTCAGCTCAAAACCTGCCAGCAGCCGTTACTTGATAATGATTGAGCTAAATTTATCTCTTAACCAAAACCAAACCAATCAAAATATTGCGTGTGCACTTGCTCCCTGCAGAGTATTTGCAGTGCCCTCATTCCCAGCAGGAGAGGAGCTCCTGTTTGCAGATAAAGAAAAACAAATTAAAAGGATCCTGAAAGCTAGTGCTGGAAATGTACTCTAAATGACCACTGAGTGTATTTTCATGGTCTTCTGCTGTTGTAGCCCATTCGCTTCAAGGTTTGACATGTTCTGCAATTAGAGGTGCTCTTCTGCAAATCACTGCTGTAATGTTTGGCTGTTTGAGTTAATGTTGCCCTCCTGTCTGCTTGAACCAGTTTGGCCATTCTTCTTTGACCTCTCTTATTAACAAGGCGGTTTTGCTCACAGAACTGTTGCTCACTGGATCTTTTTTCTTTCTTTCTATCTCTATCTCTCTCTATCTCTCTATCTATCTATCTATATATATATATATATATATATATATTCTCTGTAAACTCTGGAGACTGTTGTGCATGAAATTCCCAGGAGATCAGCACTGAGGTACTTGAACAAAACCGTGTGGCATGAACAATTATTCCACAAAGTCACTTAGATCACATTTCTTCCCCATTCTGATGTTTGGTCTGAACCTCTTGACCAGGTCTGCATGCTTTTGTGCACTGAGTTTCTGCAACATGATTGGCTGATTAGTTATTTGCATTAATGAGCAGCTGTACCTAATAAATTGCTAACTGAGTGTACCATATGACCGTCAACATCTGAGGGGGAGCTAGAGGAGATATCTTAATGGTAGATCTCCCTTTCAATTAAGCCTGTCATTACCAAACCTCACAAACTTAATGTTCAATTCCAATATTATCTGTTCCTCTTTTAGTCTAAGTGCAATGATAAAAACTGAGTAAATATAACTGACTCCTGTGCTTTAACTGGTTTAAAATAAAGTTATCCATGACAATACACTAAGCGTTAAGTGAAGGAAGATACTGACTGCTAGAAATGAGTCAGTTAGTCCTGACGAAGGGTCTCGGCCTGAAACGTCGACTGCACCTCTTCCTACAGATGCTGCCTGGCCTGCTGCGTTCGCCAGCAACTTTGATGTGTATTGCTTGAATTTCCAGCATCTGCAGAATTCCTGTTGTTTGCTTTCAGGAATTCCTTGGGATTCCGGATGATTTTCATCCACTTTGGTTCTATGAGCTTTGAAATGACTTAAGGTCACTGTGTAACCACAGATTCTGCCATAATTGGGGAATACGGTATGATGAAGCAAGGGATGCAGTTAGTTTGGGAGATGGTGTCCTCTTTCTTCTGTTTACAGTGGGATCTGTATGTCCCTGATGAATGTACTCAAGCTGTCAGTGCCTTTCTGAATACTTCATCTCTATTTTGAGTGGTCTTTGGTAGGGGATGGCCACATGCCAATGGGGATTTGCAAGGAGGCTTTCAAAACATTTTTGACCCAATTTTCTGTTCCTCCAGTAACCTCTGATGCCAGGATTACGAACAACATAACATGCCCATTGTTGCAATATCTGTCCAGTGCTTTAAGGTACTTGCTATAGATAATCCATAACCTCGAAGCATACAGGCAGTGATCACTGCTGTCCAGTAGACCATAAGCTTTGTGCTATTTATAGCATCCTTTCCTCAGATATTTAAAAATTGGTGTGCTGAAAGCAACAGTGTATTTCATCATTGGCAATGATTTTTGCTGAGAAATGGAAGGTGCACCACATTTTTCACAGCCTTGTCTTGAAAACCCCATTCTATCCTATGCTTCAATAGCCTCCAAACATGCAAATGTTGTCTCTGCATGACAGTATGATGACTAATGTTGCAATGGAGTTGGCACAGGTTGAACAATTGTGCATTTATCTGTAGATTAGCTGGACTCCAGCTTAAAGCTTGATGAAGTACGGCAGGAAAATCCAAGGAAGCTGTGGCAATGATGCAGTTTTGACACCAATGAGGTTGGGTTATTTGTGGACTTTTGGTTTAGAACGTAATCTCCATCAGCACAATTGCACCTCAAGGCTGTGTGTTTACCCCCTGCTCTACTCACTTTGTACTTATGACTGTGAGGCTAAGTAATGCTTCAGTGCCATATTTAAGTTTGCTGATCACTGTTAATCACCAAATCAAAGTTGGCGGCAAATTGGCATGCAGGAGGGTGATTGAAAGTCTGACTGAGTAGTGCCACAACAACTTTTCACTCAATGTCAGCAACACCAAGGAGATAAGTAATGAATTCAGGAGGAGGAAACCGTAGGTTCATGAGTGCCCTCATCAGGGGATCAAAGGTGGAGAGGATCAGCAATTTTAAATGCCTCAGTGTTATCATTTCAGAGTAGTTTTCCTGGGTCCAGCATGTAAATGTCATTATGAAGAAAGCACAGCAGCGCCTCTACTTCTTTAGAAGTTTGCAAAGATTCAGCATGACATCTAAAACTTTGACAAACTTCTGTAGATGTGTGGTGGAGAGTATATTGACTGGTTGCACCACGGCCTGGTATGGAAACAACAATGCCCTTGAACAGAAATTCCTGCAAAAGATAGTTGATATAGCCCAGTGCATCATGGGTAAAGTCCTCCCCAACATTGAGCACTTCTACATGGAGCACTGTCACAGGAAAGCAGCATCCGTCATCTAGGACCCCCACCACCCAGGCTATGCTCTCTTCTCACTGTTACCATCAAGGAGAAGGTATAGGAGCCTCAGGACCCACACCACCAGATTCAGGAACAGTTATTACGACTTTCAAGAACTTTTCATCTCATGTTCTTGATATTTATTTTTTGTTTACTTTTTGTTTTCTTTTGCACTTGCACAGTTCGCTGTCTTTTGCACATTGGTTGTTCGTCTTGTTGGATGCAGTCTTTAATTGATTCTACTGTATTTCTTGAATTTACTATGTATGCCCGCAAGAAGATAAATCTCAGGGTTGTATGTGATGACATACAGTGGCACACAAAAGTTTGAGCACCCATGGTCAAAAATCCTGTTACTGTGAATAGTTAAGTGAGTAGAAGATGAACTGATCTCCAAAAGTCATAAAGTTAAAGATGAAACATTCTTTTCAACATTTTAAGCAAGATTAGTGTATAATTTTTGTTTTGTACAATTTTAGAGTGGGGAGAAAAGGAAAGGAGTACCATGCAAAAGTTTGAGCACCCCAAGAGATTTGAGCTCTCAAATAACTTCTACCAAGGCCTCAGACCTTAATTAGCTTGTTAGGGCTATGGCTTGTTCACAGTCATCATTAGGAAAGGCCAACTGATGCAAATTTCAAAGCTTTATAAATCCCCTGACTCCTCAAACCCTATCCCAACAATCAGAAGCCATGGGCTCCTCTAAGCAGCTGCCTAGCACTCTGAAAATTTAAATAAAGGATGGCCACAAAGCAGAAGAAGGTTATAAGAAGATAGCAAAGCATTTTCAGGTAGCCGTTTCCTCAGTTCGTAATGTAATTGAGAAATGGCAGTTAACAGGAATGGTGGAGGTCAAGTTGAGGTCTGGAAGACCAAGAAAACTTTCCGAGAGAACTGCTGATAGGATTTCGAGAAAGGCAAATCAAAACCCCCGTTTGACTGCAAAAGACCTTCAGGAAGATTTAGCAGATTCTGGAGTGGTGGTGCACTGTTCTACCGTGCAGCGACACCTGCACAAATATGACCTTCATGGAAGAGTCATCAGAAGAAAACCTTCCCTGCATCCTCACCACAAAATTCAGCGTCAGACGTTTGCAAAGGAACATCTAAACAAGCCTTATGCATTTTGGAAACAAGTCTTGTGGGCTGATGAAGTTAAAATAAAACTTTTTGGCCACAATGAGCAAAGGTATGTTTGGAGAAAAAAGGGTGCAGAATTTCATGAAAAGAACCCCTCTCCAACTGTTAAGCACGGGGGTGGTTCGATCATGCTTTGGGCTTGTGTTGCAGCCAGTGGCACGGGGAACATTTCAGTGGTAGAGGGAAGAATGAATTGAATTAAATACCAGCAAATTCTGGAAGCAAACATCACACCGTCTGTTTAAAAAAAAAAAGCCGAAGATGAAAAGAGGATGGCTTCCACAACAAGATCATGAACCTAAACACACCTCAAAATCCACAATGGACTACCTCAAGAGGCGCAAGCTGAAGGTTTTGCCATGGCCCTCAAAGTTCCCCGACCTAAGTATCATCGAGAATCTGTGGATAGACCTCAAAAGAGCAGTGCATGCAAGACGGCCCAAGGATCTCACAGAACTAGAAGCCTTTTGCAAGGAAGAATGGGTGAAAATCCCTGAAACAAGAATTGAAAGACTCTTAGCTGGCTACAGAAAGCATTTACAAGCTGTGATACTTGCCAAAGGGGTTATTACTAAGTACTGACCATGCAGGATGCCCAAACTTTTGCTTTGGG
Source organism: Mobula birostris (assembly GCF_030028105.1). Classification (NCBI taxonomy): domain Eukaryota; kingdom Metazoa; phylum Chordata; class Chondrichthyes; order Myliobatiformes; family Myliobatidae; genus Mobula; species Mobula birostris. The sequence continues at coordinate 14,090,078 of NC_092396.1, forward strand.
CCCTTTTTCTTTTTTGTTATTTTGAAACTGTAAAAGATGGAAATAAAAATGTAATCTTGCTTAAAATATTAAAGAAATGTGTCATCTTTAACTTTATTCCTTTTGGAAATCAGGTTATCTTTTACTCACTTAGCTATTCACAGTAACAGAAATTTTGACTGGGGTGCCCAAACTTTTTCATGCCACTGTATATGTACATTGATAATAAATTTACTTTAAACTTTGAACTTTAATTTTGACATCATTGTAGATATATGCTATACATTTCTGTGGGCACATAAGTTTGGAAAGAATGTTGCACGGCTTCTTGGGGTTGATGTCAACAATTTTTGTGAGATGTAGAATGACCATACATTGTAGTTAATGTTGCTCCCTGCATTTTTCTTGGAATTTTCTCAATGAAAATCATCATTAGTGTGGCTCTAGGTCAAGGGTTCCCAACCTGGGATCCACAGACCCCTCAATTAAAGGTAGTATCCGTGGCATAAAAAGGGGTTAGGAGCACCTGCTCTAGGTGAATAGAATCTATGTTGAAATTCAAGGAGCAATTTTCAGCCCTTGAGGAGGGGATTGAGAAAGACCATGAAGATGACTCTTTGCTTTCACAGACAGCAGTGAACGCGTTCTGTAGGTATCACAATCAGACTTGTCCCCCTTCTATGAGTGATGAAAATGTCAGGATTCCTGAGGTCACCCTCACACATTTTCATCTTTCCAGATATGCGAGGTGTGTTGTGAATTTGTTATTAAGGTTTCTCACTTCCACATTTTAGAACTTCAGCAAGAATGCTTGCATCTCTGAGGCCTTTTTGTTTTTCAGTTGTCACAGGATATTTTCAAGCTCTTGTTGGCTTTGGTTTCTGGTGAGACTGGGCTGGATAATTACTGCAGAATGGAGTCAAGGCCGCTCAGTCAAGATCAGTTTCAACCTGTTCTTTGGGTTGAGGGGTTTACTGCTGCTTGGTAAAGCTGTTTCTTTTCACTGGAAGAATAGTGGAGTTTCCAGTCTAGAAAATCCTTGTGTTTGTAGTTAATGGATCTCCCAGTAATTTTCACCAAACCAATCGTAATGTTTTTGGTAGCTTATGTTTGATCAGTCTGCCTCCCTTTTGGTACAAAAGATTTTTTTTCAAGATTGAAATTATTTTATGCCGTGCCTGTTGCTTTCAGATTTGATGTTGGTGCATTGTTAAGAAGCTTACTGATTCCATGTTAGAGTGAACTGGAGAGTTGCAGAAACAAATGAAAGTCCAGAAACGGGGATCAGAAACAAAGACAGAAATGCTAGGAGAACTCAGCCAATGAAATGGCTTCAGTGGAGGGGAAAATGGTGAATATTTCAGGCCAATAGCCCTTCCTTGGAACTGCTTAATTGGCTGAATTAGAATCATAGAGTCACAGAACACTAAAATACAAAAACCGTAAAGAGACCTGAGACCACAGCAAACTGCTATAGAATGCTAGGATTGTTTTGATGAGAATTACTAGGAGATGCAGAAGGTATTAGCCACAAACACAAGGATTTCCTACACTGGAAACTCTGCTATGCCTCCAGTGAAAAGAAACAACTTTACCAAGCAACAGTAAACCTCTAACCCAAAGAACAGAGATTGGGTTGAAATAATGCTGACACTGTCGCAAATTATTTATACCCATGATGGAGGTGATAGTGCCATTTCTGGTCCAAATGTGCAAGGCCCACACTGCTGGGATCTAGGAGCAAATGCACACTTCTTAAGGACTGAGAAGCTGCTGGCCCCCTTTGGAAGGGGCACTTCAAAGAATTCCTCAACCATGACTCTGTTGTTGATTGAGCACCCTTGACTCCGTTCCAGTCCAGTCTCACCGCAAACCAAAACCAACAAGAGTTTGAAAATGTCCTAAAACAACTGAAAATCAATAAGGCCTCAGAGGTATAAGTATTCTTGCTGAAGTTCTAAAATGTGGAAGTGAGGAACTTTAACAACAAATTCACAACTCACCTCATGTGTCTGGAAGGATGAGAATGTGCAAGGTCGACTTCAAGAATACTGAAATTTTCTTCATATTTCTGTCTGTGAAAGCAAAAGTCATCTGCATGGTCTTTCTAAATCCCATCCTCCTTGTGGCTTGAGAATTGTTCTTTGAATTTCAGCAGATTCTATTCACCTAGAGCAGGGGGTCTCAATCTTTTTTATGCCAGTGAGCCTTGCCATTAACAGAGGGTTCCATAGACCCCAGGTTGGGAACCTCCAGGTCCCAAAGGTACACTGTTGATGATTTTCACTGAGACAATTCCAAGACAAATACAGGGAACATCATCAACCATAATGCATGGTCATTCTACATCTCACACAAATCATTGATTCCATCAATCCAAAAAGCTCTGCAGCATTCTTTCCAAATTTGTGTGCCCACAGAAATGTATATCATATGTCTGTGATGGTGTGCCAGTCAAGATCTAAATTAATGGTCCACAAAAAGCTCAACCTCATTGTAGATTGGTGTCAAAGAAAACTATCATTTGCCACTGTTTTCTTGAATCTACTTGTTGCAGTTCACCAAGCTTTCTGCTGGAATGGAGCTAATCTACAGACAACTGCAAAATTGTTCAGTCTCTGCCAACTCCACTTCAAGTTTCTACCAAAATTTTTGTTTTTGAGCTGGAGGGAACCCTATCCCAAAGGCAGAGCCACTGAGATATCTCCCTATGAAGTTATCATTCCTCTTCCAGTTTGTCCTTCCGGAAGAAGATGTACCCACCATGTTATTTTTTGAGTTAAGTCTCATTCGGGGCAACAGAATTCATGAATTTTGATAGCAAAGTGACAAACAGGTCTCTTGTTGCCATGTTATGTGAAGGTCCTGGTGTTCAATATCATATTAAGGAGTGGAAGTTGCCTATGCAGTATATCTTTTCAGGTAGGATAGCTGTTATACAGCCATCACTGAGTGGTACCCCCACTACCAGTGGGCTGGATTATAAGGCAATGGGCTTGGGTCAACTGGTGGACACTATGAAAAGCCCATGGTCATGGCCACCTTTGGCCTACAGAACCCACACTGACCATCAAGTACCCACTTATGCTGATCCTGCAGCAATTCCATTTCATTCTTCCCACATTCAACTCTCTCCAGATTTTACCAATCAGCCGCACACCTGAGACAATTTACAGTGGCCAATTAAGCTACCAATCTGCATGTCTTTGTATCTGTGGGGAAATCATAGCAGCTATATGAAGTTTATGTGGCCATAGGTAGAATGTGCAAACTCCACACAAACAGCAGGCAAGATCAGTATTAAATGTGGGTCGCAGGAGCTGTGAGGCACCGACACTATGATTGTGCTGCCCCTCTTTCCTGCATGTTTGCCTAGCTTTCTGCCAATCCATAATACCATAAGATATAGGGGCAGAGTCAGGCCATTTAGCCTGTCGAGTCTGTTCCACCATTTCATGATCCATTTTCCCCCTTAGCCCCAATCTCCTGCCTTCGCCTGGTATCCGTTCATGCCCCAACTAATCAAGAATCTATCAGCATCTGCCTTAAATACACCCAATGACCTGGCCTCCACAACCACCCTTGGCAACAAATTCCATAAATTCATCACTCTCTGGCTAAAGAAGTTCCTCTTTATGTATCCATTCTAAAAGGACACCCTTCTATTTTGAGGCTCTGTCCTCTGGTCTTTGCCTCCCACACCATAGAAAACATTCTCTCCACATCCCTTTCAACATATCAAGCCCTTTCAACATTCAATAGATTTCATTAAGGTCATCCCTCATTCTTCTGAATTTCAGTGAATAGAGATCCAGAATCTCACCTTCCTCACCTTACATTAACTGGCCTAGAACCTGAACCTCCCCCAGAGACAGTGTGGAAGCAAAAGCCCATATAATGACCTGACATCCACAGATGGCAGGACTTGCATAGCATGCCTGATGGTGGCCAATCAATTCATTGACTCGAACACTCCAATCCCACCAGTTCTATTTCTCTCTTGGATCCTGGCACTTTATTCTCTCTGTCACAATTTCTCAGTTCCCCTTTGAGTTTTAAAAAAAAATTTTTAGTAGCCATTAAAACACCAGCACATGTTCAGAACCCTGTCTATGAAGGTAGATTCATCCTGTTTTAGTATCTCACCTGCCATCTTGTCTCACACCCTATCTTGTATTCACCACTCTTGCTTGAAGCAAGTGGAGAGACAAGGTTTGTGTATTGCCGCAGCTGTTAAAACTGGTGCTGTGCCAGCTCAATTTTATTATTACAGCAATAAATCATGTTGTCCTGTTTGCATTTACCTGGATAATGGAGATAATTAATTCTGTTGAGAAAGAGTTGGTGACTTTGTGTGACATTTTCCTTTTGAAAAATCCTGCTTCTGATCTGATTTGATGATCTTCAGCAATGACATTGAAGTAGACATGAAAATAGCCATTTTCACCACGTTTTGCCTGTTTGCAGTGGCAATAGAGATGAATTGGGATGCTGATGTAGATGCAAAAGCCTGTAAAGAAATTCTAGGACTTGTGCCTGAATAAAATTTACTTAAGCAACGCAGACAAAATGCTGGCGGAACTCAGCAGGCCAGGCGGCATCTACGGAAAAGAGTAAATAGTCGCTGTTTCGTGCCAAGACCCTTCACCAGTGCTGATGAAGGGTCTTGGCACGAACCGTCCACTATTTACTATTTTCCATAGATGCTGCCTGGCCTGCTGAATTCCTCCGGCATTTTGTGTGTGTTGCTTTAAATTTCCAGCACTGCAGATTTTCTCATGTTTAAGATTTACTTAAGGTAGTCTTCCTGCAATTTTCATTTTTACACATCTTCAATCAATATCGTAGCTTAAGATAAAATTCCACAGAATCAGTGCATGCATGTTTTATTCCCTTCAAGATTCAGATAAAGGGCTTTGTTAACTGTATATATGTCATAAAAACAAGAAATTCTATAGAGACTTTATCAGTTAGGCAGATGACATTTGAAGGCTGCTATAACTCCTGAATGCAGAGTTGTTTTGAAATATAATGTGTTTTACTTGTGTGATTGAACACTAGATTACCAAAAACACTAAAGAATAACATAAAATTGCAAACCATTTGACTCTTGTGCTGCAAGATACTGTATAAGAGCTATCTGTGGTATCGTCAAAAGCACTGAGGCCTAGATATAATGATGTTTAAGCCTAATTATCTCGTGGTATGTTAGCATTGAGAAAGCATTTTCCTTGATCCATCTGTACGGTCATAATGGAATCTTGCACTCAATCACGTGTGTATGTTCCCTAATAATTTACAATGTAATTCAGTTTCCCATATACATAACTGGTTTCCACAATACCAGTGGTTGAAATACTGCAGGACAGATTGAAAAGATTCCTTTGTGTGAGCAGGATTCAATTGGCAATCTTTACTCTGACTGTTGGCTCCATCTAGGTTGCCTACAAGTTTGAACAGCCTATTTCACACGTTCAAAGTATTAATTGTTTCTTTGAAAACCAATTACTACTGCAATTCATTAAAAGGAATTCTGGCAGTTATGTCTCCTTGAGTACCACTTCTGTGGAACTGAAAGCTAATGTGCAGTTAATGCTTTGACACATTTTTGGAACAAGCCCAATTTGTTTAGCAAAACCAGATTCTGTCAACTTTTTCTCTCCTCGTTGCTAACATGTATCCATAGCCATCCTAAAGTTATATCACTGAAGCATAAGCATATCTATGCATCAGGTCCATGTATGCACATAGTTTTTAATAGTAATCATTTGACAGTATTAAAGTACAGGGAACTGGGCTGATTTTTTCCTCCAAGGTCCCTTGTCTCTCTCCCAGCGCACTCCTACTACTAGAAGGGCAATACCCTTACTCACCAGATAACTTAATAAACAAATGTAGTTGGATTCCTAGCTTCAGTATTATACAGCCTTGGTCAGCTGAGAGCAAGGTTTCATTATGTTGTAAATAAATAATAGCAGTTAATTCTCATTTAGGAATTTCTGATCTGTAACTCCATTATACAATGCTCTTGGAAGAGGATGTCACTGCAGCAAGGTAAACATTTTAGAGAATGTTGTCAAAGCAAGTATAAAGCTATTATAAAATATAGTTTACCAGGAAGAAATTATGCAGTCCTTTACTGTTATCTTTCCTTGTTCCATATACTACATACTCTATTTGTTTGATCCTAATTTATTTAAAGTTAACGCATAATCTTTTCAATTTTTTAAAAATCTCTACAATTAGGGCTCTTTTTTCATCCTAGCTCTTCAATGAAAAGAATTTGCCACAAACATTCTCAGGAACGTCAGTGATCTAATTATTCTCTATATTTTAATTTTTAATAGGTCCCTCTAGTGGCAATAATTGTTGCTGACATATTCCAGGTCACATGCCTTCATCTGATCTTTATTAAATTGTGCATCCGCTCAAGGGCACTTGTCAATAGTCCTATATTGTAGGTTGTCCATTTTATACCTACATCATAATTTGATCTGAAAGTCCTGTGTGATATTGAGGTAGCCCTCCATCATCAGATGTATTGTCCTTCAAATGAGAGATTAAATTCAAAGTCTTGAATATCTGTGAATATTAAAGACCGTGAGATACTCCTGGAAAAGGAACATTATCTTCTTTATATTTCAGCCATCATTCTACTTTAACCAACACTACCCATAGAAACAGATTAATTGATTATGGATCTCATTGTTTGTGGAACCTTTGTCTGCCACAGCCATTAAAGAGAATACCCTGATAGAAAATGTTTAAAAAACACGATCAGTTCAATAAATATCTGAGAAGTATATATATATATATATATCAGTATACTGCAGTGCAGCCAACTACTAAAGCTAATTTCAGTTACGTCTTGTTTTTCCGTCCTATACTTTTTAAATGTGTAACTGCAAAATCTAAGAGTGAAAAATGTAGATTCTAGTGTAATATAGAAATTGTCCTATTCTATTTATACATTCTAGCCTATTGCTAGTAAGCTAGTATGTGATCATAGTGACTATGCTAAACATTATACAAAGTCTTTATTATGAAAATGATCACTGCAAAGTTACCATTTTCCCCTAAGGCTACGTCCACACTAGACCGGATAATTTTGAAAATGCTGGTTTCAAGTAAAAACGACAGGCATCCACACTAGGCGTTTTTCAAAATACCTCTGTCCACACTAAAACAGATATTTGGGTGAATCTACTCCGACTGGCATGCGCAGATACATCTACAGAAAACAAGCGAAGAGGAAACGGTGTAATACGTACGTTTCCGCGGCGGCGTTGTGCTATTTCCATTGGTCAAAAACTTAGAGTACCTACAACAACAGCAAAAGAAAATTTTCAACAATGTCTTCAAGGAATACAAAGAAAACTGGGAAAATCAGACTGGACTTCTTCGTTTAGACAGACAATGAAGTCGAGCTGTTTCTGCAAGTTACAAATGACTACAAAGTCAGCAAAGCAGTGGAGATGTTTAATTCTGAACAAGCCATTAACGTAGACAATAAAGTAAACAACACACGCACGAAGCCGTCCTCTACCCAAGATCAACAATTACAAAATGTTAAATGGTCAACTCGACAAAGACTACCAATCCCACATCAAACCCAAACCTATTAGGAGCAGAAGGGGGCACTCAACTCAATTTGAAATACTAACTACCAAGTCAGATGTGTACAGCAATTCATTTTCCCCCTGCACAATTAAAGCATGGAATAATCTTAATCCTAACACAGTCACACAACCAAACCCAATTAAATTTAAGGCAGCTTTTCTTCTTCAAAAATCTCCTTCTTAAGCCCACCCTCCGCCACCTCCAGTTGAAATTCCATGCAGAATATTTTGGAGGGTCAAGAACCAAGAGAGTGGAATCTTCTGCCGCCAGACCTGCGCAGTATTTCTGACATTAATATTTTTAAAGATAGACTCAATCAAATCAACTTAGGGGATCTAGTCAAAAAAGCTCACTTTACAATTTAACTCTCACGCCGTTCACACCGACTGGGCGTTATAACAGCCGTGGTCAGTCAGCGACAGTGCCGGCTTGGAGACCCCGGGGTACAGGAGATCGAGGGTACGACCACCGCAGACTGGGAGACCGGAGGGTATGACCAGAAGAACAGAGGATGCAAACAGAGAAACCAAGGGGACCAGCTTGAAAGCCACCTCCAGTTTAAATTCCATGCGGAATATTTTGGAGGACCAAGAACCAAGAACAGCCGTCCGGCAGTGCTTGCGCAGTAGCAAGCAGAAGCAGAAAAAGCATTGTTGTTGTGGTGTTGTCATGACAACATTTTTAAATCTCTCCATTTACCCTGTCCACACTACAATGCGAAACAATAGTTTTCACATTTACTCTGGAGAGTGTTTTCGAAAACCTCCGTTTTCGGGGGACGAAAACGCTGTTTCAGTGTGGACAGAAGGTCAAAATAAAGAGAAAAAGCTTTGTTTTCAAAGTTATCTGGCGTAGTGTGGGCGTAGCCTGAGTGTCTGTTAATGCATTGAAAACCCTTTGTTATGCATCACTCCATTGCTGATGACTGAAATAATATCATGGCTGATAGAAATTTGGCATGGTACTGGTGACATCTTTGTCCCTACTTAGCTGTACCTTCTCCACCCAAACTGTTGTGGTGTCGGTATTGCCCTGCCAGCTTAATTTCTCCCCACCTTTCCTCTAGCACCTTATGCTCCTCCAAGAATGAGGCCTTGTTATACTCCTGGTAATTCCTCTTTCAAATTATTGATCTTACCATCTGACAAATTCTGAAATTTTTACCAAGGTGTCCACTTTCTTCAGCCTCAGTACAGAGCATGGGTTCCCAACCTGTTTTATGCCTTGGACCAATATCATTAAGAAAGGGGTCTATGGATGTCAAGTTGGGAAACTCCGGAATAGGGCATCTACTTTTTGTCTCCTTCACTAATATTAGTCTCCATCTGAACTCTTGTTATCCTCTGCTTCTACTATTCTCCTGATATTGACAAGTAAGGGTGGGTAGTGGAAAAGGCTTTGATGGATAGACTAGAGATTAGCTTTATTTGTCACATGTACATTGAAACATCAAAACATACAAAGAAATGTGGCTTTGCATCAAATCAAATCAACAAGGATTGTGCCGGGCAGCCCGCAAGTATTGCAATGCTTCCAGCACTAACAGAGCATGCCCACAACTTACCATAACGATACGTATTTGCAATGTGGGGGGCAACCAGAGCACCCATTCACAGCTTGACTTCTCCCCACTTTTCCTCTAGCACCTTATGCTCCTCCAAGAGTGAGACCTTGTTATACTCCAGCGAACCCCAATTGATGATTGTTGGCACTGTAAAAGTGATGTGCTAACCACTACGCTATTGTGCTATTGTTGCTGGAGGAATGTTTCCAATTTTTCTTATCTTTCTCTTTCATATCTATCCAGATATGATGGGCAGAGTATGCTCTGAGCTGAAGTAGGAAGTGCTTCTGGACTAAAGTAGAGGGAAATCAGGAAACAGGAATGTTGGGGAAAATTAGGAGGGGAGGAAGATCATAATCAGAGGCACAGACTGGAGACAGGAAACCCAAATTTAGTGAGTTAGTAGGGAAGGGAATATCATTGCTCAGTCATGATTTTCATGTAATAAAATAAACTGGAGGAACACAGTGGGTGAAGCAGCATCTATGGCAGCAAAGAAAACATTTTGGGTCAAGAAGCAAGATTCTGACCTGAAACTTCGACAGTGTCGCTTGACCTGAGGAGCTCCTCCAGTGGTTTGTTCTTTGTTCCAGATTCTAGTGTTTGTAGTCCCCTTTGTCTCTCTGGTTAACATCTGATCTTACACCAGAGAAAAGCTCTTCTTATTTATCATCTCCTTGAAGTGCTGAAGAAACACAGCTTCTGAAGATTTTAATTCTTGCCTCCTTTTAGCTGGCATAGTATTCATATAAAGTTGTGAACAAAAACAGGGATATGGGTATCACAAGTCTGTAATTTGTAGCACACTACAAAATATTATCAAAATAAGTAAAACATCTTTATGTTAAAGGGATTGGAATTCAAAAATGGGAAAGTGATACTTCCCTTGTACAAAGCCTCAGTCAGGCTACCATTTGGATTCTAATTCTTTGCACACTAAACTTTATTGACTTTGGAGTAAATACCATTAAATTCACTAGAAGGAAACCAGGACTCAAAAAGCATTAAATTGTGTCCAACTTTGTGAGCATAACTCAATTTCCCTTGAGTTGAGATTTTTGAAAAGTCCAAATGTCAAATATAAAATTTGTAAGTGACTTGTAAGACAAGAAACAGATAAACTATTTCCTCAAGTGACGGGGGTCCCGAACAAGATGTCCATTTTTAAAATTAGACCTAGATTTTCTAAGAGAGAAGTCACAAAATACTTCACAGAAAATGCAATGAGAATCTAAAGCACAACCCAAAAAAAATTAAGGATGCTGGTATTCAATTCAAAAATTTTCAAAAGTGAGATTGATAAACTGTTGTTAGATAAGTGTTACAAAGGATATAGAGCAAAGGCAGATATAACTTTAGAAACGGATCAGCAACAGTTTGATTACCTTCTCTTTATCCAATGTTTCTACCTCTGCAGGCACCATTATGAATTTATACCCGACCCATTGACATGAGCAGACCCATTGATGGTGAGAGGTAGAGAAGCAAGAAAATGGCCAAAATACAGCCCTGTCACACTTACTGTTGACAAGAAGAGGGCGCCCCTTGACCTTTTCCATCAAATTCTCCAGCTGTTTAGTCTGTTAAAAGTATAAATTGAAAATTTGTTTCAGTGAGATATTAAATGACATGTTAAATAATTATGTCATTTATGACATGTCATTTAATCTTACTGAAACAATTTCTCAGCTTAATATCTTACTGACTTAATAGTAACTAGTTAATTATCATTAATAATTTAGTGAGTGTACAAAAACTTGGCAAAGGGAGTATAATGTAGGAAAATATGACATTGTTCACTTAAGGAGGAAGAAAAAGTATTTTTAAATAGGGAAAGGATGCCGAGAGCTGAGCATAAGGCATCTGGGATCCTTGTGCATGAAACACAGCAAGCTAGGATACAATTGCAGCAGATCATAGGGGAGGTTAATGGAATGTTGTCCACGATTTCAAAAGGTTTGGAGTATACAAATAAGGGAGTTTTACTGCAAATATGCAAAACGCTTGTGAGACCCCATGTAAAGTATGATAAAAAAGTTTGATTGTTCTATTAAAGGAAAGCTCTTTCATTGGAAATGGATCAATGTCATTAGTATGAGTCAAGGTATGGAAAGAAAGGAACACACAGAAAATGCTGGAGGAAATCAGGTCAGGCAGCATCTATGGAAAAGACAGAGTCGATGTTTTGGGCCCAAAACTTTGACTGTTTACTCTTTTCCATAGATGCTGTTTGATCTTCTAAGTTCTTCCAGCACTTTGTGTGTTTTGCTTTGGATTTCCAGCATCTGCAGATTTTCTCATGTTTATGGAAGGAAAGGATACATTTTGGGACTCAGCTTACTGGAGTGTAGAAGAATGAGAGATAACATCATGAACCATGAAACACTTTTTTCTGGAACTAGACAGGATAAATGCTGAGGAATGGTTCTTCCCTTGGGAGAACCCACAACAATAAGTCATGGCCTTGGAATATGTGGGCATCTGTCTAAAACCAAGGTGAGGAAGAATTTCTTTTCAGAGGTTTGTGAATCTTTACAATACTTTACCATGGAGGCCTCTGGGTGCAAAATCATAGTTATAGAATTGTACAGCATAGAAATATGTCATTCGGTCAAACTCATTCATAGCCTTCTATGCCCAGGTGATTCAAATGCTCATATAGACACTGAAATGCTGTTAGCAACTCAGCTTCAACCACACTCTCAAATAATACATTCCATTCAAATACATAAGAGTTGTCTCTATTAAGTTGATGATAGCCACTTTCATATATGGTAGGTTTCTGCAAGTTTCTGGACAAAGGAGCAGACTACATGATTAGCAGATTAGCAGTGTGTGATTATTTCTAGAGTTGCAACCATAAAATAAATACATTCAATATGATGTAAAAGGGGGAAAAGTATGAAACAATCAAGTTTTTAGATTTAATAAGACAAAGACTTTCCACCACAAATTAGGTAAATATGTTGCTGAAAAATAGATGATCACTAGATAGTGTTCACAAAGGAATGTTCTCTGATCCAGAGCTGGTTTATATTTCTGAGGGGTAAATATTCTGGGTGCCAAACCAATATCAGTTATGTATGACTGAAGAGGTAAGTGATATCATAAAGTCAAAAGTAAAAAATGTACAAGAAAACAAACACTAGTAAAAATCCAGGAAAGAACAAAAGAAAGTGTTGGAACAGATGATGAAAGCTACAAAAAGGATAGAGGAAAAAAATTAAGTGGGATATTTAAATCAAGACAAAAAAAATTACATTTCCCTTAGAAAACATGGGTGTTCACAAACAATGGGCACTCTCTCAAAACTAAGAATGGTGGGATTATAATTGTATTTAACTTTCTGCTATTTGCTCACTATCAATTGCATCCCAACAAAACCAGTAATGAAATGGAAACTGGGACTCTGCAAAATTAAAATAATCAAAGTAATAGTGTCAAAAAATAGCAATGGCACTAAAAGAAGTTGATCTTCATGAAACTGTGGCTTCATCCCAGAGTTTTAAAGGAATCCACCGAGAACATTCTGGATAGCTTAATTTGTAATCTTACAATATTCTAATAATTCAGGAATCATTCCTTGTGGGCACATGGCCAAGTAGTTAAGGCATTGGGCTAGCTACCTGAAGGTCGTGAGTTCAAGCCCCAGCCGAGGGAACATGTTGTGTCCTTGAGCAAGGCACTTAATCACACATTGCTCTGCGACAACACTGGTGCCAAGCTGTATGGGTCCTAATGCCCTTCCCTTGGACAACATCGGTGTCATGGAGAGGGGAGACTTGCAGCATGGGCAACTGCTGGTCTTCCGTATAACCTTGTCCAGGCCTGCGCCCTGGAGAGTGAAGGCTTTCCAGGCGCAGATCCATGGTCTCGCAACATTTGGAATGTTAAAAGGCCTGAACAGATTAGATATGGCAAAGTTTCTTCTTTTTAGGGGAGTCTAGAATAAGATGGATTGAATGACGTGCATTTAGAACAGAGCTCCGGAGAAACTACTTCAGTCAGAACGTGGTAAATCTGTGGAATTTGTTGCGATGAGTGGCTGTGGAGGCCAAGTGAATGGGTACATTTAAGGCAGAAATAGGTAGCTTCGTGATTATCCAGGGCATCAAAGGGTATGGGGAGAAGGCAGGGGAGTGGGGATGACTGGAAGAATTGGATCAGCCATGATTGAATGGCGGAGCAGACTCGATGGGCCAAATGGCCTACTTCTGCTCCTATACCTTATGGTCTTAAGACTAACGGATGCCTTTACATTCCTTTTGAACTCAGGAAAGTGAGAGAACTCAAGAAATTGTAGTTTATTTATAAAGGGGAAATTACTAATGTTTGTAATTAAGACTTAATGACTCTAAAACACTTTCAGCTGATCAGGGAGAGCCAGCATGGATTTGTGAAGGGTGGGTCATCCCTGATGAAACTGATTTTTTTTTAGACAGCAGACTTCCTTCAGGACTTGACTGTACAGCAAGCAATACAGTTGAAATATAGGGCAGGAGATCATACTGAAAAGGTGCAACCTCTGGTGTTCCACAGTAATCTGTGTGAGTGGCACAGCTCTTCACTATGCTGCATGTGAAAGTTTTCCAGTGAAACAATGATAGTTGGCTTTGTAAGCAGAGTAGGAAGAACCATTAATTTGTTAATGAATGATGTACAGGACAAGCTGTAACATTAAAAGTATTACATTAGCTAGGATATCATTATAGGGTAAAATAGGATCCTAGGGCCAAATTCTGTCATTTGTTTCTGTATTCAAAAGATGGTTCTTTTTCAAATTAATAATATAGTATCTTTTATGTCCACTGAAGAATGTGAATAGGCTCTTATCTAAAAGACATTATCTTCGACATTACTGTACTAGACTGTCAACAAATATTATATCTGCAAGTTGCAGGAATAAGTATTGAACACACAACCCTGAGAAACGAGTGTTCCCAACTGAACCACAGATAAAAAGCTGGAAATCATTCAAAAATCAGGGTCCATCTCCCTCAGTATTTGGCTACATTTAATATCTTCAGTGTGGATTAGAAAATAAATCTCCTTGGAGCTTTCCTGCCATTACTTTCCTCCTCAAGCACACGGATTGTAACTACCCATTGACCCAGGAATTGTCTTTCCAGCTACGTAATGTAGGAGCAAATATAGTCACTGACTCAGTTCACATTCACTGCCTGAGTGGTTATCACGTCAGAGGTGCAGAACAGAGAGGACAAATAAACTATCTATAGGTTAGAAGATCCATACTTCTTGTTCCTCATTCTTTCCCTTGGCTCTTGAATTGAAAACAATGAGAACAGTTCTCTCAACAATACAATAGTTTAGCCCTTTTCTAATGATTAGGAGAGAAAAGTCAATTAGAAGTTGTTGTACTTGTGTTCATAGAAAGTTCTGAAGGTCAAGATTGAAGCATGGACCCCATATGGAATCCCTTCATCAAAAGAATAACCAAGATCGTAGCATAATTTCAGGCCCTCCAACTCACCGTGTCTTTGCCAACCATGAAACCAGTCTGAACTAATCCTATCTACCTGCTCATGGTCTATATCTCATCATCCCACCTATTCATGCACAAGAGAAAATCTGCAGATGCTGGAGGAACTATGCAGGCCAGGCAGCATCTATGGAAAAAAAAGTTCAGTCGACATTTCAGGCTGGGATGAAGGGTCTCAGCCCAAAATGTTGACTGAACTCTTTTTCAAAGATGCTGCCTGGCCTGCCAAGTTCCTCCAGCATTTTGTGTGTGTTGCCACCTATTCATGTGGCTGTTTAAATCTAAAATGTTGCTATCTTATCTGCTCCCACCACCTTCCCAGTAGCATATTCCAGGCAGCATCCACTCTGTTTTTAAAAAATAATTGTCTTGCAAATCTCCTTTAAAATTTCACCATCTCACCTTAAATCTGTGCCCTCTAGTATTTGACATTTCCACTCTGGAGGGAAAATAATTCGACTATCTATTATGTCTGAAATTTTATATTCTTCTATCAGGTTGCCTCTCAACCTCCTATGCACCAGAGATTTCAGCTTGGAGGAAGGACAATACAAGGTTGTCAGCCTCTCCTTGTAGCTAATATTCTCCAATCCAGGCATCATCTTGGTGAACATTTGCACCTTTTCCAGATCCTCCACATCCTTCCTACAGTGTGATGATGAGAACAGATTACAATACTCCAGATATGGCTTAACCAAAATGTTATACAGCAGCAGCTTGACTTGCCAACATTTGTACTCAATGCCCTGATTGATAAAATATCCTCTCTTCAAATACCGGTGGATATAAATCACTGTTAACTGCTGCTTTTTATGGCATGTTGAAAGACAGATAGTCCAAATGTGTTCGCATTCATCAGCTGCATTGCTCTTTCCTGTGCATGTATGTGCCTGTGTCTGTGTTGTTGTTTGTGTGAAAGTTATGCAGTGAAAATTCATCTCAGCTTCTTCTGTGACTTCAGTCTAGTGTAGTTTGCCAGTACTGTTAGCTCAAAGGCAGACGGCCCAAGTAGAAGGGCAAAGGGAAAAATAACCATCATAAAATATAACTTGGCCAAGGAGCAAAGATCCAACCATAGTTATTGCCCACTCACTACATCTCTCATTTTTTTTACTGCTGGAAACACACTGTTGACCAACTTGTATTAATCCAAATAAAACAAAAAATGCTAGGAGAACTTAACTGATGTGGCAGTTTCTACAAACAAAGAAATAACCCTGTTCCACTTTCCACAAATGTGCCTAACCTGCTGAATTTTGAAGGATTTAATATTTCAGTTAATTTAATGCAAATGTGAACACTTTTTCTCATTTTAACTATATTTTTTCTGTTGGTCAAGGGAAAAGAAGAGCATTGAAAGAGGAGAATATTGCACATTTGAAACAATTAATGTATGAAGCATTTAAAATAGCATCATTCTCAAATTTCAAGATCTTCTGAAGTATTTTACTGCCAATGATGTAACAGTCAAGTGTAGTCACAGCTGCAGTGCAGAAAATGAGCCAGTTTATTCAGAGAATTACAATGGATAAATAACCATTTTTTATATTGAGGGATTAAATATAGCTCATGATTTAGGGTAAATTGTTTTGCTCTTCAATACAACAAAATGAGGAACAAAAACAGAAAAACTGGAAGAACTTGGATAAGCTAAATCTGTGGAAAAAGAAACTGGCCAACATTTCAAGTCAGTGACCCATTCTCAGAAATCAATTTGTTTCAGTTTTATTTGTTCTTTGATGGAGTCTTTATGTCCATCAGAGAAGGCAGATGAGCTATTGGGTTAACCCCTGAGCCCAAAGATGACACCTCCAACAATGGAGTACTTCACTCGAATATCTTGGCCGATTATTTATTTATTGAGATACAGTTCAGAATAGGCCCTTCCGGCCCTTCGAGCCACGCTGCCCAGCAATCCCCAATTTAATCCAAGCCTAATCACAGAACAACTTAAGCATTTTAAGACAAATAAATCAACCGTTTTAAGCTGAAGTGAAATTGTTCATTACATTATATTTTTCACCAATTTTTTATCTTCTTTTTGCATTCCCACTGTGACCTGTCATTTACATCACCTAAAAGCACAGGACTTTTTCACACCTGGGTTCCTGTTGCAGCACATATATAAAAAAAATTTTACTTTAGCTCAAAGGCAGTGATGAAATTTAATTGTTTGAGAATATTATTTGCATTCTAAGTCATACTATATTCCCTGGTATTAAAACAATAGTTACTTGTAATCCTTGTTCTCTTCAGACAACTGAACTTCCACCAAGTAAATACTTTGTATTTTACCATTAGTAATTGCTGTGCTCTTCTCACTGGCCAATTACATTCAACTCTAATTGTAAACTATGATAGTGAACAGAGATGCAGAGTTCACCATACCAGTTGGTTAGCTTCATTGCTAGTGTGCTGTGCACTGTCATAGTTGGCATATTCGAAACAAATTCATGCAAAATCAGTTTACAAGCATGATACCAAAATTAAGAGGACAATTATTAGACCCGACTAACAGACACTAAAGAACATAGTGAAGACCGGGACCTGACTCCTAGGATCTTCAAGATTATATATGGGAGGGCTAAAGTGAACAGGCATAAAGATAAGATGTTTACTTACAAGGTCTTATATTAAAAAAATTGAGTGAGACCCCTTTGCTGTCAGCAGTATAGCCCAACTGTTAGCACATTTCATTCTCAGTTTGAAGATTCTCAATTCAAATTGCATTCAAGGAATGTAAGAGCAACCATCTGGGCTGATGCCCAGTGCAGTACAGAGGGTGCATTGCACCATCTGAGGTGCAACCTTTCAAGTGAGCTGTGACTACCTGCCACTTCAGCTAGACTTAAAACATTCAGTGGTTTATTTTGGACAAGCTTGACATCTATCCAATATTTATCCCTCAACAATACGTTTCTGAAAATGAAGAGATCTGGTTACTTTCACTGGTTACAATGTGTTTGGCACATGCTTAAGAAAACAGGGAAAGTGTTAAATAAATTCTAATTTGACATTCTTAAGGCTTGGATTTTTCAGCTTAATTTTGGTTGCATTTCGACAAGTTAATTTCTATATGTTTTTAAATTAGCATTTGGCAAAAATTACTAATTTTGGTTACTAATGGAACTGCTGTTGACGGAATGCAGCTTTCAACCTCTATGAACATAATCAACTCAAAATATCAACAATGTCATGACTTGATGTGAGTTAATAAAGATAGTTAGTGAAGCTGTGAATTAAAACCTGCTTATCCTGACTTAACCTGTTGCAAGAAAGATAAGGTTGTTATTGTAGGTGATTTTAACTTTACACATATTGACTGGGACTCCCATCTTGTAAAAATATGGGACTGAGTCTGTGTTCAGGAAAGGTTCCTTAATCAGTACTAGAAGCTTCAACAATAGAGTATGCGATACTTAATCCCCTCTTAGAGAATAAGACAGGGCAGGTGAAAGAAGTTTGTGTAGGGGAACACTTTGCATCTAGTGATCATAATGCCATTGGTTTAAAGTAAATATTGGAATTGATAGGTCTGGTCTGCAGGTTGAGATTCTAAATTGGAGAAAGGCCAAATTTGATGATATTGGAAAGGATCTGGCTAGTGTGGATTGGGACAGGCTGTTTTCTAGCAAAGGTGTACTTGATAAGTGAGAGGCCTTCAAAAGTGAAATTTTGAGAGTACAAAGCTTGTATGTGCCTGTCAGAATAAAAGGTGAGGATAACAGGTTTAGGGAACCTTGGTTTTCAAGAACTATTGAGACCTGATTAAGGAAAAAATAAGGAGGTGCATAGCTGTTGTAGATAGGTAGAAACAAATTGGGTGTTTATGGAGTATAAGAAATTCAGGAGAACATTTAAGAAAGAAATCAGGAGGGCTGAAAGAAGGCATGAGGTTGCCCTAGCAGACAAGGTGGAGGAGAATCTGAAGGAATTTTACAGATATGTTAAGAGCAAAAGGATTGCAAGGGACAAAATTGGTCCTTTGGAAGATCAGAATGGTAATCCATGCACAGAGCTGAAAGAGATGGGGGAGATCTTAAACAGAATTTTTGGATCTGTATTTCCTCAAGAGATGGATACAGTGCCTATAGAAGTAAGGCAAAGCAACGGTGAGGTCGTGGTCCCTATACAGATTACAAAGGAGGAGGTGTTTCCTGTCCGGAGGCAAATTAGGGTGGATAAATCCCCAGGGCCTGACAAAGTGTTCCCTTGGACCCTATGGGAGACAAGTGCAGAAATTGCAGGGACCCAAGCAGAGATATTTAAATCATCCTTAGCGGCAGGTAAGGTATCAGAGGATTGGAGGATAGCTAATGTTGTTCCACTGTTTAAAAAAGGCTCTAAAAATAAACCAGGAAATTATAACCGCTGAGTCTGACATCAATTGTGGGAAGGTTATTGGAAGATATTCTAAGAGACCGAAAAGATGAGTATTTGGATAGACATGGACTGATTAGGGATGGTCAGCATGGTTTTATGCATGGTAGGCTTTGTCTAACCAATCTTACAGAGTTTTTCAAGGAAGTGACCGGGAAAGTGGATGAAGCAATACTGTGGATGTTATCTACATAGAATTAAGTAAGGCTGTGAACAAGGTCACTAATGGGAGGTTGATCAAGAAGATTCAGTCACCGGGCATTCAAGATGAGATAGTAAATTGGATTTGACGTTGGCTTTGTGGGGAAGCCAGAAGGTGGTAGTAGATGGTTACCTCTCTAACTGGAGGCCTGTGACTAGTAGACTACTGCAGAGTTCGGTGTTGGGTCCGCTGTTGCTTGTGGTCTATATCAATGATCTGGATGATAATGTAGTTAACTGGATTAGCAAATTTTGGAATCAGAATCAGGATTAATATCACTGGCAAATGTCGCAAAATTTGCTTTGCGGCAGCAGTACAATGCAATACATAATAATAGAGAAAAAGCTGTGAATTGCAGTAAGTATATAACATGCTGCAGTTAAATTAAATAAGTACTGCAAATATAGAAATAAAAAAGAAATGAGATAGTGTTCATGGGTTCAATGTCCACTCAGGAATCAGATGGCAGAGGGGAAGAAGCTGTCCTGAATCATTGAGTATGTGCCTTCATGCTTCTGTAGCTCCTTCCTGATGGTAGCAATGAGAACAAGGCATAACCTGGGTGTCGGGGTGTCCTTAAATGTTGAACGCTGCCCTTTTGAGACATCACTCCTAGAAGGTGTCCTGGATACTACGCAGACAAGTGCTCATGTTGGAGCTGACTAAGCTTACAGCTTTCTGCAGCTTACTTCAATCCTGTACAGTAGCCCGCACCTCCCGCATACCAAAGGGTGATGCAGCCAGTTAGGATACTGTCCTGCCCTCCACAGTGCACCTGGAACTTGAAATTGCTCACTCTTTCCACTTCTGATCCCTCTATGATAACTAGTGTGTCTTCTCTCATCTTACCCTTTCTGAAGTCCACAATCAGTTCTTTGGTCTTCCTGACGTTGAATACAACAATTAGGTATCTGTATTGTCTAGGTGATCCAAGGCACGGTGAAGAGCCAATGAGATCATGTCCACGTATAACTACTGTGGCGATAGGCAAATTGCAGTGGGTCCATGTCCTTGCTGAGACAGGAGTTAATTCTAGCCATAACCAACATGTCAAGGCAGTTCATCACCATAGGTGTAAGTGCTACCGGGCGATAGTTATTAAGGCAGCTCACCCTGTTCTTCTTGGGTGCTGGTATAATGGTTGCCCTTTTGAAATAGGTGGGAACTTCTGACTGTAGCAAGGAAATATTGAAAATGTCATTGAACCTCTGCCAGTTGGTTGGCACAGGTTTTCAAAGTCCTACCAGGTACTCCATAGGAGCCTGTAACCCTCTTGAAAGACAGCCTGATGTTGGCCTCTGAGACAGCGATCACAGGGTCACCAGGTGCTGCAGGGAACCACGTAGCTGTAGTTTTATTCTCCCTTTCAAAGCGAGCATAATAGGCTTTGAGCTTGTCTAGGAGTGAGGCTTCACTGCCATTCATGTGTTAGGGTTCACTTTGTAGGAAGTAACGGCCTGCAAACCCTGCCAGAGTTGACATGCTTCTGATTTTGCCTCCAACCTCATTCAGAATTGTTCCTTTGCTCTTGAAATAGCCCTCCATAAGTCATACCTGGTTTTCTTGTACAGACCTGGGTCACTAGACTTGAAAAGCACAGATCTAGCTTTCAGCAGGCTTTGAACCTCCTGGTTCATCCACAGCTTTTTGATTTGGGCATGTACAGTAAGTTCTTGAAGGCACACACTCATCCACACAGGTTTTAATGAAGTTAGTGATAGCCGTGGCATACTCATTCAGATTCAAAGAAGAATCTCTGAGTACAGACCAGTCCAGCCATTCAAAGCAGGCCCGTAAGTGTTCCTGCGCCTCCCTTGCCCATATCTTCTTGGTCCACACTACTGGTGCTGCAGTCTTCAGTCGCTGCCTATACTTGGGGAGTAGAAGTACAGCCAGGTGATCAGACTTTCCAAACTGTTGGTGTGGGATAGCATGGTAAGTGCTTGATGGTGGTGTAACAGGGGTCCATTGTGTTGCTTTCTCTGGTACCATAAGCGATTTAATTATTTCAAGACTTTTTCAATCTGACCTGATTAAAGTCCCCCATAATGATGGGGAAGGCATCTGGATGTGCTGTTTCATCCTTGTTGATTACATCACTCAGTTTGCCTAGAGCCTGCATCACTGGCCTGAGGTGGGAGGAGCACTACAACCAAGATGTTGGCTGAAATTTCCTTTGGCAGATAAGAAGGATGAAACTTGATCCAAGTCAGGTGAACAGGACTGGGACAGAATCAGCACAAGGAATTGATTATAAAGCACACTCCAGCTCCTCTGCCTTTGGAAAAACTCAACAATCCTATCTTGATGTTGCATTGTGAACCCATCAATCTGAATCAGTGCATCCGAAATGGAATAGATTAGCCAAGATTCCATGAAACAAGCTGGTCCTAAAGTCCCTCTAGTACAGCACTCTAGTCTGACATCCATGGATGACACCAAGATTGGGGGTGTGGTGGACAGTGAGGAAGGCTAAGGAGGGAAAATGGGCTGAAAAATAGCAGATGGCATTTAATACAGACAAGTTTTGCACTTTGGTAGGACCAGCCAGGGTAGGTCTTACACAGTGAACGGTAGGGCACTGAGGAGTGTGGTAGAACAAAGTGGACTGAGAATGCAAATCCATAATTCATTGAAAGTGGTGGCACAGGTAGAGATGGTCATAAAAAAAGCTTTTGGCAGACTGGGCTTCATAGATCAAAGTATTGAATACAGGAGATGGGATGTTATGTTGAAGTTGTATAAGACATCAGCAAGGTCCAATTAGGAGATTGTGTACAGTTTTGGTCACCTACCAACAGGAAAGATGGAAATAAGGTTGAAAGAGTACAGAGAAAATTTACAAGGATATTGCCAGGATTGGAAGACCTGAGTTACGAGGAAAGATTGAATAGGTTAGGACTTTATTCCTTGGAACATAGAAGATTGAGGGGAGATTTGACAGAGATATAAAAAAAAATTATAGGGGGCATAAATAACCATGCACAACAACTGAAGCAAGTTTCCTTAGCAACCTGCTAGAAGAATAAGTTTAGCACCAAAGTATCACATAAGTCTCACATATTTGATTGGTTTTCAGTCACTGAGGTTGCTGTCTACTTGTTTACATGCTGGAATCAGTTTCTGCTAGGTTACCTTGTCTCAGAAGAAAAACCTTGCAGAGTTAACACTGAGTCCTCACTCTCATCATCACATACCTGTTGGGTTTTTTTTTTACACAGTTTCTGCCACACTCTATTCTTCCATTTGTTTGACAAACTTCCTTAGATGCACGGTGGGGAGTATCCTAACTGGTTGCATCACAGCCTGGTGTGGAAACACCAATGCCCAGAAATAGAAAAGGCTACAGAAAGTGGTGGGTACCACCCAGTACATCACATGCAAAGTCCTCCCCACCATTGAGCACATTTACATGGAGCACTGCCACAAGAAAGCAGCATCCATCATCAAAGACCCTCACCATCCAGGACATGCTGTCTTCTTGCTAATACCATTAGGTGACAGGGTACAGGAGCCTTGGGTCCCACATCCCCAGGTTCAGGAACAGTTAGTACTCCTTAACTATCAGGCTTCTGAACCAGTGTAGATAACTTCATTCAACTCAAATCTGAACTGATTCCACAACCTACAGACTCGCTTTCAAGGACTACTACAACTCATGTTGTCAGTATGTGTGCCCATATTTATTTATTTAGCACTGTTTGTCTTCCTTTGTACATTGGTTGTTTGTCAGTCATTATTTATGCATAGTATTTCATAAATTCTATTGTATCCATTTTCCTCTAAATGCCTGCAAGATAGTCAATCTAAAGGTGGTACATGGTGACATATACGTACTTAAACGATAATAAATTTACTTTGACTTACTTTCACATTGACTCTTCACCACCATCTGGTAGCACTGAGTGCATCTCACACTGTTCTGTATGTATACTTTGAAAACCTCATGAGCACCCTGGATGCAAATATAATTACTACATTGTTAATATTTCTTGTTGTCATTGTTTTGTTTTGGACTTTTTTTTTCAAATCAGTCTCAAGGGTTCTAACATGTTTAATAGGTTAAAGCCAAACAAGTAAAGGCCAAATCATTCTTTAATCAGATTGGTAAGAAAGTGCAACTCACATTTTACATGTAATGTTTGAGGAAAGTGGTATTCAACCATTTAAAGAGAAGTTAGTAAAATGCATGATGTAGAATAGAATGATATTTTGACAAAGTAACTGAGGGTGAGAAGAGTTCAAAGTAAATTTATTGTCAAAGTACATATACTGTATGTCACCGTATACAACCAAGAGATTTATTTTCTATAAATCCAGAACAGAATCAATGAAAGATCACACCAACTTGGGCATTCAACCAGTGTTCAAAAGACAGCAAACTATGCAAATACAAAAAGAAAGAAATAATAATAATAAATATTGAGAACACAATGAATAGTCCATGAAGATGAGTCCATAGGTTGTGGGAACATTTCAATGATGGGGCAAACGAAGCTGAGTGGAATTATCCCCTTTGGTTCTACAGCCTGATGAGGGGTAATAACTGTTCCTGAACCTGGTGGTGAGAGTCCTGAGGCTCCTGTACCTCCTTCCTGATGGCAGCAGTGAGAAGAGAGCATGTCCTGGGTGGTGGAGGGTTCCTGATGATAGATGATGCTTTTCTGCAACAACGCTTCATGCATGTAGATGTGCTCAATGGTGGGGAGGGCTTTACCTATTATGGACTTGGCCACTACTTTCGTAGGATTTTCTGTTCCAGGGCATTGATGTTTCCAGAGCAGGCTGTGATGCAGCCAATCAATATACCCTCCGCAACACATCTATAGAGGTGTGTCAAAGTTTTAGATACCTCATGAAGAACCCAAAAACCAGCTCATGAGTAAAGCCTACGTTTCTTTACTGTAAATTCTATGTATCCTGAACTTTGGTCTGTAAAAGAGCAGAAAGGCAACACTCCTAAACAGGCTTCCATTTATAAATGATGTACCTGTGAGTGTGAATCACAACTCGTATGTTTATGTGTGTTTTATCTGCAAGTCACAGCTGTTTGTCTCACATTACCAATACATGTAGTCATTAGGGGAGGCTTCCCACTGACTTCTGAATTCTGCTTCAAGCACAGTCTCATCAGTCTGACTCTAAAGCTTTTCTGTAGGGCTCAATCTGACTCACAAATGCAGCTGAAAACATATAATCGCTAAATGTGCTACTTGAACACTTCCCATAGGTTCTGTGCAATAAAGAGTACAAGATGGCATGCCCACTTTGAGAATCCAGCAATAGAATTATATAACGTAAATGAAGTACTTTACACATTGTGCCTTAGAATAATCCAATTGGTCCTACTCCAGTACTCTTGTGGCCCTTCAGCCACTTGTCACACCACCCATATTAGCTGCTAAGATGTAGTTGTTAAGGTAAACAGCTGAGTCTGTAGAAATTGTGTGGTCACAGAACTTACTCCTACTCATATTTTGGAATTATTTGTTTCTTTCTTTATTGAGATATAGCACAGAGTAGGTTCTTCCAACACTTCAAGCTGCACCACCCAATTTAACCCTAGACCAATCACAGGACAATTTACCTCCCAATAAATTCAACTTTGGACTGTGGGAGGAAACTGGAGCACCCAGAGGAAACTCACACCGTCATGGAGAGAACATACAATTCCTTCCAGATGGTGGTGGGTATTGAACTCGGGTCGCTGATACTGTAAAGCTACCATGAGATACTGTGACATTATTGCCATACTGATTGCATTGCAGCATTGTGTTGAAATGGAGCACAGAAATCTGACTTGTTGCCCTCTTCACTAGTTCATCATCTCTATCTGATAGTTGAGGGACACGTGTGTACTCTGATCCCCATTACTGTCATGACATAGCAAGTTACTAATGTTCCCTATTTTGGGTGGGAACTAGTGCCCATAAATGTTCTAAGGTTCATTTAATATCAGTATGTATATGAAGCACCTTCAATAACTCCAAAAGACTGAGGTTAGGTAAAATACCGAAAGGCTTTTATTCGCTGTACAATACGACCTCCACGGTGAGTGTCTGCCCCCGGACTGAGGGGGAGGGGCAAGGCAAAACACCTTCATACAGGAATCTGTGGGAGGAGCCACAGGGGCAGTCAGCAGAGGGGCATGTCCAGTTAACCCAGTTACAACATATATATGGTTTACCACATTCACCCCTCCTTTTTTTAAAAAGAGTCCCGTGGGGTGAAGTGACTGACAATATTTACAACAAGTATACTTACAGGTCAAGTCTATCAGGCGGTCGAGTCCGTCGCCATGATCTACGTAGCACTGGTGGTGATTGCATCGGCGACGGCGGTTGTGCTGGCTCCGGCCTGACTTGAGGTGCCAGCACGTTAGGCATTGTTAATCCTTCATGCGTGTGTGTCGCGCCCGGTATGGGAGTGTCATGTGGTGTCTGTGTAGGGTTTGGAGTGTGCGGTGTCTCGTGGGTACATACATCAGTGGGTACGGGGTCAATAGTCACCGCGGAGTGTTCAGGGTAGGGGCCCGGTGCTCCTGCGGGCACCAGGTCGCGGATGGAGACCGTGTCCTCCTGCCCATCAGGTAAAACCACATAGGCATACTGAGGGTTCGCATGGAGTAAGTGAACCCTCTCGACCATCGGGGAGTATTTATTGCTCCTCGCATGTTTCCGGAGCAGCACTGGCCCCGGGGACGTCAGCCAAGTTGGTAGGGTGGTCCCCGTGGTCGACTTTCTGAGAAATGAAAAGAGCCACTCATGAGGGGTGGCATTGGTGGACGTGCATAACAGGGAGCGGATGGAGTGGAGTGCCTCGGGAAGGACCTTCGGCCAGCAAGAGACTGGCAGTCTCTTTGACCTGAGGGCTAAGAGT
The DNA here is from genome assembly GCF_030028105.1 of Mobula birostris. Classification (NCBI taxonomy): domain Eukaryota; kingdom Metazoa; phylum Chordata; class Chondrichthyes; order Myliobatiformes; family Myliobatidae; genus Mobula; species Mobula birostris. The sequence continues at coordinate 14,116,202 of NC_092396.1, forward strand.
GTGGCTTTCCACACCGTGGCATTCTCCTTCTCCACCTGTTCATTCCCCCGGGGATTATAGCTCGTGATCCTACTAGTTGCAATTCCCCTAGCTAGTAGGTATTGGCGCAGCTCGTCACTCATAAACGAGGACCCCCTGTCACTGTGGATATAGCATGGGTATCCGAACAGAGTGAAGAGCTTGCGCAGCGCTTTTATAACTGACGTGGTAGTGGTGTCGGGGCAGGGGATGGCGAAGGGGAACCGCGAGTACTCGTCAATAACGTTAAGAAAGTACACATTGCGGTCGGTGGAGGGAAGGGGGCCCTTAAAGTCAACACTCAGTCGCTCAAAGGGGTGGGTGGCCTTGATGAATTGTGCCTTTTCGGGTCGATAGAAGTGCGGTTTGCACCCTGCGCAGTCTTGGCAGTCCCTGGTCATCGTCCCGATCTCCTTAAGGGAATCAGGCAGGTTCCGGGCTTTCACGAAGTGGAAAAGCCGGGTGACCCCCGGGTGGCAAAGATCTACGTGTAGGGCATATAGCCGGTCGATCTGCGCGCTGGTGCACATTCCCCAGGATAGGGCATCGGCGGGCTCACTGAGCTTCCCAGGCCTGTACCTGATGTCATAGTTGTAGGTGGAGAGTTCGATTCTCCACCTCAGAATTTTATCGTTTTTTGATTTTGCCCCGCTGTTGGTTATTAAACATGAATGCGACTGAGCGCTGGTCAGTTAGCAGGGTGAATCTTTTGCCGGCGAGGTAGTGCCTCCAGTGCCTAATAGCTTCCACTGTGGCCTGGGCCTCTTTCTCCACTGCGGAGTGCCGAAGTTCAGGGCCTTGAAGAGTACGGGACAAGAACGGCACCAGTCTTCCTGCCTGGTTGAGGGTAGCAGCCAGTGCGAAGTCGGAGGTGTCACTCTCCACTTGGAAGGGAATGGCCTCATCCACCGCATGCATTGCTGCTTTGGCAATGTCCCCTTTTATACGGCTGAAGGCCGTGCGGGCCTCGGCTGAGAGGGGGAATGTGGTGGGCTTGACCAGGGGGCGGGCCTTGTCTGCGTAGTTAGAGACCCATTGGGCGTAATATGAAAAGAAGCCCAGGCACCTTTTGAGTGCTCTGAGGGTGTTGGGAAGAGGGATTTCCAACAGGGGGCGCATACGGCCGGGGTCAGGGCCAATGACTCCATTCTCCACGACACACCCAAGGATAGCAAGTCGGGTGGTCCGGAATACACACTTGTCCTTGTTATAGGTGAGGTTGAGAGCTTTGGCCGCTTGGAGAAATTTTTGGAGGTTGTTGTCGTGATCCTGCCGGCCGTGACCGCAGATGGTGATGTTATCCAGATATGAGAACGTGGCCTTCAGTTGGCACTGGTCCACCATCCGGTCCATTGCCCTCTGGAGGACAGATACACCATTCGTGACACCGAAGAGGACGCGCAGGAATTGATAAAGCCTGCCGTCCGCCTCGAAGGCAGTGTAAGGGCGGTCCTCCCGGCGGATGGGGAGCTGATGGTAAGCGGATTTTAGGTCTATGGTCGAGTACACCTTGTACTGTGCTATCTGATTGACCATATCCGCGATGCGGGGTAGAGGGTAGGCGTCGAGCTGCGTGAACCTATTGATGGTCTGGCTATAGTCCACGACCATCCTATTCTTCTCCCCGTTCCGAACAACGACCACTTGCGCCCTCCAAGGACTTGTGCTTGCCTCAATGACCCCCTCCCTGAGCAGCCGCTGCACCTCCGACTTAATGAAGGCTCTGTCCCCGGCGCTGTACCTCCTGCTTTTAGTTGCCACAGGTTTACAGTCGGGGGTCAGGTTGGTGAACAGCGGTGAGGGAGGGATCCTGAGGGTGGAGAGGCCGCAAGTGGTGTCGGTAGTGTGGCAGTTGGCATGATATTGGGTGGGATGCGCGGGACGGTGTGTGTGTGTGGTCAGTAGCGGGGTACGTGACATATCTCTACAAAACAGGGGATTTATGACAGTAATTGGTGGGAGGGGCCCATCATACTTCATTGTCACGCTTTTCAGGTGGCTCTGGAAGTCGAGCCCCAATAGCACAGGGGCACACAGTTGAGGCATAAGCAGTAACGTAAAGACTCGATATTCTGTGCCCTGCACCACCAGTGTCGCTACACAACCCTCCCCCGGATGTCTGTTGTATGCGACCCGGAAACCATGGTGACCCTCTGACTTACCGGCCATATCATGAGTCCACAATGCTGTACAATACGACCTCCATGGTGAGTGTCTGCCCCCGGACTGAGGGGGAGGGGCAAGGCGAAACACCTTTATACAGGAATCTGTGGGAGGAGCCACAGGGGCAGTCAGCAGAGGGGCGTGTCCGGACAGTTAACCCAGTTACAACATCTATATGGTTTACCACAGTATACAGTGCACAACCTGAAATATGTACTCTTGACAGATACTCTTGTCCAGGAACACCACTGGGATTGTGAAACGGGCCCGGCAGAGATTGCACTTTCTGAGGAAGCTTAAACAAGCATCACTCCCCACTAACATCTTAACTGCATTCTACAGAGGTGTGGTTGAGAGTGTGCTGGCCTTTTGCATCACAACCTGGTACTCCAGCTGCAGTGCTGTCGACAAAAAAGCCTTGCAGAGGGTGTTTAGGGGAGCAGAGAAGGTTATTGGGGTCTCCCTACCTTCTGTCCAAGACCTCTTTTAGAGTCAATGCCTCCAGAAGACACGGTACATCATAAAAGACCCCTCACACCCTCTCCATGAACTGTTTGTTCTTCTGCCATCAGGCAAACATTACAGGAGCATCAAAACTAAAACCACAAGGCTACTAAACAGCTTCATCCCACAGGCAGTCAGACTGCTAAATAACTGCTCCACCTGACTCTGCTTTGGACACTTTTAACTTGCACTGGACACTTATAACTTGATTTTAACTGACATGTGGCTGTTGTGTTTTACTATTTAATGTTATGTTTATTATTTAGTGTTGCATTTGTTATGTTATGATTGCGCTGCTCCTGAGAAACGCTCTCATTTTGCCCTGCAGAGCTGATGTATGGTTAGAATGACAATAAAGTTTTTTCAATCTTGAATTTTGAATATCCACAAAACAAGAAACACCATAGAATGAATGACAGAAACTTAGAAGGCCCGGAGACCCCCAACCCCCTCCCTTTGCACAAGCAGCTGTAAAAGCATTGATCCTCTCCCTCCACACCCACACCAGCAGAAGCACTGACCAACCCCCCCCCCCGCCCCCCCAACAATGCAAGCAACAGCATAAGCCCCAAGGAGTCCTTGATCCAGGATCTGTCAAACCTACAGTCTGCAAACCAGCTCTTCAGTATTTCAGACAGGATCGCTCTCCCAGCGAGGGAGAGATAGATCGCTCCTGCAACAACGAGAGCGGAGACCAGCAATTCACTCTTCCAATGATACAATCACTGCCTGTTCATGACTGGCTAAAATTTTAATTCACTTGGATGGAGCAATTTTATTATTTTGTAGCTTCAAGTGCAGTATTGAATTTTTAAAACAACAATTTTGGTAAAGGACTGGCAAATACAAAAAAAATAAACACACCACAAAGTAGTTATCCAGCGGTGCAGAGATGTATCAGGTGCCCCTAAAAAGCAATGTTTCTCTGCTTTGAGGCACCCCTCATCTGAAACACCTCAACCAACTTTAAATAAGACCATTACCTCAAAGTAGTGAAGCCTCTTCACCAATGAGTGACCTGAGGCATTCTCTGCCACTCAAATGTCCCAAGGCAAAATTGCACACTTCAACACTGTCAAAGGAAGTAGATAAATTTTTCAAAGATTTGGGAATTGTGTTGATAGTTTCTTGATTACTAGGGGCATCAAAGGTTACAGGGAGAGGGCAGGAGAATGAGGTTCAAAGGGAAAATAAATCAGCCATGATGGGATTGTAGAGCAGACTCATTAGGCCAAATGGCCTACTTCTGCTCCTATGTCTGATGGTCTTCGGGACATATTGGGAAAGTAGCACAGAAGAGGAAACAAGGCCCAAGACAGATCAGGGATAATCACTTTGAATGACAAGAGAAACCTAAGTCCAAGATAGCCCCCCCTTCTTATGCCCTTTTTAATGATCTCCATGGGTGCTGTGTTATTCTCTATCCTGGAGGTTGTTTAGATGCAGTGATACTGATTTGTCAGTAATGGTCGATGAACTAAATAATGTGGAGCTATAAAAAAGACTGGATTTAAATTCTGTCAGTCCATGACCTAATGGCACGAATATTGATATTTTTTTTCTTCCAGTAAAATAAACTCCCTCACCCTCCCCTCTTCTGTTATTCCCTACTCTTCCTTTTACCTTTTCCACCTGCCTGTCACCTCATCCTGGGTCCCCTCCTCCTTCCCTTTCTCTTATTGTCCACTCTCCTATCAGATTCCTGCCTCTCCTGCCCTTTACCTTTCCCACCTACCTGGCTTCACTAATCACCTTGTAGCTATCCTCCTTCCCCTCTCCCCACCTTTTTATTCTGGTGTCTTCCCACTTCCTTTTCAGTCTTGAAGAAGGGTCTCAGCCCAAAACATCGACTGTTCATTTCCATCGATGCTGCCAAACCTGTCAAGTTCCTCCAGCATTTTGTGTGTATTGCTTTAGATTCTCTACAATAGCTCTGTTGCCATCATTGGCTTCAGCACTGTTTGATCAGAAAGACGATTCCTGCTCTTATAAACTCTCCTGGCTGATATGCAGTATGCAGAAGTCAAACTGATTTCAATGATGATGCACTAGCTTGGAAAAATAGCTTGCTGAAGTGCTGCCCCTGTACTGATCACAAGGAATGGCTGCTTTAATGGAGATGGCAGATAGTAACAATTGTAATGTGGCACACTTTATTATACTGACTGAAGGGAGATTGGGACATTGAATGGATTTCTTGTTTTGAGCAGAGAAACCAGGCACAGTAGTCAGACTGAAATAACAGTCTGTCACTTGATCCTTCTGCTCTTGCCACATCATCAGCACAGAACAGCATTGACTTCCAAGTACTTCTGAGCCAAGCTCAAAGATCAACAGCACAAGTTGTGCATCAATTGTGAGAGGAGCCCAGGTTTTGTCTTGTTCACCAATTTTACACCCAAAGTAGAGCTCAGAAGCTTTCTTAATAAGAGGAGTCATGCTCTATCTTTGAGATTTAATTGTATATGCCACAAATATAACAGAAAGTATGACTGTTGCAGCATTGGCGAGATATTTTGCTATCAGAAGTACTCCTGAAAATACTTTATTATACTGACTACACACAATACACTATGAGCATAGAGCATGTGAATCAACACGATCGCAAACCGATTATACATGTAAACGTAATGTGTAGAACGATACTTTTATAGCCCTTCTAAAGCCTGTCCTGCCATGCAGCATCCGCCCTGCCTAAGCATGCCCAGGCACGCCTGGACAAGATAGAAAACTTTTCAGCTTGCATTGTGGGCAACATTTTAATTGACTTGAATAATGAACTGAAATAACAAATGTAGGTAATTTTTAAAAAAAGATGCGTGATAAGGAAATTTCATGGTGATTTTCATAAACAGCCCAAAGTCCAGAAGATACACCCAGAAGTATTCAGGAAGCAAAACCTTTGTTGCCCAGTGCAATTATTGATATAAGAGCTTTTCATGTTAATACCATCAAGAAAGGAGAAAAGTAAGGTGCTCGAGGGAGTGTTTTTTTAATTGAATAAATAATAAAACTTTCTTGCTTATTTGATACTTTTAGATATTTTTAACAAAAGACTTTTCACCTTGAGCTTTTTTAAAAACTTAATTCGAACTGATACTTACTCCTTGAAAGATGTTTTCAATTCTTTTTTCATGCATTTTTACAAGCTGCTGTGTTTACCTGGAGTTATATGAATTAAATACAAAAAACTGAATTCAGATTTCTGCTGCAATTGGCAAGAAGCTAGAAGTAATCTGAAGCCAGAAACAAAACTCCAAAAAAACATCAAATCAGAGATGAGTAGTCAGAAAAAAGAACAAGAAATATAAAACTAGAAGCTGATAGTTCTACCTCCATATTTGTCCAAGAATATATTTATAATTAATTATTTGGCAAGTCTTTACATGGGGCAACAAGAAAAAAAAAGGATTCCAGGAGCTGAACTGCACTGACAGCTGCCTGATGTGTGTTTTCTTAATAGTCTAAAATAAGTGGATGTTGCAAGTCCTTACCTGGTTGTTTCTCTTCTTATCCCCACCCCTTTCCCTCTGTAGTCCCAGTTTAATTTGCTAAACAGCAGCATGGAACAGAGTATCACCAACCGTGCATCTTCCGCCAGCCCTTACAACTCGGAGCACACATCGAATGTCCCAACGCCATCTCCCTACTCGCAACCAAGCTCTACGTTTGACACAATGTCGCCTGCTCCGGCTATCCCCTCCAACACAGACTACCCAGGACCACATTTATTTGAAGTCACTTTTCAGCAATCAAGTACTGCAAAATCAGCTACCTGGACTGTAAGTCTGATCTTTCATATTTTAATCAGCATTCAATGTTAAGTAAAATAATTATATAGAAAGAATCTGGTGCTTATTAATACACCAGCAACAATCAAAGGAATGTTTTTAGTCTCAGTTTCTGGGAATATTTCCTTTGTTTCTTCCTTACCTAAGTGTGATGTCCAACTGATGTCTTACTGAGTTAGTGCAAGTTCTAAACTTAGTGTGCTGTTCAAATACTATTGTTGCTTTTAATGTGTCTCGTCTGCAGCTCAACTAAATTGCCTGACAGCAGATATCTGTCTTTGCAACAGAAATATAATTTTGAACTGTATCCTGACCAGAAATGAAATGGAATGAAAGATTCTCAAACTTTTCGAACTGAAACATTTTCACTTCCTCCAACGAGAAAAGTCAAAGTACTTTTAATTGTGAAAATTGGTTTTAACACTCGTCTAGAGAATCCATTTTTTTAACAGCCTTTATATATTTTAAAGATTATGTCTTGCAGCAAGACGTGACTGAACATGCTTGCAATCCAGGCACATGTTAGATGTTGCTTGTGTTATCTCCTGGAGGGAGGTGTTCAGACTTGCTGCAGACGAGTAAGCATCCTTTCCAACAGTAGGAGAAGCGCGGCTCCCTGTCTGCTGGTAACCGACGGGATAATTAGTGTTTTTCTCAAGTGCAATTTAAAATGTACTGCTCTTCCTTGTCTGCAAAAGGACTCACCACAATGTAAAGAGCAGGCAGGCAGGCTGTCGATTAGGTTGTTGTGAGTGGCAGCAGTTAACTCTAGCAAAAATTGAAGATGCTGACTTTTCATTAAAATCAGAATGACATCTATAATTTAACTGTTTCAGTTCCTTTCTCTTACATTTACATTGAGACCAGGTAGAAAGCAAGATTAGTTGATAATACCATATTGTTATCAGGATATCTGTTCCAAACCACACCTCAGCTCTTGTTGTGATATAGTTAATGCCCCACCCTAGTACCCTGTGGTTCCCACAGCATCAGCATTGCTTAAACCCTTTCTGCCTGCTGGGTCTCTCAACCTTCTAGCTGCAGGAGATTCCAAACAGGAACTTAACATTGTAGATTCATAGCTAAGAATTTGGGCATCCTACCACCACTTACTGCACTGTTATTTGGAAAGCAAGGTGCTGACGTTCAAAATGTTCATGATTATTTTGATGGCAGTGATATCCACTTCATTGGGTGGTTTCTGTCAATGATGTAAACAGCACTAACACTTAATAAAGCTTCTGTGGCATTGGGACTACACAGAGAACCAGCCCAAAAAGTTCAAGGACCCTCGGAGAAGGCGCAGAAATTGAAGGCTATTTACATGAACTAGATGTGAACCCTATTAATCTTACCCTCATCCTTTATCCAACAGTGTGCAGGCCCTGACCACTTCATTTTCACCATGGATGTCCAGTCCCTATACACTTGTATCTCCCATCAAGAAGGCCTTAGATTTCTCTGCTTCTTTCTTAATAAAAAAACCAACAAGTTCCCCTCAGCCACCACCACCCTCCATTTGGCAGAACTGGTCCTCACCCTTACCTTCAACAATATTTTCTTTGGTTCCTCCCACTTTCCTAAGGCACAAGGGGTAACCATGGGCACCTGCATGGGCTCCAGCTATCCTTGCCTTTTCGTTGGCTACATAGAACAGTCCATGTTCCAAGCTGTCCCTGATAATGATCCCCAACTCTTCCTCTGCTACTTTGATGACTGCATTGGTGTTGTTTCATACATCCATGCTGAGCACACCAATTTCATTAATTTTTCCTCCAACTTCCACCCTGCCCTTAAATTCACTTGGTCAATTTCTGACACCTCCCTCTCCTTTCCTGATGTCTCTTTTTCCATCTCTGGAGAGAAATTGTCAATAGATATTTTGTATAAACCTACCAATTCCCACTGTTATCTTGACCATACCTCTTCCCACCCTGTCTCCTGTTTATAAAAAAAAAAATTCCTCCCCACTAATCTTCCTCCCGGTACTTATTCCTGCAAGCGGCCAAATTACTACACCTACCCATTCACCTCATACCTCACCTTCATTCAGGGCCCATAATTGCCCTTCCAGGTAATGCAAACCTGCTTGGGTTGGATACTTTGTCCGTTGCTCCCAATGCGGCTTCCTGTACATTGATGAGACCAATCGTAAATTGGGGGAGCACTTCATTGAATGCCTCTGCTGCATCCACCAACAGATGTGGCTAAACATTTCAATTCTGATTCCCATTCCCATTCCCATTCCAACATGTCAGTCCATGGCCTTCTCTTGTGCTATGATGAGATCACCCTCAGGCTGAAGGAGCAACATCTTGTATTCCGTCTGGGTAGCTTCCAACCTGATGGCATGCGTATTGATTTCTTCTTCTGAATTTAAGAAAAATAATCTCTCCCCTCCCCCTTTCTTCTATTTCCCACTGACCCCTTAACTCCTGCATATCACCTCCACCTGGGTTCCCTCCTCCTTCCCTTTCTCCTATGGTCCATTCTCTTTTCCAATCAAATTCCTTCCTCTCTAGCCCTTTACCTTTCCTGCCTCCCTGGCTTCACCTATCATCTTCCAGCTATCCTCCTTCCCCTCCCCCTACCTTTTTATTCTGTCATTTCCCTCCTTCCTTTCCAGTCCTGGAGAAGGATCTTAACCCAAAACAGCGACTGCTTATTTAATTCCATAAATGCTGCCAGGCCTGCAGAGTTCCTTCAGCATTTTATGTGTGAGGTTTTTCTTTTACTGGCAAATGAAATCATAGTATAGCATTTAATTACGTAATATTAAAAAATCTTGACAAAATGGAACTTGCTTTGTTAACAACAGTTGGATGTCATCTATTGGCACTGGTTGTAGAGCAGACCGTCTCTGAATAGATAATGCTGCCCGGTACCCCTATTACTGTAATAATCATTAAAGTAACTTCAAAAATCATCTCTAACATAAATTCTGTTTTCTTCCACCTCCACTTTCTCAGCCTGATCTCAGTGTAAGAGCAAACTCAAGTCCTCCTTCACTTACTGCTCTGTGTACCTTGTGGGTAATCCCAAACATTAACAGTAGGAAACTAGGAAAAGCAACATAATTTTGGGAAGTTGTGGTATAAAATAGCACCCAGAGAATTAAAGTAGTGAACTGGGTTTGGAGGACAAAGAAGAGGAGAAGTAACAATCCAGCTAAAGCCAGAAAAAATGGCATAAGAAAAACACACACACACACACACACACACACACACACACACACACACACACACACACACACACACACACACACACACACACACACACACACACACACACACACACACACACCCCTGAGGAAATTAGCAACAGAACTATTACATTTTCTGTAAATTTCTCCATCCACTGAAGGTGTGAAAAATTATGAAAACAAAAGGAAAAAGGCAGTGTGTCAATCTGCATTGGTTAATAGAAAAATATTTCATTAAAGGAAAGCCAATTGCACTGAAGCCCTTGGAAGAGTTCCAGAGGAAATTTTCAAGATTGTTACCTTATGTAGTTATGCTGAGCATCTGTAGAAGTTTGGGTTGTTTTCTCAACAGCAGTGAAAGTTAATGGGAGATCTAACAAGTTCTCGAAGAGTTTGGTAAAGTATTTAAGAATTACAGAGAGGAATTGATGAAATAACACATATTTGTGATCATTGGTTTAAAAAAAACATAGAAATGAAGAGAATGATTTCATTATACAACCAGTAGCTATGATCTGGAATACACTTTCAAAAAGAAAGGCAGAAGTAGGTTCAGTGATCAATTTTCAGAAGAGATTTATCTGAATATTAAAGAATAATTTGAAAAGGTGTTAGGAAAGTACAGAGCAGTGGGATCATTGGTGAACTTTTACCAAAGAGTAGCACTTTGGAGGAAACAGAACATTACTCTATGAACGTCTCTGACTAAAGGACTTGATTTACAACAGTAACTGCACTTTATTCTTTACAGGTGCTAACAGACATTGCTGTGTATGGCCAGAATTAATTTCCAGCATTTCTTGTTCAGAGGTGTGTAGTAAAACATAGATTGGAATCCAATAGAGAGATGAGCGAGAGGAAAAAAAGCAAATCTTTGCAAGATTAGGAATGTAATTAGTAAGAAAAATTTTAGTTTGGCAATTACTTTTTTACCTTTAAGATATTCATAAATATTGTCATTGTGTGCTGTTGGTTTTATGTGTTCTTGGGAGCCATATCATTTTGATCAAAAAATGGAGATTCCCCAAATTACACAGAGTATAGGTGTGCAATGAATATTGGTAGTGAGCCTTACGAACAAGGAAGATAGCAGACTGATTCCAAATCTATCTGGAGATAGCTGTTTGTTGGAAGTTCCTGAGAAGAAGCTGTAGTTGATCTTCAGTCCCCTAAGCTAAAATCAGTAAAATCAGTTGGGATAACTGGTCCTGTTAGATTCCCAGTGACACCAACTGGAGATCTCCTTGAGAAGATTAGGTGACAAATTACCTGCTGCTGCTACCGTCTGTCCACTCTTCCTCAGAAGTTTCCGACTGTTGGCAAATTGGATCCACACCTTAGCAGAGGAGAATAAAATGTGCAAAGTTATTAAAGAAGTATAAACTTAAAGCAATATTATGTATATATCTTTTACATTGCATTATATTTCCCATGAGTATGTGGAAATCTTTGCCTACGTTACCCTTGTGATATGTGCTGCCTTCATCTACCTCTGGGTGGGACTACATTCTGATTTGCTCTGTCAAAGTTATAAAATTATCTATAATCCTTTTTGCAATGGCATTATTATCTTGTTACCGCTGTTAGGTATATTAGCATAATGATTATACTGTATCACTTGACTTATTATGCTAAAACCTGGAATAATTATTCAGGGCTATGAGGTTAGTGGTCACTGATTGATTTACATTTATTTAATTGAAGAAAGTGCCAAATTTGGCAACCATAAACTTACTTAACTGTTTTTAAATTCCAGCTGATTTACTAATTTCATTTTGGAAAAGTTACCTATCTTGTACCCTGTTTGATATTTACATGACATCAGATCACAGCAATATGATTGACTCTTGTACATCTACAATGTTCAACATTGTTGAACTACTAATTCAGCAGACTTCTCGACACACAGCTCTTTGGTTCTTGTTTAGCTGCCTGCAGGGACATTGTATTGTCAGAATTAACCACAGGCAGTAAGTTGAATTTTCAGGCCTATAATTACAATTCTGGTCTGCCTACTTTAATTAATCGAATAACTTTCTAAAAATTTGTTATAAATATGACCAGAAAGAATTATAATTAATATTCTACAACTGATAATTGTGAAAAGGACTTTAGTCTGAAAAGTCTGATCTATATCTCTGATGTTTGGGTAATATTTTACCAAATGTTAAGGAATAAGTGCAGAATAAAACATCAAAATATAATTTAAAAACTTAGCACTTAGAGTATGATATTAATTTGCAAACCTGAGAAATTCAAATGTTGATGAATTAGTCAGAAAATGTGGTTCTATTCTGCTTATCAGCACGTGCAGGTCAGAGCAGCGATGTTCAACTCTGTGCCTCACTTGGAATGATTTTAAATGCTTTGGTGTTCTGCAGCTGAGTTCCTCCTACCCTGGAGGCAAAAATTCCTATAATCTACCCCTGAAAGGGAAAATGCATCTGATTAACTGCATTGTTGCCAAAGAGGCATTAAATAGGAAGCAAACACATAGCATTTTGAGGAGGAAGACTGACTCCATCTAAATATGTACTGTAAGTGCAATGGACACACATAATCTGTATTGTATAGGTTATTTGTGCCCATTGCCGCATTATCATTATCATCACTATCATCATCATATGTCATGTCATATAGCATAGTTTATCCATGACCATGATTGTTCTTAGTAAATTTTCTACAGAAGTGTTTCGCCATTGCCGCCTTCTGGGCAGCGGCTTTACAAGACGGGTGACCCCAGCCATTTTCATAACTCTTCCAAGATTGTCTGCCTGGTGTCAGTGGATGCATAACCAGAACTTGTGATGAGCACCAGCTGCTCATACGGCCATCCAGCACCTGCTCCCATGCCTTCACATGACCCTGATCGGAGGTGCTAAGCAGCTGCTACACCTTGCTCAAGGGTGACCTGTAGGCTAGTGGAGGGAGGAACGCCTTGCACCTCCTTTGGCAGAGACGTATCGCCACCCTGCTCTCTTTCCTCTGTGTTTTGAGACACCCAGATGTGCCTAAAGCTCAGGATGTTAACAGGATTAAAAGTTTTGAGAGGGAAAACAAAAAGAATTCTAGTATTGATAGTAGCACTAAAATCTTTTCAAAATCTTTAAAAAATATTGTATCTTTTAGCTAAAAGGCAAGACCAACAGTGATGAAGTGCTTTGAGATCCTAATGATACAAGATACTATGCCATTCATACAGCAAGAAACTTATGGAATGATTTATTTGGAGCCTGAAAAGAAGAGACAAGCTTAAAGTAAAGCACTCTGAAAACCAAGAGTCTACCGAGTGTGTAGATTTGTATAAAGGGCCACATTCCGTAGTGAGTTAATTAAAAGCATGAACAAGCTGCTTGGAAATAGTTTACAGAGGAGATAGCAGGGTAAGTTTTTTTTACGCATAGAGTGATGTGTGCGTGGAATGGGCTGCCGGCGACGGTGGTGGAGGCGGATATGATAGGGTCTTTTAAGAGACTCCTGGACAGGTATATGGAGCTCAGAAAAATAGAGGGCTATGTGTAACCCTAGGTAATTTCTCAGGTAAGGACACGTTCGGCACAGCTTTGTGGGCCGAAGGGCCTGTATTGTGCTGTAGGTTTTCTATGTTTCTAATAATAGTAACGGCTGTTTCTTACACAAACCCTTTAGCTGAGGAAGAGAAATTTGTCCATGATTCCCATGTAGAATCACTGTCTAATGACGCTAACTGGAGAGATTTCTAAGTTGACATTACTCTAATGATTTGTTAATTTGTTTCAAATCAGTGAATGAGAATATGAAGAACATAAGAAAAAGGAGTAGGAGTAGGCCATTTGATCTTTTGAGCTTGCTTCCCTATTCATCAAGATCATGGCAGATCTTCTATCTCTATGCCATTTTTGGTGCATTATTTCCTTAAGATCCACAAATTTATTGATCTCTGTTTTGATATCATTGCTGGATCCTCTACTGCCCTCTAGGTAGAGAATTCCAAAGATTCACCACTTTGTGTCTGAAGAAATTTCTCTTCATCTCCACCTGAAATGGCCTATTTCTTACTCTGACACTGTCAGCCTCAGCTCTAGTTTTCTCAGGCAAGATTCTTACTCTGATGCTGTCAGCCTCGGCTCTAGTTTTCTCAGGCAAGATTCTTACTCTGAGGCTGTCAGCCTTGGCTCTAGTTTCCTCAGACAAGATTCTTACTCTGAGACTGTCAGCCTCGGCTCTAGTTTCCTCAGGCAAGATTCTTACTCTGAGGCTGTCAGCCTCGGCTCTAGGTTCCTCAGGCACACAAAAAAAAAATCCTCTAGCTTAAAGGTCCTGTAAGAATGTTGTAAGTTTCAATTAAATCTCCTTTTATTCTTCTAAAACTCTAGCGCATGAGTCCCCACCATTAACTGAGGGGTTCATGACCCCATGTTGGGAACCCCTGATCCAGAGAGTACAGGGCTCTACTATTCAATTTCTTCTCAGATGGCAAACCAGTCTGGTGAATCTTCACTGCACTCCCTGCAAGGCAGGTATTGTTCATCAGGTAAGAAGACCCAAAAATGTCTAAGTGCAGTCTCACCAAGGCTTGATGTGATTTCAGCAAAGCATCATTACTCCTGAACTAAAATCCTTATTTTCCTCTTCCCTGTTCACAGTAGCACAGCAGATAATATAGCGCATTACAGCGCCAGTGGCCTGGGTTCAAGTCCTGCTGCTGTCGGTGAGGAGTTTATACACTGCTTTCCTCCGGGTGCTCTGGCTTCCTCCCTCATTACAAAGATGTATAGGTTAGGTTAATAAGTTGTGGGCATACTATGTTGGTCATTGACATGAAACAATGCATTTCACTGGATATTTTGATGTACTTGTGACAAAGAAAGCTAATCTAGTTTTTCACCATCAAGTCTGGCATCTGGTGTCCTCAACCAAATGGTTGATTTAGCCTGTGATAAACTGGTGCCCAACACGTATCCCAAGGGAACCTCAGTAATTGCAGTCTGCCAACTCTGTTCTCCCTTTTTGGGAAAAATTAATCACTCCCAGTGACTATTTCTCATTGACAATATACCAGCTCCATCTCCAAAGCAAAACATAGAAAATGCTGTAGGAACTTGGAAGGTCAGGCAGCGTTTATGGAAATGAATAAACATCAGTGTTTTGGGTAGAGACCCTTCCGCCACAACCTTGCTGACCAAACACCCTGCTTGAGACCTTAAGGAAAATCTGCTGAAACTTCAAATGCACCACATCCACTGGTGTCCCCTCATCTATTCCATTAGTCATGTCCTCAAAGAACTTCCACAGATTGATCAAGCTTGGTCTTCCTTTTATAAATCTGTGCTGACTGTTCAGTCCTGCCTTACTGTCTACAGGTAATGATTGCCTCAGAACTGTAGATTCTGAAATGATTTATCTAAATTCAGCAGCCAAATTCAGATTTATGTATAGCAAGCTTGTACAAACAGCAGTCAGGAGAGATGACCACTTAAACTGTTTTTGGTGCTGAGGGATGAGTTCTGGTGCAGAAACTAGTGCTGCAGCTGATTTGTGCATCAATCTGACAGATAAATGAGGTTTTTATTGAAGTACCTGAGTACCTGCAGGAGGCGACAATGCTTCAAGACTATACCGTCATGAATACTGGCCAACCTGTGACTAAATTCAATATGTCCATCTTTGACTCGTATACATTAATACGTCAGCTTTTATGTCTCTTAATCTCAGGTTTGAAATTTACAAATGATTTTATAAGAGTTCCAAATTTCTTTCACACTTAGCATGTTGAATTAGTTCCTCATTTCACCAACTGAAGGGTCTGCTCTCATTTAAAATAATGCCCTATCCTGGATTCGCCAACAAGTAGAAATAGTGTCCTTCATCTATTCCAACAATTTCCCTTAATATTTTAAAAATGTCAATCAACATGCTGTTTAACATTCTAATTTCTAGGCACATAAATGGGAATTATTCAAAATACTCCAGATGTGTAATGAACAGGAATTTGCATAACTGCAACTTAATGTCTGTTGCTTTTGTAGTCAAATCTATATTTAGGTCAGTATTATTAGCTATACAAATGATCCTTAGATGATCTATAGATTCCCAATTAGTTTTGATGATACAGCATACTCTCAGATTGGATGAAGTATTCAAGTTGTGGACTGGGGCTTTAATCCATAAATTTTAACTGTGGCAAATTCGTTCACATTGAGTCCAATTGAAAGTGTTATTGAAGGGTCCTCTGGCAATCATTTTCTTTGTTCATCCATGAGGGCTAGATACCTGAGAGAAGTACCAGGTGACAATAAAACTTCATCCTGGAGCAAGGGGGTAATATGAAAATACTGTAGTTGTTGAACATAATTATATAAAAGAAGTGGCCAGATCTATAGAAGAAATTCAAGATTGAAAGCAAAAGTTTAAAAAGGAGCTACTTGCAAAACAAGAGCTTTTCTCTTGGCTATATCTTGTGCTTGCAGATGTGTGTTATATGTTCAGTACATCTGAGTGCGTAAAGCAGAATTTAGTCTGTGTTAACCTAATATTCTAATGGTACACAGTGGATTCCAGTTAATTTGGATACATCAGGACTAGTACATTTTGGCCCAATTAAGTGGCTGCCCCAATTACCTGAAGTTTCATGGAAATAGTTTTTTTTAAAAAAGACAAACAACCATTTAAGTGAGTAACAATCTATGTATTTAAATGAAATACAGCACAAATTAGAAAACTACAAATACAGTACTATAAAACTGTATTAGTTCCTAATAGTTGTCAAAAGAGGAATTCATCCAGAGAATACTACTGTAATTGACTGTAAATGAATAAAATTAGCCAGACACCTGGTGCAGATAATGACTGCTTTCATACAATGCTTTTGACAATTGCATCCTCCAAATCTTCTTTTCATTGTAACATTCAAGATGATTGTCAATACCTTCAAATTATCTGTAGTTTTTAATTTGTTGAAGTAGTGAAATCATTTCATTTTTACTCCCAGCCATTTCTGGCAGTGCTTGAAACTGCATTGAGCAAAACAGTGCCAAATTGTCTTTCAGCTTATCTCTCGACAGTTATCAGTGACAAAAATTGCTGCTTTTTCAAACACAAATACACGCAACTGACGCTATTTAAAAACTGTTCACTCTAAACATGGTGTAGTGCCTAACAGCCATGCAAGTGCAAGGAACTGACTCTAGTTAGAAATCATGCAGCACCAGTCTGCTGTCTCAATTAAGTGGCATAGTGTTTCAAATAAACGAAGGGAATCCCAGCTATATTCTGGATTAGTTTTTGTTCTTTAAAAGTTGTTCCTAATAAGCGGCTGCTCCAACTAACTGATACACCAGTTAACAGAAATCTATTGTATTTAAAATAACATTACAACAAAGTAATTTACTAAAGGTAAGGTATGGAAATTAAACTTGTTTGAACCTCAGCAATTTTTGACTGTAGCCAGAATTAATGTAAATCCTGTTAAAAGTTTAGACATGCCAATCTGCAGTCTCAATATTTCTAACAGCAAGAACTGGGGCATGGCTGAAACTGACATGGTGACTAGGATAATAAATCAACCAGAATGAATAAATGTATTATCATTTGGCTCTGCAGTTGTTAGGTTCCATGTAAATGCATCCAGATTCAGGAAATTGATATTTTGGATCATTTATTCTGCAAAGGGAGAATCTTATAGAAAATTGATTCATAAAGTATTAGTCCTGAATAGTTGATCCTCAAAGCTTAACCCAAATGATTTAACCCTGTAGAGTTAAATCCATAAAGCTTTGACCATCAATTTGACTATTGTCACTATCCTTAGTGCTGAGATCAATGCAGCTAATCCACAAGGTCCTGATCAAACACTTGTCACAAATAAGTCTTATTATGAAGTGCTGTTGTACTTGTAGCATTCTGGGAACTTGTTCCTCAGTAGTAATGAAGACTAGCATTTTAAAACTGTTTATTTTTCTAGCTAGGCTCATTCAGTATTGTTACGGTATTGGTATCTACCCAACTCGGTGGAAGATTTCCCAGATTCTACCACTCTTCTGCACAATAGAGGCGATTTACAAAAATGTACCAAACCACAGCAGCTGAGGGAAACACACACAATCACAAGGAGAACACGCAAACTCCGTACGGACAGCACTAGAGGTCAGGATCGAACCCAGATTGCTTGATCTGTGAGCTGCACCTCTATGCTACCCCTGATCTCCTGTTCCCAGATGCTCACCCAACAATGTTAGGTCCTTGATCTGGCATTCCTTCATTTAAAAAAGTAATGGGTCATGTCCTTCCTCCAATCGTAATGAAGGGAGAGAAATAACATGGAGAAAAGTGAGAAACCAGTTTGATTCCCTGATATTCCTCTTGTTCCTGATTTGCTCATTGTAGTGATCCCACATAGGCAGATGAAGAAATGGGACCATTTATCCCTACTAACCAAATGGGCTACCTAAAGCAACAAACAGTCTGCTGGAGGAACTCAGTAGGCAGAGCAGTATTTGTTGGGGGAAGAAATTGTTGACATTTCAGGCCAAAAGCCTTCATCGGGACTATTTAGAAAACTGCTGAGGAGATGATGCATTGAGAGGGTTAAATATTATATATTACTACTTCATTTTCTCCATAAAAGCTTGCCTTTGAAGATTGAAGCAGTGAAGGGGCAAAGTAGTTAACGGTATCTATCCTTTGCAAGATGGTACTTGCCTAGTGACAAGGGATGTAGATCATTACCACCCTCTCTACAAGAGCTTGTCCCAACCTGTCCTGGGATGCAAGTCTGCAGCTGTTCAGCCTGTGATTGCTGTCTCCTCCTGGCCAGTAGAACTAGCGGTTTATTAGGAGCCGTTGAGCATCTGTCCTGGGCACGTCTTATGCATGCTCTTGAACTCAACAAGGAATGTAGGAGTCAGGAGGCACACGGTCAAATCCTTTCAAAAACAAGGTATAAGATGGCTATAATCCCTGGAGAACAAGTCTGAACTTTTCAGAAATGACAGCTGCATTTAAATAAGTTTCATCAGAGCTGAATGTTCAGACAAAATTGCAAGTGGTGTGGAAATAAAAAAGACTGACTTTTCACATCTACCTGATGGCTTGTCAGCACAATAAAATATTTCCATTGTACTTTAACCCAAGCAATTTGGGGTAAATTCTTCTAAATAAGAGCTTTCTTCAACCAGCTACTCTTTTTAAGTGTCAAGTCACCTTTAGAGATTCATAGAAAAATTTACACGTTACTGGGTAACCACACAAGCTCATATGTTTGTAGCTAATGGTATGGGTTTCTCTGGGCAAATGACTGACCCCATTTGTGTTGCTTCCGGACATCATATTTGAATTAGTGAGTGATACTGTGTTATGACACTTGTCAAGTATTCTTACATTGTAAGAGAACACAGAAAATGTCTTCAGAACACTTCTAAATTTAAATAATGTCTCTTCTAATTATCTTTTTTCCCATTCCTCTCATACTTAATTGTTGATGGAAGGGAAGTGAAGCACCATGAGGTACTCAATAAATTTGGGTCACATTTCCCTCAGATTAGAAGATTATATGGTAATCTGATGGTGAGATTTTGGAATTGACACTTTCTCTCCTTCAGGGTATCAATAGTAACTGAAAATTTGCAGTGGGCCAGCTAAGAGTATTTTTATTCAGGCTTCTTCCCACTTCCTTTCCAGTCTTAATGAAAGGTCTCAGCCTGAAATGTTGGCTGTTCATTTCCCTTCATAGATGCTTCCTGACATGCTGAGTTCCTCCAGCATTTAGAGTCCTACAGCGATAGAAAACTACAGCACAGAACCAGGCCCTTACGCCCATATAGTCTGTGCTGAATAATGTTTTAAAGTTTATTTACGGGATGTGGGCGTCACCAGCAAAGCCAGCATTTGTTGCCCATCCCTAGTTGCCCTTGAGAAGGTGGTGATGAGCTGCCTTCTTGAACCGCTGCAGTTCCTGGGGTATAGGCACATCCACAGTGCTGTTAGGGAGGGAATTCCATGATTTTGACCCAGCAACAATGAAGGAATGGTGAGTGACTTGGAGGGGGATTTTCAAGTGGTGGTGTTCCCCGGCATCTCCTTTTCTCATCCTTCTAGATGATAGTGTTCGTGAGGCTGGAAGGTGCTGCCTTCGGAACTTTGGTGTGTTGTTTCAGTGCATCTTGTAGGTAGTACACACTGCTGCAACCATTTGTCAGTGGTGGAGGGATTGGATGCTTAAACTGCCTAGACCCATTGACCTGCACCCAGACCATAACCCTCCATACCCCTTCCATCATATACCTATCCAAACTTCTCTTAAATGTTGAAAACAAAATGGCACCTACCACTTTCCCTGGCAGCTTGTTCCATACTTTCACAACCCTCTGAGTGAAGAAGTTTCCCCTCATGTCCTCCTTCAACTTTTCACCTTTCACCTTTAACCCATGATCTAGTTGTAGTCTCAACCACCCTCAGTATAAAAAGACTGCTTGTATTTACCCTATCTATACCCTTCATAATTTTGTATACCTCTATAAAATCTCCCCCTCAATCTTCTATGTTCTAGGGAATAAAGTTCTGACGTATTGAATCTTCCCTTATAACTCTGGTCCTGCAGTCCCATCAACATCCTTGTAAATTTCCTCTGTACTCTTTCAATCTTATTTTTATCTTTCCTGTAGGTAAGTGACCAAAACTGCATATAATACTCCAAATCAGACCTCACCAAAATCTTATATAACTTCAACATAACATCCCAGCTCCAATACTCAATATCTTGATCAATGAAGGCCCATGTGCCAAAAGCTTTCATTATGACCCCATCTACCTGTCATACCACTTTCAATGAATTATGGACCTGTATTCCCAGATCTCTTTGTACTACAGCACTTCTCAATGCTTTACTGCTCACTGTGTAAGATCTACCCTGGTTGGTCTTCCAAAGGTGCAACACCTCACACTTGTCTGTATTAAATTACATCTGCCATTTTTCAATCCATTATTCCAGCTGGTCCCTATCCTGCTGCAAGATTTGATAGTGTTCCTCACTGTCCACTACACCCCCATTCTTGGTGTCATCCATAAATATGCTGACCCAGTTTACCACATTACCATCTGGATCATTGAGGTAGATGACAAACAACAATGGACCCAGCACCAATCCCTGCGGCACTCCTCTAGCTATAGCCCTCCAGTCAGAGAGGCAACCATCTACTACCAATTTCTGGCTTCTTCTGCAAAGTCAATGTCTATTCCAATTACTACCTCATATTGAATGCCAAGCAACTGAACCTTCTTGACCGACCTCCCCTGTGGTACCTCGTCAAATGCCAGGCAACATCCACCACCTTGCCTTCATCAACTTTCCTGGTAACTTCCTCAAAAAAACTCTAAGGTTGGTCAGATATGACCTACCATGCACAATACCATGATGACTATCTCTAATCAGTCCCTGTCTATCCAAGTATTCATATATCCAGTCCCTTAGAATATCTTCCAATAACTTTTCCACTTCTGATGTCAGGCTTACTGGCATATAATTTCCTGTGGTTTATTTTTAAAACCTTTCTTAAACAGCAGAACAACATGATCTATCTTCCAATTCTCTGGTACCTCACCTGCCACTAAGGATGATTAAATATCTCTGCTAGGGCCCCTGCAATTTCTGCACTTGCCTCTCACAGGGTCCAAAGGAACACCTTGTCAGGCCCTGGGGATTTGTCCACCCTAATTTACCTCAAGAAAGCAAACGCCTCCTCTGTAATCTCTATAGGGCCCATGGCCTCGCTACTGCTTTGCCTCACTTCTGTGTATTCTGTGTCTGTCTCCCAAGTAAATACAGATGCAAGAAATCCATTTAAGATCTCTCCCATCTCTTTTGGCACGCTCTCTCATTGAGACTTCTATGTACTGATGAGGGAAACTTTCCTGAACAAATATGACAGAAGCTATCCCATCCCATGTCTGTTAAACCAGAAAAGTTTTTTTTCACAAAAATTCTGCTAGGTGGAGTGCTCCAGAAACTATTGATGTGGCATTAATCAAAAAGTTAGTTATCAATGGACCAAAAGACCTTATTCCTATCTTAATTCAATCAACGACTTCATTGAAAGGGTCCATTGAGGAATTAAGTGGAATTGTTTTAACATTTACTAATACAGAAATTCTATGCAAGGAATTTCAAACTTGAAAATGGCATCATTTGTAGTACAAATACAATTCCTTAGTGTGGGAGAAGAGGCAGCACCGATGGCTATTGGTTTTCTTCATGGTGTTTGATAACTTTTTCTTGTACACATCAGAACTAATTTTAATGGTGATAAAGATCTTACTTTCAACCACAAACAAGAGAACAAGCTGAGGCATCTTCATTGTCACTAAAATGCTTTTCCATCTTTGACTTACAGTAAGTATTGGGATCAGCAAATGTTGCATTAAGCTATTGACTGACATCAGTACAAACAATAAATAGTGGAGGGTGTGTAGGAGAGTGGACATAAACTAATTGAAATTGGATGGAAAACTGCACCAATTTAGAGTTAAATTATCTGCTTTTGTGCAGTAATTTTAGCTAATTTCTGGCTCCTATAAGTTAGGTTGGTTATCTCCAATTATCTTGATTGTTTCATGGCCCATAGAATTCATCATAAATTATATACCCTTACATTCAAATTCCATTGCACGGGTGCTGTGTCGGGAGTGTCAGTAGTAAAACTTATTTCAGAAAAAGTGATTTTTAAAAATTTAATTTATTAGTGTTAATGCAGTTAGAAAAAATATCAGAAAATGGTGAAAAAATGAAAAAAATACTTCGGCTTGGGGCATTTGAAATTCAGGGTTCAGATATACAGAATCTCTAAATTCAGAATGGATGTAAGTGAACCCAACTATTGTATACCTTGAATACTATGTGTCTGAATGAAACAGATTAATATATTTCTTCAACTTAAACTCATGAACTGTATTGAAAGTGACAATCCACTTGTTTTATTATATTAATATAGTGCCACATTAAACAGAATTTGAATAGTATTTAGAACTACTTCCATGGGTTTTAACCAATGGCAAATATGTACATACATTGGGATAAGTTTTTTTTGAGAGTGGTCCTTGGGCAAGGCTTCACTGAATCCAAACAAGGGTTCAAAAAGACCTTGTTCTTCTGTCAGTGGTTGCTGATTGCAAAGCATTAAAATAAAATGAACATTTATGTATATATGCTAAAGTCTTGCTACTTGCACATCCATTGTGTTTGTGTCACTCATGCACAGCATCATGAGCACAGCTCATTAACTCAAATTTTATATTCCCAAAGTAGCAAGTTCTAGCGAGTAAATCTACCTATGACCAATTTGCATCTTTAGAACAGGAGTATAATGAAAAAAAGATGGAGAAAGACTGTCATTTCCTTCTGATTTCTTCTGACCCTTGTGACTTGATAATTAAGTCCATTGAATTTGACCCCCAGTGCACGCAAGCAAGAAACTGTGGCTGCAGTTTGAGATGTGTGAAATTACTCCTTTCGACTTTATTAGTGTTGGCAGATCTCACTGGCCCCATTGACCTCTCCCCGGGAGAAGGAAGTTATGGGCAATTTCAATTTAGCAAACAAGCTAGCAACAAGTATGCTCTAGTAATAGCAATTAAAGAATGAGCCTACATTCATACAAGGCTTTTTCATTTCCTCAGAAAATCTAAAGAGTTTTGCAACCAACAAGTTACTTGGGAAATAAGATTATTGTTATCTACACAAATATAGCAACATTCCTGAGAAGCCAGATAGTCGTTAATAGATCTTAGAACTAATCTTTGTACTTTTACAGGGACAGTTGTGAGTGTACACTGAATAATACGTCTTTTGTACTGGAAGATGCACACATAAGAAAACAAGATAGTAACACTTCCTTCTCCTTCTCATCCTCCAGTGTCTGAAAGCTTGAAGGCCTCAATATGGGTTTGAAAACATGAGAAGATTTTCCAATTGTTCAATTTTTAAGGTCAATATTGATTAACTGATGCTTGAAAGTGTTTCAGGAAAAAGGAAATGAAAGATATGAGCCAGGCCAATTTCCTCATGAGCCCAATTTGCCTCTTAGACACTTCTAAGCTACCATCAACTTTATGGAGCTTACAATTCTCATTACTCCATGTTATAATCTTACTCTGTCACGGTGATATTACCATTCTTGGTGCATGGTCTTCTGCTGATTTTGCTTGCGATAATCCTAGCCTTCCATGTCAGTACAAAGACTACCACAAAGGAGTGATTCTAAGTCAGGCTGCAAAGGTACATATTCTGCCAGCCACCTGGTCTTAAAGTTAATATATATGGATAAAAATTTTTAAAGCATGATGAGAGACCTGTGATCACTTGCAGGTAAAATAATTTTTATGGAAAGGAACATGTTGAAACAAAGCATTCTACTTGTTGCCAATCAGACTTGCATGGATACTGTACTTAATTAGTGTAAACAGTTCCTACGTATGTATTTTATTGAGAGTGTTTTAATTTTTTTTTAATTCAGTTGACATTGGGCCGTAAAATGGATGAGTGCGTTGTTGCCTTTTAAGGGAAGATGGAATGCCCAAAATTGAATTAACTCACTGAGATTAGTTTGCAAATGCAAACATTGGCGAGATGAATATCAAGTGTAGACTTGGTTCTGATGGCTATTGATGATACAAAAGGGCTTTAATAGTTTAACTGAGATCCCGTGGAGAAATAGAGGAAAGAACAGAGGCAAGGTATTGACTTGAAACATTGACTATCCCTTTGCCTCCATAGATGCTGCCTAGCCAGCTGAGTTCCCAGAGCAATTTGCTTTTTGCTCCAGGTCCCAGCATATGCAGTCTCTTGTGCCTCCCACTGAGAAATGCTGAGTCTTTCTATAACCTAATCCAAACTCACTGACTTCAATTTTTTTTTGTGGGACTGCTGCCCAGATTTGCTACCTGCATTTCCATTTACCTGAACTTAAATTCTCCTGATTAGGAAGGTTAATTGCAGCAGTACTGATGCTCTTGGAGCTGAAGGTCTAGGATGTGGACAGCTGCAAGGCTTTGAACCGTATGATAGGAGAGAGTATGCTCTGGCCATGAACCTCATTTAGAACTTTTGACAGCTGGCCATTTAAAATCTATTAAAAATTATATAGTATATTTAACGCTATTAATTTAAAACATAAACCAACTAAACACATTTAGAATGCTTTTAAGTAATTGGGATTATTAAATACAAATAATTAAAAACTGCAATTCATCACTGATCATTTGAACCCTATTCAGTAAAGGGGCTGACAGATCTTGCATCAGACCTGACCTCCACAGTTCTGAAAGCTGATTTCCCTGTGAGAATGCTGACTAAACTCAACAAGTTCTGTTGCCCTTCTAGACTCTGATCAAAGCGGGTATTGAAACTGCACAATGCAGTATTGACCTATGTGTTATCATTGTGCAGTGTGTGACAGTCGATATACACATACTTATTTCAACCTTTCTGGAGGTACAGATTTGGACAGGTGTTTTATTCCCTAGGCATCATCACCCTCCTTTCTCAATGGGATAGTTTTCTTGTGTGAGAGTACATAATGACTGATTGTCTATTGAATTGTGAAAGATTTAACATCAAAGCACAGTTTGTTCTCAACCTGTGCCTGTGCTTTTCAGCCAGAGTTATTGGATTATCATGCAGATCAGGACTCGCTTGTTGGTGCTTTGCAAAGACCAGAGGCACAGAATTGATAAATTCTGTTGGTTCTTTAAATCAGAGTTTCATCCTTAGTGTATTTTGTTTTTTACCAATAAATAATTTCTGGAAACATCACGTTAGCGCTGTTGCTGTTCAATCCCTTTTCAGATTGAGAAGAGGTTTAGCTTATCAGATTTCTGGTGTTCCAAAGTGCTTTGCACACAATGAGTTGTATTTTCAGGTATTGTATGGGGGGGGGAGTGAAATAAGATGAACAATTTGTGTTTAGTGATATCCCACAAACTGCAATGAGGTAACTGGTTTTCTATTGTTTGTGTTGGTTGAGTATAGGCCAGAATACTAGAGAACTCTTCTGATCATGTTTGAATGGAGCCATGAGATTTTTACAGCCACCTTAGAAATAGACAATTCATTTGTTTAACATCAGTTAAAATGCAACGTTGATTGCATTTTCATTGATTTAACATCTAAATCAAGCTCATTCACTTTGCTGCATCCCCACAGTATTGTACTGAAGTGCACAATAGTGCTCTCAAACTTAACACTGATGTAATTTTATAATTTAGTTGATATTAGTGTTCTTACTTGCGAATGGGCAAATAAGAAAATAACTGACTTGGGTGTTTAAAGAGCTTAACTGTCTCCAAACCCTACAGGGCATTTGGTTAATTAAGTAGTAAGAAAAAAAGTAATTCCAGTGTTACATTATATCTTACACAGCTTATTAAGTGCTTAAGGAGTCTGTATTTAAAATTTCTACATTGTCGTGACTCGTAACTGTATATTATAATACATGCCTCACAGCAATTCAGTTCCTTTTTATCTCAATTTTATCCATATCATATCATTGATTCGCAGTGAAATTTATGGCCGCAAGCTGTGTGTAATTCTGCCACTCTTTACTCCTCCACAGAAGGTTAGAAAGGCATGTTGAGGATTGTTCAAGAAGGAGGCAGACAGTATGAAAAGATTGTCTGGTTTTTAGCAAACGAGCTATTATCATATGAGACAGGATTGGTCAGCTCTAGGTCAGGATTTATGGACTGTGAACAAATTTCTAATGAGAAAACTCAGAAAGCTCACAGAATTCTTGATTTATCAGACGGGGGCAGAACCTTGTAAAATTTTCACTTGCAGGTCCAAGTCACTATCCAGTCTTCATCATATGGAGAAATTGATTTAAAGGGAGGCTAGATAATTATATGAGTGAAAAAGGAGTAAAAGAATATGCCAATGTATAAATACCAACAAAGATCAGGTTGGCCAAATTGCCTGTTTCTAGACTTTGAGTTTCATATAAATACAATCAAAATCTATCTTCCCAATTTTTGGAATTGATTTGATACATGTTACAATAATAAACTAGTTACCAGATAGATAACCATCAACCAATAAATATTGTTGCTATCCTTACACATATATGTTTTAATCAACCAATTAACTCCATTTACAGTCTTACCCTTTACTTATTCCAGTCTTTCACTTGGTTTTGATGACAATCCGAAATACAAACTGACAGTGTAGTGTTTAACCTAGTCAGTCAAAGACTTTTTTCTTCTCTGTTGTTTGGGGACTTGTGTGAAGTAGTAATCTTTCTGATGTTTTCTATATAGTATACTGTCGGTGGCAATATAGGCTTGTTATAGACCTGGCAGAGATAGAAAATTATGCTTCTGCAACTGCTAGGACATGAAAAATCACATGAGAGTTTAAGAATTTACAACAGTTTATACACTTTAGGCATCTGAGTTGTCTTGTTTTGCTACTGCAAGGAGAAAGTACATTCAGAGTATTGAGGTTAAGTTGGTCAGTTTGGGAATAAAAAGCACTAATAATATAGAGAGAAACATTTCTAGTAGACTATAGTTTCACATTCTCACTCTGTAAATGAGCACCACTTTACAGCCCAGGGCTTGCAACAGCTCATCCTTGACTCAAAGTGGAGTCAACCCACACTCTGGGAGAAATAATTTCCTCCTTGTCTCTACCTCCTCAGAATAGTAGAATAGATGTGCAATGACCTGTTTGGATAAGGGTTAGTTCAACTGTCTGGGCTGTTCTCATAAATAGCTCAGATACCGAAAATAATTTGTCTATTTTGAGAAATGCCCACAGGCATTGTAGTGTGAAGCCTTGTATAACCTTGTATTTTCTGTCATTTTATATTGAATTACAGTGAATTTGTAAGCCTAGGATTGAATTAAAGAAAATCATATTTTATGTGTAATTAATGGGAAAACATATGATCTTGGGCCTATTTGGTTATTTGCACACACATTTCATGCTGAACTCCCACCTATGGGAATATAAATCAAATACTACAATGTAGAGCCAATATCAGTTCTCTATGGTATTTTGCAATTACTGTATTTTATCAACTATCTCCAAAACATTATTAACTTAACAGCAGAAATTTGTCACAAGGACATTATTCACAATTTGTGTTGCTAGTGCACTGTTCAATGTGTAGCTCTTTAAAGTAACTACCTATCATATAATTTTTATATGTTCAAAATCATTTCTGTAATTGGGTACTGTATCTCTGGATATGGGATAACAATTGTAATCTTGCCATTATAGAAACATAGAAAACCTACAGCACAATACAGGCCCTTCGGCCCTCAAAGTTGTGCCGAACATGTCCCTACCTTAGAAATTACTAGACTTACCCATAGCCCTCTATTTTCCTAAGCTCCATGAACCTATCCAAAAGTCTCTTAAAAGACCCCATCGTATCCGCCTCCACCACGGTTGCCGGCAGCCCATTCCACGCACTCACCACTCTGAGAGAAAAAAAAACTTACCCCTGACATCTCCTCTGTACCTACTCTCCAGCACTTTAAACCTGTGTCCTCTTGTGGCAGCCATTTCAGCCCCGGGAAAAAGCCTCTGACTATCCACATGATCAATGCTTCTCATCATCTTATACACCTCTATCAGGTTATTTCTCATCCTCCGTCGCTCCAAGGAGAAAAGGCCGAGTTCACTCAACCTGTTTTCATAAGGCATGTTCCCCAATTCAGGCCACATCCTTGTAAATCTCCTCTGCACCCTTTCTATGGCTTCCACATCCTTCCTGTAGTGAAGTGACCAGAACTGAGCACAATACTCCAAGCGGGGTCTGACCTCTGGACTTGGACCTCAAGATCCCGCTGATCCTCCACACTGCCAAGAGTCTTACCATTAATACTATATTCTGCCATCATATTTGACCTACCAAAATGAACCACTTCACACTTATCTGGGTTGAACTCTATCTGCCACTTCTCAGCCCAGTTTTGCATCCTAACAATGTCCTGCTGTAACCTCTGACAGCCCTTCACACTATCCACCACACCTCCAATCTTTGTGTCATCAGCAAACTTACTAACCCCTCCCTCCACTTCCTCGTCCAGGTCATTTATAAAAAATCATGAAGAGTAGGGGTCCCAGAATAGATCCCTGAGGCACACCACTGGTCACCGATCTCCATGCAGAATATGACCCGTCTACAACCACTCTTTGCCTTCTGTGGGCAAGCCAGTTCTGGATCCACAAAGTAATTTCCCCTTGGATCCCATGCCTCCTTACTTTCTCAATAAGCCTTGCATGGGGTACCTTATCAAGTGCCTTGCTGAAATCCATATACACTACATCTACTGCTCTTCCTTCATCAATGTGTTTAGTCACATCCTCAAAAAATTCAATCAGGCTCGTAAGGCACAACCTGCCCTTGACAAAGTCATGCTGACTATTCCTAATCATATTATACCTCTCCAAATGTTCATAAATTCTGCCTCTCAGGATCTTCTCCATCAATTTACCAACCACTGAGGTAAGACTCACTGGTCTATAATTTCCTGGGCTATCTCTACTCCCTTCCTTGAATAAAGGACCAATATCCACAACCCTCCAATCCTCCGGAACCTCTCCTGTCCCCATTGATGATTCAAAGATCATCGCCAGAGGCTCAGCAATCTCCTCCCTTGCCTCCCACAGTAGCCTGAGGTTCATCTCATTCGGGCCCAGCGACTTATCCAACTTGATGCTTTCCAAAAGCTCCAGCACATCCTCTTTCTTAATATCTACATGCTCAAGCTTTTCAGTCTGCTGTACGTCAACACTACAATCACCAAGATCCTTTTCCATAGTGAATACTGAAGTATTCATTAAGTACCTCTGCTATTTCCTCTGGTTCCATACACACTTTTACACTGTCACACTTGATAGGTTCTATTCTTTCACATCTTATTCTCTTGCTCTTCACCATACTTGTAGAATGCCTTGGGGTTTTCCTTAATCCTGCCCGCCAAGGCCTTCTCATGGCCCCTTCTGGCTCTCCTAATTTCCTTTTTGAGCTCCTTCTTGTTAGCCTTATAATCTTCTAGTTCTCTAACATTACCTAGCTCTCTGAAGCTTTTGTAAGCTTTTCTTTTCTTCTTGACCAGATTTATTACAGCATTTGTACACCATGGTTCCTGTACCCTACCATAACTTCCCTGTCTCACTGGAACGTACCTATGCAGAACTCCACACAAAAATCCCCTGAACATTTGGTACACTTCTTTCGTACTTTTCCCTGAGAACATCTGTTCCCAACTTAAGCTTCCAATTACCTGCCTGATAGCCTCATAATTCCCCTTACTCCAATTAAACTCTTTTCTAACTTGTCTGTTCCTATCTCTCTCCAATGCTATTGTAAAGGAGATAGAATTATGATCACTATCTCCAAAATGATCTCCCACTGAGAGATCTGACACCTGACCAGGTTCATTTCCCAATACCAAATCAAGTACAGTCTCTCCTCTTGTAGGCTTATCTACATATCGTGTCAAGAAACCTTCCTGAACACACCTAACAAATTCCACCCCATCTAAACCTCTTGCTCTCGTTGTCATGGCTATCCTTCGAGGTCGAGGATGATGGTCTTCGTTCTGAAGAAGTGGCTCACAGAGTGATGATGCCTATGCGTGTATTTGTTTAACATGTACTTGATGTTGAACTCCAAGAAGCACACAATACTTTACAAATCAACCAACTGATTCCAGTGGCATGGAAACCACGACGATTGGAGCTTATGGATTTGTTGTAGCCTTCATCCACCTTCACAGCCGTTGAGTTCAAAGTAACTTCGTCCGCCTGTTCCACCGTTGAGGTCTTGGTTGGATTGTTCTTTGTCAGGGACCTCATCCTCGACCTTACCGCCATGGGTGACCCTACCAGGAGCATAGCTCCAGACAGCATTGCTCTTGGGATTACAGGACCACACAAGCTTCTCCACCACGACAAGGTGACAATCCACAGAGAGCAACCCCTTGCTCTAGGGAGATGCCAATCAATATTTGGGAAATTAAAATCTCCCATCACACCAACTCTGTTATTATTTCACCTTTCCAGGATCTGTTTCCCTATTTGCTTCTTGATATCCCTGTTACTATTGGGTGGCCTATAAAAAAAGCACCCAGTAAAGTTATTGACCCCTTCCTGTTCTTAACCTCCACCCACAGAGACTCCGTAGACAATCCCTCCATGATGTCCACCTTTTCTGCAGCCATGACACTATCTCTGATCAACAGTGCCACGACCCACCTCTTTTGCCTCCCTCCCTGTCCTTTCTGAAACGTCTAAAACCTGGCACTTGAAGTAACCATTCCTGTCCCTGAGCCATCCAAGTCTCTGTAATGGCCACCACATCATAGCTCCAAGTACTGATCCACGCTCTAAGTTCATCCACTTTGTTCACAATACTCCTTGCGTTAAAATAGACACATCTCAAACCGTCTGTTTGAGCACGTCCCTTCTCTATCACCTGCCTATCCTCCCTCACACACTGGCTCCAAGCTTTCTCTATTTGTGAGCCAACTGCCTCTTCCCTAGTCTCTTCAGTTTGGTTCCCCCCCCCCAGCAATTCTAGTTTAAACTCTCCCCAGTAGCCTTAGCAAACCTCCCCGCCAGGATATTGGTCCCCCGGGATTCAGGTGCAACCCGTCCTTTTTGTACAGGTCACACCTGCCCCAAAAGAGGTCCCAATGATCCAGAATTCTGAATCCCTGCCCCCTGCTATAATCCCTCAGCCATGCATTTATCTTCCACCTCATTCTATTCCTATACTCACTGTCGCATGACACAGGTAGTAATCCCAAGATTCCTACCTTTGCAGTCCTGCTTCTCAACTTCCTTCCTAACTCCCTGTAGTCTTTTTTCAGGACCTCTTCTCTTTTCCTGCCTATGTCATTGGTACCAATATGTACCACGAACTCTGGCTGTTCTCCCTCCCACTGCAGGATATCTTGGACACGATCTGAAACATCCCGGACCCTGGCACCTGGGAGGCAAACTACCATCCGAGTTTCCTTCCTGTGTCCACAGAATCGCCTGTCTGACCCTCTAACTATAGAGTCCCCTATCACTACTGCCTTCCTCTTCCTTTCCCTACCCTTCTGAGCCACAGGGCCGGACTCTGTGCCAGAGGCGTGGCCACTGTTGTTTCCCCCAGTTAGGCTGTTTCCCCCCCCCCCAACAGTACTCAAACAGGAGTACTTTTTGTCAAGGGGCACAGGCACAAGGGTACTCTCTAGTACCTGACTCTTCCCCTTCCCTCTCCTGACTGTTACCCACTTGTCTGTCTCCTGTGGCCGCGGTGTGACCACCTGCCTATAACTCCTTTCTATCACCTCCTCGCTCTCCCTGACCAATTATAATACACTATATGACACATGACACAAAAAAGACAGCAGATGCTGGAAATTTTGAGGAATAAACACATTTAAGACTGAGATTAAAAATAAAGAATTTCTTCCCTTAGGGTTTTTTTGAGTCTTTGGAACTCCTTGCCATAGAGAGCTGTGTAGGCAGAGTTCTGAAAGAGTACAATTCTAATTACAAATGGAATCAAGAGTTATGGGAAATGAGCAGGTAAATGGGTGCGAGGATTTTTGGATCAACCATGCAAGGGAGCCTGAATATCATTCAACTACTCTTAGTTCTTAAGAAACACTAAAATAAGGAAATAGAAAAAGGAATGAATAGTCATGTACATAAATATAAACTACATATTAATCCATCTTAATGTTAATATTTGTTTTTTCCCAAAGCCAAGATTCACATCATCCCAATCCAAAGAACCGAGGTTTTTCTGTCAGTTGCAATGTTCCCTGTGTCTGTGTGTAGGATTCCACTGATGGAATGCAGCCATATGTAAGGAGCCAGAACATGTTCAAAATGAGACAGACACACTTCATCTTACTCAGAAAGTTTGCATGTTAGGACCTGGCATAACAGAGTTATTTCTTTC